>NC_052148.1:53415641-54015641 GCF_902713615.1 Scyliorhinus canicula
CCTCCACAGGTTTTGACTGATATCGGCGAATCGTGTTTTAAATGCACCCGCATCACCATCCAGTACAGTAAACACTTAAAGCAAAACAGCACAGTGCTCATTACTAATACAAAGATAAAGATTTCAATTGGGCTGTGCATAGGTTGTTCTAAGATCTACAGAATCCTAAAGCTTCCGGTGCACTTAAAAAAAACAGCAGAAACAACAAATAGAAGGGCCAAGACAGCACACAGAAGAGGGCTGTTTACAACACAACATGCTTGTTTATGAAAAAGCCTTCACATTTTGATTCTAATTAACCTGACTTTCTATATTTTAGAAGCTTTAATAATCCAGCAGATTGGCTCGATGTTGTTTATTCCAATGTGCAGTTTGTTTATTTCTAACAGCCCAACTCAAATAGTTGCACTGTTTGTAATTTTTTAAAAATCTGTTATTTTGTCATCCGCTTGCTGCTTCACGTTGCCCCAAATTCCTCCTCCTCATCTCTCTCCCCCTGCCCCAGCAATGTAGTCTCACCCATCAATCCACAGTGAAGTCAGATAACAGGGAATGTATTTCTGCAAGGATGATCTGTTCCGTACACCCCATCACCACTCTTTCAGATTCCTGACACTCCACCTCGAAAAAGGGTAGCATCCAAAATTTCAGCTTCTGCCAGATCTAAACTTGCTCCCCGCCTTTCCGCAATCTTCTCCTAATGGTACAGAATTGTGCTGGGCTATGGCTTCACGGACAATAGGTGCCTTCTGCTAACCCAGTCAAGCAAACACTCCTTCTGAATGAGTTTAAATAGAGGGGTTTCGGCAGGATATTTAATGGTGGTGCCATCACAACTCATCCTGACCTCATCTGATGTCCACGTTTGTGCACTTTTCAGCTTGTGACTAGGAAAAGTACGCTGACTGATTTTGTCCCTTCTTAGCCTGAAGGCACAACTGGCTGTGGAAGACCCAAAGCCAGGGTATTGCCGCATCAACAAACCAAAGTGGAATCAGTTGTGGGCGAGTCTTTTAGACTCGGCAAAATAACAAGGTTATCACAGTCATGAGTTTACATACAAACAAATATATGAGGGCGAAGGAAGGGCATCCAGGGCAGCACGGTGGTGCAGTGGGTTAGTACTGCTGCCTCACGGTGCCGAGGTCCCAGGTTCGATCCCGGCTCTGGGTCACTGTTCGTGTGGCGTTTGCACATTCTCCCTGTGTTTGCGTGCATTTCGCCCCCACAACCCAAAGATGTGCAGGCGAGGTGGACTGGCCACGCTAAATTTCCCCTTAATTGGAAAAAATGAATTGGTTACTCTAAATTTTGAAAAAAAAAACGGAAGGGCATCCAGCCCATCACCCATTAGGTGGTGCAAATTTGGCTACGATGCTTGCTTCTGGGGTTTGGTGGCAGGGTGAGGGGCTGGTGTCCATTTCAGGAAACACTCCAGGAAATCCCACCACCTGACAACATTTACCAGACAGGTGGGTTATAAGAAGAAAATACTGGAAAAACACAGCAGGTTTTTCACCAAATGAAACAGGAAAATACAACTTGACTTTCCAGTTGCATGATTTCATCACATCTGACGAAGGTCAATTATTGAAATATTAACCTGTCTGTTCAGTCACTAATTGTATATATTTATGGCACTCTACTTTAAAAAAAAAAGATTTCTAGTATTCGCTTTTCAAAAAGATATCTATTCACGGAAAGGTTATTTGGTGAGGGCATAGATGACATCAATCCAAACATTTTTTTTCTTCTTGGCTGGCGATTGATCTGAACTAATTGGCTGACATTTGCTGACTGCAAGCTGTCAAATCCGACCCATGAAATTACTTAAATTTGCTGATGAAAAATTCACTCTCCCAATGAAAATTGCTGTTCAATCACAACTGTTGAGCTGGTGTAAAGGGTCAGTTTCTGACCAGTTAAAGGCACAATTAGAGCAATGACAAATTACTTCATAAACCTGCCCTTGCAGTGACACTGTTGCCTACTGCAGTAGACAAATATTGAAAAAGGAGAAAACATTCAAAAATGACAAATAAGGGAGAAAGAAAAACAGCAAATGTAACAAGCCAAATGTCAGCCACAAATGTGTCCAGTTGGAACAGCAAAGCTCAAACACCTTGATGGGCTTACAGAAGTTGGGGATCAGAATTTGCTGAAGAGGTAAACATCAGCAACGTTTGAATTGAGAATGGTTGATAAGAGGAAGAACACTTTGCTGGATAATGCAAGGGTTAAGGGAGATCGATCACAGAGCAAGAGATCGCAAAGAACAACTAGTTCTATTGCGTATTCGATTCCCTCACCACTTTTTATATAACTGATTTCCTGATATGCCTGCAATGATGTCATCACAAGAGCTAATCCCCCCAACACTGCCATGTAAGATCATCACAGTTCCAGGTTATGTTGTGCATTGATACTTGACATCTGGGCCCAGTCGCGGTTGGCACAGAAGCAAACCAGAAGTGGAGTTACCCTCCTTCTCCTTTCCCTCGGCCGCCCCCAATGGAATCTGTGTTCAACGGAGTGTATTCAGGGCTGCACGGTAACAACATGGCCTAGATGGTGATTATGAAATGCTGAAAGCTCAGTTTGGATGGTCAATGGCATCACCGGGAATCTTGGATTAGATTCCTCGATTGCACTTCCTCAAGTTATGCTTATTCGTAATCAGACAGAAAATAATCAATTTGCCCTCTGTGCTGTTAACTGTATTTCTTTTCTTAGTTCACAAAAATGCTTGGAGATTCTGGGAATAGTGTGTAATAAACTGAAATTCCCTATTTATAGAGGTAAGTAAAAAGAAAGATACTGGCTGCAGCCCGTGTCTACACCATTGCTAATAACTCTTACTTGAATTTAATGCACATCAATTATTAAATAAAAAAAGACTGAAGGAAAAGTGCTCATTTAGACATATTAAGCACAAAAAAATACAATGTATTAAAACATTCAGTGTTTAAAGAGTTAACTGGGATATGCTATGCAATTAAGGGGGTGTTTAACATGATTACGAACAGGAAATTGATGCACTGAAAATATGCTCAGAAGGGACATACAGGTATCAGATACCATTATGCAAGATTGACCACAATTTAAAAAAAAACATTTGGTGTCTGCATGACTGATAGTAGATCTATATATAAATGAATTTAAAAAGAACTCAGCGTAGTTTTCTTACACAGCAACCATCAACTTAGACTTGGGGCTTTTGACAAACACTGAACGCAGTAAGGAAGCTCTTATGTATGCATGATTTAATCTGCAACTAATTAATATGCAAATGTATTCATATGTTAGTTACTAAATTAAAAATGCGATGCAGACCTTATGGTGATTCTTTAGCTGTAATCCACTTCCCCCTCCAAAATAAAGGTAGTTAAAATGTTCAAATAAGTTATTCATACCTTCCGCATACTTTTCAGTGCTACATAACTTGTTGCATTAAAAGACATGAATACGTATTTAAACATTAAACAAAATCACAGTTCAAAATAATAGGGGAAAAAAATGCTGTGGACCACTGTGATGAAAATCCTCGGGATGCTGTGCCAATTAACAACCTGGAACACACCAACATTCTGTTAACGAAGCAAAATAATTCCCTCTCCCAGAAAGACATTTATTTGTCACAACATGAATGAAAGAGTGCAGAGGTATAGCTACAGGACAAGCAGCCTATTTTCACCATCAAATTACGTACATGAGATAGATATATAACAGCACATGCCTACATGCAATTGGAAACATGGCAAAATTTTCAAATATGCACATACTGTTTAATATTTCAGATATATCTCAACATTATTCCCATTAACAAAGTATACATACATGAACAAATCTGAAATCTAGCACACTGTGTCATTTGAATAAAATTGTCCCTTTTTAATCATCGACAGTATATTGTACCGAAAATCTGTGCAAACGTCAGACTTGAACAACTGCATCATTTATGTTCAGAAAAACACTTTAGAATTTCTGGTATCGTTACTTTTTGATTTCAATGAAAACAATGGCTAGTTATTTTTTGGTGTGCACAGATGGAATAAAGCAACACCAATTTGTGGGAATTCATGAAGACACTGTGGGCCGAGGTACAATGGCTTTTCCAGCGTGAAATGTTAGTATGGATTTAAATGTGTGGGGGAAATTAGATACTGCCTCTTCTGATATCCCCCTTCCAAGTGAGGAATGCAGTTTTTAATTGATGCCTCTTTCCAGGACAATTTCTACAAGCAGGCTACAAAATTAAAATGTCAGCTGTTGTCGCGATATTTAATTCATTGTAAACTTGTAAAATCTTTCACAGTTTAAATATAATCTAACAGACACTTGGATTACTAGGATGTAACTTGATCAATGGGTGAAGATGTGGTCGTAAACAGGACAGCAATATCAATAGTTAACATTCCTCCTTCTGCTGTGCAACAAACTACAAAATAGGGTTGAAATAACTCTTTATAAATTTTGTGCATGTATTTTATATGTAAAGAGAATGTTATTTCTTGTTGAGATCACATACTATTCTTACTACATGTATTCTTGACAAACGTAAATATTCAAATCACAATTTTCAAATCACTTTAGGAATACATGCTTCAAGGCACACCAGGATTCGGGGAGGGAGGTTTGAGCATTTTTAGGTTGCACATTAGAACATAGAACATTACAGCGCAGTACTGGCCCTTCGGCCCACGATGTTGCACCGTCCTGTGAAACCCTTCTAAAGTCCCTCCACACTATTCCCTTATCGTCCATATGCCTATCCAATGACCATTTGAATGCGTTTAGTGTTGTTCCTATCCAAGTTTAATTGATGAATTAATTAAAAATCATTAAAATAATTTATATTTAAAAAAACCTGGTAAATACTCCCATAATATTTTCAAAATCTATCCATTTGTTTCACTCTTCCCATGTTAATCTACTGGCAGATTTCCCAATAATACTACGACAGATTAGTCTGATGACAAAAGTGTTGAAAGCAAAACAAAAAGAACAAAAAAGATGATTGAGAATTGGAAAAGAAATGAAAAATTAGTAAAATCTTGAGGAACTTGTAGACATGGACAATTAACGTGCTGTGCTTTTTAGTTTTTCCTAAATATTTAGCAGCAATAATTCGGCATTTATAAATCTGAGCAGGGAAATTAATACTTTCAATGTTCTTGATAATTTAGCCATCCAAGCAGGTGGAGTATTCCTATTTATAGAGTGCTGCGATATACTGAAAGCCCTGGTACTTCAAGAGGATTCATTGGCTAGTCCTCCTACTGATTCCGTATTGTTGTCTTGTCAAATGCATTTCGAAAAACATCATCCCTAAAGGATTAGCCCCAGAATACTGATGGTTAGCACGGCTGATGAGATAACTACTGTACAAAAAAAAAAGTTTTATTTTTTAAAAAGTCAGAATTCCACCAAATATTTACCTTATTCACCTTCCAAAACTCAATGTTTTTTTCAGGGGTGGAGGAGAGGGGACGAAATAGATACCACATCCACATGCTACCAGTGTATCGAGGAAGAAATATCTAATTTATCTCAAATGTTTGACGACCTTTCCAGGGAACTGAATCCACTACAGTTCTAAGTAGACCCTTTGGCATGGCTGGAAGCCCACTCTCACACAATGAGCTGTGGCAGGCTCGTAACTGCACATGCACACGCAGCAATATATCACCAAAGCTGGATGGGCTTGGAAGTGGATTTTACTGTGCATTTTGGTAGAAATTAACCCATCAACCCTAAGATTCAAATCAACCTACCATTAAAAAGGGAAATTCAATGCCTTCATTTCATATTTTAAGGCTGAACACACTCAGACATAACAGAAAACTCTATATAATCCCAACCATCTGAGTTAACAGGAAACAACTAGAACCAGACGCAAACTACACCAAACTAAATTTCAGAACTAAATACATTTCTTCCTCTTCAACTCTCTAAATTCCATTAATATTTTTTCAGTCAGATCTCTGCACTTGTGGGAACAGGAGCCCCGTCGCAGGGGTGGAGTTTGACTGTTCTGCTAGCTGCCCAGTGAGATGATGATCTCGGTTTTAAGCTTTGTCCCTCAATATCTCAAACATTTGCTTTAAGTTTTATTCCTGAAAAATTCCAAAGTTTGCAAGTAGGAAGTGTCCATTTGGTCAGTCCAGCAACATTTTAATATAAAAATCCCAGAATGTTTTGTAGTGATAATAGAGGAATACTTAAGTAATTGCAGCACTTGAAGAAATTCTAGATTTTCAAGTCTTATTCTGAGATAAATTTCTGGAGTACTAGAGCTAATTTGAGAAGACAAACATACTTCTTCCACCACAGAGACTCACGGGGAATTCTTTCAAATGGAATTATGAAACTCTGCGAATCCCCGAGTCTAGATATAATAGCCAGGATGTTCCGGCCCTGACACGATGTATTCCCTTGTGCGGGACCAGGAGATCCTGGGGATAGGGGCGGCCGGACAATTCGTGAAAATTATACTATCAAATGACTCGTGAAAAATAGCAACAATGTTACCAGAACTGAATTTTGTCTCCAGTAACTACAAGTAAACCTGGGATGTAAACTTCCCTACAAGAATAAAGCTTTAAGTTTTCATTTGGTCTGACAAATCAAGAATATTAAGAACAGAAATTAGAAACAGCAAAGAGCAAGCAATTCAATACATTCTTCATCGTCAAACAATAAGCGCATCTAGGCGTATTATGGCATCTTATGTTCCCAGATCTCAACATATTAAACAATAATAATAATCTTTATTAGTGTCACAAGTAGGCTTACATTGCCATTGCAATGATGTTACTGTGAAAATCCCCTAGTTGCCACATTCCGGCGCCTGTTCGGGTACACTGCAGGAGAATTCAGAATGTCCAATTCACCTAACTGCACGTCTTTCGGAACCTGTGGGAGGAAACTGGAGCACCCGGAGGAAACCCACACGGACACGGGGAGAACGTACAGACTCCACACAGACAGTGGCCCAAGCCGGGAATTGAACCCAGGTCCTTGCTAAGCACTGTGCTACCGTGCCGGCAAAATAATTTAATTAAGATTTCCTCTCAGTCTAGTTGCTTTGACCGAAAGGTATGAAGGCACCGTTGAGAATATATTGGGATAATTTTGAATACGAAAGTTAAAAAATTAACTACACACCTCAGAAAAAACTTAGTGTGGATTATTTTACTCTACTTTCCTCAAAAGCACACCGTTAAATGACAGTTCAAAAACACCAGGGCTATCATTTGCAAATTATTTTAATGATTGCAAAGATCTGGAATAATACAATTAATCACCAAAAGTTAAACCTGCATCACAGGCATACAGAAGATAATGAATCATTTGGAATAAACTTTCCCACTGACTAACAAAATGTTATAATGTGTAACCTGTTGTGGATATGTCAACAGTTTTGATTCACGAGTGACTCAAAAAGAAATGCTGAGATGGGAAGGCAGTTAAAAGATAAACTCTAATTGCTCATCAAAAAAAATCTCATCGCGTTCCTGACTAACCAACGTCACATATGTCGATAAGTGAAAAGCATAACAAGGAAATTGAAATATTGAAAACAGCAAGGATATTCCAACTCATGCTACGGTTCATGTCCACAGTAACTGGCAAGCCTCTTGTACACCATGTCAGTGTATCAGAGAGTGTCGGCAAGCTGTTCGACTGTGGGTACCTTCACCCTACTTTAGCTCACAAGGCTAAATCGCTGGCTTTTAAAGCAGACCAAGCAGGCCAGCAGCACGGTTCGATTCCCGTACCAGCCTCCCCGGACAGGCGCCGGAATGTGGCGACGAGGGGCTTTTCACAGTAACTTCATTGAAGCCTACTTGTGACAATAAGCAATATATCCTTATTATCCTTATCCATGATACCTTCACCCTGCTTCCAAAAGAGGCATAAAGGCAGCCTGTCATATCCCCAACCTAGCCTTGGACACTCGTAGTGCATCTGCCAGCAGATCAGCTCGGAGCAGGTTCCCTTACTCTGGGCCGGGTTTCCTTTCTATTAATTCATGAAATGTGGTTATCACGGGCACATCCTAATGGCCTTTTACTTGGCTTGGTTTGCTATGCCATGTCAGACAACTGCACGGCTGTGGATCGAGTTACACACGCCAGACCGGATAATATTGGCAGGCTCTCTGCCCGGAATGACATGAGTGAATCAGATGGGGTTTTACAACAACCCAGTCATTATATGGTAACCAGTACTGGGCCTAGCTTTTTATTCCCAATTTATTTATTACCTGAATCTAGATTCACCAGTTGCCATGTTGGGATTTGTACTCACTTCTCTGGGTTATTAATTCCTAGTCAAGTAATATAACCACTATGCTATCATTTTCTGCATTTCATCTGGTGCATGTTCATGCCCGTGACCAAGGGACTAATGGAGGTGTGCTGGGGTTTTTAATCATTGAGGCTATCTATGTTGGAAATAAAAATCGAGAGGGAGAAAAAAAAGAAGGTAAAAAGCAGTAAGAACAAATACATTTTGTGAAATTTTTACTCTTTAAAAAAAAATAAAATGTATTGATTCTTTCATGGGATGTGGGATGTAATTGTCATTGACCGTATATATTGCCCATCCCTAATAATATTCCTAAAGAAGATGGTGGTCTGTGTGATGAAGTACTGTCACAGTGCTGTTAGGGAGGCAGTTGTGACCAGCAAGGATGGATGAAGGAAAATTGATGTTGTGGTGGTATGAATGTGAGCACTGCCATTGGAGCAGAGCATTGGTTTGCCATTGGCTCTGGCTGGTCATGTGCCTCTCGTCCGATTGGCTGTGACTAGTCATGTGACTGCTCACCAATTGGTCGAGAGGCAAGTCGACCCCGCCTCTGAGGCGGGGTATAAGTACCCAAAGTTCCCGGCGGTCGGCCTTTCTCTGTAGTCGACCACTGGGCTAACAACAAGCTGATTAAAGCCACAGTTTGGATCTTCATCGTGTCTCGAGTCCAATTGATGGTACATCAGATGTAGAGCTGAGTCAGGAAGTGTGTGGCTTGAGTTGAGGGGTCCTGAAGGTGGTGGCACCCAGTGCCTTAGTCCTTCTAGATGTGCACAGTAAGAAGTCTCACAACACCAGGTTAAAGTCTAATAGGTGTTTTTGAAATCACAAGTGTTCGGAGCGCAGCTCCTTCATCAGTTCTTCACCTTGTGCCTTGCAGGAGGTGGAAAGATTGGGTGTCAGGAGATGAGTCACTTGCCACACAATATGCAGTCTCTGACCTGCTTGTCATCACAATATTTGTAGAGAAGGACCAGTTACCTTTTTTAGACAACAGTGACCTCGAGGATGGTCATGGTGAGGGACTTTTATCAGACCAAGCATAAATGTTGCCCAGCTCTTGCTGCATGCGGGCAAGAATTGATTCATTATCTGAGGAATTGTGAATGTAGCTAAACACGATGTAATCATCAGTCAACATCTCCTCTTCTGACTTTATGATGGTGGGAGAAGCAGCAATTTAGCAGGGCAGACCATCAGCCCTTCAAAGACCCAGCCAAGTTTCATTTTCTGCAATTGATTTCCATTGATTTCAAAATCCATTAATCAGCTTTAAATTCGTGTTGCATGCTAACAAAGTGGCTACTTTCCATTTAGAGCAGTCGTAAGTATGGAAAATAATTAATTTTCCATTCAAAGCATTAATAAACTTTAACTTTACACACAACGGGTGCGTTTCTGCCAAAAAACAATGGTGTTATTTTGGGCGGGTTTCGTGGGTCATTCCGGTCATGTGTTTGGAAGCGATCCAGAACGTTATTCACCCACATTTAATAATTTCTTGGAGCTTGGGAGATTTCCACTGAATTATCTCACACTTGAACTTTTTCTGGAGTGGGGAACTTCCCGTACCAGCCTCCCCGGACAGGCGCCGGAATGTGGCGACTAGGGGATTTTCACAGTAGCTTCATTGAAGCCTACTCATGACAATAAGCGATTTTCATTTCATTTCATTTTCATTTCACTTCAACTAAAGATGCTGGCAAGACAGACTCCTCAGAGGTCAGGGCACAGCCTTAAAGTTGAGGGTCTCCCCACCAGTGGACATTGCGACCACCCCCGCACTACAGACATGGACAACAACCCGCCCAACTCTCCACCAAGAAAGGCAACCTCCCTCCCCCACCATCACCAAATTTCTACATAGGGCGGCACGGTGGCGCAGTGGTTAGCACTGCTGCCTCATGGCACCAAGGACCCGGGATCGATCCTAGCCCCGGGTCACTATCCATGTGGAGTTTGCACATTCTCCCCCGTGCCTGCGTGGGTCTCACCCCCACAACTCAAAAGATGTGCAGGGTAGGTGGATTAGCAAAGCTAAATTGCCCCTTAATTGGAAAAACAAAAGAATTCAGTAATTTAAATTATATAAAAGAACTTAATGTCCACATCACACCCTCATCCATGTCACCATCTGGGCTTTGCCCCCACAAATCTCCCAAAATATTTTGAAGTTAAGTTGTGGCGGGTTTTTCAGAGAGTTTCCCACCGACTGTCGGTGAGGTCCCCGCCCCCCCTGCTACTCATGACACCTAGTCACTTTTTGGCCCCTGGGGAGTTTCTCACCAGTTAAATTTTTTTTTGCACTGGGAGGTTGAACTCAGAGATCGGGCTGCTATTTTGAAAGGTTGCCCTGATCCCTAAATGAGCACCCCAACCCGTGGGCAATGTCACCCTCCACACATATGGATACTAACCCACACCCCACCAAGTGAGGACACCCCACTATGGGGTTCCTCGGGGTTCCCTCTCTTCAAGCCCCCGTACAGAAAGCCCTCCCTTCTAGGACACCCACCCAACCTCCCGGAGGACCCTACTTAACTGTCCGGTACTCCCCCACCCTTCAAACCCCCCCTCCCACCCTCATTTCAACCCCTGGCCCTTGTCACTCAGGCACCCTTGCACTGCCACCCTGCCAGCCAGACAGTGCTCTTGCTGGCTTAGCAGTGTCATCAGAGCACCTTGGCAGTGCCGGGGGCAGTGTCAAGGTGCCAGCTGGGCAGCCAAGGTCCCCATGTTCCAGGGGGAGACTCGGGGGCCACCCTGCCCTTATCCTGACCACCCTGGGGTCTCCGGTGGCCCAGGCGATCCCCCGGGTGGCGTTCCAGCTGGTTCAGTTTGTGTGGACAAGCACTGATCGCTGCCCGGCTGCAGCCTCCCTGCGGAGGTCACATAATTGAGGGAGGCTGCTGGATCCTGTGCAGGTAGGTCGTAAGTAGGTTTACAACCTACGTACGTGAGCGTCATTCAGTGCCCTCCCCCATTTGGGGTGGGGTTTTGGCTCCGAACTGTGACGGGACTTTGGAGAATCTCGGGAGGCATGAAGCCTGTCAGGAGCCTCGCTGCAGGCTTTTCCTGGCATCCTCCAGCTGTGTTGCGCTCAAGCAACGTTTTTGGGCCACACCAAATTTTTTTCAGGTCTGGGGAGCTGAACTCAGGGATCAGGCCGATATTTTGAAAGGGTGTCCCAATCTCTAAATGAGCTAATGGGTCTCCCGCATCCTCACACATGTGGGCAATGTCACCTCCACACATATGGGCACCACCCACACCCCACCCAAGTAAGGACACCCTGCTATGGTCCCTGGGGGCCCCGCTCCCTTTATGGCCCCCAGGGACCAGGGCCCCCACCAATCATTGCTCCCCAAACTTCCCAGAGGCCCCTACCAACCTACCTTTCCTGACCCTCCTAACTTTCTCCACACTCCTTTCATGGCCCAGAAGCGGTTGTGAAAGGCAGTCCTATCTGCCCCAGAAAGCGGGTTAATAATAATAATCTTTACTGTCACAAGTAGACGACATTAACACTGCAATGACGTTACTGTGAAAAGCCCCTAGTCGCCACACTCCGGTGCCTGTTTGGATACACAGAGGGTGAATTCAGAATGACCAAATTACCTAACAGCAAATAGGTTAGGTCTTTTGGGACTTGCGGGAGGAAACCGGAGCACCCGGAGGAAACTCACGCAGACAAGGAGGAGAACGTGCAGAATCCGCACAGACAGTGACCCAAGCCGGGAATCGAACTTGGGACCCTGATACTGTGAAGCAACAGTGCTACCGTGCCGCCCACGGTTCCATGCTGGCTGTCCAATTAACGGGAGGCATCTTGCAAATTTCACACGCTTTCATATTGGGCATGCACCCAATGAAACCACATAAAACTCTGGCTTTGGTAACCAACTCCCCAGTCAAAAAACTGTAAATGCATAATGATGTTTGAGATTAAGATAACAGCTGTTAAAAAGCACTTCTGACAGATTAACCCTCCCAGCTCACCATCTTTCAGTCCCTTTTCTGCAGCAACACATTCTACCTTTCAACAACTCATTCCACAAATGTAATGTCTAAACCGCAATGTTGAAAAGTTCTGCCCTTTTCACTCTTAGTTTCCTGGTTTTTGAACTCTGGGTTCTGAACCCTTCATTATGATGATCAGGTTGCCTTGTCAATCCTCTTCAAGATCTTGAAAAGACCTTTATTAGGTACTTCCAAGTCTCCTCACTGAATTGACACATGTTTTCAGTGAAACGTCGAAAATGAAGCACCAAAATTGTACAATGGTTTCTGTATATGACAAATCAACAATTAGCCACATATCAATTGTAAAAGTTGTTGAGACATTTTTTAAGTTAGATTTTAAGAGACAATGACACAAATGCCTTTTACTGATAACCACAGTATAGTTTGCAAATAAACAAACATGTCCATGGTTTGAAAGCATTCTCAGTGGTGAAAAAAGGGTCCTTCCAATAAATACATTTCACTTCGCTAACACAAAGTATTTCAGATAATCACTTGCAAAATTGGCCTACATCAAATTTTTCTTTCCTCCCATCTCAGTTGTTTCATAGGCATTTTAGCAGTTCCCGTTTTACACAAGAATTTTGCTTTGCAGCATAATTATCGAATACATTCCACATAAAGAAAAATAGAAACACAGATTGCAAAACGGAATCACAGAATCCTTACAGTTCAGAAGGCGGCTAGTTAGCCCATCGAGTCTGCACTGGGCCTCCGAAGGAACGCCCCACCAGGCTCATGTCCCCACCCTGCCCCTGTATGTAACATTACCTAGCCTGCTTTCTTTGGACACTAAGGGGCAATTTTAGCATGGCCAATCCACTAACCTGCATATCTTTGTGGGAGGAAACTGAGGCACCCAGAGGAAACCCACACAGACACGGGGAGAACGTACAAACTCCACACACACAGTCACCCAAGGTTGGGATTGAACCCGGGTCCTTGGCGCTGTGAGGCAGCTGTGCCTCCGTGCTGCCCCGTTCAACTGATGAGATTGTTTTACTTTCTTTCCATTAAATCAAGGTAACTAACAGTTATTTGGTAAAGTGTAGGAACAATTTAATTAAGCAACACATTTCAAAGATTTTGGAACTTTGGTGTTTGTGTTGAAGCTAAAAAGAAGTTGCATTCTCACAGAATCACCATGATCATAGAATCCATAGAATGCTATGGGGCCATTCGGCCCACTGAATCTGCACCGATCTACTGAAAGAGTACCCTACCGAGGAGCCATTTCGCTCCCTATTCCCATAACCCCACCTAACCCGCATCTTTGAACACTAAGGGGTAATTTAGCATGGCCAATTCAGCTAACAGGCACATCTTTGGACTGTGGGAGGAAACGGGAGCACCTGGAGGAAACCCTTGCAGATACGGGGAGAACTTGCAGAGTCCACACAAACAGTCCAAGACCAGAATTGAACCCGGGTCCTCGGTGAGGCAGCAGTGCTAACCACTGTGCCACCGTGTCGTCCACAGATTCGGGCACAAAAGATTGCATGTTACATTTGGACAAATGATAGCAAAATTTGATTTGATTTATTATTTACCATCGGTATTGTTCACAATGTGTGAATTTGTTCCAAAATAAATACACACTAGCTCTTGGCAACAGTACCCATTCGCAATGATTTGATCATTCCGCTACACAGTAAATATCAGATTAACTTTTAGATCTGGGTAACCAACATAGTAAGGTCTGATCAGCCAGCTTGTCAAGTTTGAATGTTGAAAAAGAGCTTGTGGATGGAAAATCTGCCAAGTGAGGAACTTTTGCGTGTGATAGTTTTGTGATACTTTCCCTTCACAAGATGTAAAAAAATGTATGTGGAACTATAAAGTACACAACTCACTCAGAAAAATAACTGAAATTGGCGTTCTCCAATGATTCAATACAGAATGGAATGAAGGAGGCTGTGCAGAGACAACTGGGAAGTAAACTCAAGTTCTGAGAGCATGAAGACTTTGCTCTCAGGAGAAGGGGTGGGGTGAAATCCGAGCTTAAAGAAAATGTTCTAATCACATGTAATTTCTCCATACAGCCACTTCCACAAATGTTTTTTTTTTCATTTAATTGCCTGAACTGTCATCATATGTGAATTGAGCAAATTCAACTGGCTAGGATGAAAGACCTTTTCTCATTCAGGCATTCCATTGGTCTAATGCAACTTCCACATGAAAGGAATATTGTAAAAAGCTATCCACCAGTTTCACTGATGCAATCTTTATGGTCTGGTTTTACTGTCAGATTCTGCACCATCTGCATGGTGGCCTTTGAGGATTATAAACAATCATGTCAATATTGTACTGGCATTTGGAATCAACCATATAGGAAGGTAGATGAATAGTTTTTCTTTTTACATCTGCAACTTAATAACTGAGCAGGGGATTTCATTCGTCGTCAATCTGACTCACTATTAAACTCCACTGCTTCATAAAAAATGTGCTTCAGACAGGTTCATTGTCACTTACTAGGGCTACTCAGTTTCCACAACTTTTCAGATTCAAAGTTTACAACTTAAGTAGTGAAGCCATCGAAGCATAGAATCATAGAATTTACAGTGCAGAAGGAGGCCATTCAGCCCATCGAGTCTGCACCAGCCCTTGGAAAGAGCACCCTACCTAAGCCCATACCTCCACCCTAACCCCACACCTCCACCCCATCCCCGGAACCCCACTTAAACCTGTTTTGGACACTAAAGGCACTTTAGCATAGCCAATCCACCTAACCTGCACATCTTTGGACTGTGGGAGGAAATCGGAGCACCTGAGGAAACCCACGCAGACACAAAGAGAACGTGCAGACACCACACAGATGGTGACCCAAGCCGGGAATCGAACCTGGGACCCTGAAGCTGTGAAGCAATAGTGCTAACCACTATGCTACCGTGCTGTTCTGCATAGAATCCCTACAGTGCAGTAGGAGGCCATTCGGCCCATTGAGTCTGCACCAACATTCAGAAAGAACACCCAAACCAGGCCCACGCTCCCACCCTATCCCTGCAGCCCAATAACGCCACCTAATCTTTTGGACACTGAGGGGCAATTCAGCATGGCCAATCCACCTAACCTGCACATCTTTGGTCTGTGGGAGGAAACCGGATCAGCCGGAGGAAACCCACACAGACAGGGGGAGAACATACAAACTCCATACAGACAGCGTAAAGGCCGGAACTGAACGGAGGTCTCTGGCGCTGTGAGGCAGCAGTGCTAACCCATGTGCCCCCATGGCACACTGTGGGCAATTCTGGGCATCTCCCTTCAGAAAGGAGTGATAAGAATGCTTCTGGTACAGATGGTGTGAGGCTGAGAAAACTGAAAAGAACTAAACTGACTTTTGCTGGAGAAGAGAAGGTTGCGAGGAGTTATTTGGAAATGTTGAGATGCATAGATAATGTAGGGGTAAAAGACAATTCATTAAGACAATTCAGTAAGAATTAAGAGACAAAGGTGCCAAATTAAGGAGGAGCCTTGAGTTAAGTCTGGCTAATAGAAGAAATTCGTCATTGACCTCAGGAAAAGTACTGTAGTAATATGTTTACATATATTTAAATGAATGCAAATTGATGTAATCAGGATCAGGCCCTCACCGGTGGGGGAGCAAGGAAGATCTAATTGTGAAATATCCCTGGTGAAAATCCCATTATGGCCCTCTTGCAAGAGTTAGCGGGCATTAATGGGGTTTGCACCCGCGGTAAATGGGCCCGGAAAGTTCCCTCTGGGAAGTTTGAACGTTTGATGGACAGAACGATTCCCCAGTTCCCTGAGACCCTCTGCAAAAGTCTTCCACTCTGAGTTGGAGTCAGAGATTTTGGACAATTTTGACTTACCTGGATTGTTACGCAGGTAATGTTAGGCACAAAAATCCTTGTGTAACTCCGGGGTAATTACACATCTGAACTCTGTTTGAAACTGAGTTTACTTCCCAGTTCCCCCACCCCCCCACGACTCCCTCCTCAATCCCCCCACCCTGAACCACCTACCACCCGACCAACTTACCTCACCCAATTACACACCCATTCATTCATAAAACTAACACCCTGAGAAGCTTGGGACCTATAAAACATGCACCAAAATACAACAGTTATATATAGTACTGTAAAGTGGGCGGGAGGGGTGGCTTCTGAGCATATTCACTTCATTGCTCTCTCTGTGGGATCGTTCCACAGGATCCTCCATCAGCTGTTTGTGGGCACGATTTTCCCAACCCGTTGAAACCGGCGCCGATCGCGTTATGCTGGCCAGCTGAACTAAAACCCCTCCCCTTCCGGGGACCATATCCCTCTATTCACATCCTATTCATGTATTTGTTAAGATGCCCCTTAAGTCACTATCATAGCTGTTTCCACTACCACCCCTGGCAGCAAGTTCCAGGATCCCACCACCCTCTGTGTAAAAACAATTGCCTCGTACATTTCCTTTAAACCTTGCTCCTCGCACCTTCAACCTACGTCTCCTAGTAATTGACTCGTCCACCCTGGGAATATCCACTCTGTCCATTCCCTTCATAATATTGTAGACTTCTATCAGGCCTCCGTCATTCCAGTGAGAACAAACCAAGTTTCTCCAACCTTTCCTCATAGCTAATCCCCTCAAGACCTGACAACATCCTGTTAAATCCTTTCTGTCTCCTCTCCAAAGCCTCCATATCCTTCTGGTAGTGTGGCAACCAGAATTGAACACTATATTCCAAGTGCAGCCTAACTAAGGTTCTATAAAGCTGCAACATGACTTGCCAATTTTTAAACTCAATGCCCCAGCCGATGAAGGCAAGCATGCTGTATGCCTTCTTGACTACCTTCTCCACCTGCTTTGCCACTTTCAGTGACCTGTGTACCTGTTCACCCAGATCCCTCTGCATATCAATACTCATAAGGGTTCTGCCATTTACTGTATATTCCCTACCTGCATTAGACTTTCCAAAATGCAATACCTCACATTTGTCCGGATTAAACTCCATCTGCCATCTCTCTGCCCAAGTATCTAACCGATACGACAGCACGGTAGCATAGCGGGCAGCACGGTAGCATAGAGGGCAGCTCGGTAGCATAGTGGTTAGCACTACAGCTTCACAGCACCAGGGTCCCAGGTTCGATTCCTGCTTGGGTCGCTGTCTGTGTGGAGTCTGCACGTTCTCCCCATGTCTGCGTGGGTTTCCTCCGGGGTGCTCCGGTTTCCTCCCACAGTCCAAAGATGTGCAGGGTTAAGTGGATTGGCCATGCTAAATTGCCCTTAGGTTAGATGGGGTTGCTGGGTTACGGGGATAGGGTGGTGTGGGCTTAAGTAGGGTGCTCTTTCCAAGAGCCGGTGCAGACTCGATGGGCCGATGAGCCCCCTTCTGCACTGTAAATTCTATGATTCTATGATCTATATCCTGCTGTATGCTCTGACAGTCCTCATCGTTATCCGCAATTCCACCAACCTTTGTGTCTTCCGCAAACTTACTAATCAAATCAGTTACATTTTTCTCCAAATCCTTTATATATCTTACAAACAGCAAAGGTCCCAGCACTGATCCCTGAGGAACGCCACTTGTTACAGCCCTCCATTCAGAAAACCACCCTTCCACTGCTACTCTCTGCCTTCTATGACCGAGCCAGTTCTATATCCAACTTGCCAGCCCATCTCTGATCCTGTGCGACTTTACCTTCTGTACCTGTCTGCCATGAGGGAACTTGTCAAAGTCTTTACTGAAGTCCATGTCGACAATATCCACTGACCTATCTTCATCAATCATCTTTGTCACTTCCTCGAAAAACTCGAACAAGTTAGTGAAACACAAGGATTTCTCTCAAGGCCCCAGCAATGTCCTCCCTTGCCTCGCTCAGTATTCAAGGGGAAATCCCATCAGGCACTGGGGATTTGTCTACGTTCATGTTTTTCAAGACTCCCAATACCTCCTCCTTTTTGATCTCAATATGACCTAAACTATCTACACACCCTTCCCCTGACTCATCATCCACCAAGTCCTTCTCTTTGGTTAATACCAACGCAAAGTACTCATTTAATACCTTGTCCATTTCCTCTGACTCCACGCATAGATTCCCTCCCCTGTCCTTGAGTGGGCCAACTCTTCCCGTGGCTACCCTGTTGCTCTTTATATATGTCTAAAAAGACTTGGAATTTTCCTTAATCCTGCAGGGCAATCGCTTTTCATGACCCCTTTTAGCCCTCTTGACTCCTTGCTTATGTTTTTTTCTACTTTCCTTGTATCCCACACTTGCTTCGTGTGTTCCCAGCCTACAAGACTTGACAAATGCTTCCTTTTTCTTTTTGACTTGACTCACAATATCCCTCATTATCCAAGGTTCCCGAAACTTGCCATACTTATCTTTCATCCTTACAGGAACATGCTGGTTCTGAATTCCTATCAACTTACACTTGAAAGTCTCCCACATGCCAAATGTTGATTTGCCCTCAAATATTTGCCCCAAACCTACATTCTTCAGTTCCTGCCTAATATTATTGTAATTAGCCTTCCGCCAATCTAGCATCTTCACCTGAGGAGTACACTTATCTTTATCCATCAGTACCTGAAAAATGAAATGAAAATTGCTTATTGTCACGAGTAGACTTCAATGAAGTTACTGTGAAAAGCCCCTAGTCGCCACATTCCGGCGCCTGTTCGGGGAGGCTGTTACGGGCTGTTACCTTAAAGCTTACTGAATTGTGGTCACTGTTGCTCAATTGATTCCCTACTGAAATGTTGACTACCTGGCCGGGCTCATTCCCAATACCAGGTCCAGTATGGCCCCATCCTTATTGGACTATCTATATACTGTTTCAAGTGGTCCTCCTGGATGCTCTTTACAAACTCTGCCCGATCCATGCTCCTAGCACAAAGTGAGTCCCAGTCAATATACGGGAAGTAAAAATCACCCACCACAGCAACCCTGTTACTTTGACACCTTTCCTACATATCTGCTCCTCTATCTCCACGTATCTGCTCCTCTATCTCCAGAGTTATTTAGAAATTGCACGTGAGACCGGATTCTGATATTCCTACCCCCATTTCCAGAGCTCCCAATTTTCACTCGTGTGATAAGGGGTGTGGGTAGAGGTCCTATACCCTGAACATCTCATCCTGACTGGTTCAACTGTGTGGGAGACATCTCCTAGCCCTTGAACAAGCTTTGTGGAGTTGGGCCAGCTTCTCCATTCCTTATGGTTTATGGATCTGAAGATCTCACAGAAAAACCTATTCAAGATGGAAACAGACAGATTTCTAGACTCTGAAGACATCAAGCGTTATGGGGAAAGAGTGAGAGCATGGCAATGAGATAGAGGATCAGACATGATCATATTGAAAAGCAGAACAGGCTCAAAGGGCTGAATGGTCTACTCCTGCACCTAGTTTCTATATTTCTATGAGTCACGACATGTTTTTAGATTTGGGGACCATTTGAAAGGTACGTTCAATAGGTTTTACCCATGCCCTCATGTCCCCTCCTTGCCAATTCATGCCCTCCATGGTCTCTTATAACCCCCATGCATGTCAATGCTAACTCATAGAATTTACAGTGCAGAACGAGGCCATTCGGCCCATCAAGGTCACACTGACCCTTGTAAAGAGCACTCTACTTAAGCCCACATTTCGACCCTATCCCCGTAACACAGTAACACCACCTAATCTTTTTGGACACTAAGGGCAATTTAGCATGGCCAAATCACCTAACCTGCACATCTTTCTAATGTGGGAGGAAGCCGGAGCACCTCGAGAAAACCCATGCAGACAGGGGGAGAACGTGCAAACTGCGCGCAGACAGGGACTCAAGCCGAAAAATCAAACCTGGCACCCTGGAGCTATGAAGCAACAGTGCTAACCACTGTGCGACCGTGTTGTCCACTCATGACCCCCATCAACCCACAATTACTCATCATAACCTCCATGCCAACTCAGGGGCATGAGCATCAGCCTTCCATGAGCATTCCCCCAATGTCGGTTATGTACAGAATCAATCAATCCTGTAGCAACAATGGAATGTGTGAAACTGCTTAGGAAAAAAATGTTCTTATTTTAAAAAGGTGTTTCTACGATTGTATGACAGTGTTGTACAAACTGACCTTTGAAGTATTAATAACAGTAAGTTTAAGCATTTCACACCTCTCAATCCTGTGCAAATAAACATCGAGACATTAACAAAAGCGTTCACAGAAAAAAATTACGTATTATAACCACATGAAGATGTCAATCATCAAAGTCAAAAGTTCTCTCCAGTTGTCCAAACAAACGACCACTCATGAAAAACATCTAATCTCAAAGCTGCTTCTGAGATTTTGCTATTTGTAAAAGGACTGCTGGATCTGTTAACATAACAGGATATGCATGTCAATGTAATTCATTATGTGTGAAGCACATTGGGTCATCTCTGAGATGTAATAGGCCCAATGCAGATGTGTTTTTGTTCTTTATGTCTCACGATGAATCTCATTCATTGCAAATTCAAAGTTATTGCTTGTGCTAAGAAGTTAAATTATCAGATAATTTGAATCATGCATTCAAAAAACATTGAATAAAGAGCAGATGATTTTAATGCAATCTGACTTTACAGATAAAGTCATAGATAAGTGTCTGGATCATATAGATACTTATAATCCACAAAATAACATTTGAATTTGAATTTTGGATGGAATCTTTTTGTCGTGAAGGCATTGCAACTTTGTTTACCTGATGAATAAGGTTTACCAGGATGTTGCCTGGTATGGAGGGCATTAGCTATGAGGAGAGGTTGGATAAATTTGGTTTGTTCTCACTGGAATGGCAGAGGTTGAGGGGCGACCTGATAGAAGTCAACAAAATTATGAGGGGCATGGACAGAGTGGATAGTCAAAAGCTTTTTCCCAGGGTGGAAGGGTCAATTACTAGGGTACATAGGTTTACGGTGCGAGGGGCATAGTTTCAAGGAGATGTGCGAGGGAAGTGTTTTTACACATAGGGTAATGGGTGCCTGGAACTCGCTGCTGGAGGACGTGGTGGAAGCAGCAGATGTGCTGGTGACATTTAAGGGGCGTCTTGACAAATACATGAATGGGATGGTGTCATGTGAGAGTCCCTTGAAGAAAAGTGTGTTTTATCAAATGGCTGCTTTTTACTTTCGTTTTGAGCTGGAAGCTCTTTTTGGCTCTGTGTTTTAGTTTTGTTTTCAGTTGGAGAGCTGCATTCAAACCAAGCAGATGTATATGGTCTTTCTCTGTATGTTAAACAAGGTATTTAGATCACTTGATAATTTAAGAGTAATAACTGGTCGGTGTGGAGAATTCAAACCGACTGTCTTTGTTAAAAAGTGTTTTGGCTTATGGATGTTGTTAGGAAAGTTACTAAAGGGTTACCTATAGAGTACTGTATCATTTTGGGGGGTTATCAGTGTTGGTAGTTGGTAAGGTGTTTACTGTGTGTTTATAACTGGATTCATAGAATAAACAGTGTTTTGTTTTAAAAATACTTTAGATCTCTGTTGCATCAGACCTGTAAAGTGAGCCCTTGTGCTCTCCATAACCAAAATCTATTCAAAGTTGTGGGTCAGGTGAACTCCATGATATACTTTGGTGTTCTTTAAACCCTGGCCCATAATAATGGGAAAGAGGGATATGGAGAAGGTTTTAGTTTAGATGGGCAGCATGGTCAGCACAGACTTGAAAGGCCTGTTTGTGTGCTGTCCCTTTCTTAGTTCTTTGTAATGCAAACCTAAAAGAGACAATGCCCTCCTCGGTGGAGGTAAAAGATCCCATGGCACTACAACAGGAAAGTGATCAGCAGATAGTCATCCCACAATCAACACAACGAAACACAGATTATCTTGTTGTTATCACATTGCTGTTTGTGCAAATTTGCTATGAGCAAATTAGCTGTTCTGTTAACTACATTACGACTGTGGCTACAGTTCAAAAGTATTTAATGGGCTCCAAAGCACTTTGGGATGCACAGTTGTTATGAAAGGCATTAGAGAAATGCAAGTATTTTTTAATGCAGAAAGCCCATGAATGGTTTCCAGCATCAGAAAATTGCCAGAAAATGATTTTATTAAGAAAAGGTTGAATTTACCATCCCACCATTGCAGATTAGAGTAACACTTAGAGGGAATGGGATAATCTATTCTTTCATGAGATGTGGGTGGTGCTGGCAAGGCCAGTGTTTGCTGCCCATCCCTCAAGCCTTTCAATTGAATTGGTTGCTTGGCCATTTTAGAAGGCAGCTAAACATCAACCATATTTCTGCGGATCTGAAGTCACATGTAGGCCAGAGCAGGAATGGCTACAATACTACAGTCAATTATCTGGCCTTGGTTGAGCAGCATGGTGGTGCAGTGGTTGGCACTGCTGCCTAACGGCGCAGAGGATCGGGTGCGATCCCGGTCCCGGGGTCACTGTCCGTGTGGAGTTTGGATATTCTCCCCAGGTTTGCGTAGGTCTCACTCCCACAACCCAAAAGTTGTGCAGGCTAGGCTAGGTGGTGGATTGTCCACGCTAAATTGCACCTTAATTGGAAAAAAATATTGGATACTCTAAATTTTTTTTTTTTAATTATCCGGCCTCGTGAGTACAGGATCAGTGATGTTACCCTATCATGCATATAGTGAACACATAGAATATGCTTTTGTAAAGGTCATAATAGTGTGCAATGATTTGCCCCACAATTACTTTCACAGACTCTATGCATTTTATTTCTCATTTTCCAAGTAACTTCAGTAATCTCTTGAATCCTAATTCCTCTGACATCCCGGCATCCAGTGGGCTATAAATCAAGATGCACAGTTAATTAGAGTAGATCTGCTCAAGTCTATTGGAGAATGAGTACAGAGAAGTATGCTGCAGCAGATCACTGACCATATTACGAGCATATTATGCTACTGAAGGCCTTTGAACTGTGGAAGCTAAGGCATATGCTCAAATTTCCATATAGACACCAGAAGACAAATTAAGATGTATTTGAAATTGCAACAGCAAAAAGAACTGTAAAAAGTGACATCCAGAAACGTGTGCATTTTGGCCTTTTAATCGGAACTGAAAAACTGCAGAGATTTCAGCTAGAGCAAAGTGGAGTGCAGCAGAAAAGAGACTGACCGAGATATAGTTGGATAATAAATGTCATAGAGCGGTTGTAGATGAGTTACAGTGAATGTGTGAGATGTTGCAAGACAGACATGCATGACAGCAGGTATTATCTTTTGTATTAGTGTCACAAGGAGGCTTACATTAACACTGCAATTAAGTTACTGTGCAAATCACCTTGTCGCCACACTACGGCGCCTGTTCGGGTACACTGAGGGCGACTTCAGAATGACGAATTCACCTAACAAGCATGTCTTTCGGGACTTGTGGGAGGAAACCGGAGCACCCGGGGGAATCCCACACAGACACGGGGAGAAAATGCAGACTCCGCACAGACAATGACCCAAGCCGGGAATCGAACCAGGGTTCGTAGGGCTGTGACGCAATGGTGGTAACCACTGTGACACCATGCTGCCCCTCTCCTGTTAGGTGTAGCCACAAGCAGGATGTGAGAGAGAAAGATGATACTGAAGTGCATACAAACAATCCCTAGCTTTACTTTATGCACTCCCAAAATTCAGAGCCATTGAACAAACTCCAAGACCAACAGAGAACAACGCTAACTGACTCACACTATGTTAGGAGGGTCAGATGATAGATTTCCACTTACACTTTGTTGGAGGAGAAGAGGTTCAAAGATGGTCTTTAATATGTTGGGGATAACACTTTTTTTTTTTCTTTTTTCAAAAAAAAAATTTAGATTACCCAATTATTTTTTCCAATTAAGGGGCAATTTAGTGTGGCCAATCCACCTACTCTGCACATTTTTGGGTTGTGGGGGCGAAACCCACGCAGACACGGGGAGAATGTGCAAACTCCACACAGACAGTGACCCAGGGCCGGGATTCGAACCTGGGACCTCAGCGCTGTGAGGCGGTTGTGCTAACCACTAGGCCACCATGCTGCCCTTGTTGGGGATAACACTGATGTTTTTATTTAAACTTAAGGTGTAATAAATATTAGTGAACCTCAAGTGAGAGCTGTGATTGAGAGGAACAATTTGACTCAAAAAAAATACATCTGCGGGATGAAATCCCACTGATTGAATAAGAACAAAAGTTGTGAAGAGATTAAAAAATGACTGTGTTCATGAAGTACAATCTGAATATAGTTTGTCATCTGTGGAAAAAACATGTCAGGTATTGATTAACCTCTTTGGAGACGCTGAAGGAAATTCAATTCACATGAAAATATCCATGATCCTTCATGAACTGAAAGGCATTTTCTGACCTAATCTGTTCATTCTATACCTGTTACCCAATCCTCCTGATCATTTGGTACAAAAAGCAAGATGACCGTTACTAGTTTTCACTGCACGTACAGTGCAGAAGTAATTTGTACATATTGCTGTGTTTTTTTACAAACTTGATGGATTGCCTTAAGTACAACTGAGGTAATTGAATAGGAGGTGGGCATGATGGTCTTGAGTGTCAAGAAAAGTAAAAGTAAAGAATTTGTAACGTAGAATGTACAATGCTGTGGTTTTACTGAACCTACATCGAAGACTTCCGTGAATGCTTGCAGATACTTTCCTGAGGTTAACTAGCCTGTACAAAGTTCTTAAGTAGGAAATTGCAGGTGATTTGTGAAAAAATTGCCCCAAGGGCCAACTATTCTTTTTCATTTGTTTCATGTCCTTAAATTGGACTGGGGCAGCATGGTGGGTCTCACCCCCAGAAACCCACAAAGATGTGCAGGGTAGGTAGATTGGCCACGCTAAATTGGAAAAAAAAAGAATTGGGTATTCTAAATTTATATTTTAAAAATATATAAATTGGACTGCAAACACTGATGCTTGAGTAGCAGCAACCATTTGCATAGTGCCAATACCTTAGATGGTCACATTATATTGTTACAGATAATTTTAGACGTACCTAGTTGAGTCAGAACTGAACAGAAGACTACTAGAAACCTCCTCAGAATGTGATGGACAGAAATACAATGTGGGTCATTTGAAATTAGTAATAATCCATGTGGGCTTTGATCTTTCCAAATAATTATTTAGAATTGTGCATGCCTAGGAATTTGCATTGTGGTCGGGATCTAGATGGAGTTTCTTTGAGGTTGGCTCATTACCCTAAGAATGCGACCATAGACTGTTAATCATTAAAACCATTCTTGTTTATTTATAGATATATATCAGTACTCTGCACAAGATTCTACTAATGCCTCCCACCAGACTTGTGCTCTGAAATCAGGAACTTGAGTGTCTCTTTGTTGCTCCTCAAACCTCCTAACTCTCTCATGGTCTTCTGAGGTTGTGTTAGGTTGAAGTGTTTGTTGTAGAGCTGGGAGTTGTGTTAACAGCCGCCTTACCACCAATAGTTCTGATGGTGAGAACCGTTTTTTTTTAGCGGTGAGATTGTGTAGCAAAAAGGACTAAGTTAATATCTTTTGTTTCCATCAATTCCTTCAATTCTTCTTTCTGCTTCTCCATTCGAATGGGGATATCTAGGCGAACTAATCCCATGCGTGAAAACGCATTCCTGCATAAAGTTGTGGGACAGCTCATTAGCAAATTGAGGGCCGTTGTTTGACACCACAACATCCAGGATGTGTAGATTCTATTAAGTGATAGAATGCCTTCCTCCACCCTGTAGCTGTTCAATCTACTCATTTGAAACCATCTATGACAATAATAAAAATGTTGCCTTTAAATTCAAACAAATCCACTCCAAGGCACTGCGATGGCCTGAACGAAAAATTGGAGGGTACCTGTGGAGTGGTTTGCCCTGCTGGTGCCTATTCACGGCATATGCAAGGTGATCTGTGATTAACTCTTCAATAGAGAGAATGATATGACTGATACCTGACCACTAGACTGACAATTTACGATGCTCCATTCTCAGGTGAGTCTTCAATCTTTTTTTATTGTAATTCATTTTCCAAGGATTTGCCAGTGGTTCAGGTCTGCAGCCTTCATTTATATGTTTTGCCCGCTGTCACCATGTATAATCCAGCACTCAGGATCTTGATGGGGCTTCTTTAAGGAATACCTGTTACCCTAAGAATGCTTCCATAGACTTGTAAAAAAACACATTCATGTTTATTCACAGATCTATCTATATCTCAGTACTCTACACAAGGTTGTATGCCTGCATCCCACCAGATTTTAGTTCCTTAATCAGGTGACATTGCATCATAGTTACATCAACAGTTACATCAGCGTCTGCTGTTATTAATGTTAACCTTTTACTCTGCACCTGCCCCCAAGTGTTTATCACAACTATATAAAGTCTTCTACAAACATGGGGCCAGACAAGTTAGAATTTAAAGTTTAAATTTACTCTCCCATTAATTGGCAGATACCTCATCTCTTAGTTCTATCAAAACTTATCAGTTCTAATTTAGCTTTCGTCGCTGATAGGACAACAGTGTTAAGAACAATCCTGTGCAAACCACAAGGGATATTAATTTGAACCAGGCAAACTAAGATGCAAAGGACATCTAAAGTAGAAATCAGTTGCATGGATTTTATAACATGGACAGCTATGTTTGCCTATGGGGAAGGGATTGGACATCCCTGTGTAAGGAGTTATCTGTGTTGTCAGTTATCAAAATCTGTTGACCATGCCATCGCTCTTCGTGAAATAGGTTCTTCATGAATAAAGACTTTCCAGCAAATTCTGCATTATTTGGATTTTCAATTAAGTCCATAATAATACAGAAATGGCATATTAACTAAGATGATTTCAAAATATTTAAACAATAAAATCAGAGTTTCAAATTGCTACTATACTGAAAAATGTATTGGGTAAGTTAGTTTCAAATTATGCATTTTGAAAATGTAGTTCTAATAGAGATTAGAAACTTCCCTTTGTCAAGATACTAATGACAATATTCTACAGGGCACTGGTGAGGCCACACCTGGAGTACTGCTTGCAGTTTTGGCTTGTTTACCTAAGGTGGGGCGTACTTACCGAGGAAGTGTCAATGGACTGGTCCCTGGGATGAAGGGAGGTGGAGTAGGCTAAGCCTAAATTCCCTCGTGTTTAGTAAAATTAGAGCTAATCTAATTGAAACGTATAAAATTCTTAAGGGGGCTGACAGGGTAGATGCTGAGAAGACACTTCCACTGGCTGGGAAATCTGGAGTATAAGGTCACAATTTCATAATAAGGGGTCAACCATTTAGGACTGAAATGAAGAGAAATGTCTTCATTCAAAAGAATGTGAAACTTAGGGGGTTCTCTACCCAGGGTGGGAGCTGTGCATTGTTCAGTTGCTAATATATTCAACAAGAGGTCAATAGGTTTTTGGGTACTAAAGGTATATGGGGAGAGGATTACAAGGTGGAGTTGAGGTAGATGATCAGCCAAGAACTTTCTCAATGATGGAACAATCCTGAAGGGTCAAATGGTCTACTTAAGCTCCTATTTATGTTCTTATTCAATTATGTCATTTAGGGGAGGCAGTGGCGCAGTGGTATCATCATTGGAATAGCAATCCAGACCCAGAGCAAGATCTGGGGACCCAGGTTCAAATCCCACCATGGCAGATGTTGAAATTTAAATTCAATAAAAATCTTGAATGAAAAGTCTAATGACGATCATGAAACCAATCTGGTTCACTAATGTCCTTATCTGACCTACAAGTGACTCCAGACCCACAGCAATGTGGCTGACTTTCAAATGCCAGGCAGTTAAGAATGGACACGAAATGCTGACACGTTCCATAAAAATGAATTTCATAAATCTAATAAGGAGAATGGCCCCAATAAGGAAAGAAGTGCAAATCAGAAGTAGTTATTAGGCGAAAGCAAGTTTGTCAAAGTTAAAGTGGTTTCACTATACTGAAGTTGTCGAGGGGACAAAAAGAACAGAACAAGACAATTTAGGTGCAATGCAGGAAATTTCCGAGCGGAAATGACCATGGTTGTATTAATATAACAGCGACAGGTGGGAAAGGACACAGCAAGGAGAGAAGTCGGGGGAAAGAAGGAGGTGACAATCTTTGTCTTTCAGACACAGCCAGGTGTGCAAACATGCTTGGGAAGTCATTTCAGACATCTGAGCAGTATTCAAACCTTGGGCAAAGATTTAAAGGATTTTAAAGATCCTTAATACTTTATGTAAAGTCCAGCAATCATTGAACAAAAGGCTTCTTTTGCACAAACTTCAAAGATAAAA
Organism: Scyliorhinus canicula; assembly: GCF_902713615.1. Classification (NCBI taxonomy): domain Eukaryota; kingdom Metazoa; phylum Chordata; class Chondrichthyes; order Carcharhiniformes; family Scyliorhinidae; genus Scyliorhinus; species Scyliorhinus canicula. The sequence goes on from NC_052148.1 coordinate 53,444,158, forward strand.
AAAATAAAATTCCCAAAAACTATTTTTACAAACCACCACAGCTTATATTTAATTCAATTATTCATTCCGATGGAACTCTAAATTTCCAAACCAATTTTAATGCCACGTGACAGCAAATCCTCAAGATCCATTTGTGACAAAAATGAAAAACAGCATACATCATCGAGGCTAATTCAAGCTGATTCCTGTTCAAAAACAACAGAAGAATCTTTGAACACTTCTTCAAATTAAGTTACTCAGAAATCCCAGATGAAGAGATTTTTCCCAGATAGTTCAGTAATCCATCTGACAGCAAACAGCAAGACCTGTGATCTTAAATCACGTCAGTGTCAGCAGCAGATTAACTGCGCTGTAATGTACTATACATTTACAGGGAAATACATCTGCTCAGCCAGCAGCAAGGTAAAGAGTAAAGTTCACATGTTTTGTTGTGACATTAACCCTTTCTCACCCAACTTTCCCAGCGCTCCAATTCTGGCCATTATAACTGGTAGAATCCATAGAATCCCAACAGTGCAGAGAGACCAATCAGCCCATTGAGTCTGCACTGGCCCACCGAGACAGCACCCTACCTATCTCCAGTCCCCCACCTTATACCTGTAACCCCCCCTAATCTGCACATCATTGGACACTAAGGGGAAATTTAGCATGGCCAACCCACCTAACCTGTACATCTTTGGGCTCTGGGAGGAAACCGGAGCACCCGGAGGAAACCCACGCAGACACAGGGGGAACGCATAAACTCCACACAGATAACCACCCAAGGCCAGAACCCGGGTCCCTGACACTGTAGGGCAGCAGTGCTAACCACTGTACCACCATGCCGTTCCCTTAGATTTCCTTCCCGAGTTAATATTTAACATTGCAGCTAACAATTCGATGCAACATTGTTCGAATATAAAAATGTAACATGTGTAAACTGCCACATGAAATAATTGGTCTTAAAGACTTCTACTTTTGAATGCATAATTTTTAAAGAAATTTAGATTACCCAATTATTTTTTCCAATTAAGGGGCAATTTAGCATGGCCAATTCCACCTACTCTGCACATTTTTGGGTTGTGGGGGCGAAACCCATGCAGACCCGGGGAGAATGTGCAAACTCCACAGGGACAGTGACCCAGAGCCGGGATCGAACCTGGGACATCAGTGCCATGAGGCAGCTGTGCTAACCACTAGGCAACTCTGCTGCCCGTTGGATGCATAATTAAGGGCAAGCTTAGTTTGCCAAAAGGTTGCTGATGTGTGTATTTTTGCCAGTTTAGATTAGTGAGGATGGATTCAGGGCACAAGTGGCAACTAGAATCAACTGTATCGAAAGTTGCTTTTATGACTTTATTTTTTAACTGCATTCCTTTCCTGATGCTGGAGGAAACTCCACAGGTCCATTGAGAAAACTGAATAAAAACATAGGCAATGAAATGGGGAGGGTATATGGGGCTGGTTTAGCACAGGGCGAAAGAGCTGGCTTTTAAAGCAGACCAAGGCAGGCCAGCAGCACGGTTCAATTCCCGTACCAGCCTCCCTGAACAGGTGCCGGAATGTGGCGACTAGGGACTTTTCACAGTAACTTGATTTGAAGCCTACTTGTGAGAATAAGCGATTTTCATTTCATTTCAGGAAGGAGTAACAAGCCCAGGGAACCATGGATGACCAGAGACATTCAAGATAAGATGAGAAGGAAAAGAGAGGCTTTTAGCAAGTACCAGGGGAGCAAATCAGCGGACGCATTAGTGGAGTACAGAAAGTGCAGGATGGATGGAGCTTAAGAAAGAAATTGGGAGAGCAAGGAGGGGAGATGAGAAAGCTCTGGCTGGTAAAAGTAGGATAAATTCCAAGACATTCTAAAGTATATCAACGGGAAGAGGATAACCAGGGAAAGAGTAGAGTCCATTAGGAACCAACAGAGGAATCTGTGGGTGGAGCCAGAGGACATTGGTAGGGTGTTGAACAAATATTTAATATCTATCTTCACCCAAGAGAATGAGGAGGCAGATATAGAACTCTGGGAGAGAGACTGTGAGGTTCTTGAGCAAACTGACATAGGGAGGTACGAGGTGTTCGCAGGTTTAAAAGTGGACAAATCTCCAGGTCTTGATGAATTGTGTCCCAGGATGCTGTGGGAGGTGAGGGAGAAGATTGAAGGGGCCCTGACCTCAATTTTAAATTCCTCCCTGGCCACAGAGGAAATGGCAGTGGACTGGAGAACAGCTAATGTGGTCCCACTATTTAAGAAAAGGTTGTAGAGATAAGCCAGGGAACTATAGACCAGTGAGTCTCACATCAGTGGTGGGGAGACTATGGAGAAAACGCTGAAGGAGAGACTCTATCTCCACTTGGAGAGGCAAAGTTTGATCAGGAATAGTCAACATGGTTTTGTCAGAGGGAGGTCTTGCCTAACAAATTGAATTGAAGTTTTTGAGGAGGTGACCAGTTGTGTAGATGAGGATAGTGCAGTTGATGTAGTTTACATGGATTTCAGCAAAGCCTTTGACAAGATCCCACACAAGAGACTTGTGAAGAAGGCAAATGCACATGTGATGCAGGGTAACTTGATAAGGTGGATTCAAAATTGGCTTAGCTGTAAGAGACAGAGGGTGCTGATGGGAGGCATGGTAACACAGTGGTTAGCACTATTGCTTCACAGCACCAGGACCTGGGTTTGATTCCCGGCTTGGGTCACTTGTCTGTGTGGAGTCTGCACGTTCTCCCCGTGTCTGCATGGATTTCCTCCGGTTTCCTCCCACAAAGACGTATTTGTTAGGTGTATCGGACATTCAGAATTTTCCCTCAGTGTACCCGAACAGGCGCCGTCGTGTGATGACTGGGGTATTTTCACAGTAACTTCATTGCAGTGTTAATGGAAGGCTACTTGTGACACTAATAAAGATTATGATGACAGATGGCTTCTTTAATGACTGGAAGCCAGTGTCCAGTGGCGTACCACAGGGATCTGTGCTGGGTCCCCTATTTTTTGTCATTTATATAAAAAATACAGATGACTAAGTGGGGGGTAGGATCAGTAAACTTGCGGATAACACAAAGATTGGCCAGGTGGTTAACAGTGAATGTCTTGGGGTACTGGAAGATATAGATGGGATGGTCAAATGCGCAGAACGGTGATAGATGGAATTTAACCTTGAAATGTATGAGGTAATACACTTTAGAAGGAGTAATTTGACAAGTAAGTATTCAATGAATGGCCTGACACTGGGAAGTTCCAAGGAACAAAGGGACCTTTGTGCGTTTGTCCATAAATCTCTGAAGGCAGAAGGGCAGGTTAATTGGCTGGTGAAAAATGCATATGGGACACAACTGACAGGAAACCACCGATTGGCGCAGCAGATGGAGAACAGGCCCTCTGTCCAAGCTGCTCTGAAGAAGAAGCAGATGAGCAACAACTTCCTGGTGACATAGTTTCTCCTCCCTTTCACTCCAGGATTTCCATGGCATGCACCATTCTCCAGCAACGGGTTCTCAAATGATCTGCTCCTCCATTTCTGATTGCGTGCTATCTAACCAGACTCCCGTCCAGGTGTAAGAGTTACTGTGAGTAATTGCACTTTTTACTGCTTTCCTTCCTCCTTGGTGGGAAGTGTTTGGTACTTTATACCGTCAGCTGTGCCCAAATGGCCGGGGTTCTTGAGAATTACAGACAAGAGGCGGCATTAATGCTGAATCATGTGCACTGCTGACTGCAGGTGCTGATAGCAACTTGACATCAGGAATTGCTCTGAAACTATAGAAACACCTTCCATTAAAGAAATGTTAGTTTATAAACCATTTCAAGGGAGAATCCCATTGGGCGACCTGATTGAGGGGCGACCTGATCGAGGAGTCTACAAAATTATGAGGGGCATAGACAGAGTGGATGGTCAGAGGCTTTTTCCCGGGGTAGAGGGGTCAATTACTAGGGGGCATAGGTTTAAGGTGCGAGGGGCAAGGTTTAGAGGAGATGTACGAGGCAAATTTTTTTTACACAGAGGGTAGTGGGTGCCTGGAACTCGCTGACGGAGGAGGTGGTGGAAGCAAGGACGATAGTGACATTTAAGGGGCATCTTGACAAATACATGAATAGGATGGGAATAGAGGGATACGGGTGGAGAAGATTTTAGTTTAGACAGGCAGCATGGTCGGCACAGGCTTGGAAGGCCGAAGGGCCTGTACCTGTGCTGTACTTTTCCTTGTTCTTTGACATATGCTTTTATCAATCGACGCATAGATTACAGGGAGGTAACGTTGGAGTTGTGTAGAACTTTGGTGAGGCCACAGCTGGAGTAGTGTGTGCAATTCTGGTCACCGTATAATAGAAAGGATGTGATTGCATTGGAGCAGGGGCTGAGGCGATTCATCAGAATGTTGCCTGGGATGGAATATTTAAGTTATGAAGAGGGGTTAGCGAGGCTTGAGTTGTTTTCGCTGGAGCAGAGAAGATTGAGGGGCGACCTGATCGAGGAGTATAAGATTATGAGGGACATGGACAGGGTGGATAGGGAGCAGCTGTTCCCCTTAGTTGAAGGGTCAATTATGAGGGAACAAAAGTTCAAAGTGAGGGGCAGGAGGTTTAGGGGAGATTTGTGGAAAAACATTTTTACCAAGAGGGTGGCGACGGTCTGGAATGCAATGCCTATTTGGATTTGGGTTTATTGTCATGTGTAGTTATACTTTAGCAAGGCCTTTTACAAGGTGGTGTCGCAGAAGGTTAAATCTCACGGGATCCGAGGTGAGGTAGCCAATTGGATACAACATTGGCTTGACGACAGAAGACAAAGGGTGGTTGTAGAGGGTTGTTTTTCAAACTGGAGGACTGTGACCAGCGGAGTGCCTCAGGGATCAGTGCTTGGTCCACTGTTATTTATATTAATGGTTTGGATGAGAATTTAGGAGGCATGGTTAGTAAGTTTGCAGATGACACCAAGATTAGTGGCATAGTGGACAATGAAGAAGGTTATCTACGATTGCCACAGGATTTTGATCAATTGGGCCAGTGTGCCGATGAATGGCAGATGGAGCTTACTTTAGATAAATGTGAGGTGATGCATTTTGATAGATCAAATCGGGTAGGACTCACTCAGTTAATGGTAGGGAGTTGGGGAGTTATAGAACAAAGAGGTCTAGCAGTACAAGTTCATACCTCCTTGAAAGTGGTATTAGATAGACAGGTCAGATGTCTTTAATGGGGCGGTGCAGACCTGATGAGCCGAAGAGCCTCTTCTGCACTATCTTATTCTGTAAGTCCATGATTCAGAGCCCAACGTTCAATTGTCTGATGCTGGCAGCACTTTTGGTTTTCCTCCAGAGAGGATTTGAAATCCCACCTTGAGAAAAGGATCTTTATGCCTTCCGAGATGTAAAATCAATTCTGAACCACTGCAAATGTGTTGCGCTGATCAAGTTGTTAAATCTGTTCAGTTAATAGAGTGGGTGGGGAAATCATCACTGCCAAGGCCAACAGTTAATACCGATCTATATCTCAGAAAATGGTGCTGGTCCTTTCTCGAGAACCGCTGCATTATTCATGGTAGCAGTTTGATAAAACTGAGTGACTTGCCCAGCCACTTCAAACAATATTAAGGGCCAACCACATTGACGCAGGGCAGCCGTTTCTTTCCTGCAGGACATCAGTGAACCAGGTGGGTTTTTATGCCAATCTGACAGTTTTATGATCACTTCATGAAAGCAATAATCTATTTCCAGATTTTCTTTAAAATGGTACTCAACCTGCCAAGGGATCAGTCCATGCCTCTGGATTATATATCCAGTAAAATAGCCTAATTACCCTCACTCCTTATTCTCATAAGAATCTAGTTCTCTGTTATTCCACGCATGAATCTTAAAATCATAAGAAATAGAGACAGGAGTAGGCCATTTGGCCCATCAAGCCTGCTTTGCCATTCGATAAGGCCATGGCTGATCTTGATTGTGGCCTGAACTTCACTTTCCTGTCTGTCCCCCATAACCCCCGACTCCCTTGTGGATCAAAGATGTGACCCAATGCAGCCTTGGATATACATTCACGGTCCCAATCTCCACTGCTCTTCATGGAAGAGAATTCTAAAGATTAGCAACCCTCTGATAAAAGAAACTCCTCCTCATTTCTGTCTTAAATGGGAGGTACCTTATTTTTAAGCTGCACCCCGTAGTTTTAGATTCCCTCACAAGAAGAAACATAATAATAATAATAATCTTTATTGTCACAAGTAGGCTTACATTAACACTGCAATGAAGTTACTGTGAAAACCCCTAGTCGCCACACTCCGCGCCTGTTCTGGTACACAGAGGGAGAATTCAGAATGTCCAAATGACCTAACAGCACGTCTTTCGGGGCTTGTGGGAGGAAACCGGAGCGCCCGGAGGAAACCCACGCAGACACAGGGAGAACATGCAGACTCCATACAGACAGTGATCCAAGCCAGGAATGGAACCTGGGACCCTGGAGTTACGAAGCAACAATGCTAACCACTGTGCTACCGTGCCGCCCACATCCTCCCAGCATCTACCCAATCAAGTTCCCTCAGAATTTTAAAGGTTTCAATAAGATCATCTCTTACTCTTCTAAACTCCAATGATTAAAAAACTCGATCTTTTCCTTTCCTCATAGAACAAACCCTTCATCCCAGTTCTTGCTTAAATTCCATCTGCCATGGGATTTGGTCAGAGAACGGGAGACACAGCAATACAAAGATCTACTCGGACCCTTATGGTCATCTTACCATTTACATCTCCATGGTGCCATAACATTAGACATGGAAGATTAAGGAGGGCACAGAGTCCTCTGTGCTAAAACAGCTGTTCCCAAAGGTTTGACCAAACTTAAGCAGAAATGGTTAAAACTGTTCTTATTTTCCTACATCCATTATAAAATCCACAACTGGTGATGTAGAATAAATAAATCTGCATGCATTATTCATCGACCAGGATGTCTTCAGCTGAGTAGCTAAATTCTTTAGCTTTGATTAGCTGAAACTTTTCACCTTAACCAAACTTGCTAAATTCAATTAACCCAGAGTCAAAATGGAAGCTGATGGTAGTGGTATTTTAGATTTATTGCTATCCAGTGCTCAGTGTAATTATCTGCCCGAGCATTGTGAAAGCACCATAATGTTCAATGTTAGGATGGATGTTCCCTACAATATGGACCTACATTAGAAAATATAATGAAGTTAGAGATAAGCAACAAATTATTGTGCAATAAGTGCCATGACTTGGGATTCAAAAATATAATTGCATATCCACAATGAGGTACTTGTATAATTAATGCAGCTATTCACATGGTCTATTTCAGTATTGTTAATGTCTATATACCTCACATAATGCACCACTTTTGTTAAGCTCACACTAATGAATCCAGCCACTGAGAGGTATATGTTAGCAGTCAGGAGCGACTCACGGTTTCACTGGGTGGCTACCCAGGCAGGGTCACCAAACTTAGGTAACATAATTATTTGAATTGAGGGGACAAAGGATGCTTTCCTTCTGTCCAATTTCCTCCTCTCTTTTCCTTGTGATGGGATTGTGACTCTGTACCCGCAATTTAATCAAACACCTTGAGCCAAATTGCAAAAGCACTGTTTAGGGTAATCGACTTTACATTAAAATACTGTCAGCACATGCATTTTTTTTTGTAGGGCCTGACATCTCGATTGCAATGGTCTATTTGAGGAAGCTGTTAAATCTGTTTCTGGCTGGTGTACCAGGAAAATGATAAGTGTCATAAAATGTGGTTGTATATGACAAGGTTTTCACTGGCTGTCTCACTGAATGGAAAGAGTGATAGCATGTTCTCATGACTGTCTTCAAGAACTATGTCATCCCAAGACAGATTTATTTTTTTTGACAGTTACAGCTCCACTGCCTTTTGTCGCGCACACTGATATCTCGGGAGATCATTTATCCAAGTTCAAATTTCACTGAAGCTGATTGGACGAGGGTCTCCCCTTCTCTCTACCCAGTGAAGTGTGTATTTGGTCAGTTTTGACTCAATTCTCCTGTGCTGTTGTCCGTACTACCCAGTTTCTGGCTCTCCTGAGATTGGAGATGAAGGCAAATTAGGCAGCGTTATTCTGTAACTGACCCAAGGTGTTTGGGGTTATTTACTAGGTGCCTAAATTGCTCTAACCCCCTGATGGTGACCTTTCCTCATGCTGATTGGTAATCCAAAATAATAACTGTACCTACTCTATCCCAGGCAAATGAAATTAAATTACATTTGGCGTCTGATGAAAGGTCATGTTATGTCCCTCTCCGAGGCGAGTTCTGAGGTGGTGGTGGAAGGTGCTGTTTGATGAGGCAGGGATGAGATGAGGAGGGCCTTCCAGCCTCCCCTCAATTAAAGCTTCTGATTGGCCTTCCCTACCTTGATGTCAATTAAGGCCATTAAGTAGGCCCCCCCCCCCCCCCCGCCCATTCCTCCAAAGCGCCATACCTACTTTCACTGGCAATTCCTTCCCCGTAGCACCCACCCTGCCCTCACCTTTCTCCAGGGATCCCACAAAGAACCCTGGTGACGGTCGAGTGTATTAACAGCAGGATCCACCTTTCCTGCTGGCACTGACAGCCTCTGATGGCCAGCAGGATCTCAGTGGGGAGGGATTTCTCTCCAGCTGAGAGATGTCTCGCAGTTAACTGTTCCCCGAGGTGCCTTGAGCCCTACCAGCAGGGTTCCCCCCTGCCAACGGGGGGCTTAATTGTCCCAGGGCTCTCGGAGATCCGGTAGGTGGGGGCATTGCCAGTTTTGGATGTGGGGCCCAATCCTGTCCTCAATAAATTCAGCTTACAAACTCCATTTCTTTCTCCACAGATGCTGTCTGACCTGCTGAGTATTTCCAGCATTTTCTGTTCTTTGCTTACATTTAAACAACCTGTTTCAGAAGGGAAGAAACTGGTAAATCTAGGTAATTAAGGGCTGATGATTAATAAGTGTTTCGAACAGGAGGAATGTAAAGAGTGGTGTCAACTAACACGCCCATAATTGATTACGTTCAGTATGGACTAAGTATAATATGGAAATTTGTAAGTGACACAAAAATAGGAGGTGCATTTAATTGTGAAAATGAGATCTTTTGCACCCTCAGTTTAAGATTACTCTGAGAGGTGGCATCGACGGCAGTCCAGCATTCCCTCAGTACTGCTATCGGAGTGTTAGTCTAGATTTTGTGCTCAAGACTCTTGGATGGATGTCGAGGCCGTGGAGAAAATGCAGAAGAGGTTCACTAATATGAATACCAGGATCATGACGCTTTAACCAAGAAGAGGTACAAGGCAACATTAAGGCTCATTTCCCTGGAATTGAGAAAGTTGGGGGAAGATTTAATACACTGCTGTTCAAAATTTTGAAGGATTTTAATATGGTGATGAGGGAAAAGCTATTTAAATTTACTGTTGAGCTAATAACCAGAAAACAGAATTGTACATTCATTTTCAAAAGATGAGTAAGAAAAGTAAATTATAGGCTTGGCTGTTGGGGTATTAAATCTCCCACCGCAAATCAGGAGTTAAACCACAATCCATATTAACCTCGACAAGGGAAGTGGAAAAATATCAGAATCATTTTTTAAATGATGTGCAGGTGAATAGGACAAAGTGGATAGCTGTCTCAGAGAGGAGGCATAGCTGTAATGGCTTCCTTCTGTGCTGAAGAATGCTATGGATAGCTTGCAATAAGATGTACTTAATTATTTCTGAAGCACAGGAAAAGGATGTTCAGCCCATTGCAGTTGTAGCTGTGTCAGCTCTTTGCTAGAGATTGCAATGATGTTGAATTCGAATTAATATTTTTCCAATCACTCAAATCAGAAAGGTGGTTAAGGAGGCTCAGGTTATCGGCTGCATTAGGGATTTTCAAATAATTCATTTAATGTTGGATCCATAGTGTGTACTGAAACCCTGCTGTTAAAATTGATGAATAAGGAGAGGGACAAACAAAATAATCTTGTGGTTGGTAACTTAAAATTGTCTGATGAATCTACATATAAAGGGGACACAGTGGCTAAGTTTTCCAGAAACCGCCTTTCTCGCTCAATGAAAAGGATACGGTTTAATTCGTCATGTTCTTCTGTTCAATCACACGTCGAAGTATAATAACTCAGTGAAGCTATTTAATTATAATATCTTGCCTTGATTTGCCCAAGAGCTTGATATGATGTTCAAAGGGGGGGAAATGTCTTTTAAGAATGACAGCCTGCTACTTGTCTAACACTCTACCTTGCATCTATCGGAGCAAGGTCTCCAAGTGATTCACATGAATTGATAATTAAAGTTACTCATCTAAATTGGAAGATTTTGCAGAAGGATTTTTGGAGAGATTTAAGGAAGATAAGTTTGAATAAAACTTTGAGGACAAGATGAAAAACAATCAGACACCCAAACTGGAAAAATAGCAAACACCCTCTTCACGAAAGCTGAATTCACACAATGTCAAAAATCAACTGAGCCCTTTGATACTGTACTAATTTGTTAAGGTGCAAACAAGGTTATATTGGCAGCACGGTAGCACAGTGGTTAGCACAGTTACTTCACAGCTCCAGGATCCCAGGTTTGATTCCCGGCTTGGGTCACTGTCTGTCAGAGCCTGCACGTTCTCCCCGTGTCCACGTGGGTTTCCTCCAGATGCTCCGGTTTCCTCCCACAGTCCACAGATGTGCAGGTTAGGTGGATTGGCCGTGATAAATTGCCTTAGTGTTTAAAAAAGCTTAGGCGGGGTGACTGGAATAGGATGGAGGCAGGGGCTTAAGCAGGGTGCTCTTTCAAGAGCCAGTGCAGACTCGATGGGCCGAATGGCCTCCTTCTGCACTGTAAATTCTATGATATTATCCTGTAACTAAAATCCAGTTATAAACATAACCTGGAAAACTACAGTTCAACAAGTGTATGGAGAGAAATTCACAAAATTCCATGTACTTAAAATTACACTTTGCCGAAGGCCCAATTTTAATATTAATGTTGAATTAAAGTCAAATAATGTTACATTATTGTATAATTTAGGCTCTATCCACTGTACCAAGTATAATTATTTTTACTGTCATTATGATACTGAACCATTTAATACTTCTGTATTATAGATGTACTTGAATACAGCAACTGTTAAAAGCACATAAAATTGTGTCAGTCCTTGATTCCTTCCAAGTGTGGTACGAGTTAATAGTAAATCTTTACAGTGCTGATTATACTTGCATTTATCACTGGCTGTGACAAGTTTCTTTTACTGACTCATTTTTTTTTTTTGCAGGTTGATTTCTGTGCCAAACTGCAACACTTGATTTTCTTCTGGATTTTTGATTCAATTCTTCCCACAGCACAAGTGGAATTCACTTCTGAAATCTGAATTTCCATTTTGCACCACTTTTTAGATAACAGGTGCATGAATGTTGATCTGAGGTTTTCAACAAGGCGCAAAGCAAAGCATAGATAGTCCAAATCTCCTTCCCGACACACGCATTATTTGTAGGATAGAAAATGGAGCATTATATGCCACTAATTTCACATCTTCAATTCTCTCAAGCTTGTACCTCTACCCATTCTACTTCAATAGTTGCTTTAATAGGATGATGCTTTGGGTAAGGCAAATGTTGTTGAGTAACGTTATATATGGATTGCCTGAAAATCAGGACATCTGTACATGCTGTTCTATCTAAAACCAACAATAACTTTAAGATAAAATAGTAAAAGACTATAGCTGGAATTCTCTGGCCGTTGGGATTCTCTTTCCCACTGGCAACGCACCTCCGCCTGCGGGTTTCCCGACACGGTGGGGTGGCTTCAATGGGAAATCCCATTGCATTTTGTGCAGTGTAAAACTAGGGTGATGGACTGCAAATTACAGCTCTGACACTGCTGGTGGGAATGGTGGACAAAATTTCAATTATTAGATTTCGAAAAGTTCACACATTAAGTGTGCTTATGCGTTTTTTTTCCCACAGCAAGTCCATCCCAGTACACTAGGTAAGCACAGTAACTATTTTATGTCTGACTAGAAACATAACACGTGAGCAATGTGCAGGTCTCTCAGCATTTGATAAGACTTTGCTGTAGTGAAATATGCCAACTTAAGTGCTAACCCACCTTTCTCTTTCCAATCCTGACTAACCTAGTGTATATTTGCAGCAACTATTTATTTTCATTTCAAATTCCCCATTTCTTTTTTTAAAATCTCCACTGCATTGGTTATCTATACAGAAAATTAACGGAGACATTAATGGATGCCGATTTCCTAACAAACCAACACAGAAAGTATCTTTCACTGCGTGGTACTTGGAGAACCACTTCCGAGTTCTATCATTTTAAAACACCTTTCTCACCATGGCATTCTGGTTGCAGATAAATCTCCATGTATTCAATACCAAAAGAAAAACATGTAAAATGTTTGGTACCTTCTTTTTAAATAATTGCCACGCTCACGTTTGTATAACTAAAGCAGAAATATATTTATATTTTAAACATATTATCTCCGCTGAGGCCGACAAGATTCCAAGCACACAGTTCAAAGCGGGGATTAAGCTACGATAGCATGAAACACATCCATAATGGATCAATGGTTCCACCTTAATGTAGTATGTATTCAAAGAAACAAGTTGGAAATGCCACGTAAGCCAGTCATCAAATTTTAAAACTCCACAAGGGGGCATAAGAAACTGCACAAGAATGCCAAAAATATAGTTATTCCTTTTATGGCCACACAAGATCCTTTTTCACATATTTCTACCTTTCACTAGAGACCACTTGAAAGTGATGCTTGTAAACTTATTTACAATCTCCTCACATGATTTTGAGCAGGAACCATGAACACAAAGCACCGGGGTATTTAATTCGATACAGCATAAATAATTTACAGATGGGCTTCAGAAATATATGGTAGGGACAGAGAACATGTTTTCGCTAAGGCAGTTAACATTCTTGATAGTAAGGATTTTTTTCCCTAATGGGGCTGGGCTATAAGCAGATTAATCCGTTAAAATAGAAAAAGTGCAGGTAGTTCGGTAGCCACCACACTGCAGTATGAAATGCCCTACTGGAATACGGAGTCCTGACAAACATTCACATTTGTGCTTTTTCAGGGAGGGCGGTGAGCAAGATTAAGGAAGGAAATGAGAGGAGCAAGGCAGAATTAGAAATGAGTGAAAATGTAATGAGGAGGAAGGAAGAGAAAGCAAAATAAGGAAAGTAAATACGTGGATGGGCCCTCTTAGCAGCACCGTCTGGGGGGTAGATCGATGAACGAAAGTCACAAAACCATGGGGAGTGCTGTAGGCAGGCCAAACGAGGAGGATAATAAGAAATGGTGAAAATGGAATAAAGTTGAAATTCATGCAAATCATTTGCAGGAAACTTGAATTTGCAGTGGAATGTTTTCCCTTCTTGAGTAGAGGAGGCTATGTCTGCTGCTGGAAAGCAAGTATTCACTGCTAATCATTTAAGTGCAATTTAAATACATTTTTGCACAATTGCAAGGACTCGTGTGCAGTTCATTAAAAGCAGACGCATTTTTAACTGCATCCAGTAAGAGAGAGTTTCAATCAAATGACAAAATCTTTATAAATCACATTATTAGAAATGCCAAGGCGTGACTGTAAACTAACTGGCAACTGGTGCAATACCCAAGAAAACCTGAAGGTGGTGCAGGAGCACACACAAACCATCACAGCATAGAAAACATGAGGCCCTCTGCCTGCGGTCTCTCCCTTTTTGAACACAGGCAACTAACCAACGTATAGCAAACACACCACACTAAAGTAGCATTTGCGGCAACAATAAGAGGAGTAATCATCTCATCAGGTTCAAAAGACGGCTTTGGTTTGCATGCCATTCTTATATTATCAGTTTAATCTCCCAGATTTATGCAAAATGCCCACAGTTGCAATATGTATCCTGCCTCCAGATGATCACTCAAAAATTCTGATAGAAGCAAGAATTACTAACTGGAATTTACGACTAGGCATAAACGCCTAAACAGTGTGCACTTGACTTTTGCTAAACTTTTTACCATGTTGAATAGAAATATTTATAAACACCATAAACTATCTCCTCCAGTAATTCGACTGAAATGTAATTTTAAAGATTATAATCTGTTGAGCAAACAAAAATAAAAGCACTGTTGCTTTCTCCTGGGCTTTTATTTCATAATTACATTTCTAGAATGTTATTTAATTTCTCTTTTGACACTGTTCAGTATTATATGCCCCTTCAATAAGAAAAATATTTGAATTCCAAAATAAAGGACAGAGTAGCTAACTCAAGAACAGGAAAAAAAATAATAGGAATCATTTAGTGTAGTTGATCAAAAACAAAAATGCAAAAAATGTTAATAAAACTACTAAAACATTTTTGCACCTGTTCCCAAAAGAAAATTAAAAGGTAGACTCAAAATGTTGTCTTAAACCCTTGCAAAACACGTCCTAATTATCCTCTCCCACTCAACGGGAGAGTAAATAAATTTCACTGAGCAAAGATTTTTTTGCTGCACAGCTTAGCTCTCACAGATTACTCCCCGGAGTGGACATTTCTGGAATTCTGCAGCTGGATTTCCATGACTTCATTCCACAAGATCTCCAGCTTCTCAGGATCTGTTCTGAGAAAGGCAAGTACAAATCTCTTCACAGATCTTTCCCCATCCCAATTTCGAGCCTGTGCCACAAGGTGGAATATCCAGGTTTTCGAGATAAACATGTTTGTGCTGTTGTAAGCAGACTTCCTAGATTTGGGGTTAAAACATAAATTAAAGGGGCAACACGGTGACACAGTGGTTAGCACTGCTGCCTCACGGCACCGAGGTCCCAGGTTTGATCCCGGCTCTGGAACACTGTCCGTCTGGAGTTTGCACATTCTCCCCGTGTTTGCATGGGTTTCGCCCCCACAACCCAAAAACGTGCAGGGTAGGTGGATTGGTCATGCTAAATTGCCCCTTAATTGAAAAAAATGAATTGGGGCACTCTAAATTTTTTTATTTTCAAAGACACGAATTAATTCTGCATGTTTTTGTTGTAACGATATGGACAAAACATCAGAAGGGACAATAAATGTACAAACGATTTTCTCCAGCAGCCTTTCAGTAGTTTGATTTTTGGGTAAAAATTGAACACCCACCTGCACAAGTTATGCAAATAGTGGCTTATTTGCATATTCTGTGTACACCTCTCCCAGCAATAAGACCACGACGGTAGAACCACGATAGAGTTCCCGTCTATTTATATAGAAATGTCGGGAGCGATTTTCTGCTTCCCCTGCGGCATGTATTGTGGCGCGGCGATGGCCTGCCATTGGCAGGATCTTCCGGTTCCACTGCTGGCAACAGGTTTTCCGGTCGTTGGCAGCCTCCACTGCTGGGAAACCTAGAGTGGAGGTCACCATCAGGAGGGCCAGAATATCCTGCTGGTGGGAACGGCCAGAAAAGTTCGACCCTTGTGGAAATCCGAAACTCCAAAAGAGTAAGGAAATAAATTTTTTAATTCTGCTTCGTCATCCAGAATGTGAGTATTGTTGAGAAAAGGGACATCTGTCAAAACTTTTCACAAAACAGTTGTCAGAATGCTAAATTTCAAAAGGAGCAACAATTTATATTGCATTTGAAAAGGGGCGTTGATTGGTTGCTAAGTCAGCTTTGATTGGTCAAGATGTCGCCAGCATGTCTCTTTTTTTTTAAGAAATAATCCGGAATTTACTCTTGAAGACATAAAATAAACAAAAACATGCATTTATATTGCACTACTTCACTTAAGCAGGTCACAAAGCATTTTACAGGCAAATCATTTTTAAACTGTAGTCACTGCTATAATATAGGAACCATAGCAGCCGATTTTCACAGAGCAATTTTTTTTTTCTTTTGCAGACAGCAATGAAACAGTGACCAGATATTCTATTTGTATAAGTGGTTAGCACTGCCTGCCTCACAGTGCCCGGGACCCTGGTTCAATTCTAGCCTTGGCGGACCTATGTGGAGTTTGCACATTCTCCTCGTGTCTGCGTGGGTTTCTTCCGGGTGCTCCGGTTTCCTCCCACAGTCCAAAGATGCACAGGTCAGGTGGATTGGCCATGCTAAAATTGCCCCTTAGTGTCCAAAGATGTATGGGTCAGGTAGGGTTACGGGGATGGGGCAGTGGAGTGGGCCTGGATGGGGTGTTTTTCAGAGGTTCGGTGCAGACTCAATGTGCCAAATGATCTCCTTATGCACTGCCAGCAGCCTATTGTATGGATAAAACCTGTGGAAATTGTGTGTTTCAAAATAATGCTATGGGCTCTTTTACATCGACTTCTGAAACATTGCATCTCTGGCAGTGATGCATTCCCTCAGTTCTGTAGTGCAGTGTCAATTGTGATTTTGTACGCAAGTCACCGTAGTGTGACCTGAACCTATGGACACCAAACTCAAAAGTGACAGTGCCGACACTGACCCATGGCTGCCATAAAGAGCTGGATTTTACATGTCCGCCGGGCATGTTTTTACCGAGAAGTGCAGGGGGGGCATGTAAAAGTAGTAGGTGGGTGGGTGCCAAAATCAGTAGCTTGCTTACCATATGTAAGCATCAACTGAGCTTAACTGACCCCAATAATACGCTGCCCACTCCATAATTCTGTTGCCACTTCTGGGGGCAGCTCCCTAAGTTAGCACCCCCCTTTCCTCCCTACCCACCTGCTCTCCAAAACCAACCTCTTCCACCTCCTGCCCCATCTCTAAGTTGGCCAACCCAGTGGGCCTTCTTGGAACTGGTTGCTGTCTTGGTAACCCACTACTGAGCTCTTAGCACTGCTGGAGCTGCCGGCCAAACCAATTGGCCAGCAGCACCTGAGGGTGGGCCTTCCTCCCCAGCAAGGGGCAAATGTCACAGTGTCCACCAATTTAGCCTGTCCGCAGTGCAAGCTCCTCTGCCCTCCTTCTTCCTCCACCCCCCCTTGGTAAAAATCAGCCCAATATGAGAGATGATGTTTAATTTCAAAGCATTTTCATGTCACTGGATTGACAAAGCTAAATATTTGCAATTTCTCATGCATACAGGACAAAGTGCCATCATCAAGTCAAAATCGGATTGGGCTCAGTCAAATGCTCTTTGCTGAGACGTAAAAGGAAACACTGCCATAGTAGTGACCTCTTCTGAAATAGACTACCTGCTGCCAAATTGACGTTAAAATCCATCCATTTCAGGCTTATATCCAATAGGCAAGACACCGAATTTGAAACGAGCAGATTTCTGCGATGTCAAGCTTCTCCTTGCATAAACAAAAACAATACTGGGGAAAACATAATCTTAAGTTTGGCCTCAAAGTTTTGAAAGCCAACAACACATGCTATGCTATTCTGATCCAGAAAGTGACAGATAATTTCCTAAAAGCAGCCGGCCTTTGTTACCGCAGAGTAAAATGTGAGATACTGTGTGACCACCAAAGAAAAAGGTCAGAGTTCAAAGCTTTTCCAATCTATATGTTGATTTATTGGTGTTCTTAGATCAGTTCTAAATTGTCCTGAGTCAGTATAAGTACAGTTGAGTACATGAACTAAAACTTCAGTTTGCAGTCAATGGGAATTAATCGAAGAGCCCTCAAATCTGTGGCATAAGCCAATGGCATCCAGTTACTGGAGCAATTAGCATTTTGCTTACAGTTTTGTGCCCTTCACAGTAACTTTGGTTAATGAGGTTGTAATCAGAAGTCCCACATAACTATACTGACTGTGAAAAGAAACACGATTTTTGCACTCTGTAATTTCTAATTGATGATAAAACTCTTACTGTGGAATTAATGAAAACAATTGGAATCTGAGAATAATTGGTGAGGTTGATTATGGAAGTCTATTAAAATAAAATAACTAAAGGAACCAGAGGTGAAGAGATGAAAACATCTAGGGTTGCTGCCTGTGTACTAAGCATATACACATCATTCCAGAACTTCGCACAAAGTACCATCCCAGTTCATAGAGGAGTAAAGGATTTAGAATCAAACAGAGGAACTAGTCACATAGTCAAAAGCATAGCCCCGATATTATAAGTTTTGGGGAACCCTCTGAAGGCAGGAAAGAAGGAGCAAGGTGGGGAGAGGGCTTTTTTTCTTTTTAAATTTAGATTATCCAATTAATTTTTTCCAATTAAGGGGCAATTTAGCGTGGCCAATCCGCCTACCGTGCACATCTTTGGGTTGTGGGGGCCAAACCCACACAAACACGGGGAGAATGTACAAACTCCACACGGACAGTGACCCAGAGCCAGGATTGAACCTGGGACCTCGGCGCCGTGAGGCTGCAGGGCTAACCCACTGCGCCACCGTGCTGCCCGGGAGAGGGCTTTTGAGGGAATTTTGAAGGTAGAGTTAAAATGGCTGAAGGCTTTGTCACCAATGGTGGGAGGAAGAGGAGTCAGATTTGGAAGGTTAAGAGGGTTGGGCTGTAACTGATTATAGAGGTATGGAGGGTTAACCCCAGAGAAGGGATTTGTAAATAAAACCAAGAATTTTAAATTCATCATGCTGAGGGTCATAGAGTCACTAGAAATTAGTGAAGAGGAATTTGTGAACTGGACAAGCCGAATGGGAAGAAGGATGTAAAGAAAAATGCTTTCTGTCTTTTCAAGTGGATGAATGTGGGGTGGCCTGGTTGGCACAGCTACCTCAAGGAGCCAGAGACCAGGGTTCGATTCTGACATCGGAATAATTCTCCAAGGCAATATCTCTACCAATCAGAGTCCACTTGCCAACCAATCAGCACTCTCGTCTCATACAATATAAAATTGTTGTTTCCCCTGACATTGGTATTCTTGTAATTGTTCTGATGAGTGCAAGGTGAACAACTTTGACAAAATGCATTTTTTCCTCAATATTCAAGTTCTGTACTATCACATGAATATTTAATAATATTACTTAAAATAAAGAGCAGCACATTGCTAAAACAATATTGCTTAGGAGTACCTTGAAAAGCTCCATATATATATATGTATATATATGTATGTCCAAGTAACCTTTAACATCTGTTCTTTTAAATCCAAGAAATGCAGGAAAACATTTCACCCAAATTGTTCCATCTTCACCTCTAAAGACGCAGTCACAGGCACATCAGTCCTTTGTACTAGGAGGTCAGGCCTGGCACAGATTAAATGGCAACTCATAAATTAGTTTGTAGATTAATGTAGCTTCTTTACTTCGCTTTAAATTTTGCTCTTCACTCCTACCATAAATCCATACTCATCTTAATTTTCACAGTTTCTCCTCACAGCTGGAGTCGAGACATTAAAGAAAACCCATTGCTTAGGCAAGTATTTAATGACAGCATGCTACAACATTGTTAATTTGGCAGGTCTTCAGTGACCACATCCCTGCCCCTCAGCATTTTGTTTAATTAACAAACTTAAGATGAGGGACTAAGGCCAGTAGTGTTAGGCCAAAGTAGAGAAAACAGAAGTGGAAACAATGATAGAGTCAGAGAATAGGGGTAAAGCTCAGAATTTACTCTCATCCTGACTGAGTAATGTCAAAAATGGCAACATACATCATGGTCAAGATATGTTACCATTCACTTTAAAAAGCAATGAGAAAGGCCACATTCATAGATTCCATTGGCATATTAATCAAGCTGAAACAAAAGGCAAGCATTGCAACTGCATGGAATAATCCTGCTCTGAAGTAATGTAAGAGAAAATATCCGTATTGTTCAAGATACAAAAGGATCTTAATTGTATAAAGGGGTTACATCAGTCACAGCACATCAGTCAGAGATGGCTTTATGTTTGCAGCTTAAAACGTGTCAGTTGCTGCCTTGTGCAACACATGAAGCGAGAGTGTTTCAACCTTTGTCACAATTATCAAGGAACCATGCCTGATTTTCCCATGAGAGCTATCAACTAATCTTTCCATATCGATTTCTAACCACATCAGTCCCATTTCATTGCACTTATATTCCCATCCATTTGACAGTGACAGGGAGCTACTGGGTTGATACCAAATAAGCTCTGTGTTCCTTCCACATTAGCCTTAGCAACAGCTTTTGTAGCAAGGGCCCCATTCAAGCTCATTCCGTTTACCATGAAATATTCTTCGAACAAGGTCTCTGAAAAACTGAAAATTTGAAGAACTGAATATTACCATAGAAGAACTAAAATTTTCACAGCAACATTAGCTATAATAGATACTTATTGTATTTAATCAGTTGCCATTAAGTGGACTGCAATTATTCACACCTATATGTCAAGCAGCTATTTTTTTAATTCAAGAAATAAAATCTGAAAACAATTATTCATGGGTTATTATGCTGAATCTTTCTGCAGTATATATGCCAAAAAGATTCTTCTGCATAACAATTCTGAAAGGATAAATTACCTCAGATACAAAGTATTTACACACAATGCATTCAATGCCCTTCCATCTCACACAATTTATAGACTGTTTCCATGGTCTCTCCCTCGAGTCCAGACATGACTATTTCCTTCATGAGAAAGTCATGCAGATACACACAAGCCATGTAAAGTAAGGGGCTCTCCATGGCATAGCTGTGCCATCTAGATTATTATTAGCAGCTTTAGCTCAAAACTAGACACCATGAAATCAAGCAGCGACTAATAGACCAATAAGGAATTCAAGAGAAACTCCCATACCAGCCTCCCCAAACAGGTGCCGAAATGTGGCGACTAGGGGCTTTTCACAGTAACTTGATTTGAAGCCTACTTGTGACAATAAGCGATTTTCATTTCATTTAGTTTCATTTTTCAATTACTTACAAAGAATGTGAGAATCTGCTACCTATAATGGTTGAGGCAATTGCAGTAGATGTATTTAAGAGAAAGCTACATAAGCAAAATGGAGGATGAAATAAAAGAATACATTGATACATTCAGGAAATAAATACTTGTGGATTTATGGAGCATAAATTTCAAATGAACACTTTACCTTAAAATAAAATGGAGTTCAGAGGTCAGGTGACCTTTTTGTTCCTGTCAACATAAATGGAACAGAAAGACCCTGGAGCTAATCTTAATGCCTGGAAAGATGTTAAGATGCAGCCCCAAAGACCCTCTGCCTAGCTTACTCCTAACTAATGTCCAATCTCTATAAAACAAGCTAGACGAACCTAAAGCCAGACTCACTTTTCAAAGAGAACTAAGGGACTGCTGTGTGCTCTGTTTCATGGGGACATGGCTCACTCCTGCTTCACCGGACTGTGCCCTACAACCAGAGGGCTTCTCAATCCGCTGAATGGACCGTACGGCGGCCTCAGGCAAGGCTAGGGGAGGTGGGGTCTGCCTACTAATCAACACCTCTGGTGCCTAGATGTAGCAACACTGGCGAGTTTCTGCTCTCCAGACCTAGAATTCCTGACGCTAAAATGCCGCCCCTACTACCTTCCGCGGGAGTTCAGCTCCGTTATCCTGACGGCAGTTTACATCCCATCCCATGCGAATGTGAAAATCTAAAAACTGGACGAAATATTCACCACCACAAATAGCCTTGAAACGAAACATCCCGAGGCCTTGTTCATTGTAGCTGGGGACTTCAATCAGGCCAAGCTCAAGAGCATACTACCAAGTTACCACCAATACATCACCTGTTTCACCAGAGGCCCAAACATCCTGGACCACTGCTACACAAATATCAAACATGCCTACCGCTCTATCACCAGCCTACACTGTTGCAAATCCGACCACAAGGCTGTGCTCCTGCTCCCGCCTTATAAGCAAAAACTGAAGCAGGAGAATCAGTCAAAGAAAGTTGTGCATTGTTGGTCTGAGGAATCGGATGATCTCCTACGGGATTGCTTAGACTCAGTGGACTGGTCAGTATTTAAAAACTCTGCAATCAGCCTGAATGAGTATGCCACTACAGTAACCAACTTCATTAGTAAGTGTGTAGAAGACAGTGTGCCAAAGATGCAAATCCGCGTGTTTCCCAACCGGAAACCCTGAATGAACAGGGATATTCACTGCTTGCTGAAGTCTAGGTCAGAGGCGTTCAAGTCAGGCGACCCGGACCTCGACAGGAAAGCCAGATATGTTCTAAAGAAATCCAAGAAAGATGTCAAGACAGTACCGGACCAAGCTCGAGTCCCAGGCTACGCACACGGATCCCTGCTGTCTCTAGCAAGGTTGCAAGTCATAACGGGCGACAAGATGAAGGCATGTAAAATCATCAGCACCCCTCCCTGATGAGCTCAACGCATTCTATGCCCGCTTTGAGCAAGGTGTCAGCGAGAGTCAGCCCTCCACCCCAGAAGCCGCAGATGAACTTGTATCTGAGATTACCACTGCAGACGTCAGAGCAGTCTTCTCAAAGGTCAACCCACGGAAAGCCACTGGCCCGGATGGGGTACCCGGACGAGCACTCAGGTCTTGCGTGGATCAGCTGGCAGGGGTATTCAGAGACATCTTCAACCTCTCTTTACAACAATCTGAGGTCCCTATCTGCTTCAAGAAGATGACCATCATCCCTGTACCAAAAAAAGGTCAAGTGGCGTGCCTTATTGACTATCGTCAGTGGCTCTGACATCCATCATTGTGAAGTGCTTTGAAAGGTTAGTCATGGCACAAATCAACTCCAGCCTCCCGGATTGCCTTGATCCACTACAGTTCACTTAACGCTGCAACAGGTCCACAGCAGATGCCATCTCCATGGCCCTGCACTCTACTCTGGAACACCTAGATAACAAAGACATCTATGTCAGGCTCCTATTTATCGACTACAGCTCAGCCTTCAACACCATCATTCCAACAAAACTCATCTCCAAATTCTGTGGCCTTGGCCTCGGCTCCTCCCTCTGCGACTGGATCCTGAACTTTCTAACCCGCAGGCCACAATCAGTAAAGATAGGCAACAACACCTCCTCCACGATCATCCTCAACACTGGTGCCCCACAAGGCTGTGTCCTCAGCCCCCTACTATACTCCTTATACACCTATGACTGTGTGGCCAAATTCCCCTCCAACTCGATTTTCAAATTTGCTGATGACACCACCGTAGCGGGTCGGATTTCAAACAATGACGAGACAGAGTACAGGAATGAGATAGAGAATCTGGTGAACTGGTGCGACGACAATAATCTCTCCGTCAATGTCAACAAAATGAAGGAGATTTGTCATCGACGTCAGGAAGCGTAGTGGAGAACATGCATCTGTCTACATCAATGGGAATGAAGTAGAAAGGGTCGAGAGTTTCGTTTTTAGGTGTACGGAGTAGCCCAATCCATCACGCAAACCAGCCGCCCATCCATTGACTCTGTCTATAATTCCCGCTGCCTCAGAAAGGCAGCCAGCATAATTAAGGACCCCACGCATCCCGGACATACCCTCTTCCACCTTCTTCCATCAGGAAAAAGATACCAAAGTTTGAGGTCACGCACCAACCGACTCAAGAACAGCTTCTTCCCTCTGCCATCAGACTTTTGAATGGACCTACCTCGTATTAAGTTGATATTTTCTCTACACCTTGCTATAATATCTGTGACATCATATTCTGCTGTCTCTCCTTCCTTTCCTGTGTACAATATGCATTGTTTTTTACAGCATGCAAGAAACAATACTTTTCGCTGTGTACTAATACATGTAACAATAATAAATCAAATCAAATCAAAAGTAACTCATAAGTCATTAAAATGCAAATTATATTCCTGTGGATTAATAAATTCCTTTGTACAAATAATTAAAGAACCAGTTCACAATACTTGTGTGCAGACTTTTCGGCTTCAGAGTGGAATTTCAATGAATGGCTGTGAAATAAGAAATGGCATGTGAACAGCGAAGTTCGGATGCCATTTTTAACAATGGTGAAAGTTATCAAGGCCGTTTTGTTGTTAGGACAACAGAATGCTCTGGTCCCATGACCTAAAGTTCATTTCTGATTAAGGACATTTAGTACGACATTGTTTGAGCAAAAAAAACAGACAGACCAGCAAAGGTCCAGAGGAACAAATTAGGAGCAGAAGTAGGCACTTCAGCCATAGAATCAGATTGTGGCTGCTCTCTTCCTGGTTTCCACCTCTCCAACTGTTGCCCATATCTCTTTAAGCCATTTTAAAAATCAAAATTTTATCTATCTCTTTCTTTAAACCATTTGATGACTCAGATTCCATCACTCTATGGGGCAGCGAGTTCCACAAGTTCACCACACTCTGCGTGTAGTTCCTCCTCACATGATCCAAGAGCAAGGCAGCAAATTCGATTGGCCTCCACCTATCTATTCAAAAAGCCAAACCAGGTGTTTGTTACATGGGTTCAACTGCACCTCGACTGAGTGAAACAAGAACAACCTGCGATTGCAGGCAGCAAACCACTGTGGATCCACCTTCCTCAACCTCCAGGCTCTATGTCTTCAGTGTCTCAAAAAGGGATCACACGCCTGCAATAGTTCAAGGCATTACCTTCGGAGAAACAAGTATGACAGTGAACGTTTGAACTTCTGAGTCACAAGCGCATGATATTTCTTTTCTTTTATTGAGTGTGCGTCTGTATGAGTGTGAGAGGGTGTGGCTGTGAGTACATTTCAGGTACCGAGTAATAAATATTTATCCTTCTTTTTAGAAAAAACGTGTGGAGAAAACCAGTGATTTGTTTTTAACAGTTGCAACTCTTGGAGTTAAAAGACATTTTTTTAAAAACTCTCTTCAGTCAAGAGGTAAAAAGAGGGATCTATGCTCCCATCCCTCCCCTGTCCATAATGTTATGGTGAGATATACTAAGGTAGAGGGCAGCTCTTGCAAAGTATAAATGCTGGTAAAGATCTGTTGGGCCAAGTGGTCAACTTCGGCACTGCCGAATCTCCAAGTGGAGATTGCGCTTTGATCAAAAAAAAGTCCCACATATGTCTAACATTATATGAGAAATAATTAAATGGATCTGCAGTGCTGGCGGCCAGAAGAGTTCTCCAGTATCTCCATCATTAATATCACTGGATCGTGCTGTTTTAAGCTTTTTCCACAAAACATTGGTTTCTGTACAATGCACAAGCTATTTCTCCACTTAAAGTGTATTTTTTAATAAACATTACATAAATAAAATCTAACCACATCAAGGGGAAAGCATTTTGCAATTGAAATTCTTAACATGAGTTACTGTTGCCATTACCTAGCAATAGTGTACAGTACAGATGCTGACATGAGTTGTGGCAAATTGTGCTTCTCATCCAAATTTTTCCCCTTACAATGGTGAATAATGACAAGCTCTATTTCCACAAGTACATGCAACGCTTTGATACCTTACTCAAACGGTAATTCGTCACCTGTTGCGGCACCTTGTGTGTACCTGGGAAGGAGGGACAACAGAGGGAAAAGAGATCAAAGTCTGATCCTTGGGATATTTTTCTACATTTGGGCATCACGGTGGCACAGTCATTAGCACTGCTGCCTCACAACACCAGGGACCCGGATATGAATCCAACCTCGGGTGACTGTGTGGAGTTTGCACATTCTTCCCGTGTCTGCGTGGGTTTCCTCCGGGCGCTCCGGTTTCCTCCCACAGTCAAAAGATGTGCAGGTTAGGTTGATTGACCATGCTAAATTGCCCCTAGGTGGGGTTCCGGGACAGGGTGGGATATTGGGTCTAGGTAGGGTGCTCTTTCAGAGGATTGGTGCAGACTCGATGGGCCAAATGGCCTCCATCTGCACTGTGGGGATTCTATGATTCTAATTTATAAATGCAGATCATTTATAACCTACCTCACCTGACACCCAGATTTGCACTTTTCAAAAGGCAGTCACTGGAACACACTGCATTTTCCCCTTTTCCAAAGAGCCAATGACACTTGAGATAATTTGTGATGTACCTGCTTTTTCATTTGTCCCACATGACGGTCGCATTCAACCAAAGGGTTTGGCATCGTACTGGCCAGAAATCACCATAGGTCAAAAAATGTTTCATAAACAGTTATAATAATTTGAAATACATAATTAGTTCAAATTATTTCAGTTCGCATTCCTGTTTTTCTTCAGAACGGATAAAAGATTTCACCTTTTATTATCTTTACTGTGACCAGTATAGCCTCTGGTCAAAACTGCTGCCTATATATTTATATTAAATGATCATGTAACACCAACCAAGCATCAAGAATGCTATTCCACATGTGCAAATTAGAATTGTTTTAATCTTCACGGTTATGAGATGCAATGAAATTACCAAATTGCACCCACAGAAAGGTGAAATATGTTTGTCTGACACACAACCAATTGCAGAAGTGTTTATGAAGAAAGGGATTTTGGAGGCTGCAGTGATTTGTGAGGAATGGGAAACAGCTAGAAAAATACATTACTACGTCCAGGCTGTCAAATACAGTTTGTCACAACAGTGTGACAAAACCACAGATATTTTTAAGCCAATGAACCACTGTCATGGGCTGCAGATAGCAATCTATGCAAATACGTACATCCTGAGAAGCTAGCAGCTTCCTGAAATTATTTTTCATTATTATTTTTAGAATTCAAGCATAGTGCTATCTGAAGAATTTGCAACACGAGCTGAAGGGATAATCCTGGTATTACTAACTCGAGCTGAAAATAAAATAAATAAAAATAAACCAAAATTGCTCATAAGTACATTTTCCTACTCGCTTTGCAAATCGTTGGAACCTTCTGAAGGTCTTGGTAATTCATAAAATCCATTTTGCTTTTTTTAAAAATTGAAAGCCACAAAAAGATAAGGTTAACATTCTTAAAAGTATTGGCAGGTTTCCAATGGGCAGTAGATGCTAACTGCTTTTTTGGGCTAGATCATAAATGTTATTTCTTGAAGTGGCTGAGAGAAGACACAGATTTTCCTCGAATGTCCAATAATCAAGAGGGCAAAATGTATGCACAAGGCAAGGAATGAAAAAGTAAATGGAAATGTAATTCTAACCAGTCTGTGTGACACATTTAAGTTTTCAATTTAAAAAAAAAAAATGTTTAGGTAGGATACATTGGGTAAGAAAGGTGACATTATGGCAGAACTATATGAGATTAAAGGAGCAAGCTCTGTGGTAAGTGAAAAACTAAAGAATTACTCAAGCTGGAGAGGTTAAAAGCAAAAATAGTAAAGTTCATCCTAGGGGTATAACAAAGGGCCTGTTGGTTGCATTGTAACTTCCTGCAGCACTAGTGGAAGCTGCCCGAAGTCTATATTGGAAGCTCAGATTGGTGTCATAGAAGATCAGCTTGTCACCATCATAGATATGGATTGTGTGCAGATGTCGCAACAGTCCAGCAGTCTACCCCACAACACATCATTGGATCTCTGAGAAACTATTGAATGACAGCGACCTTCGTGCCACGAAGATGTCTTCTTGTCTTCTTTCAGGCTGAAAGTATTTATGCTCCCTCACCGCCCCTCCAGTAACTTCCACTACAACACAACTCAACTGCACCATCTAACATACTAGGGCATTTATGTCGAGTGATCCGGTCGTAACAATTTCAAGGTGAACAACGCAGTTAGGTTAATAACAAGTCACAGAATTGTTATGGTGCAGGAAGAGGCCATTCAGCCCATCGTGTCTGTACCAGATCTCCGAACGAGCTATATACTTTGTGCCATTCCCTTGAATTTTCCCTGTTAGCAAGCACATTGTTTCTTTTCAAACAAAAGTCTAATTCCCTTTCCAATGTCTCGATTGAGCCTTCCTCCACCACACTCTAAGGCAGTGAATCCCAGACTTAAACTGCTCATTGTTTAAATAAAGTAATTCTCATATGGCTTTTGCAAGTTACTTTAAATCCGCCACCTCATTTTCATTCCTTTCACAGTTTTTCACTACCTACTTTGTACAGTCATGATTTGGGATAGCTCTATCAAATCTCCAAGGAATACTGGGCGCAATTCTCCAAGGCCGCGCCGTTTGGGAGAATCGCCGGCCGCGTCATTTTATCGCACGACGCCGGTCCGACACCACCCACCATTCTCCCAACCGGCGAGAACGACCCCGTCAGGTTCTGCGCCGTGCCAGCCGGAGAATCGCCCGCGACACTCACAACAGTGATTCTCCGGTACCCCCGCCATTCTACGGCATGGTGGGCCGAGTGGCTGCCCCGACCCGACAGGTTCCCGCCGGTGCCGTCCACGCCTGGTCGCTGCCGGCGGGAACTGTGCGGGAACGCTGGGGGGGGAGGGGCTGCCTGTGGGGGGATGGGAGGGGGGGTTCCTTCACCGGGGAGGAGGCTCCGATGGGGTCTGGCCCGCGATCGGGGCCAACCGATCGGCAAGCCGACCTCTCTAAAGGAGGACCTCCTTTCCTCCGCCGCCCCGCAAGATCCATCCGCCATCTTCTCGCGGGACAGCCTCGGGGAGGACGGCAACCGCGCATGTGTGGGTGACTTAATTTACGCGGCGCCGCTTTTTATTCGGCTCCAAGGCCCAGCACCCGTAAAATACACGACGCCGCTCCTAGACCATTGGGGGCGGGAGAACAGAGGGCTGGGAGCGGGCTCCGACGCCGGAGTGAAACACTCCAGTTTCCACTCTGGCATCGGGACTTTTGTCTCCATTTCGGAGAATCGCGCCCACTGTTCTGACTTTTCAGATTTCTTCATTACTGGAGTTTCCCATCCCTGGAATCATTCTCGTGAATCTTTTCTACATTCTTCTCTCCAATGTCTTCACATCCTTGCTAAGGTGCGGTGCCAGTACTGGACTCAGTACTTCAGTTGAGGATTTTACAATTCAACATAATGACCTTACCCCTTTTAATAAAACATAGGACACTGTACGCTTTATTCATTCCACCAACTTGTCTATGGCCTTCTGAAGTTCTATACTATCCTCCTCATAGTTCACAATGTTTCCACGTTTCATAGCATCCACAAATTTTGAAACTGTGCCTGGTACACCAAGGTCTAGGTCACGCAAGGGTCCCAACACTGATCCCTGGGGATCTCCACTGAAAACCTTTCTCCAACCTGTAAAACATCCATTAACCACTACTTGCTGTTTACTGTCACTCAGCCAATTTTGTATCCATGTTTCTTCTGTTCCTATCATTTCATGAGCTATAACTTTGCTCACAGGTCTGTTGTGCAGCATGGTATCAAATATCTTTTGGAAGTCCATGTACAACACAACATTGCCCTCATCAATTTCTCTGTTACCTCTTAAGAAAAAACTCAAAATATCTAAATGCAATTTTCCCTTAAGAAATCCATGCTGTTTTTCCTCATATTTGTGAATGTGATCATTAGTTTTGTCTCTAATTAGTATTTCTGGAAGTGGCAAGCTGACTCAGTGGTTAGCACTGCTGCCTCATAGCGGCAGGGACCCGGGTTCAATTCCCGCCTTGGGTGACTGTCCGTGTGGGGTTTGCAAGTTCTCCTCGTGTCTGCGTGGGTTTCCTCCGGGTGCTTCAGTTTCCTCCTACGGTCCAAAGATGTGTAGGTTAGGTGGATTGGTCATGATCAATGCGCGGGGTTATGGGAAAGGGTGGGGGGAATGGGCTTGGTAGAGTACTCTTTCTGAGGGTCAGTCCAGACTAAATGGGCCGAATGGCCTCCTTCTGCACTTCCTTCTATGGAAGTTTCCCCACCACTTAAGTTAACCTGGCTGACTTGCTGCTCAAATGTTTACACCCTTATTTAATTAATGCTGTTCTCCGGTCCACTGGCACCACCCTGAGTGTATGGAAGACTGAAAAATTGTCAGCGTCTCTGCAATTTCCATGCACATTTTCCTCAGTATCCATCCAGTCCTGGTGCCAGACCATCTTTGAGTTCAGATAGCCTTTCCGTTACCCCTTTATCAATTTTAAACCTTTTTAGTTTCTGAATTCTCTCCTCTTTCACAATGGCCTGGGAAAAGCATCTTCTTCCTTGTTAAAGACAGATGCAAAGTATTAATTTAATAACTGAGCAATGCTTTCTGCCTCCACGTGTGGCCCCCTTTTTTGATCCCTACGCCTCCTTTTACTGTACCTATGACTGTAGATTTTGAGATTCCTTTCATACCAGTCAGTTTCTTTTCGTACTTCCTCTTTGCTTCTGTTATTTGCTTTTTCACGTCCCCCCGAACCTTCTATATTCAACCTAGTTCTCAGTTGCATAATTCTACTGAACATCTGTCATAAGCAGGCTTTTTCTTCCTTATTCTAATTTCTATCTCTTTGGTCATTCAGGGAGCTCTGCATTTGTTTGAGCTACCTTTCCCTTTCGCGGAATACACCCTGGCTGTGCCTGAAGATAGCCCAGCAACTATTTCTCCTGCCAAACTTTGACTCCAGTTTATTCAGCCCAGATATTTTCTCAACCCATTGAAGTTGGCTTTCTCCCAGTTAATTATCTTTGCCCTGGCCTGTTCTTTGTTGCTTTCCACTGCCTACCTAAACCAGCCTAAACTATATGATACAATGATTACTGTCCCCCAAGTGTTTATTTCATTCCCAAAAATCAGATCCAGCAAGTTTCCTTTCCCGATGTGACTA
Source organism: Scyliorhinus canicula (assembly GCF_902713615.1). NCBI lineage: Eukaryota > Metazoa > Chordata > Chondrichthyes > Carcharhiniformes > Scyliorhinidae > Scyliorhinus > Scyliorhinus canicula. The sequence goes on from NC_052148.1 coordinate 53,474,482, forward strand.
GCAACATACTGCTGGAGAACATTTTTCTGAACACACACTCGGAATTTTTGTCCCTCTCTGCCCTTTACACTCCTACTACCCGGACTATATTTTAAAGTAGCCCTTTAGAACTACTCCAAACGTTCTGCACCTCTCTGTAATTCCCATTTGCTCCCCTACATCCTTCCCACCAATTGATGGCCTATAGACCAGTGAGAAATGCAATTGCACCTTTTTTGTTCCTTATCTCTAGCCAGACTGATTCTCGCCTTGATCTCTCTGGGACATCCTCCTTCTTCAGCACTACAATTTTTTCTTTTTTTAAAATACATTTACAGGATGTGGGCATTGCTGGTGGGGCCAGCATTTATTGCCCATTCCTAGTTGCCCTTCAGAAGGTGGTGGTGAGTTGCCTTCTTGAACCGCTGCAGTCCCTGAGGTATAGGTACATCCATTGTGTTGTTACGAAGGGAGTTCCAGGATTTTGATCCGGCAAATATGAAGGAACGGCAATTTATTTCCAAGTCAAGGTGGTGAGTGACTTGGAGGGGAACTTCCAGGTGGTGGCATTCCCAGGTATCTGCTGTTCTTGTCCTTCTAGATGGTAGTGGTCGCGGGTTTGGAATGTGCTGCCCAAGGAACCTTGGTGAGTTACTGCAATGCTCTGCTTAATCAATACTGCCACTCTTCCCCTTTTCTTCCTTTCCCATCTTTCCTTAACACCTTGTATTCAGGAATATTTAACGCCTAAGCATCTCTTTCTTTGAGCCAGTGAAACCTTCTCACAAACATCATACTTAAAGACCTCCGAGTTATCCACAATATCATATTTCCACATGAGGTTCTGCGCCAGTAACCTTATCTACGCTCCATGCATTCACATACATACACAGTAACGCTGATAGAAATATAAAAATTAGGAACAGAAAATAGGCCATTTGTCCCATTGCACCTGCTCCTCCATTTAATATGATCATACCTGATGCTGTTTCTCAACGCCATACTCCAGCAATCTCCCCATGTTGCTTGATGCCTTTAGTGTCCAGAAATCTATCTATTTCCTTATTAAATGTATTCAGTGAATTGGCCTGCACTGTCTTCTGTGGTGGAGAATTCCATAGGTTTACCACGCTGAGTGAAGAAGATTTTTCTTATCTGAGTCCTAAATGGCGTACCCCACGGCGGAGTCAACCCAATCGCTCCTCATACCTCCTGTCATCCCAGGAAATAGTCTGATGAATCATTGCCGCTCTCCCTCTATTGCAAAAAAATCCTTTCTTAGGAAAGGAAACCAAAACTGCACACAATGCCAGGGTCTCATCAAGTCCCTGTACAGCTCAGCAAGTCATCTATGCTCCTGTACCGAAGTCCTCTTGCAATGAAGACCAAAATACCAATTGCCTTCCTAACTGCTTGTTGCACTTGCATGCTTATTTTCAATTAGTGGTGTACAATCTGTAACCATTTAAATAATACCATTCTGTTTTTCTTAAGTGGAAAACCTCAAGGGCCATGATCGAAAGGCCTCATCGGGCCTGACTCACTGACACGACGAGGCCTTTAAATCTCCCAAAATGACGCAATCTGGATCTTGCTTTCACTGGGCTAGATCTATATTTACATATTGAAGTGAGCAGTTAAGCTCACTTAAATATGTCGGCGTCTGATGCTCCCGAGGCCCGGGAATGAACACCTACGCATGGAAGACTTCACCATGTCGCCGTTCAGTACTGGTCCACACAAACATGGAGACGGCATAACACCACCTGGGGTGGTCTCACAGGCCGGGTGGTGCCCTGGCATTTCTGCTGCCACCTGGGCATTTGGCATGGCCAGCCTGGCACCTTGTCACTGCCACCCTGGCAGGCTGGCAGGGGCACTGCCAGGGTGCCAGCGGCAATGTGCCTGCAGGTTATCCGTGTCAGTGATCAGGTGCACTGCCCTTATGATGCGAGGTGAGGGAGGGAGGACTCAAGGATCCCCTAACAGGTAAGTTGGGGCAATGGGGCAAGTCCTGAGGCCGTGATGGAGTATCCGAGGGGTGGGGGGGGGGTCGAGAGATCAGGGTGGCATTTAAAAACGGTTGTCCGATCTCTTCTTGTACTGACGAGCAGGGTCAAAATAAAAATTTGATAGCAGGGTCGGTTTCGGCGCTGCAGGCGGCAAGAAACACCCTGCGAAATGGGCCCAAAATGGGACCCCATTAAATTGCACTCCACACATCCATGTCCCACCCCCGCATCCCCCCTCCCCCCCCCCCCCCCCCCACCCCCCCCACACACACCCCCCACCCGCTTGCAGAGTGTTCTGCTGCCTTTCATTCTTGACCCTGGCACCAGGAAGGCAACACACCATCTTGGATTTGCACGTGGCCACGGAGGCACCCATCTGTTTCGCTAACTATTCAATCACCTATCACTATTGCTCTTCCAGTCTTCCTTGTACCCCATTGTGCAGTTAAGACACCTGCGGTGCCACGGACTTAGCTCTGGCTGCACTCCCCAGGTGAACCATTACTCTCATCAGTATTCAGAACTGAAGAATGGTTGGAGAGTGCAGCACACTTAGGGGACTCATGTACTACCTGCCTATTATTTTTCATTGTCTAGCCAGCAGAGCACACATACCGTAAAAATGATTTTTATTTTTTAAACGTGCTACGCACAAAGCTCCCAACCTCACAGATGCGTGGCAGTGATGCCATTTGCTGCTCAAGTTACAAAAGCCAGAGTTCAATCTTTTGTAACTGACAATAAATGGTTACCCAGGGCACAGGAAGAATCCTGGAGTTCCCACACAACACAGGTGTGATGGAAAATACGGGGAAAATAAAACTTATCTTTAGTTTCAATCCGAGGTAATATGGTGGCGCAGTAGTTAGCACTGCTTCCTCACAGCGCCGAGGACCCGGATTCCATCCCACCCTGGGTCACTGTCCGTGAGGTGTTGGCACCTCAGCAATCCAAGTTAGAACTGGTAACAACATTATAGATTACCCAAGGGATTAGTAACCAGAAACGCAACCTGGCTGTGAAGAATAAAATGGCTTTCAACGACATTGGGCCATATTTTACAAACATACAAATTATGATATAATAATAATAATCTTTATTGTCACAAGGAGGCTTACATTAACATTGCAATGAAGTTACTGTGAAAAGCCCCGAGCCGCCACACTCCGGCACCACGGAGGGTGAATTCAGAATGTCCAATTCACCTATCAAGCATGTCTTTCGCGACTTGTGGGAGGAAACCGGAGCACCCGGAGGAAACCCACGCAGAGACAGGGTGAACGTGCAGACTCTGGACAGACAGAGACCCAAGCCGGGATTCGAACCTGGGAACTTGGTGCTGTGAAGCAACGGTGCTAACCACTGTGCAGGAACAGGAGTCGGCCATTCAGCGCCTTGAGCCTGCTCCACCATTCATGACTGATCTGATTTGTGTCCTGAATTTCACATTCCTTCCTATCCTCGATACCCTTTGGCAATGTCGTCAATCAAGAATATATCTAATTAAGCCTTAAAAATATCCCATGACACTGCCACTGCTGCTGACGGGCAGTGTTCCACAGACTCACAACACTCTGAGAAAGAAAACATTTCTTCCCATCTCAGTCTTAAATGGGAGACTCCTTACTTTTAAATTGTGTCGCCTAGTTCTCCTCTGTCGCACAAGGGGAAAACACCCTCTTAGTATCCACCCTGACAAGTTCTCTCAGGATCATATACGTTCGAATAAGAGCGCCTCGCGCTCTTCTAAAGTCCAATGGATACTGACCCAACCTGCCCAGTCTTTCCTCATAGGACAGCTTCCTCACTCCGGGGTTTTCATTCTCGATTTTACACTGAGCATAACCATGTAACTATCAGCGTTCATCATTATTATTGAGTAAACTGGCCAAAAATATCTGAAGTAAATGCATGCATAATGAAATACGGAAATCTGGAAGCTGCTGTCTGATTTACCTTGCTCCCCTATACATTTTCCCCCACCAATAGCTTACCAATAGATTATGTGAAATAATATTTTAACATTTTCTTTTTGTCCCTTTTATTTCTCTCTCTCTTAATCTCATCTTTCCTTCCCTCTTTCTTTTGCTTCCTGTACCTGACTTTATGTTGAATCGAATAAGCTGATTTATACTTTCTGGTTTAGATAATGCGCCTCTCAGTGAGAGTTCTTCAATCTGATTGCTTTAAGAGACAGGTTGTTGCTTGTCCTGTTCACATGGGTCTGGTGCCTGATGACAGTAAAGTACAAAAAGTCTGTTGGCAGCTGTCTGTATTGGGAATGTCGAGCACCATTCCTTCACCACTGACTGCAAAATTTGGGGCATTTGTGGCAGAGAAGTTTCTCTTGGATATAGGGCGGGATTTACCAGCTGTTCATGCCAGCGGGGTATTCCGCTCCCACCGATGGTGCACGGGTTTCCGGGCGACGAGGGGTGCAGTCAACAGGAAATCCCATTGACAACGGAGGAACCAGAAAATCCCGCTGGCAGGCTGCTGAAAAACATGCGACGGGTTGCGCGATAAATCCCGCCCATCGTTTTATTTAACAAAGGATGATGAAGCAGAACACACCGAATAGCTGACCGCTGAACTTTAATAGGATACCAGGCATGCCATGTTCAACCCCCTTGCTACACTTCCATTTGAGCAAAATTTGACTCTCTTTTAATGTAATACTTACCTTTGCACTAAATTCACTGGGCATTTTTGTAGGCATGACATTGATATTGTCCCTAGATTTGATCAAATGCTATTCTTCCAGTTTTTATATTTCAACCGCTTCTCAGAAACAAATATGTATTCTTCACAGCACTGCCTGAGAGTCAATATTCCTCTACACCACAGGTTTTGTTGCCAAACCACCTGACCTGCTCCCATTCCTGAAATTGATCAAGTTAGCCAAGTAGGGCAGCATAAATTGAATGAAGGATTAGTTTCTCTTCTCTGTTGTGTTCGGATTTGCACATTTGTTTAACCCAATACTGATCTTCATCTTCGGCAAATTCAGATTTGCTGTGACTGCTGGAAATGCACCAGCACTGGGCCATAATTTACTTAAAAAAAAATAACAGTAAGACTAATGGTACGAGCTGTTATTTATTTGCAAATGGTGCAGCAACATCATGAGAGGGGCAGAGTCCGGTTAAACCCAAATATCTGAAAGTTTCTAACTGGGTTGCACTGCTCTGTTGTTAACTTCAAGGAGATGTCATCTTGCCATTCGCCTCACCATCGCAATGCATTGAGTGGCATGAAGTTACCATATTTCCATAACAGGTACAAGATTAAATCACCTTGAGCCTTGTCCATTTCTGTCTAAATAACATTTGAATAACTTGGTAAGTATTAATTATTGACAGTCAAACTCGCTATGACTGAAAATGAACTATTAGAAGGGTGAAGTCTTATTCCTTCAAAATTTTGTCTTTTTTACTCTCTCTCCCTCTCTCTGTTATCCAGTCTTTCTTTTCCTCTCTTTGCTCCTCTTGCTGCATTTGATTTGACATTAAATTCACCAACTCTAATTTACACTACCTTCTTAGTCTTTGCACTGTTAACTTCACAATCCTTTAATCCAATTAGTTAGAGATTCTCAGTTGTTTGTACGGCACACTGGTCTGCCCTCACTGAGATGACATCAGCTTGCACTTTCAGCAACTTTTCACACACAAGCCAATTTGAAATAGAAACGTGCAAGGACCAGTCTAACTAACAACAGATGTTGTTAGATGCCGTGCCACATCAAATTATGGTCCAATGCCATCACTTACATCACATGCTCAACTCAGATCTTAGCTTAGATCAAAGACTTTCGGCCTATTGAGTTTGCGCTCTGAATTTGCACAACTAAGAAAACTCTCCAGCTCAAGAGACCAAAATGGACCCTGAAATAAGATAAATATTTCCACTCCTCTGTGCAAACGCAATCAGTGCCAAAGATTTTCCAAAGGGACGGTGTGTTACTACATGCCACAAGGATAGGCACACGCATGATAAAAAAACGACCAAAAGCTCCCTTGTAAGTTCACCCTTGCAAGTTGGATGGCCTGACTTCATGGAGTGTGGAGAAATAAAGAACAAAAAGAAGTGATCTCGTGGTCACGGTAGCTTTTAAACGGGTCACAGTTTAAAACGGAGACCAAACTACCATTTGCCAAACAGCAAAAAGTCACGTACTGTCAGTTAATGCTTCATGAGTATATAAAGATATCGGGTGGAACGACTTGTAAAACTAATAGCAATGGCTGTAATTTATTTTTTGGACTCTTTCCTGCACCAGGAAAGCATCTGTACCAAGGTCAACCATAGTTTACCACTATTTATTTAAATCGCTGTAGACCCATTCATTGTTCTTTATAAAATTTGTGATATTTTATAAATCGTATAAAATGTTACTTTTTGAAAGATCTCTACATTACTTCAGTATCTTTGCAGATGTAATACATGCCATATGAGCATTTTCCTCGAAACACAGTGCCAAAGTAGAGATGTCCTCATTGTTAACATAACATGCTTAAAAATAAAACTATTTCTTATTTAACCATCATTCATAAAAAAATACTATGATAGATGGTGTTCTTATTACTTAAGTTTTAAATCTTCCTTGGACACAAGTGAATTACAAATACTGGCTTAACTATTTGCCAGACACAACGTGATGTAAATCATTCCACTGTGATGAAAAAAGATCACCATATTGTTCCATGTTAGTACAAAAATAACTGGCTCTTCTCCCTCCCTAGTGATGAAGACAATGTTCTTTGAACAATCTTCTGATGGCTCAGTTCGTAAAGGTGACAGTGTAAATGAGCTGTACAAACCAACATCTCTGACATTCAATTCTGATTTTTGTTAAATTTGCTGAGGTCAAACAAGGATGTCAGTAGATTTGTTACGCTTTGGCCTCAACCACCATTGGATTTCAGAGAGAGAGGGAATAATCTGCCAGGCTCCCTTCTGCTGATATTCATGCAGCGATACCTGCTGGAAAATGCAATGTTTGCCGAGGTCAAGATGAGGAATCAGCCTTGGCTGTGAAATTCCAAAACTCGCCATCAAGGTGCACACATGAATGGCCATTAAAGCGACATACTGGAGGGTGACTGCTAGTTTTAGAATTGTTTTCAAGAAGAAGAAGGGCTACATTATCTGCCTTCTCATAAATAACAGGTGGAAAACACATGCTTTAAGAGGGAGGGAAAAAAGGAGATCAAAATGCAGAAGAAAATACTTTTATCAAATAATCTGATTTATTAAGAACCAGGTCATCGGCTCCACTCATGCTTATTATTAATGTATATTATCTTCTCTCGAATATAGACATTAATAGTTTTTTTTTCTCCAGCCAAGGAGTATGTTAATCTAGTCACACTTTGAAGACAGAAGAGATGAAATTACAACGATGATAATACTGAGTTGCTCCCCTATTTTCATGATAAATAATTTGTTTTAAAATGACAAATAATAACATATAACTTGTTCTTCAAAAGGTTACATGGTCCTATATGAAAGCATAAACAAATTTTACAAAAGATTGCCAGAAACAGAATTGAAATGTGTCTTCACTTCTTCTCCCGATAAGAACTTATGTTATTCAAAGGTTTCCCTTCTAATCATTTATATCGTGCATGAAACTTTAAAGTGCTCTCATCAATACCTCTGACATATGGAACATTATAATTGAACAATGCAACTTACTGAAGATGGCAAGCCTGGAGGAACCTTCCTAACCTTTTTCGGTGGAATCTCTGTAAATCAGTAAGTGAGCATGTTAGTACAGGCCTCTTTTAACCAGGGCTGCTTGTCAAATCAATTGCACTCACCCATTTTCTTTCTCATTACATCTAGAGAATGATATTGGTTACAAAGAAGAGGGTGCAGGATTGGAATATACCGATGGATGGATCTTGAATAAAATCATGAAAACTAAATTTACCTAAATTTTTCACTCTCACGTCAAGGCAAGCTTCCACAGCGGCTAACCAAGCGGCTATTTTTCATGAAGATGTGGCTGATGAGTCTCAGGGAGTTGTTATACCATGGGGCTTTCACAGCTCAATCTAACCACAGTATCACTGGATATCTATGACTGCATCTTATCTCGGAAAGACAACAGTCAGAAATGGGAAATCAGGCTGCTTGTTCCCTTTTCTAGTCCGGGACATTGAAGCCAACTGTAAAGTCTCAACTACTGCTTCACTGAGATCAGCTAATAGCTATATTTGTGGATTAAACCCTATAGGGCCTGTATAGCTCATTATCATGCCAGGCAGTGTTTTTAGCAACTGAGCCACCAATGGAGAAATCAATGTGAGTTATTGCCCCTTAGCTTCCTTTGAACACAAGTATGTTTCAGAGAGTCATCTAAGTTTGTCAGCATGGAAGTGATATGAAAGCCCTACTTGCAAATAGGCATAATGCAACTTTCCCACCCAAGTGTTATCTTCCTGCTTTAGATTTGCATGGCAAGAAAGATATCAGAAGACAGACAAATGACAAGTAAATGATGTGCTTCAGTAGAATAACCCAAAAATAATGGTCCACGGTCGATAAGGGTAGAATTTAGAGGAAGGGGAAACCTTCAAACTCAAGACAAATTTCACTAATAAGAAAAGACCTGTTGTGTTAAATAGTGCTAGCTAGCTAAGTAGCATATATTCACTGTCTTGTGCATTAATATCAGCAGCGAATCCGTAGGAGCACCTGATAATTTTTGACAACTTGCATCTGAGTTTTGCCAATGAATAATGGGACATGCAGCTAAACCTGTCAAAGCGACCACCCATGGTTCACACAAAAAGTGGTCTTTATTCACAGGTGGTCCCCTCCACATGGCTGTCAATTAAAATCACATCTGAAAACACTCAACTCCTCTATCATTACTTTTTATGTTCCCGTTATAATGTGAAACGATCTCAGAGGGCAGGTTCATTAAAACTGTAAATCACAGATGGAACTGTGAACACGTGGCTACACTTCACAGGTGGCCACTCCTCACAGGCACTGCTGCAATTCATGTCAATGTCAATTTTACCGGTCATTATCAGCTGATGATGCTTTTCGTAAGTCTATGTCAACAGGGGTTTTATGGCATTATATTCTGGTCCAAATTCAATCAGTCTTTTTTAGTTGTAGGACCACCATTTTCTGTCTTAATGTTTGCCACTGAGTTGTATGTGGAAAGGGGTGGGCTTGTTGATTTAATGACCATTTCATATTCTCCACTTACATTCAAAGTAACAAGTTTGAATTTGGTCACAATAAATCATGTATATAATGCATAATCAAAGTGATATAAACATAATTCTTATGTTGTTCTCCACCTTGCAATTTAGATTATTCTGAGCAATTCCAAAGTACATAAATTACTGAGAATAAGGATAATGTGACTACAGTACTGTCTGAGCAGTAAAGTTATCTCAAGGTTTGGATTCCAGTATTAAACTGCTTAACCTTTTGCTCTAATGGCATGTGACATCAGCTCAAGGTATTAAGAACATGAGAAAATGCGGAATTAAATCATTCAGCCAGCAAGCCTGTATCTTTCACATGCCTCGTACATTCTCTCCTGTTGGGCATTGTACCTCTCCCATTTCATCTCTTCAGGGAAAATTAAAAATATTCCACAATTCCCAAAGGTAATCTACCAGGAGCATACTGCCTATTCAAGGTAGTGTTTTTTGTGACACATTTGCAGCGACCGCTAATTTTGTAAAATGCACTGAAATTGGCTGTTTCACAGAGGGGACCTGATGATACCATGATGATAATCAAGTGATCCAGGCGACTTGAACTCTTCTGGAGCTATCATTAATTCTTTTCATCTCAATCACACCACCTTTAGCAAGGATATGCCATTGGATAAAAACATCAAAATAACATTTCACTAAATATTTTGTGAAAAACATTTATTGCTATAAATTCACTGGTTTATAGTACATTTGAAGAATAGAAAATAAATAATTTTTTGAAAAATCCATTGATTATTCTGGGTGATGTCATGAAAGGCAAAAAAATAGAAACTAGGAGCAGGAATAGACCATTCGACCCTTCGAGCCTACTCCGCCATATAATATGATCATGGTTGATACTCTTATCTCAATGCCATATTCTCGCTTTCTCCCCAATGCACCTTTGATGCCATTAAAATCTTTCGAAATTATCTATCTCTTTCTTGAATACATTCAGTATCTTGGCCTCCACAGCCTTCTGTGGTAGAGAACTCCACAGATTCACCGCTCCGAGTTTTTCCTCATCTCAGTTCAAAATGGTCTATCCCATATCCTGAGACTGTGTCTCCTGGTTCTAAATTCCCCAACCAGGGAAAACATCCTCCCTGCATCTAGTCTGTCCAGTTCTATCAGAACTTTATACGTTTCAATCAGATCTCCTCTTATCCTTCTCACCTCTAACGAATATAGGCCCAATTAAACCAATCTCTTCTCATTGGATAGTCTGCCAAACCCGGTATCAGCCGAATGAACCTATGCTGCACTCCCTCTATAGCAAGTATATCCTTTCTTAGGTAGGGAAACCAAAACTGCATGCAATGCTCCAGGTGTGGTCTTAAGTTACGAGGAACAGCAAAACTCTAATTACATCTTCAAATTCAACTTTTAGAGTTCTAATGCTGTCCATAAGTCACTCGCATTTTTCACAAGACATTATCCTGAATCATGTGACTTGCTGTCATCTATCCACTAACCTATAATAATTTCACTGCAGTCACCTATGCAGCAAAATATCTTGTCAGGACAGAATATCACAACAGTAACTTCCTTACAAACATGTTGGGAGCTAAACGACTCTTGAAGTCCCAAGCTCTTCATAATGAAGTAAATGAAGGAAACAGTTGTGCACAGAGTTTGATGAAATTGCAACATATCACATTGTTTGTGAAGTTTCCAAAATTGCCCATCTTGTTTCTGGTAAATTTAGTTTTTAAAATATTTTCAATAAGTCAACGTCTGCAAGATCCCTGCCAACTTCACGGTAAAGTGTGTGAACATTTTCTATCTTGCTGAAAAAAGAAAACTATCTTTTATATCCTGTTGTAGGGATGCTGATTTAACCATTTATATGTTAAAAGAAAAAGATGGAATTTTGGGAGAGTGCTGTAAGTGGAATATATTTACTTCCTGCAGTGTTTTTAAAATAATAAATTTCAGGCTAATTATAAACTTTTTCTGGATGTCTCCTCCGTTAAGTAAGCTCAAGGAAACAGATAATTCATTGAAGGCACTCTGCTACATCAGCAAAGGAAAGGTACATGTAAAGTTACCTCCAATCCCCAAGACATGAAGCAGCCATATTTCCCCTACCCCTTAAAAAAATCTGCGACCAATATCATCCATCCACTGGTGCAGAAAGCACCTTCTCCCAGTTCCATTGAGGTAACAAATCATGTACAACACCCCTCCCTATCCACTCCACAACAGAATAATTCCCCATCAAGAAACCACCCGCTATCCATCACTCCAGAAAGAAATAAGTATCTAGTCAGCTCCACCTTCTAGCTTCCATCACCTCACAACCCCTCTCTCTTCCATTCCTTCTTTACCCACTCCCATTCTTCTTTCAATACTCTAATCTCTCTTCACTTTTCTCCCATTCTGTCAACACCATCTCCTCCCTTCCTCTCCATCTCTCTCAAAGGTGCCTTTGAACTTGATTCCCCATGTACGACATTAAGGGAGACTCACTAGTAGTTCGTGTTTTTACAGACACCAGTGAGATCTGGCTATTTTCTTTCAGGCTAAAGTCCTGAAAATGTTGCTACTATGTACCTCTGTACCTCAGAATAGTACAGGACATGGTCATGAATTTTTTTTTAATAGAAGTAAAATTTCTGAATAGACTGACAACAAAATACTTAATGTTGCCATTAGACTAAATTAGCACGTTGGAATCAATATGCTGTTGGTCAGGGCTGGACTGCCCTGACTGCCATTGTGCAATGCAGTTCCTGTGATCTCTTCTTAATATTCAATTATATCACCCATGTTCCAGACAGATAAAAATGCTGTCCAGATATAATTCAAGCTCAGAAAAAAATCAAATCTGGGTCTCTTCTACAGTTTGAAGCACAAAAATTATTTTATCTATATTATGTGATATCCAACAATGAGTATCTGGGCCTTAGCAGAGTTCTCACATTTAATACTTGCTTCAATGAAACACAAGCTATGTTGGAAATCTGAGTTTCCTACTCAGGTCTGGGGTGGAAGGTCGATTATTTTCCCGGCTCCTGGCTGACTGCCATCGCTTCTGACATTTCGCACCAGAAAGTGACAATGATCTGCTGAATATTTCCACCTTAATATGGGTGGACAAATTCAAACTACATGATAATGACAGAGAGACTTCACACATCATGTTTTTCAGAATTACAGTTGGAGCGATACTGGATGCAGGAATTGCTAACGCATTCCTGGCATATCGTGCCCTTGATTCAAGGCTTGCAGCACTCGCGGGATAAACTGCAGCTGCTGACGGATAAAATACATTTTTACATCGAGTGCTCTTTTACACGTTATCAGCAACCTTTATTTTCCGCTTCAAAAACAATTCACTTGTATCTCAGGCTTAAGATTACACAGCCCTCTCCATTTCTCAATTGGAAATTCAGAACATTCAGCACTGTAACTTTTGCTGAAGGTGATCCCAAAATAGCTTTTGAAGGGATGACAGTACATGGGGGTATATTAAGAGTTGCAAAAATGGCCCACTTAAGACTCAAAGAAGACTAAAGCGGCGAGTTCAATAATAGAAGTTAAACGTGGAACAGCACTCACCCATTGAGGAGTCATGCATTGGTCGCCGACGGGAATTATTGCTGGAATATGGATAATACTGTGAGCCAGGCTTGGTGCCTGTAGGGGATAAGGCTCCTGGACTGCCCATACCTATGTCAGGCCCAAGGAGACTTGACTGTAACATATAAAAAAAAAAGAAAAAATTGTTAGGGTAACCCATTTGTTCTTATTGCATGATAGCAGTCAGTATAGAACCATTTCTCATTTTTACTGCCTCATGTGACTGCAATATTAATTCTTCACACTACTGAATGCAGATAGTAATTTTAAAAATTGATACATTATGACTACAGATTCTGGAATGAACTTGTGATGACGGAAGGAGAGATGAAGTTTATGGCAAAATCAAGGTGCAAGACTCTTCATTCCCAATAACCAAATATTAATTGCTTTCAAAATGATACGTTACTTTTTATTTCAATGCTGCAATAGCCCACACTCGTAATAGCTAACTCCCCAACTATGGAATGCAGTAAGATCTAACTTAGGTTAACAGTGTATGTATGCACCATGATATATAAGTTTGGTGAGCTGCAGGTGCAATTTAAATTAGTATGGCAGGGGAGTGGAAACCAGAATGTTAGCTTAAAAGGTGTAATAACTGAAGGGGCAATAGAGAACCAAAATAAGAGAACAATATCACCCTCAAGCAGAGCAAAAAGGTGACAAATGTGAGAAGGGAGGTGGTCAATGCAGGATTCAGGGTGTTGTACCTAAACACGCGCAGTACACGGAACAAGGTAAATGAGCTTGTTGCACACATTGAAATTGGCCGGTACGATGTTGTGGGCATGACAGAGACATGGCTGCAATGGGATCAGGGCTGAGATCTAAATATCCAAGGATGTGTGTCCTAGCGAAAGAACAGGCAAATGGGCAAATCGGGTGGTGTTGCATTGTTAGTAAGGAATGAAGTTAAATCGATAGCAAGGAGCGATATAGGATCAGAAGGCATAGAATCTCTGTGGGTCGAGTTGAGGAATCGCTAAGGTAAAAAGACCCTGATGGGAATTATGAACAGGCCCCCGAGCAGTAGTCAGGATGTGGGGCAGAAAATAAATCAGGAGATAGAAAAGACATGAAAAAAAGGCAATATTACAATAATCATGGGGGACTTCAACATGCAGGCTGCCTGGGAAAATCAGGTTGGTAGTGGATCCCAAGAAAAGGAATTTGTGGAATGTCTAAGAGATGATTTTTTGGAGCAGCTTGTGACAGAGCCTACTAGGGAACAGGCAATTCTGGATTTGGTAATGTGTAATGAGGCAGTCTTGATTAGGGAACTTAAGGTGAAGGAACCCTTAGGGAGCAGTGACCACAATATGATAGAATTTACCCTACAGTCTGAGAGGGAGAAGCTGGAATCAGATGTAACGGCATTACAATTAAATAAGGGTAACTACAAAGACATGAGGCAGGAGCTGGCCAGAGTTGATTGGAAAAGGAACCAAGCACGGAAGACAGTGCAGCAGCAATGGCAGGCGTTTTTGGGGGTTATTCGGGAGGCACAACAGAAATTCATCCCAAGGAGGAGGAAACATGCTAAGGGGAGGACAAGGCATCCATGGCTGACAAGGGAAGTCAAGGACAGCATAAAAGCTAAATAAAAGCATACAAAGTGGCGAGATTTCATGGGAAGCCAGAGGATTGTGAAGCCTTCAAAAGCGAGCAGAGGATAACTAAAAAAGCAATATTGGGGGAGAAGATGAAATATGAGTGCAAGCTAGTTGGTAATATAAAGGAAGATAGGAAGAGTTTTTTTCAATATATAAAAGGTAAGAGAGAGGCAGAAATAGACATTGGACCACTGGAAAATGTGGCTGGAGAAGTAATAATAGGAAACAAAGAAATGGCAGAGGAACTGAACAGTTACTTTCCATCAGTCTTCACGGTTGAAGACACCAGTGGGATGCCGGAGCTCCAGGAGAATCAGGGGGCAGAGGTGAGTTCAGTGATCATCACTAAAGAGAAGGTTCTGGGGAAACTGAAAGGTCTGAAGTGGATAAATCACCTGGACCGGATAGACTACACCCCAGGGTTCTAAAAGAGATAGCTGAGGAGATTGTGGAGGCATTAGTGGTGCTCTTTCAGGAATCATTGGAGGCAGGAAGGGTCCCATTGGACTGGAAAGTGGCTAACTCCGCTGTTTAAGAAGGGAGGGAGGCAAAAGACGGAAAATTATAGGCCGGTTAGCCTGACGTCAGTCATTGGTAAGATTTTAGACTCCATTATTAAAGATGTGTAATAAAGATGAAATTACGGAGTACTGGTAAGTGCATGATAAAATAGGACTGATTTAGCATGGCTTCGTCAAGGGGAGATCATGTCTGACAAATCTGTTAAAATTCTTTGAGGAAGTAACAAGGAAGTTGGACAAAAGAGAACCAGTCAACGTGATTTATTTAGATTTCCAGAAGGCCTTTGACAAGGTGCCGCATAGGAGACTGTGAAATAAGTTAAGAGCCCATGATGTTAAGGGTAAGATCGTGGCATGGATAGAGGATTGGCTGACTGGCAGAAGGCAGAGAGTGGGGATAAAGGGGTCTTTTTCAGGATGGCAGCCAGTGACTAGTGGTGTGCCTCAGGGGTCTGTGCTGGGACCACAGCATTTCACAATATACATTAATAATCTGGAAAAAGGAACTGAAGGGCACTGTTGCTAATTTTGCAGATGATACAAAGATCTGTAGAGGGACAGGCAGAATTGAGGAAGCAGGTGGGCTGCAGAAGGACTTGGACAGGCTAGGGGAGTGGGCAAGGAAGTGGCAAATGGAATATAATGTGGAAAAGTGTGAGATTATGCACTTTGGAAGGAGAAATGGAGGCACAGACTATTTTCTAAATGGGGAAATGCTTAGGAAATCAGAAACACCTTGGGACTTGGGAGTCCTTGTTCACGATTCTCTTAAGGTTAATGTGCAGGTTCAGTCGGCAGTTAGGAAGGCAAATGCAATGTTAGCATTCATGTCAAGAGGGCTAGAATACAAGACCAGGGATGTACCTCTGAGGCTGTATAAAGCTCTGGTCAGACCCCATGTGGAGTACTGCGAGCAGTTTTGGGCCCCGTATCTAAGGAAGGATGTGCTGGCCTTGGAAAGGGTCCAGAGGAGGTTCACAAGAATGATCCCTGGAATGAAGAGCTTGTTGTATGAGGAACGGTTGAGGACTCTGGGTCTGTACTCGTTGGAGTTTAGAAGGATGAGGGGGGGATCTTATTGAAAATTACAGGATACTGCGAGGCCTGTATAGAGTGGACATGGAGAGAATGTTTCCACTTGTTGGAAAAACTAGAAGCAGAGGACACAATCTCAGACTAAAGGGACGATCCTTTAAAGCAGAGATGAGGGGTGAGATTCTCCGCAAATGCGGAGAATCGTAAAGTCTGCCGTGGGACAGGCCGTGACCCACAGCAGCCTTCATGCCCACCTCCGGGACCGATTCTCCCCCCCGGGTGGGGCTAGGAGTGCGGCCCAGTGCGTCACGGCGGCACGGCCTTGACGACGGTCATCAAGGCTGCACGCCAAGCATCATGCCGGCTGACGCGGCCGATGACGTCAGCCGCGCATGCGCAGTTGGTGTCTTTTCCTTCAGCCGCCCCACAAGATCAAGCCGCCACGTCTTGCGGGGCGGCGGAGGGAAAAGAGTGCGTCCATTACGGACGCATGGCCCGCGATCGGTGGGCACCGATCGCAGGACTATGCCCCCCTGGGCACGGCCGTGGTACGGCCGTGCCAATCGGGCCCCCAGATGCCCCAAACGGGCATCTGGCACCCGTTTCACGATGGCAGCAAGCAGGTGTGTTTGCTGCCGTATTGAAACGGGCGTGAAGGCCCGGCCGCTCGGCCCATCGGCCTCGGAGAATCGTCGCTTGCCGTAAAAAACAGCAAGCGATTCGTGGCGTGGGTCGGGCGTGGGTGGAGAATAGTGGGAGAGCGTGAAAAATGTCGGGAGGCCCTCCCGCTATTCTCCCACCTGGTGTGGGGGGCGGAGAATCGCTCCCACAGAATTTCTTCAGCCAGAAGGTGGTGAATCTGTGGAACTCTTTGCTGCAGAAGGCTATGGAGGCCAAATCACTGAGTGTCTTTAAGACAGAGATAGATAGGTTCTTGATTAATAAGGGGATCGGGGCTATGGGGAGAAGGCAGGAGAAAAATCTCAGTCATGATTGAATGCTGATGAAGACTCGATAGGCCGAGTGGCCTAATTCTGCACCTATGTATTATGGTCGGTTTGAGGTTTTCACTGCAGATTCATTCAGATTCGGTGTACAGCCATGCAGCTTTTCTGGAGAAAACATGAGGGGGAGAGTCTTTCCTCTTGGCATCCAGGAGTCCAACTGTACTTCCTCTGGCTCTTTGAAAAGCATCCCACTCAGGCAGGACCCAATCACTGCCTGTTACCAGGCAGGATACGGCCTTTTGGCAATTCATTGGCCATCAGCCAACCAAACGAAGGATGCTGAAATGTCGTTCTGCTGTCCGAATGCTAGCAGTGTTCTGTTTTGTAACTTATGAATTCCTCACTTGTCCTGCTTGACTTAAAGATGATAACAGCAATAATTAAAAAAGGGGAAATAAGTGAATCAACAGCAAGGGCCCTTATAGTATATATCAAGAAAAGCAGTGGTCCAAGTACCGACCTGTGTGAAGTCCCACTTTATACCTTCCTTGAGTGCAAAATGCAGCATTCACCACTATAGTTCCAGCAAACTTTGTATCCAAGCTGCCATGATTCTTTTTATTCCATGGACTTCAACTTTGCTCTATTATAGAACATAGAACACTACAGCGCAGTACGGGCCCTTCGGCCCTCGAATGGCACTTGATCAATTCCTTTGAAAGTTCAGGTACGTATCAACTGCACTACCCTCATCAACCCCTTCTGTAGCTTCTGCAAAACACCTCAATCAAGTTACTTAATCAAGTTTGCCTTAATAAATCTGTGCCAGTGACAATTTCTTTACTTTGTCCTAGATTATCATTTCTAAAAGCTTTCCTACTGTCAGGGTTAAACTGCCTTGCCGAGGGTTGCTGGGTTTATCCTGATACCCTTTTTGAACAGGGAGTAACATGTGAAATTCTAGAATCCTCTCTGGCGGATTCGAAACCGCAGTGGTTCACTCCACTCTTTGGTGCCGGTACGGCCCGCCTGCCGGATACCAGAGAATCCCTCCCCCGGTGCTTTTCTCAGAAATATTTAGTAATTTCAATTGTGTTGCAACTCCGGGTCAAGTGGGGCTCGCGCACTAGCCCAGGGGGTTGTAACATAATTTGGGGGCTAAGGTCTGGGATCTTTGGAATGGTAGACAGCGACGTTTGGGTTACAGTATCAATTAACAAGGGGCACTAGGTTTGTAGTAGTATAACAAACAACAAAGAAAATTACAGCACAGGAACAGGCCCTTCGCCCCTCCCAGCCTGCGCCGATCCAGATCCTTTATCTAAACCTGTCGCCTATTTTCCAAGGATCTACTTCCCTCTGTTCCCCGCCCGTTCATATACCTGTCTAGATGCATCTTAAATGATGCTATCATGCCCGCCTCTACCACCTCCGCTGGCAAAGCGTTCCAGGCACCCACCACTCTCTGTGTAAAAAACTTCCCACGCACATCTCCCTTAATCTTTCCATCTCTCACCTTGAAATCGTGACCCCTTGTAATTGACACCCCCACTCTTGGAAAAAGCTTGTTGCTATCCACCCTGTCCATACCACTCATAAGGATTGCTCTGGAGGCTAAGATTTTTTACAGATGGTCGACTTGTCTTTGGTTTATTTAAAAGGGCTTTGAAAGGACAAGGTAATCAAATTGGCAAGTGAATTCAAAATAGAGGTGCCGGCTAAAGCTCGGACGGTAACGCTAACTGGAGCGATTGCTCATCATTTAAATTTGAAAGAATTACCAAGAGGACAGCCTGGGTCATGGCAACAATCAGTAGAATTAGCTAAGATCCAGTTCCAAATGTAACAATTCGAGATGCAGCACAAAAAGAAAAAGAAATAGAAATGATCAAAAAGAAAAAAGAAATTAAAAGGAAACTGCCAGAAAGTAGAGGGGATCTTCATCCTAGAACGGAACCCAGTGACGATGTGTTTAAATATATAAAGGCCCTCTCAAATTTGAAGAGAAGGAAGTTGAAACCATTTTTACGGCATTAGAGAAAATAGCAAACCAAATGGAGTGGCCAAAAGAAAAGTACCCATGCAAAGTAAATTGACTGGGTGGGCACAGGACGTTTATGCTTCCCTGTCAGAGGGGCTTTCTAAGGATTAGGACGAAGTAAAGAAGGCTATTCTGGGTGTGTATGATTTGGTTCCCGAGGCACATAGGTGAAAGGTTTGGAATTTAAGGAGACAGTCGGGACAGGCGTATGTCAAAGTTAAAAGGGTTAAGCAGAACAATTTTAATCGGTGGGTACGAGCTTTGGGAGTTGCAACTACCCATGAGGTTCTGAGAGAGGTCATTCTCTTTGAAAAATTTAAGAAGGGCAGCACAGTGGCGCAGTGGGTTAGCCTTGCTGCCTCACGGCGCTGAGATCCCAGGTTCGATCCCAGCTCTGGGTCACTATCCGTGTGGAGTTTGCACACTCTCCCCGTGTTTGCGTGGGTTTTGCCCCCACAAACCAAAGATGTGCAGGGTAGGTGGACTGGCCACCCTAAATTGCCCCTTAATTGGAAAAAATTAATTGGGTACTCTAAATTTATTTAAAAAAAGAATAATTTAAGAATTCCCTACCTTCTGTGATAAGAACCCGAACCCATATTGAAAACCAGAGGGTGAAGATAGCTAGACAAGCAATAATTATGGCTGACGATTATGAGATAATCCATAAATTTAAACCTTTGTTCCATCACCACCATAATTTTGAAAAGAATAGGAAATGGGAGAGTGAAAGGAAGGCAGGTAGCCAAGGTAAGGAATGGATAACTGGCACTGCTGTGAGATCTCCTCCTCAGACCAGTAAGGAAGGCACTGAGGCTGAAGGTGAGATTCGAAAGCCTAGGTGTTACCACTGTAATAAAGTGGGACATGTTCATTCAGCATGTTGGAAGTTGCGAGGAAAGCCCATGGGACTTGTTGGAGTTCATAAGGAGTATTCAGAAAAGGGAACAAAAGTGGAGAATACTACAGGGCAGACTGGAGCTCTAGCTGGACTGAGGAGACCTGAGATAAACATTGCTATAGAAACAGGTGTAATGAATGAGGTAGATGAGAGATATGCAGGGTTTTTGTCTAAGGGGAAGATTATCCCATTTTCATCAACTGATGCAGCCAAACACTCTTACTGGAGAATTTGGTTTCCCCCCCAGAGATTCCAATGAAAGCTAAGGCATTATTAGTTAAGGGGATAAGTGGAGATTATATCCCGGTTCTATTGTATAAAGTATAATTGGCGTGTAATTTAGTATCAGGGCCAGTAGTTGCTAGAGTGGTTAAGGAATTAGCAGTGGAAGGAGTAGACTTGCTTTTGGGGAGTGATTTGGCAGGAGTGAAGGTTATCACTCATCAAACAGAGAGTCTGAGGGATGTACTGTGGATAGCGCATGAGGTACTAATGACATGTGGGAATTTGGAATATTCATTGGGCATTAAATTACTCCAAGAAATAAATTTTAAAGCCATGAATCACATATCATATGACAATGGTAGTGAATCTGATTCTGCTGATACTAATGAAATCATCTCTCGGAGAGTGATTCCTCACAGAAATTTGTCAAAGATAAAATCTAGTAGAAAACCAGGTTCTGAGAACTCCAAGGTGACCCTAAGAAAGAGGAGTCCAAATGTAACAGTAATAACAGTGATGAAGATTCAGACGAGAGTTCTGAATCCGATTTGGATTCTGATTATGAAGAAATGATAAACAACTGCTGCCGAATAGACCTGACACTAACTGATATTGAACAGATGGCAAATAGTTCTTCCATACCTAAGGAAGAAGACAGAAAATCGGAAGAATAAAGTGAATTGGATTTTCCTAAAAGTAACGTGTTACAGCCTCTTGCAGGAAATCCATTACGATCCACATTAAGTGCAAATATTTCCCAGAGCATGCCTGTCTTGAAGGAAAATATACATAATGGCACTGCATCAGCTATTCAGGGTGAGGACAGCAATGACTATGAAATGACACCAAGCAAACATCTGATTAACCCATCTCCTTTTGAAGGCACACAGTGCCTCTTTAAGGTAAAGGAAGCAGATAGCAATGGAGATGAAATAATTAGTGATTCGTTCCCTTTGAAAATGAAGAGGAATGTGGATGAAGAACCATGCAGTGATTATACAACCACATCTGTCAATAAAAACAAAACATTCATGGAACTAACAATGTGTTATTCTCTTGATTCTGATAATGATGTGAAAAGTAGTTGCAGGCCACCACCATTTAAAGGAACAAGGTTTCTTCAATTCAACACATCCACCATGGATGCTCCTAGCCACAAACTTCATGTTGGTATATTGGAAAGTAAAGATAAAAAGTTGAAATCTGGAAAGTACAAATTGCATAAATCCATATTACTAAATGGAGATAAAAGCTATGATTACAAAGACGTTGATGAAGAGGTAATAGCTGTAAAACAAAAAATGGTGCACATACAGCCAACCAACTCTGCGAAGATTGAATCCTCAGCTTTTCTTGTCGCCAAAAGTAACCATGTGAAGGAAAAGAGAGAAAGTAAAGCTGGAGCAGTTGGGAAGTGTTTGTTGATTAAAAATGAACCAAATATTTCCCTTGGGAAATACTGCTTGTAGTTTGGCTGTAGGAGATCCTCTGAATTTGGATAAACATTTATTGAACAATCAGAAAAGACTGACTGCATTACTTGAGAGACAGAAAGAGACAGGAATGCAAAAGATCCGCAATGAGGAGGTTCTCTCCAATCTGAGCAATCAGATATCTGACAAAGGGAAGCACGTTGTCTTTGATTTTGAATAACAGAGTGAAAGCAAGGCATTGTTTGAAGATATCAGATGGAGTTCGAAAAGCAAAGATGCAAACCGATCAGCATAAGAACAGAGAGAAGAACTAATAAAGATACTGAAAAAATACAGACAGATTTGTACAGACTCGCCAGGGTGTACTACATTAAATAGTCATGATGTAGCCATAGGAAACTTGGAGCCAATAAAGCCACATACATCTCGACTAAAACCACGGAGAATGGCTCAGCTAGAGGCTGGAATACAATGCACATTGAAAATGTTGTGGAAACAAGGGAAACCACTGTGGCCCACATAATGTCGAAGTAGAGTTTGGGAGATTGAAGGCCATGTTAGTGGTGAACCGCTGCCGACTTTTCCAGACCATTCAAATGGCCACAGATGCCAGTGACCTGGGGGTGTGGCATAGCTACTACAAGAGGACTATGTTGGAATAGAGGCGCCAGTGGGGCATTTTGCAAAAAATCTAAATCTGTGCCAAAAAAAGTATTCCACCACTGAAAATAAAGCCTTAGCCTTGCTGAAAATGCCCTAGTCCCCACACTCCGGCACCTGTTCGGGTTCACAGAGGGAGAACTCAGAATGGCCAATTTACCTAACAAGCACGTCTTTGGTGGAAACTGGAGCACCCGGAAATTGAAACCCTGGAGATGGATCCTGGCTGAAGCCGCCCGAGTGGGAGCGACGTTTGATGAGAAGTCCAAGGAAAGTTCTTCAAATGTGGAGACTGAAAACCTTTATCAGAATGATAAGAGTTTCAGTGAGACTGATTGCCTCACTGTGTGACGAGAGTCTGGGTTGGTTGCTGCTTTGGTCACATCTGTGATTTACTTTGGAGTGTTGTGTGCCTGACCACAGTTTGCCTGTTTATTCACATGTAACGCATATATACCCATAAGATAGATATGATAAATAGTTTTATCTTTCCTAATATGTATGTGCCTGTAAAGATACAGTTGGGGTGAAAGAATAGTGAATATTTGAATCATAATCTAGTGTTCATATTGGGAGTGACCAGGGGATCATTGAATAGTCAAGTCTGGAGGTTACAAAAGCGGTGATGTGGGTTTCATCAGATGGTCTGAGGTAAGGATCGAGATTTGCAGTGTTATGGAGGTGGAAACAGAGGGTCTTTCAGATGGGAAAATAGTGAGCCCAGAAGCTTAGCTCAAGCTCATGTAAGAAGCTGAGATTGTGAACAACATGGTTGATCCTGAGACAGTGGCAAGGTAGAGGAATGGAATCAGTGGCGAGGGAACAGAGTTTATTATTGAGTCAACGTCTGCGTCCCAATGGTTAACTGGAAGAGAGTTTGCTTCATACAGGACTGAGTGTCAGGCAGGCAGTTTGGTTACACAGAGGCAGTGGAGGAATAGTGGTGAGATACAGTTACTGCTGGGCATCTTCCAGAATGCATGGAGAAACTGACGGTGTGTTGCAGATGATGTCACCGAGGAGGAGCAGCATGCAAATGACAGTCAAAAATTGAGCCAAGGACAGACCACCTAATACCTCTCCTCAATGATCTACATTGGCTCTAAATACCCAATAATTCATGTTCAAATCTATTAAAGGATCATCCCACCCTGATCTCTTCCAACCTTTTCAGGTTCTACAATTCCTCCCCACCCTTCTTAGTCCTGGGGCACTCTTGTGCTTCTGATTGTACCTTCTTGTACGTCCCTTGTGATGATTTTTTTTATGTTAAAGACACTTTATAAATCAAAGTTTTGGTCTGATTTCTGCACTTTTAACTCACAGAACGTCATTTTACAGCTTCACAATGTATCAGTGAGCTTGATACAAAAATGAAAAAAGGAAAAATGATTCTTGGACATTATCCTCATTGTGATATAGACCTCCACTGCATCTGACTGCATGATTTTAATTTCTAGGGTTCAAAGAAACCCCACAGACCTAGACCCACACAGTTTCAATTAATGAGCAAGTTGATGCTGCTCTGATTGACACAGCTTTGCCACACTCCACTGCACAAGATCTTGAGATAAATGCAAGCAAGAAAATCCATTTGGTTGAATTTAGCTCATCTGCAAAAAGGAAAAACCTACAAACCACGTCTATCACAGCATTCAACTGATTGTCAACTCTGCGATTCTTTGCTGCCATGGTTTGACCTGGTAATGTGCTGATTACACTTTTATAATGGAATTTATGCTGACACTTAACGAACATTCACCTTTCATCAATTTCAAACTGTGCCCAACTCCCCTGCTATCTTGACTTACTTTGTAGATGTTCATATTGACATTCACTGCACCATTTAATACTTTGCATTTTTATACCAAGATTCCTCCTACGTCACCTTCATTGAAAGCAAGAGTCATAGGGTCAGATTTCTGTAGGGAGGTGAGGTGGCGCAGTGGTTAGCACTGCTGCCTCACAGCACCAGGGACCCGTGTTCAATTCTGATCTTGGGTAACTGTCTGTGTAGAGTTTGCACATTCTCCCCGTGTCTGCGTGGGTTTCCTCTGGGAGCTCTGGTTTCCCCCCACCATCCAAAGAAGTGCAGGTTAGGTGGTTGGCCTTGCTAAATGCCCCTTATTGTCCAACTGTTAGGTGGGGAGGGTGTGGGTGTGAACCTAGGCAGAGTGCTTTTTCACAGGGTCAGTGAAGACTTGATGGGCTGAATGTCCTTTTCTGCACTGTAGGAATTCTATGATTCCGGAGACCTTTAAAATGATGGGTGGGACCCAGATATAGAAGTCCCACCCCCATTTCAGCAGATCCAATTTTTGTTGGCAGGTGAAAGGGCCATTAATCACACAGACGGGAAATGCACACTCAGCATGGACATTGAAATTAGCAGGTGAGTTCAAACATACCCATTTCCACTGTTCCAAGGGCCGTAACCCGTAGTGTGGCAGTCATGAATTTTAGATGGAGAGGAAATCTATATGAAGGGTGGATAAATGTTGTGTGCTGAAATTATTCAAATAAACAGCACTCTGAAAATGAAAAAGGCTGCAGCTGCAAACTGGAATAAAGAAAAGCAGACACCCACTGCAGGAGAATATTAATTGACAGGTCTTCTGATATAGCTTAAGCGAAAACAGTCATCTGTTCCCATAGTTTCAATAATCTTATTTGTTGACATCTCCCAAGGACTGTTATTACAACTGAGCCATTATGAATGCTTGGCTGAGTTTCAAAATCTTAAAAAATACACTTATTTCACCAGGATAGGGTGAAGAGAGGCGCTGAGTTCACATTTTAATTACCCATTTTAAGAGGTTACTGAAGGATTAACTGTATTTGAATCATTTCGCGAACAGAAGTGTGTTTATTGTTACAAAAGATCAACTGCTTGTGGAGATTTAAAAATTTTGAATATGTTTCATGAGTAAGGGCTTTTATCAAATTAGGGGCTGGTTTAGCACAGGGCTAAATAGCTTGCTTTTAAAGCAGACTAAGGCAGGCCAGCAGCATGGTTCAATTCCTATACCAACCTCCCCGAACAGACGCCTGGAATGTGGTGACTAGGGGCTTTTCACAGTAACTTAATTTGAAGCCTACTTGTGACAATAAGCGATTTTCATTTCATTTCATTAAAGTGTGTATGAGTGAGAGCTATTTTAGATGGTTTGAACATTTTTTCATCTCCATACGGCTGCGATCAGTATCTACTGGACATTAGAGGAGTGGCTAGGGAGGTGGCATGGGCATGGATGTGGCATAGGGGATGTGAGGGCATGGATGGAATATGGATGTATATGACAACATGGCATGGGGAGTGAGGAGTGAGAGCCATAGAGCCTTTACTATCACTGGGCTGAAGTCTCAGGAAAACCAAGGCCAGTCTTCCAACCAACTTTCTAACTGCTCAAGTAGGCGGCGGGCTGACTCGGTCATGCCGCCAACCCTTAGAGCACAAATAGTGCATTCGGGGGTAATTCCCATGGACATGGGTCTCTCAAGTCAGGAGATTTTCTGACTCAAGCTTCCCCTCTCAATGGTCAAATGTGGCCCTTATGTTTTCTAGGTCCTCTCTCATACCTCTATCCTCTATTGCACTTTGGCCTGGAATGATAAATATTGTTCTCCAACTTTGGTGATCAAAATGACATGGTCATCAAGATACTGGTTGACCAACCTATTATACAATTTAGTTTGACATTATTGTTTAGCATTCAGTTAATTTTGCTGATAGTTGCTTCATATTGATAACATATTTATTGGCCAACCTAAGAGCAAGTGTGGGATCACTTTCAACTTAATGGTGTATCACTGATGAATAATTAATAGAGGAGGCAGTGGGGCAGTGGTACTGTCACTGGACTAGTAATCCAGAGATCCAGGGCACGGTAATGGGGACCCGGGTTTGAATCCCACCATGGTAGATGGTGAAATTTGAATTCAATAAAAATCTGACAATGACCATGAAACCATTATCAATTGTCCTAAAAACCCATCTGGTTCTCTAATGTTGTTTAGGGAAGGAAATCTGCCGTCCTTATCTGGTCTGGCCTACATGTGACTGTAGACCCAAAGCAATGTGGTTAACTCTGAAATGGAGGGTAGTTAAGGATAGACAATGAATGCTAGGCCAATCAGTGATGCCGACATCCTGTAAATGTATTTTTGAAAAACTCAGTAGTATGTACCTGGTAATGTTTTCTTTCAATATGCAGTAACCTGCACATGTATCTGTTTTCCCATTTACAGATGCTAGCTTTCTGTGCACCCCAGCTTTTTTTTGACACATCGGGCGAAATTCTCCCCCCCCCCACGACGGGTGGGAGAATAGCGGGAGGGCCTTCCCGACTTTTTTGACGCCCCCCCGCTATTCTCCCCCCCCCCCCCCCCCCCCCCCCCCCCCCCCCCCCCCCGCCGAAATCCCGACACGAATCGCTGCCGCCGTTTTTTTTACGGCCGGCAGCGATTCACAGCTGTTAGAAGGGCCGAAGTCCCAGCCCTTTACGACCTTTTTACGAACGGCAAACACACCTGGTCCTGCCGTTCGTAAAAACGTCGTGACCACCTGGAAAAAAATAACCATGGCACCGATTGGCACGGCAGTACCACGGCCGTGCCAAGGGTGCCATGGGCCCGCGATCGGTGCCCACCGATCGCGGGCAGCGGGCCCGATGCCCGCGCACTATTTGTCCTTCCGCCGCCCCGCAGTATCAATACGCGGAGCGGCTGAGGGGCAACCCGGATCGCGCATGCGCGGGTTTCGCGCAAAAACGCGATGACGTCACCCGCGCATGCGCGGGTGGAGTCTTCCCACCTGCGCATGCGCGGCTGACGTCATATGACGCGTCAGCCGGCGCTAAGTCCGACAAGCGGGCTTAACGATTTTCGTTAAGCCCGACTTGTCGGAGCCTCCGACGTCGGGCTGCTAGCCCCGAC
The DNA here is from genome assembly GCF_902713615.1 of Scyliorhinus canicula. Lineage (NCBI taxonomy): Eukaryota > Metazoa > Chordata > Chondrichthyes > Carcharhiniformes > Scyliorhinidae > Scyliorhinus > Scyliorhinus canicula. Next base: position 53,501,604 of record NC_052148.1, read on the forward strand.
GGGGGACCAGAATCGGTCCCCCGTCGGGAAGGGGCGCGATGCCGTAAAACCCGCCCGGGTTTTACGGCAGTTTGACGATTTCTCCCGTTTTGGGAGAATTTCGCCCATCATTTCTTCCTGAGTTTAGTATCATCTGTAAATATGACATTAAGTTGATGCAATCAGAAATAGTGAAGGTCTCAGCACCAATACTAATACTATTCCATTCATTCCTCTCCAACACTGACATTATTCTAGTGGTAAGATACCAATGTTTATGTTTAATTTAATCCACTCCCTGGTTTCATCCTGAACTCTAATTCTTTAAACTTATCTAGTGTGACTTTTGAAACAGAAAAGGAGGATCAAAAGCAGGGGACGAGATTCTCCGCAAATGCAGAGGATCGTAAAGGCTGCGGTGGGACAGGCCGTGACCCACGGCAGCCTTCACGGCCACTTCCGGGGCCGATTCTCTCCCCCCCCCCCCCGGGCGGGCTAGGAGCGCGGCCCCGTACGTCACGGTTGCGCGGCCTTGACGACGGTCGTCAAGGCCGCACGTCAAGCATCACGGCGGCTGACGCAGCCGATGACGTCATCCGCGCATGCGCAGGTTGGATAACGCCAACCCGCGCATGCGCAGTTGGCGTCTTTCTCCTCAGCTGCCCGGCAAGACGTGGCGGCTTGATCTTGCCGGCGGCGGAGGGGAAAGAGTGCGTCTGTTTTGGACGCTGGCCCGACGATCGGTGGGCACCGATTGAGGGCCTGTCCCCTCCCGAGCACAGTCGTGCTGCTCCCGTGCCAATCGGGCCTCTAGATGCCCCAAACGGGCACCTGCCGCCCGTTTCATGACGGCAGCGAGCAGGTGTGTTTGCTGCTGTGGTGAAACGGGCGTGAAGGGCCGGCCGCTCGGCCGAGGAGAATCGCCACTCGCCGTTTTTTACGGCGAGCGGCGATTCGTGGCGTGGGTTGGGCATGGGGGGGGGGGGGGGGGTAGCGGGAGGGCGTGAAAAATGTCGGGAGGCCCTCCCGCTATTCTCCCACCCGGTGTGGGGGGCGGAGAATCGCGCCCAGGGTTACTATCACAGAGCATGTTTTGCAAAGTGGAAATGTATTGGGGTGCTAGGAGAGCACAGAATTTTGTTCAGTTGTGAGATCCCTCAAGGCTACAGTTTTAATGCATTCCTAGAATCTCTGGTTATCCTGACAAGATGGCTGGATCCATAGGCTTTGCTGCATCAAGTAACTCACTGCTTTGCTGTATCCAGTGCATTCAATGTTTATTGATGGCTGGACGAAGACTGGCATCTGTGATTCTGGCCAGCTCAGGAGGTGGCTGAGATGGATCATCCACTCGGCACTTCTGGCTGAAGGTGGCTGCAAATTCTTCAGCCTCGTCTTTTGTGCTAACATGCTAGCTCGCCCATTATGGAGAATGGAAATGCTAGTGGAGCTTCCTGTTTAATTATCCACCATCATTCACAATTGGATGTGGCAGGGCTGTAGACTTTTGATTTGGTTCATTGGTTGTGGGATTACCTCTATCTATTTACAACATGCTGATTCCATTGTTTAACATGCACATGACCAGGTGTTGTTTCATCAGATTGCTACCTCATTTTTAGGTATGCCTGGTGCTGTTGTTGGCATGCTCTCCTATATTCCTCATTGAACCAGGGTTGGACCCCTGGATTAGTGGTAATGGTGGATTGAATGATATGCAGGGCTATGAGGTTACAGATTGTGGTGGAACATAATTCTGCTGCTACAGATGACCTATAGTGCCTGAGGGCTGTCCAGTTTTGAGCTGCAAAACGTGTTCTGAATTGATCCCATTCAGCCTGGTGGTAGTGCCACACAGCACCGTGGGAGGCATCCTCAGTGTGAAGACAGGATCTCATCTCCAAAAGGACTGTGCGATGTTCACTCTTAATAATACAGTCATGATTAGAGGTAGCTGCAACTGGGCAAATTGGTTCTCTCACCATCTACTGCAGGCCAAATCTGACAGATATATCCTTCAGGACTTAGCTAGTTTATTCAGTAGTGGTGCTACCAATCCAAAAGCCCTATTGGTGATGGACATTGACTTCTGTTCCCTTGGCTACTTCAGTTCCTCTTTCAAGTTTTCTAGGGGCTGGTTTAGCACACTGGGCTAAATCACTGTCGCCACCCTAGTGGGTCTGTTCAGTTTGCAGTATAGGACCTACCCAGGTATGGTGATGGAGGGATTGGGACATCGGCTGAAGGGTAACATTATACACTGCACCTGCTTAATTATGTCACTGTCCAAGCAAGGGACTGCAGAGATGGCCACATCACCTGCCCCATGACAGGTAGCAATGACTCCTGATTCGATCAACGCCTTATCTGACCTACAATTTACATCAGCCTGGTACCCAAACAATAGAGATAATATATGAAATGCCACAAGAAAACTCACACCAAAGGCCTCAATGATGCTGCAAAGGCAGCCCTTCTCCATCAGTGCCTCACTGCTAACTTCCAGCTCACATGAGCTACAATGTGCCTATAGTGCCCAGTTGACCCTAAAGTCCAAAGGGACAACCTGAGAAAATTGCACAAGTATTAAAACGTCAGGCCATTATTTGATTAGTGGACAACACTTCCAATTTTCTCATTAGTCCCCAGATATTGGTGAGAAGGACTTTGCAGGATTAACTGGGCTAGGTGTGTCTTTGTTGTATCCGATGCCTTGACCATGGTCCATCGGGCCTAATTCTTATTTGAATTCTTAGTGATTTGATACAAACGAATGGCTTGCTGGGCTATTACAGAGGGCAGTTGAGGGTCAACCACATTGTTGTGGGTCTAGAGTCAGATGTAGGCCAGGTTTCCTTCCTTCAGGAACATTAGTGAATTAAATGGGTTTTTAAAGCAATCAGGTAGTTTCATGGTTGCCATTACGGACACTAACATTCATCTCAAATTAATTTAAATAATTGAATTTAAATTCCCCCAGCTGCCATAGTGAGACTGAACTCATGGGGCCAGAGCAATAGTCTGGGCCTCTGGATTACTTGTTTAATGCATAGTCACCAGGCTATTGTACCCTCCCCTGTCAAAACTTTTCACTTTGGTTCATACGCAAAGCATTGGTAACTTGGCCAGATAGCTGACGCTTGCGTGGAAACAACAACCAAGCATAAAATAGCATCTTGTAGAGATGAATAGAAGAAATTGTGAAAAGGACTTTTCTGTCCCTCATCTCCATTTGCTTCCAACTTCTTGTCTTGACCATTAGATGAGAACTTGGAATGGTGCAACTTATACATCTATCTCAGAGAGAAAATGTCTATTACTGCCCAGTGCCCTATTGACTGGCCTGTAACTAGTGAAGCATGCTTAAAGATGCTTATTTCTGAATTACTTTTTGAGAATAAGTTTACATTTTTGGTCTCTTGAGAAATTGTTCAGGCATTAGTCTGGAAGTGTGCAAAAATAAAATGAATTGACAACTCTTCAACTTTTCCCTGATCAATTTCTCTCTTTGTGCCCTAACTGAGAGTCAGGAACTCAATGTGTGCAAAAATGTCAGGCAATTCACTTTGCTTCATACTAAGAATTAAATCAGACTTTATTCATTCCACCCACTCTGGCGATAATGGAAATGCAGTGGCAGCTATAGAAAAATACGCACTCTTACTGCAGAGCTAGAATAGGTTAAGATTCGTGACAGACAAAAGCTGTAGCCTGCATATATTACACAGATTTATATTTTAAAAAAGGATGAGCATCTGTTCATGGCTGCAATACGCTTTAAGCCATCTGTTATTCTCCGTTATGTGGCATTCACTATACAGCATGCACTTCACCATAAAACGCAAAATAACCAACTCATTAGAACTATGTGTGCAGAAGGAAGGCATTGTATGTATTATGATGACGTTCCTGAATAACTGAAACTCAAGTTAATGCTGGTCTCAGGTAAAGGAAATTAGACTATTTTCATACATATGAAGATACCCTGTCAATAAAAAAATGAGTCTTCCGATAACTAGCCAGCTGACTGCACAAATGCTCTTTTAGACAAACTGCAGAGCACTGCTGCACGGTGCATTGACTTACCCATAACAGCAAGAAAATCATCAGTTTAAGAACTAAGTTTTAGAATCTTCACACCCCACTAAATTAATATATTTCAAAAATAAATCTCTATACCTTGAAATGCTGGAACTACATGCCACTGGCAATTCTCCACGGTTCCATTTATTATCTCTGTAAATTTCAATTTTGCACACTTCAAACCCATAGGCATTTCTCTTCAATTCTGGCCCAGTTGATACAACTTCATTGACCATTCTTGGGTTCTGATAAAATAAATGCTGAAGGGCTAAAATTTTCTTCCCTCTAGAAGCTACCATGTTTGAGTTCATATGTGAATTGATACCGCTACTTAGTTTTAGTATTGGCCACTCTTGCTGCATGAGACCCAAGGAGAAGATAATCCCTTGGTGGAATACTGACCATTTCCATTCTAAATTCCCTTGGATTCTTTTTTGGGTGCTATAATTCAAGTTTCAGAAAAAGTGCTGATGAAAAGAATCCTTACTCTTAAATCAAAACAAGCAGGAGCAACAAAAGGCCTCAAGGGCCCATGAGCTTGCTCCACTATTCAATTAGATTGTGATTGATCTTCTATATCGACTTCACTTCCCCGCTTTAGATCCATATTTCCTTTCATTCACTCATTTGATATGAGAGTCACTGACAAGGGTAGCTTTTCTTGCCCATCTTTAATTGCCCTTGATAAGGGGGTAGTGAGCCACCTTCTTGAACCGTTGCAGTCCATGTAGTGTAGGTAAAGTCACAGTGCTTTTAGGGAGGGAGTTCCAGGATTTTGGCCCAGTGACAGTGAAGAAATGGTGATATAGTTCCAAGCCATGATGGTGTGCGATTTGAAGGGAAACTTCCAGGTGGTGATGTTCTCGTGCATCTCCTGCCTTTGGTTAGTAGAGGTTGCAATTTCAAAGGTTTTGAAGAAATAACCATGACAAGTTGTTGCATTGCATCTTATTTTTGGTACAGAATGCAATTGTGCATCAGTGCTGGAATATTAAAATGGCGGATGAGGTGCTGATCAACTGGACTGCTTTGTCTTGATACTCCCGATTTGTGCCTTGTAGATGGTGGACAGGCATTGGAGAGTCAGGAGGTGGGTTGTCTACCATAAAATCCCAAGTTTCTGACCTCCTCTTGTAGCCACAGTATTTATAAGTTAACTTAAGTTTCTGGTCAATGATAACTGCCAGGATGCTGGTCAGTGATTCACCAATGGTAATATCATTGACTGTCAAGGGCAGATCGTTAGATTCTCTTTTGTTACAGAAATTCATTCCCTAACACTTCAGGTGATATGAATGTTACTTGCCATTTACCAGTTCTGGCCTGAATGTTATTCAGGTCTTGCTGGATGAGGACACAGACTGCTTCAGTATCTCTGGAATTGAGAAAGACACTGAATGCTGAGCAACCATCAGAGAACATTCCCACTCCTGACCAAATGCAGGAAAGAAGGTCATTGATTAAGCAGCCGAAGATGTTGGTCCGAGGACAGTACCTTGAGGAACCCCTTAGGCAATACCCTATGACTGAGGTGATTGGCCTCCATATACCACCAGCTGTGCTGTAACCACTGGGATAGCACAACATTGGAACAGGTGAGACAAAGGTGTAGTTCGTGTTAGCTTTTATTTTTACATTTTAGCCAAGAAAATGACATAGTGGCCACAGACAAGGGGAAGGTAAGAAGTGAGAGACTGTTGGTAAATAGAAGTTGAGGTGAGTAGTATCGCTGTTAAATTAGTTATTCATGTACAGCTCAAGCGGACAGGAGCTATCATGGTTACAGCCTTTCCTCTTGCTCTAGCTCCTCCTTCTCATGCCCCTCCTTCTCAGCTTCTGTTCCCTCATGGTGACAAAGTTCTGCAGGAATCCAGAGACCTTCTCAGCTGAGTACTGCTAGGTTTCTCCAAAGAGGTCCAGGCACTAGAATCACTGCTTCAGGATGCCAATAGCCTGTTCATTGAAATTTCTTCAGACAGCCTGGCTCGCACTTTATGTCATGCATTGCACAGGTGTGCATCAATAGCAAATCAGTCCTGAGCTTTGTTGTCAACTTTGGTTTGCCATGCTGATTGAGTTCAGTAGCACAGAGGACAACTACCGAATGCATACATTGTGTCTGCTGCCAGGATGCCAGACACTGCTTGTGGTCAAACAGCAATTCCACTTTGAGTGCGTTGAATTCCTTTGGTTTCGGCAAACGTCAGAATTGACATGTGGCGGACCTCCGGTGACGGTGGGTGGGAGGCAGCCGCACATCGGAGGGCTCCCGTTCGGGAACGGCATTGTCAGGGTCTAACGCCCGGTCCCAGGGATAACAGAGGTGGCAAAAGCAGGGAGAAGGCACAGTGAAGGGAGATGTCAAAAACAAGTAAAAAACGGCCGTGAAAAAAGCAGCTGAAAGTCCGTCAGGGAGTGGAAAGGTCACTGCAGGGACGGCAAGAAAAATGGAGGCTGGGGCACCGGGGAGGCCGCATTGCCCATGGCTGAAGAAATGACTGAGGTGATGGCCGCGGAACTCGAAAGGCAGTTCACAAAACACATGGTGGCGATGAGGAAGGAGATGGGGACGGTATTGAAAGTGCTGGTAGAGGAGGCGATTGCCCCGGTGAGGGCGGCAGTAGTGAGCGCAGTGGCGGAGGTGCGGGAGCAAAGTGAGGTGCTGAAGGAAGTTGAAGAGACATTGTTGCAGCACAGTGATCACCTTACCTCGATGGGGAAGGAGATGCAGAAGGTGATAGAGATCAACAAGGGTCTGCGAGCCAAAATGGATGGCTTGGAAAATAGATCCAGGCGACAGAATCTGAGGATTGTGGGTCTTCCCGAAGGAGTGGAAGGCCCGAGGCCGATTGAGTATTTTGCCACGATGTTGGTGAAGCTATTGGGGGTGGGTGATGATCCCTCCCGATATGAACTGGATCGGGCTCTTCGGTCGTGAAGGCCTGTACCAAAGGAGAGTGAGCCGCCAAGAGTAGTGACTCTGTGTTTTCGTAGGTACAGCGTGAAGGAGAAGGTCCTGTGCTGGGCAAAGCAGAAGCGAGTGGTGCAGTGGGCTGGAGCTGGTATACGCATATATGCGTATCATATCAGGACTTTACGGTGGACCTGGTGAGGAGGCGGGTGCCTTCAGCCGGGTGAAGAAGGCACTGTACATCAGTAAGGTTCAGTGCGGCATATTGTACCCAGCTAAGTTGAGGGTGACCTTCAAATCCAAAGACTTTTATTTTGGGACGGCGGAAGCAGCAGAGGAGGTTGCGAAGACAGAAGGACTATGGCTGAATTGAGAAGTGGTCATGTACCAATGTAGCCTCATGTAGCGGTATTTTGTCACTGCGGTCGGTGTATGTGCGAAATGAGCTAACGTTGTATATACTTGGACAAGGGAAGAGAGGGGACTTTCACTTGCAATGATAGTTCTTTGGGGCTTGGGTGTGTATGCGGGATTTGTGTGCTAAAGGGGATTTCTTGATTTTCCTGGGGCCGGGCTAGGGGGAAAGAGACCCGGGCGGGGGCCTCCACGTTGGCCGGTTTAAGCCGGCCAGCGAAAGGGGGTGAGGTGGGGCTGCGGCCATCAGAGCCTGGCAGAATAGGTCCCGATAAGTCTAGCCGGGTGGAAAGATGGGGGGAAGGAACAGAGGTTGGGGGGAGGAGTTTTGTAAGAGGAAGTGGAGGGGAGGAGTCGGGGGGGGGGTGGCTTGCAATGCATGGGTGTCATTTGCGGTACTCTTTCGGGGATTGGATGGCATTAAATGTTAGGGGGAGGGGGGAGGGACTCTATAGGTTAATGGTGACCAAAGGAGATTCCTAATTCCTTTTTCTTTTATTTCTCCTTTGTTTGTCCCACCGTGGGAGGGTTTGTTTTATTTGATGTTTATAGTGTCAGATGGGTCTTTGTTTGGGGTGGTGGGAGGATGGGATCGTTGTTGTTGATAAGAAAATTGACTTTGTATTTGTTACTGTTTACTGCTTGTGGGTGGGGTGTGAAATCTGGACTAAATGTGAAAATGGAGAATAAAAATATATTTTTTTAAAATTGACATGAGGCATGAACAATTCAGTGTGCAACAGCAAGCACCATGCTGCAGGTTCCCAATCTGGATTCCCAAATAAGAGACTATCAAAGTAGCCATTAACTGGCCACTTAAGTGCCTCAAGTGTACAGGCCACCTGTATCTACACTGCCCCCTCTAAAGCAGGTGACAGCTTAGGACAGATGGAAAGGCATCAGGCAGGCCAGGCACTGAATTTTACAAGACTCCCAGCTTCAAACACACTGGCAATGGAGCATAGAATTGAGCCCATGGAACTGTGCACACAATTTTGGTTTCCATATTTATACAAGGAAATACTTGCTTGGGAGGTGGCACAGGGAAGATCCACTTGGTTGGATCCTGGGATGAGAGGGCAGTTCTATGAGAAGCTGCGTAAATTGTGCCTATAATTATTGGAGTTTCAAAGAATAAGAGGTGATCACATTGAAACATGGATTTGTGGGCCTAGGTAGGGTGTCCTTTGAGAGAGGGTCGGTGCAGACTCAATGGGCTGAATTACCTCCTTCTGCACTGTAGTGACTCTGTGATTCTAATACTTCTTATGTTCCTAGACCCATAAACGTTCATCACCAGAGACAGCTCTGCAGCTATTACAATGTAGTCCTTACCCTGCTCTGACCTTGCAGCTATGGGTGCAGAAGTTGACAAATTTCAGGGACAACCATCTTACTGAAGCATAAATATCTCCAACATTTCCCATCACTGAGATTCAAATAGGAAAATTGTGTCTTGAACAGCCTGGGCTGATATGGCCTCCAGCCAAGAGCCCTTCTGTCCATCTCCCTCTTCTATTAGCTTGTCCTGCTCTACGAATCCTCTGCTCATTCTCCCAGACATGCTTAATTCCAAAATGAAGGTCCATTAGGCCATGTCTGGAGCACCTGGGATTGTGCACAAGCCTTTAAAGTTACCGAAACAAAGTATTTCTAAAGCTAACCCTTTACCAACATGCTGTCCGATGGACATCACAGGGCAGCACAATTCCAATTTGGAACGTATGGGCCTTTGAAGTGTGCAACAACAGATGCTTCTGAGCCCAATTTCATTTGTTACGGTTCCAGTCAATCAGGAAAAATAATCACAGGCAGAAGCTGTTAAAAGGTTCACTGTCCAAACTATTCCTCCCATTTGGCTGAAACAAGTGCAGCAGGAGAGGGTATGTGGAGATAAATGAAAATACTGCAAATTTACTTGCCCTCCAGGTCTTCCTTGGACCTCAATTAAACTGTCCCAAACCTCTCTCCTGCAACAATAATCACATTCCTGGCAACCCTAAAGAACCACTTTAGTACTGAACTTTAAATGACCCAAAACGGATTTTCTAAACCTTTAAATTTAGTTACTGTGACAGTTTCCTTCACTTACAATAAGGCTGATAGGCGGTAATGATTCCAAAATGCACCAATCTGGGAATTGGTAAATCTGAATTCTTTACAGCAGCAATCTTGTGTTTTTGATTTGTGGGGCAGGAGTAGGGAGTAACTTGGAGAGGCAGAGTTTGGAAAATTCAACCCACTTCTTCAAAAATTTGACGAGTGATTAGTTGCTTGAAAGGTCTCGTGGTGCTCCCATTACTCAATATAAACTCAATATAAAAGTAAAAGGCGCTCTTGCAAACGTTAATGAATCTGGTTCAATTTTGCCAGGACACTTTCCAACGATTTTGCTTCCGTTACTTTGGTCCATACAGACAAATTAGACCATCAAAGCAGTATTTCATTCTACAATCACCCCTTTATCCCACCTGTGAAGTTGATGAGTATATAACACCACCAATATTTTTCCAGCTTATTCAGGGACAGCTGTGAGTTACTAAATGTTCTTTGCACATGCCTAATGAATCCCCAAAACATTCAGCATCAAAAATGTTGTCAATTAACTTTACAGCTGCTGAACAATTAGAAAAATGTGGTTGGCCTGAAAGCTTAGTACTCAAAGGATATATGAATACCAAACAATGAAGCATCAACTAACCTTAAGAATTTGCCTCTAATATTTCTTTGTACAGTGAGTGAAGATGATGCCATTAAGACTCTTAGGTAATTTGACTATTTTACAAATCTTTAAATAAATAAAAAACCATGCTTGCGGTGGCTAGCACTGTGGCTTCACAGCACCAGGATCCCAGGTTCGATTCCCAGCTTGGCTCACTGTCTGTGCGGAGTCTGCATGTTCTCCCCGTATCTGCGTGGGTTTCCTCCGGGTGCTCCGGTTTCCTCCCACAGTCCAAAGACGTGCAGGTTAGGTGGATTGGCCATGATAAATTGACCTGAGTGCCCAAAAGGGTTAGGGGGGGTTATTGGGTTACGGGGAAAGGGTGGATGTGAGGGCTTAAGTGGGTCGGTGCAGAGTCAATGGGCCGAATGGCCTCCTTCTGCGCTGTATGTTCTATGTTCCATTCATAGCTTATATCTCTTTAAGTTCCACAACTGGTTTCTTAATCAAGGTACCAATCCTGATATTAAAGCCTACACAATGAGCTCAACCATGCGATACCACAGCTGAACCTGACTCTGCCCTGATTAAGGTTCACTCGAGCATATGTTCCAGCTAGTGTCATCAGACAGTGGTCAAGAATTGCATTGCAGTTTGAGAACAACTAGCCAGCCAATTTACCACACCAACTAATTCAATATTGACCCAAATTTGACATTGGAGACTCTTTGCTTTTCAGAGCCATTGGGGAAGCTTTATGATCGGATTCTAACTCAGGATTTGAATTTGGCATGTAGCGTCAGGAAGAGCAATGATCTCACACTGCTGTGCTAGCATGAGGTCAAGGCTATTTTAACAAAATTGTCTGGCATTTGGCCCTCTGTTCACCACCACATTTCTGCAGCTACCAACCTGCTCAACCACCCTCACATTTCAATCTTCAGTACTCTTGTCACTATGAAAACCTTTCTGTCATCCTGGATATTCCCCTGGTGCAGCCTTCATCTCCATTCCCTTAAGTCCAAAGGACGGAGACATGAACAGATTAGGGTGGACAACTGGCTTTTAGCCTTTCACCACCAGATCTGGCTTGGCCAGATATAGAAGTCTTGCTAAACCCTAGGAGGAGCTCATAGATGTCTTTGTCACCACCATCTCATCTGCCGCTGTTGTCAATTCCCTCCCATCACTTAGCACACCAGGCAAAATTTTCACTAAGGCTCCTCCCACCCCCTACCCTATCCCGAACATTGCATAACTAAACAATTGGTCAATTTAAATAAAAGCTTTAATTAAAATAGAAAACTGATGCATACTATGATAAAATTATTGTACATTTAGGGTATGTTGAAGGACCAATCTGAATAAAGAACTTCCATTTATATGTCTCTGTACTATATTTTTACGGCATCCCAAAGCTGCTTACCTTTTTTGATTCTTCCATGTGGACATCGCTGGCTTGGACAGCGGTTTTGGCTCATCTCTAATGGCCATTGATAAGATGGTGACATGCTGCCTCCTTGAACTGCTGCAGTCCATTTACATAAGAATGTAAGAACATAAGAACTAAGAGCAGGAGTAGGCCATCTGGCCCCTCGAGCCTGCTCCGCCATTCAATGAGATCATGGCTGATCTTTTGTGGACTCAGCTCCACTTTCCGGCCCGAACACCATAACCCTTTATCCCTTTATTCTTCAAAAAACTATCTTTGTCTTAAAATTTAATGAAGGAGCCTCAACTGTTTCACTGGGCAAAGAATTCCATAGATTCACAACCCTTTGAGTGAAGAAGTTCCTCCTAAACTCAGTCCTGAATCTACTTCCCCTTATTTTGAGGCTGTGCCCCCTAGTTCTGCTTTCACCCGCCAGTGGAAACAACCTGCCTGCATCTATCCTATCTATTCCCTTCATAATTTTATATGTTTCTATAAGATCCCTCCGCATCCTTCTAAATTCCAACGTGTACAGTCCCAGTCTACTCAACCTCTCCTCGTAATCCAACCCCTTCAGCTCTCGGATTAACCTAGTGAATCTCCTCTGCACACCTTCCAGCGCCAGTACGTCCTTTCTCAGGTAAGGAGACCAAAACTGAACACAATACCCCAGGTGTGACCTCACTAACACCTTCTACAATTGCAGCATAACCTCCCTAGTCTTAAACTCCATCCCTCTAGCAATGAAGGACAAAACTCCATTTGCCTTCTTAATCACCTGTTGCATCTGTCAACCAACTTTTTGCGACTCATGCACTAGCACACCCAGGTCTCTCTGCACAGCAGCATGTTTTAATAATTTAATTATTGAAATAATAATCCCTTTTGCTGTTATTCCTACCAAAATGGATAACCTCACATTTGTCAACATTGTATTCCATCTGCCAGACCCTAGCCCATTCACTTAACCTATCCAAATCCCTCTGCAGACTTCCGGTATCCTCTGCACTTTTTGCTTTGCCACTCATCTTAGTGTCATCTGCAAACTTGGACACATTGTACTTGGTCCCCAACTCCAAATCATCTATATAAATTGTGAGACATCGGTACACCCATAGTGCTGTTAGGGAGTTATAGGATTTTGATTCCGTTGTATCGAAGGAACACTGATATAGTTTCAAGTCAGACTGGTGTATGGCTCGGAGGAGAACTTTCTTCTGGTAGTGTTACCACACATCGGCTGTCCTTCTGAACTTATAATGGAAGGAACTTCATTGGTGAAGCAGTTGCAGATGATGGGGCCGAGGAGACTACCCTGAGAAACTCCTGCAGTGCCTTTCTGAAGCTGAGCAGATTGACCTCCAACAAATACAATCATCTTACTTTGTGCTAGATATGATGACAGCCAGTGGAGAGTTGCCCCTGATTCCCAGTGACTCCAGTTTTGGTGGCGCTCCTTGGTGTCACCATTGGTCCAATGATACCTTGATCTCAAGGGCAGTTAATAATAATCGCTTATTGTCACAAGTAGGCTTCAATGAAGTTACTGTGAAAAGCCCCTAGTCGCCACATTCCGGTGCCTGTTCGGGGAGGCCGGTACGCACCTTCTCTCTTAAATTTAGCTCTTTTTCCCATGTTTGGTCCAAGGCTGTAATGAGGTCAGGAGCTGTATGGCCCAGGCAGAACCCACACTGAGTGTCAATGAACGGGATATTGCAGAGTCAATTAGTTTTTAAGTGAAGGCTCAAAGGGTCAAATTGCCTCCTGCTAATCCTATTCCTTATTTTCCAATTTGCACATAGCGTGTTTCCTTATACAGGAAATGAATGAGTTATTAAAACCCATCTGGTTGATCAACATTGGGTCACCCTTATTAATCCTTCCTTTGACTTAGTATCAATATATTCTTACATCTTTGTGAAGCTTGTGAGGATGCTTTTCTATGTTAAAGATTGGACCATAGTTTAACACTGAAAAACTGTACCTCTGGTAATACATGATTCTGCACAAGTCAGCTGTATTGGACTTTGAACTTTTAGTCAGAAACCAGGATGCTACCAAGCTAGGATTTAAGATTAACATAACTTCACTGTTATAACAAAAGCAAAATGTTGCAGATGTTGGAATTCTGAAATAAAAGCAGAAAATGCTGGATAAAACTCAACAGGTCTGGCAGCACTTGTGGATGTTTTGAGTCTGTGTGACTTCTTCAGAGCCAAAGAGACTCTTCTTCAGACTCTACTGTTCAAGGGTGATAGCAAGTTTTTTCTTTTATCACTTGTTAAAAAATTAAAATAAACAACATGTCTTGTCCAATGATCCAGTACACACCTTCAAGCCCTCAACATAACATTAGTAATGTCCATCGCATAACACTTGTTTCTTAACAATGCAAAGTCACCACACCAAGTAACAGCATGACAACCAGAAACAAGTTTGAAGCAAAAATTAGCTGCTTTATCAACAATACTTTAGAATATAAAAAACAAACAAGTTTGAAAGCCACTCAAGGACTCTACCCTCTGTGGAGGAGACGTGGAAAACAAATGGTTGCTCAACCCCATTTTAGAAAGAGGTTTACAGCAAACATCAGAGTCTGGTCACTATCTAAATAATATTTATCTTTTAAAATGTATTTAACAAAAAAAAAATAGCCACAGCTTATTTAAGGAACCTATAGAACAGGGCATGTAGCTGTTCAACAAAGCAGTCTCTATTTTGTTTAATTACTAGTGGTCTGTCGCGCAAATGGCACGGAATATCAGAGAATTCTCAACATTTTAATTGCTCTCTCCACGAATGAAAGAAAGTTACTGTTAAAGTGCAGAAGTTTTCCACAAAATGATTCTTTTTAAATCACTTTTAAATTGCCACTGAATTTGATTGTAATAAATTACTTCTCAAAACAACTTGCCCCCAAAGCACACATAAAACCCATTAGCAACTTTTCAAATGTGTCAACTCCTTCAAGTAATGGCATCAACAATTAAAGCTTCTGACGACACACAATATAAATTTCACAGAACAATCTTTTCAGATAGGGATCATTTTTACTTGTAATTTAATATATTTTATATCAAAATTAGTCACACACTTACATAAAATGCACACGACTCCTTCGCAAACTTTCCCACAGCAGCATAGCTTCCCTGCTTTTAAGTTACCTCACTGGTAATGAGATACCACTCAGATTTTTTTTCCCCCTGCACTGGTTAAGGTGTCCCTATATCAACTTTCTGATTATTTAGATCAATATTAAATACCAAAATTATTACGTTATCATTACATGTAATCAACTTTCACCACACTGAGCCAATTACTGTACTTTCTGAGTAGTGAATGGGTTTCCTAATCTAAATTCTAATCACCCTGTCATTCACAACAGACTTAGTAATGCTTCACTAGCGCAGTATTCACATGCAAAACACTCTTAAATAGGCCAATTACAATCCATCTCCTGTTTTTCAGTTAACCCGCTGAGAACTGAAGAACTATTGCAGCAGCTAGACGCTAAATAATAATAAAAAAACGACCTCTTTTGTAAATTAGCGAACATGTCTATATGCCTGAATTTCTTTCACAGTGCGCGACATAGCAACGCCTACTGTCTCAGTCGAAAGAGACGAAGGACACACCAAAAGGAGCATGGTAGACAACTCCTGCGAAGTGGAAAATAAATCAATTCACAAACATATTTTGTTGATAGCTCAACTTTTGCTTGTTACGTAAAGGAATATTAGATTAGTTATGAAGCAGTCATTTTTGTTTATAGTTGCTTCATTTTGGAAGAAGAGTTTGAGCTTTCAAGAGCAATGGAAAATGCATAATGTTAGTAACAATCAAGTTATTACACTCCAAAAGGAGCATAACTTTCTGAATTCTATCTTCTCTGGCTGAAAATGGCAAATTCTACGATCTGAGCGAAAGTGAAGCTTACGATTCTGAACTGAAATGCAGTAAGTGTTTACTTAGCATTACTGGCATATACAAATTTTTTCACAACCCATATTCATTTTACTTTGTGATGGTTACTACTCAGGTTGAAAAATGGTCAAATCTTTCTATCATTCCCTCTCAATTCAGTATTTTGAATTGCAGTATTGTAAATATACTATTTAACACCAGAATCGGCCTTCAGGATGACCTGAGCTTCATGGTTTTATATTACTGCCATGTCAGCCATTTAACCATTATCTGTTTTCCATTTATGCATTATTACGGAGAACTCACCCTTTGCGCGTGTATTATTCACCTGTAAATGATGTTCCAGTTCCGATGAGCATGGAAACAGGAGTATGCCATTCATACTTTGCCCACCGTTCAATTAGATCCTGGCTGATTTGCAATTCAATTCCATTTACCCAGCTTTGTTATATTTTTTTTTCTGCCCTAAACCAATAAAAATCAATGGATCACAGTTTTAAAAATTTCAATTCACCTTCTGTCTGTAACTTTTTGAGTGAGACTTCCCAGTTTCTACTACACTTTGTGCAAAAGGTGTTTTCTGGCTTCACTCCTAATGGTTCTCTTCACTAAGCTGTGAAGCGTTTCCAACGTATTCCTTTTCTGCTGCTCATTTTACAAAGTGGGAAAAGCAGAATTGTGAGCATGTACAGTTCTCCATCTCTGATCAATTTTCTGATGATAATCAAGAGGCAACAGCTCACTGATTCCTGTCTAACATGGAAAAAGTAAAACCAGCCCAGTGTTTTCTTTCAACTTTCAGTGGTCTCCCGTTATTTTTGTATTTTTATTTTATTGTAAATTTAGAGTACCCAATTTTTTTTCCAATTAAGGGGCAATTTAGTGTGGCCAATTCACCTACCCTGCACATCTTTTGGGTTGTGGGGGCGAAACCCACGCAAACACGGGGAGAATGTGCAAACTCCACACGAACAGTGACCCGGGGCCAGGATCGAACCCGGGTCCTTGGCGCCATGACTAACCACTGTGCCACCGTGCTGTGGTTTCCCATTATGCAAATGACTAGTTAACTCCCTCACATAATGGGGGCAGAAATCTCCAATTCTTTTCCCCTAAAAAAGCTGTCGAGAGTAGATCAATTGAAAATTTCAAAACTTAGTTTGACGGAGTATTGTTAGGCAATGTTATTAAGGGTGATGGAGCTCAGGTTGGGTAAATGGAGTTTAAGGTAGAGATCGGCCGTATCTAGTTGACTGGTAGGACAGGGCTTGAGGAGCTGACTGACCTACTTTCTTTTACCTGTGCTTCAATAAGAAGCTGAAGCAGGTGGCCTCTCACTCTGAAAATACTGAATTCATGCCAGTTCAGCTGCAGTTCATTTTGACATTAATGCAATAAAGGAACCATATTTTTGCAATGTAAATTATGAAGTCTAACTAAACCCCCAGCTTTGACCAACTTCGCAAATGAAGTTAGAAAGAAGAAAATAGCGGCTTTCTATCACCCTTTCCGCCTCACAAGAAAGACAGGAAAATGCCCATATTTATGTAATGACAGAACATAAAAAATTGCGAGTCACTGCTCAGGCCAATATACGTGAACACTTCAGTTGTATTCCAAAATGTTATTGATCTACATTAATTAACTTCTTTGCAACTTTAGTAGAATGACAAATAGTAGCTATTAATTTATAAAATATTGCGAACAGTAACTACAACCATGCCAATTTCCCAACCTATTTAGTTTTGAAAATGACAAATTTTTGAGAAAAGTACTCAACACTACTTCTTTTTTTTAAAAAGAGTTTGGAACAACATATAGATCACTGATTATTATGTTCATATTTTTTGAAACATTCCCTACTAATCATATAACTTTAGCAATCCTGCTTCAGTATCACCTACAGAACAATTTACCAAATCCATGTTGGGATCTGTATTCCCATCACATAGCAGCTTATGTACCAGCATTAGTGGTGCAAAGTTCATAGGGCCTCTACTTGATTCAGCCAATTATTCTCTTTGGAGAATTTTAACTCTTCACTGTAGCGAATGAATGTGTTTGGATGGTATGTCAATGAAATAAAACTGCAAAATCAATTTTAGAAAAAAGTAATATGTTCGACCTGCAAAATCCGCTTAGATTAAAATCCTTTTCTGCAATAAATCAGAAAAGGGAAAGGGGTCGGGGCGGTGGTGGGGGAAGAGTGAAAACAATAGATATGAACTCCCCTGGGAAAGACAGCATTGAAATAGAGGATAAGATGTATTTTTTTGAACGTGTGGTGCACTGCAACAGTTTCTCAGCGAGTAATGGGAGTAAAAGCAAGAAAACAGCTTTACTGGGAGGGGAAGAAAGTTGTTTCTCAGTAGTGTACATTAGAAAGTTAAGAACTGGAGAACACAGTTACATATTTCACCCATTCAAACTTCTATAGGAAGAAACTTAATAAAATAATAATTTTTTGTGTCAGAAGGAGGCTTACATTAACAGTACAATGAAGTTACTGTGAAAAGCCCCTAGTCGCCACATTCCGGCGCCTGTTCGGGTACACAGAGAGATAATTCAGAATGCCCAATTCACCTAACAGCATGTCTTTTGGGACCTGCGGGAGGAAACCGGAGCACCCGGAGGATACCTGCTTACACATTACTAATATAGTATAATACCATGTTCTGAAGAATGGCAAGCCAAAGAACAAATGTCACCAGCTCAACTCCATAAACTGCCTATAATTGAAACAGATCCTTGAGGACATCATTCCTCCCACACTCGAAGAAAGCAAACAAATTTTGAAATAAGTAGTAAACTGACAAAGATAAGACATGCATATTAACACAATTTTGGTTGAATGCAGGTACTATTCTTAGCTATAATTTGTCCAATGTTTCTCCTCAATTTTTTTTCAATGATGTCAGAAGCAAGTCTGAATTCGGATCTACTCTGGCATGCAACGCAAAGTGAATTAACTTCATCTTATGGAGAATTGATAAATTTGGGCGGCACGGTAGCACAGCTCCAAGGTCCTAGGTTCAATTCCCGGCTTGGTCACTGTCTATGCAGAGTCTGCACGTTCTCCCCGTGTCTGCGTGGGTTTCCTCTGGGTGCTCTGGTTTCCTCCCACAGTCCAAAGATGTGCAGGTTATGTAGATTGGCCAAGCTAAATTGCCCTTAGTGTCCAGAAAGCTTAGGTGTGGTTACTGGTTACAGGGATAGGGTGAGGTGTTGGCTTCAGCATGGTGCTCTTTCCAAGAGCTGGTGCCGACTCGATGGAGCAAATGGTCTCCTTCAGCACTGTAAATTCTATGATTGATCAAAGTGAAGGATATTAATGCTGAGAAATAAAAAGAAAAAATACGTGCAACTATCACATCTCTCTTTATTAGAGTAAAATGTACAATGTATCACTTTAAAACGTAGCAACTGTTACATTGCTGTGGCTACCAAAGTACAAATGATAAGCTCGCATCAACACCAACAAAATGACTGACTAATGCATTTGTTTTTAATACTGTAGAGTGAGGCAGAATTGCTTGGAAAGTTCCCTGCTCTGAAATAATGATATGGCATCTTCATCATCAGATAGGCTACACTGCAACAAGAAGTGGAACTGTGCATTTACCACAATGACCAGTAAGAAAGTGGGCAAAGATGACAAAAGTGAACAATTGTGTTATAGGCTTTTGCAAGTTTGAAGATTTCCGGTGAATGTTAACACACCTTAGCTATAATCACACCTTAGATACCAAAATTGTATTACATTGAGGAAGTAACAAGCAGTGTGGATATAAAAAGGAGCCCGCGGGCGGGATTCTCCGACCCCCGCCGGATCAGAGAATCCCCGGAGGACGGCGTGAATCCCGCCCCGCCGCTCCGACGCCGGCTGCCGTATTCTCCGGCGCCAGTTTTCAGCGCAGGTGGGGATCACGCCACGCCAGTCGGAGGCCGTTGGCAGCGCCCCCTCCCCCCTAATTCTCCATGTCCCGATGGGCCGAGCAGTGGTCGGTTCCTGGCCAGTTCCGTCGGCGTGAAATGGACATGGTCCACCACAGCGGGACCTGGCTTGTAGGCCGGCTACTCAAGTCCTCGGGGGAGGCGCGGGCGGATCTGGCCCCAGGAGGGGCCCCTCACGGTGGCCTGGCCCGCAATCGGTCCCACCGATCTGCGGGCGGGCCTGTACCGTGAGGGCATGCCGGCCGGTCTGCGCATGATCGGAACTACGCCGCCGGTTCTGCGCATGTGCAACTTCCGGTTGGCCTGACGCCAGAGTGGTTCGCGCCGTTCTTGGTGCCGATGTTGGGCCATCCCACCTATTGCGGGAGAATCCCGCCCTTTGTATCTGGTGCACTTGGATTTTCAATAGGCATTCAACAAGGTGCCACTTCAAAGATTACTTCACAAATCAGGGGGGGGGGGGGGGGGGGGGATATGGTAGCACAGTGGTTAGTACAGTTGCTTCACAGCTCTAGGGTCCCAGATTCGATTCCCGGCTTGGGTCACTGTCTGTGTGGAGTTTGCACTTTTGCCCCATGTCTGCGTGTGTTTCCTCCGGATGCTCCAGTTTCATCCCACAGTCCAAAGATGTGCAGGTTAGGTGGATTGGCCACGATAAATTGCCCTTACTGGGTTACGGGGATAGGGTGGAGGTGTGGGCTTAGGTAGGGTTTTCTTCCAAGGGCAGGTGCAGACTCAATGGGCCAAATGGCCTCCTTCTGCACTGTAAATTCTATGATCTATAAGTGGCATGGGGTTAACATATTCGCATGGACAGAGGATTGGTTAGCTCACAGGAAACAGAGAGTCTGGTAAATGCTATAGCTAGTAGAAAGCCACAGGGATCAATGCTAGGGCCTTAACTATTTATAATGTATACCAATGATTGGGCTGAAGGAGCTGAAAATAAGATATTGAAGTTAGCTGATAACAGAAAGATTGGTGGGAAAGTAAGTTGGAAAGAGGACATGAGTTCCTCGGGGTAGTGTCCTAGGCCCAACCATCTTCAGCTACTACATTAATGACCTTCCTTCCATCCTTAAGGTCAGAAGTGGGGATGCTCACAGATAACTGCACAATGTTCAGCACCATTTGCGCCTCCTCAGATACTGAAGCAGATCATGCCCAAAGACAGTATGACCTGGACAATATCCAGGCTTGGGCTGACAAGTGGCAAGTAACACTCGTGCCATACAAGTGCCAGGCAATGACCATCTTCAACAACAGAGGATCTAACAATCACTCGTGGACATTCAATTACATTACCATTGCGGAATC
Source organism: Scyliorhinus canicula (assembly GCF_902713615.1). Taxonomy (NCBI): domain Eukaryota; kingdom Metazoa; phylum Chordata; class Chondrichthyes; order Carcharhiniformes; family Scyliorhinidae; genus Scyliorhinus; species Scyliorhinus canicula. The sequence goes on from NC_052148.1 coordinate 53,522,280, forward strand.
CCCCACTATCAGCATCCTGAGGGATACCATTGGCCACAAACTGAACTGAATTAGCCATATAAATATTGTAGCTAATAGAGCAGGTCAAAGGCTAGGAATCCTACAGCGAGTAGTTCACCTCCTGATCCCCCAAAACCTGTCCACCATAAGTGAAGATTGTAATGGAATACTCTCCACTTGCCTGGATGAGTGCAGTTCCAACTACACTCAAGACGCACAACACCATTCAGGAAAAAGCAGCCTGCTTGATGACTACCCCTTCCACAAACATTCAAACCCTCCACTACTGACGAACAGTGGCAGCCGTGTGTACCATGTACAAGCCTATTTGTGAAGGAACTCTCCAAAGTTCCTGAGGAAACAGCCTCCAAAACCACGTCCATTACCATTTAGAAGGATAAGAGCAGCAGATACCTGGGAAGATCATCATCTGGAGGCTCTCCTCCAAGTCACTCATCATTCTGACTGAAATATATCGCCAGTCCTTCACTGTCGCTGGGTGAAATCCTGGAATTTGCTCCCTAATAGCACTGTGGGTTTACCTACACCTCAAGGACTGTAGCGGTTCAAGTAGGCAGCTTGAAGTAAAAAATATAACAAAGGGTGGGATTCTCAATTCTGGAGAATATGTGCTGCCGCTGGTGGAGAATCGTGGTAAATGCACAATGCCTCTCAGAGCGCTGGCGAAGGACAATTCATGTCATGCAAATGAACCAGCATGCAGCCCATGTGCAGCCCGCCCAAGTCCCGACCCTGCAGACATCTGCTTCACTGGGGTCAAGATTCGCATTCAGAGACTGCCAAGCTGGAACAGCTCCACTCAGCGCAGGCGGTCATCCAGCCAAGACGATGCTGCTAAAACCAGGCACCATGGTTCCTGGATGCTGATGTTGAATGCATGATGGACGATGTTGAGGAGAGGAGGGACACCCTTTTCCCCAGGACTGGGTGAAAACTCAAGCCCACCATACTGAACGAGACCTGCAATGAGGTGGCAGAGGCTGTGAGTGCTGCCAGTCTCACTAAGAGGATCAGCATGCAATGCCTAAGAAGATGAACAACTTCCTTTGAGCAGCTCATGTGAGTAACCATCTATGTGCCCTGGTATTACTCCTGTATCTCACTCCTCACATCAGCTCCCTTCACAGCTGCAGGGAGCCGGGTTCAGTTCCCTTCTTGGGTCACTTCTGTGAGGAGGCTGCACGTTCTCCCTGTGTCTGCGTGGGTTTCCTCTGGGTGTTCCGCTTTCCTCCCACAAGTCCCGAAAGACGTGCTTGTTTGGTGACTTGGACATTCTGAATTCTCCCTGTGTACCCGAATAGACGCTGGAATGTGGCGACTAGAGGATTTTCACAGTAACTTCATTGCAATCCCCAACACATATATTGCCTCTTTGGCCAGGAGCTTTGCACACATATGCCACCAGCTGCAAACCAACCCCCCCCCCCACCCCCCCCCCCCCCCCTGCACCACCCCCAAAATCCAAACGCCCCAGCATCTCATTATGTCCTATCTGTGTCTCCAAGGATAAGTTCTGCCGCTGGTGGAGAATCATGATAAATGCACGCTGCGGTAGAAGTGCCGGTGAGGTGCAATTCACGTCATGCAAATGGGCAGTATGCAGCCCATGTGCAGCCTGCTTCCAGAGGTGTCTGATTCACTGGGGTTGGGATTTGCTGGCCATAATCGCCGGGAACAGCAGAAGAAGGGAGGGCGGCATCCCAAATATTTGGGTCCACTCCCCCTCTGAGGAAAGAGACCTGCAACTTGCAAGAGAGGTCGAGAAGAGGCTGCAATGGAGTTTGGCATGTGACAAACAAATGAGAGTCCAACGCAATACAGATGTCCTTATAGCAAGTGAATCAGTTCTCTCTCACAGAACAGTCCTTCCCAACCCCTGCCCCCGTGTATTTTGACTTGCAGGATCCCAATCAGACGACGTCAGGCCATCCATGGTTATTGCCCCCCATCCGGACCCTCAGAACTCTCTGAAGCATGACTCCAGGGAAGACACTGATTTCTCGCTGCTGCTTCACCTGCACCATCCACCATTGCAGTGTATTGCCTCAGTGGGCAATGTAGTGATCAGGCTCCTGGGTCACTCTCTGGTGAGCACCACACACATGCTGCAGCACATCAGCTGGAGGCAGGGACTCCCGAGGGAGTTGACGTTCAGAGGGCTTCCCAATCCCATGGAATTGCTGTCGCCCAGACAGATGTTGTGACCTGGAAAAGGTGATCCCTTCACTGGAGCAGAAGCTGTCAGAATTTACTGGAGAGGGTGTCAGCAACATTCTGGTGCCTGTAAGTACAGCTGGAGAAGACAGCATCCCCAGTGAATGAGCCCTAACAATTCACCATCTCCCACAAACAACTCCCCCTCCCCCAACATATGTGGGTCTGTGAGATGCAATCTCTAGCCTACATGTAGGGATCATCCGGGCAGACAGTTGTTTGTTATCCTAAAGACAGGAGTCTGACTTTGTCCAACACTGAGGAGCACCAGAGCTCATCTCACAGCAAGTCATCATCATCATCCGACCCGCAGACAAGGCCCGTTGATCCTGCCAACCCAGGACCATCACGTCATCCTGTGATGATGCTGCTTTGACCTCGGAGGGGGGAGGGGAAGGTGTAGTAGTGGGAAGGAGTGGAAGGCCATGGGGAGGGGGGGGGGGAAAGGGTTGGAAGGGCTAAGTCGAAGGGAAGGGGTGGAAATGAAATGAAAATCGCTTATTGTCACGAGTAGGCTTCAATGATGTTACTGTGAAAAGCCCCTAGTCGCCACATTCCGGCGCCTGTCCGGGGAGGCTGGTACGGGAAGGACCAAGGGAGAGTCAAGGGCTGAGAGGCTCAAAGAACATAGATTTTGAGTTGGGGGGGTACCCCCACCTGGCACAGGTGGCGCACAGTCTCCATGTCAAGCGGACTCGGCGGCTCCTCAAAGGACAGGCGGCAACAATGTAGACGTGGCCTGATGGATGGCCAGCATTTGAGCCTCACCGGCTGGCACCTGCTGTTTTGGGGCTCCAGTTGTGCAGGGGGGGGGGGGGGGGGGGGGGGGGGGGGGGGGGGGGGGGGGAAAACGGACGGAGAATATCAGCAACATGAGGGTTCCTTTGGCTATCAAATGCTATCAAGTGACATGGTCACCCTGCCTTGTACAGCTGCGCCACCCTCAACATGGTCCCCTGTACCCCAGCCCCTTCAAGATGATGTAGCCCACTGCATTCCTGTCCCCATCAGTAACTGAAACTCGGCCTGTGATGTGGGGAGCCACTTTCGTTACCACCCATCCCTCCCAACTGTAGCACCAGTGGCTGCCACAGCTGATGTTAGCGAAAGGATCTGTGGTCCTTGTCCTGTTTCTCTTAGTGGAGTGTATTGTGGGCCTCCTCACTGGGTGAGTCTTGTGTTCTCCCACCAGAAAGGTGGCAACAGGTTGTATGGTGGAGACGTTCATACTGTGCAGGCATGTGACTCTAACCTAAGAGACTGGTGTGCGGGCAGGTCCTACAGATGGGGTTAAATTGATAAGACACAGGAGCAGAATTAGGCCATTTGTTTATCGAATCTGCTCCGCCAATTGATCATGGCTGATATGTTCCTCATTCCCATTCTCTTGCCTTCTCCCGTAACTCCTGATCTTCACATTAATCAAGAAATCCCCTTATTGATCATGAATACCATATTTATGCTGTTGCCTACAGCGCAACAGACCAAGAGTTGGATGGTGAAATCAGCCAGAGTAGTTCTTTCTTAGAATACATGAGCTAGGAGCAGGAGTAGGCAACTCTCGAGCCCACTCCACCGTTCAATACAATCATGGCTGATCTCATCCTGGCCTAATCTCTACCGTCCTTCCCGTTCTCCATAACCCTTCAACCCATTACCAATTAAAAATCTTAGCTAACTCCCCCTTAAATTTACTCACTGTCCCAGCATGCACCACACTGGGGTAGAGAATTCCACAGATTCACAACCCTTTGGGAGAATTAGAAGGGATAAGTAAATGGTCTGTGTGCTTAGCTGCAGGGCGATGTGGAGCCCGGGTTCTACATACAGGTTGCAACAGGGAGCTGGTCACGTTTCCTGGCCAGGGACGGGATTGATGGGATTGGGACGTGGTGGACAGGTAAGGCTCATGATGCTTAGAGGTGGGCTAGCTTACAAGTGTCACTGGTGAGGCTTTTACTATGGGAGGGGCGATGTGCCAGGGAGGGTTCCAGCGGCATTGGTGTATGTGTCCTTTGTTTGGGGAGAGCTCTGCTAATCCTTTGCTTCCTCTCTGTGGGGTTGCACTTGCACTTCTGAGCAGTGCCACATGACCAGTAGCCTCAGAGCATTTGCAGGGTTCTGTGAGCAGTCTCAACTACCAAGAGCCTGTTAGTAGCAACTAGGGGAGGTTTTTAATGAATTCATAGCAACAATTGGGGTCTCAGCCAGGGCACCCTGACACCGAAGAGGACACCCTGGCGCCGAGGAGGGCACGCCGAGTCCATACAGTTGCCATCAAGTTGTTTCCTGCTACTCCTTGAGCTCTAGGCCTATATCCCCCACCTCCCCTCCACCCCACACACACACCCAACAAGCCCAAAAAGCTTCATCGGTTTGCTTATCTCCTTGCCACCCCTCAAACGCCAGGGCGGCTGGGCCCCACCTGTAAACACTTGCACAAATCATGCCCATGTGATTCCTAGCTGAACAGGTGGAGCATAACAGGCAGAGGGGAGGGGGGGGGGGGGGGGAATCGGGCTTCCAACCCATAAATCAGATTTAAATATATGCAAATCTTGGTTTTGCATGGTGCCAGGGTCACGAGACGGGTAGCTCGCTGCCGCCGCCGACAGAGGATCAGAGCATTGCAACAGCTTTGGCCCCCGTAGCCGATCTCCATAACGGTGTTGGGCAATGGAGAATCCACCCCAAAGAGTCTACAGAGAGATTTACATAGGTTGAGTTAGCGGGCAAAGAGTCGGCAAATAGAATTATTATATCCTCCATGTGCCGCAAAGAGAAATAGTGTTCTGGTGCCACCCATCTGGATTTCTTACAAACACTATACGAGGTTTATTAACAGCACTTTGCTGCCTTTCCCCCCCTTAACCCTCAACTCACTTGACAATCAGACATCCGTCTAAATCAGCCTTGAATATAAGCAATGGCCAAGCCTCCATTGTTCTCTGTGGAACAGAATTCTAAAGACTAATGATACTCACAGAAGAAATTCTCCCCCTCTCCTTTTTAAATTGGAGGCTCCATATTTTTAAACTATGTCCCCCAGTTCTAGATTCCCTGACGAGGGAACACCCTCTTACCAATCAAGCTGCCTCAGTGTCTATATGATACAAGAAAATCAACTCTCATTCTTCTAAGTTCCAATGAGTATAGGCCCAACCTTCTTAATCTTTTCTTAAAGACAGTCCTTTCATCCCAAGAATGAGCCTTGTGAAACTTTTCTGAACTGTTTCCAATGCAAAGTATCCAAAACTGTATACAGTAAAGTTATCCTCTCCGATCCTTCCAAACGATTGAAACTAATCCAGAGGACCACATTGACCCTAACTTATATTACTTAGCAGATATTTCTTGCAGGTAGTATCCCCACCCCCGGTCAGAATAGTCCAGCTGTATTTTGAAGGTACACAGTGAATCAGAACTCACTGGACAAGCCAACAGCTTGTTCCACCGATCTACTACCCTCTGGTAGACGAAGAACTGCCAAACATCTAATCTACCTCCCTTTGTTACAATTATGGGGTTTCTAAGATTGTTATGCTTTGGTATTATGTCTTCAAATTTAGTCAGAAGTCTGCTAATATCAGATTTAGCTGATGAAACTGTCAAAGATTAAAAGAAGGCCTAGATTGCTCTACGGAAGAAGGTGTAAGATGTTTACACTTAGACAACAGCAGCTTGTGTGCCAACAGTGGATAAACTGTGAATCCCCAAAGACACAGAAACAAACTGCAACTCCCTTCCGAAAAGAACTCTGGCTGTTCCTGCAACACATGGACTGCTGTGGTTCAGGAAGGCAGCACACCACCACCTCCTGAAGGACAATTAGGGAAGTGTAATACCCAGCAACACCAACATCCCATGAACAAGTATAAAAGTGATGAGGATGTCAGGTTGTAAACAGTTGCGCTTTAAACTGTCCATTTTCTTTCAAGATAAAAGAGAGTTCAACCCTCATTAGCTAATTAGCCTCTGCCTAGATACAAGGATTGTGTGATTCACGTTAGTGTGGTGATGGGCTTTGAGGTTGAAAGGATGGAGAGGAAGCCACGATGACATCAGATCACTAAATATCACAGACAGGTTACTCTGCCAGGATCTGAGAGAGTGAGAGCAGCAAGAGGTCAAAAGTCTCTATTGTTCACTGCACCAGATTGTGGACAGAAGCTCCTGCTAGGATTTAAAAAAACATTTGTGAGGAGTTAGAAAGAGACTGTAAAATTCACCTAGCTTGTGCTGGAGGAAGGATCACCAGTAATACTCACACTGCGAGGGACAGTTCTAAGATTAGAAGTTACCAGGCTTAGAAAGAAAAGAAGCAAATCCCTGGGAACTAAGAATAATTTTGGATTATTCTGAGAGGATTGAATATCTACTTATAGGACAGTATAATGTATACCTAGAATAGAACAGTACAGCACAGAACAGGCCCTTCGGCCCTCGATGTTGTGCCGAGCAATGATCACCCTACTTAAACCCACGTAACCCGTATACCCGTAACCCAACAATCCCCCCATTAACCTTACACTACGGGCAATTTAGCATGGCCAATCCACCTAACCCGCACATCATTGGACTGTGGGAGGAAACCGGAGCACCCGGAGGAAACCCACGCACACACGGGGAGGACGTGCAGACTCCACACAGACAGTGACCCAGCCGGGAATCGAACCTGGGACCCTGGAGCTGTGAAGCATTGATGCTAACCACCATGCTACCGTGAGGCCCCCTGCTACCGTGAGGCCCCAATGCTACCGTGAGGACCCAAATGCTACCGTGAGGCCCCAACCTCTGAATGTGTTCTTCGATTGTGTGCTACAAGTAATAAGGGGCATGCTGTTCTGTGTTTTAAAGTATTAATTGCCTCCAAAGATAGTTTTCGGTCAATAATGCTTTTAGAATTTTGTTCCAGTAAAGATCTTAAGACTTGAAATGCTGTCATGTCATCCTTTCAGCTATTAATAGGAAGTTCAAAACTCTTTTTAAAGGTTATCAGCCTCTAGAGGGATCGTAACACCTTGCGTAATCTGTACGCATTATCCTTGATCTTCCACATCTCATCAAATGGAAAGAGTTTTTCAGTGTGCACCTAATTTAAGTATCTTCATTATTTCACAGAGATGTTGAAACAACCCTCAATTTACATGTCTCTAAATTGTACAAAAAAAATATTTCCTTCAGCCTATTGAGTCGCCAAAGTTTCATTAAAAAGGCACACCAAGACAGAAGATGCCAAGATGTATATAAGAACCACACGTACTGTAAATATTAAACATACAGTGCAGCTGTGTAAAAATTGAAAGTACCACTGAACATTTTCCAAAAAAAGAAAAGGGAATATTTCTGGTAGTTTTTCTCTGAACATTTGCATAAGCCACTATACTATCCACCATGTGAAGACACCAGAACAAGACCCAGTATTCTAAATGACGTCTAACCAAGACTATGCTCAAGGTAAAAACAGTATGATTCTGTATTGAATAGTCCCATGAATGCATTCCAGTACGCTATTTGCTTTGGCTTGAATTCAGCTTGTTGATGTTTTGTCTGTGCATCAGAAAATTGAGGGCTCAAGGAAAATGTCAAGAGTTCAAACTCAATCTAGACTGCTATTCCAATGCAGCAATCAGGCAATAATTCATTGTTGCAGGTGCCACCTTTCAGATTATAAATTGAGCACTAGTTTAGTCTGTTCTCACAGTCCAAGTTGATAATAAAAACCTCATGACACTGTATGAAGAACTCTCATTCCTCCCTCGACTTACATTACCAAAAGAAAAAAACGAGATAACTGGTTATTACCATATTGCAATTTATTCACCTTGTTGTGTAAAATGGTTGACACCTTTTCCTACATAGCATTTGGAAGTTACTGGCAAAATGTGATCAAAACATTACAAGCCTTACACTGATTCCCCAAAGACAGACAATATTGCAGGGTGCTTCCCGGGCATCGTATGCGGGGTTTGTTCATAGAACAGTACAGCACAGAACAGGCCCTTCGGCCCTCGATGTTGTGCCGAGCAATGATCACCCAACTTAAACCCACGTAACCCGTATACCCGTAACCCAACAATCCCCCCATTAACCTTACACTACGGGCAATTTAGCATGGCCAATCCACCTAACCGGCACATCTTTGGACTGTGGGAGGAAACCGGAGCACCCGGAGGAAACCCACGCACACATGGGGAGGACGTGCAGACTCCACACAGACAGTGACCCAGCCGGGAATCGAACCTGGGACCCTGGAGCTGTGAAGCATTGATGCTAACCACCATGCTACCGGGAGGCCCCATAGTGGTATCATTGAAGTACATCTGCAAGGATGAAGGGCTCATAAATCCATGACACTGTTTGGTCCTTGGAAATTGATGTAAAACTGCGCTAAAACAGCATTATATGAAATAATTTCCCCTACTCAGTGTTTCAAAGATAACTACAACCGAGTTAGTGTTGGGGACACAGATATTCAATGCAGCGTTCTTGGGTTAGAAAGATGAGAATACAGCCACACCTAGACACTAGTAGAATTGTACTCAATTATGAAGTTCTCTGTAAGTAATAGTCTCCGTCTAAGCTCACAAATGAGGGGTGAACACTGAGGAAATAAACTTTTGGGCAATGGATAATTATAAACCAAACAGCCAAGTCACCTTTTAAATTCAAACTTCCCTTCATACAAGCCTTTAATACTCCCATTAACTAGACTGTCTGTCTAATGTGAGTCCGCTGGCTCTGTCTTGCCTATCATGTATAATCTTTGCTTCAGAAAATGATCTATTCTAGCGTCTGATCGTGAAGAATGATGAAAAAATTGCTAGCAACTCCAATTCGTTTTAATACAAAACTCTTTTTTTTCTCTGGATGATCTTAAAATGTTCGCAAATTACAGTTCAAGGCTTGCCGTAACTGAACTTGTAAACACGGAGAACCATAGAGCTGTTAAGCAACAGATGTCTTTGTATATATATTATATATATGTATGTACACACATAAAGAACAATACTTCACTTGCAAGCAATGTACTTATAATGGGAGTTACACATTTGTCCAGGTTTTTACCATCCCTGCAGCTGTGCATGTACATTACCTAATTAACTGCTGGAGAAGTGGCACTGTACAACACAACGAAGAAAAGAGGTTCAGGTAACACCTGCACTTCCTAGAAGGTACACCATTAAACAGAAACCAGTAAGTACAGACTTTGTGCTTACTTTGCCAATCTAACCGAGAACATTGATACCAATGCTTCAAATGGCTTTATGATGCCTGGACAATGAGCTCCAGCCAGAACATGGGAAGGGCCAAGTTAAAAGGGGAAAACTGCTGACCAATCTTTCATATTGGAATTGGCAATGATTTCTTCTCGAGGATTAAATAGTCTGCCGACCATCATGCTCTAAGTTCATTTTTGAACAACCACTCAGAACATTACCCTTGCAAGAACAGTTGCTTAAAGAGACAGGGGCCGGGATTCTCCCCTACCCGGCGGGGCGGATGGTCCCAGCGTAGCGGAGTGGCGCCAACCACTCCGGCGTCGGGCCTCCCCAAAGGTGCGGAATTCTCCGCACCTTTAGGAGCTAGGCCCGCACCGGAGTGGTTTTCGCCACGCCAACTGGCGCCAAAACCGGCGGCAAAGACGGCGACTGGCATCGGGACTGGCCAAAAGGCCTTCGCCGGTCCGCGCATGCCCCGGTGCGTCAGCGGCTGCTGACGTCACCACCAGCGCATGCGCGGTATGGGGGGGGTCTCTTCCGCCTCCGCCATGATGGAGGCCTTGGCGGCGGCGGAAGAAAAAGAGTGCCCACACGGCACTGGCCCGCCCACCGATCGGTGGGCCCTGATCGCAGGCCAGGCCACCGTGGGGGCACCCCTCGGGGTCCGATCACCCCGCGCCCCCCCAGGACCCCAGGGGCCCGCTCACGCCGCCAATCCCGCCGCCACCAGAGGTGGTTGAAACCACGTCGGGGGGATTGGCCTGTCAGCGGCGGGACTTCGGCCCATTGCGGGCCGGAGAATTGCCGCGGGGGGCTCGCCGATCGGCGCGCGTGATTCCCGCTCCCGCCGATTCCCGGGTGGCGGAGAATTCCGGCCACGGCGGGGGCGGGATTTACACCGGCCCCGGGCGATCAGGGTCGGAGAATTCCGCCCAAGATGTGAGAATTGGGAAGACAAAGTGGCTACCAGCAGATGTTTATTGTGCCATTATTCTGCCAAAGTGACAAGTATTTCTCCTGCCCTCCCAAAGTATGCAATGACTAGTGGTTGGCTGAAGATGCACCGAAATGTAGGAAAGTATGAAACGATTAGAAATAGGAGCAGGAGTATACCATTCAGTCCATTAAGCCAGATCCACTATTTAATAAGAGATTCATGGCTGATCTGTTTGTGGCCTTAACTCCACTTTCTTGTCTGCTGCACATTACCTTTGACTCCCTTATCAATCTGAAATCTGTCCAATTCGCCTTGATTATATTAAATGACCCAGCCTCCACTGCTCTCTCTATGGAAGAGAATACCAAAGGCTAATGATCCTCTGAGACAGGAAATTCCTCCTCAACTAGTATGTGTCACAGGGATCAGTAGGGTCTCAACTATTTATCTCTAAGCTACTTCCAATGCAAATTTAACCATCCTTAGATGATAGGTGCAGACAGTACTCTTGTGTGATCTCATCAATACCTTATACAGTTGCAGCAAGACTGAACCATAGAATTCCTGCAGTGCAAGAGGCCATTCGGCCCATCAAGTCTGCACCGACCCCCTGAAAGAGCACTCTACCTAGGCCCATTCTGTCACCCTATCTCCATAACTCCACCTAACCTGCACATCTTTGTATATATACTAAGGGCAATTTAGCATGGCTAATCCACTTAACCTGCACATCTTTGAACCGTGGGAGGAAACCCATGCAGACACGAGGAGTTTTGTGAGGGCCACGAAGAATTCAACACAGGTTTGTAGAGTCAAACAGGAAATAATTGTATTGACAAGAATATGTACACAGGGCCAGTAGTTCACTACTGGTTCCCTCTCTAGCTGGTACTACACTGGTCAGCTCTAATCATACAGCTGCACTGCTAATGATTGCCCCACCTTCCATCTCATTTGGGGAAGCTCACATACCATGGGGTAACCAATTGTCCCCAGCCAATAGGATCCGGGCAGGTTATAACATCTCCCACCACCCCCCCCCCCCCCCCACCCCACCCCCCAAAAGTCCGATGCATCTGCCGTAGACCCTGGCGAAGGAGGGCGTTGGACTCTTTTGACATCAGGTGGGGCGTCATGTGCACGAGGCACAGGATCAGTTGGCGTTGAACGACAATTGAATGGCTTTTCCGAGATGAATGCCGTAACAGCTGCTGTGCCGTGGGCTGTGGAACCAAGGACTCCCCATCGGAGGCATCCTGTGTGTCCACCTCGAAGTTGAGAACCTCCATCATCTTGGCATCCCTAGTTTCCTGGGGTTCTGTAGTAATCCGAGTGGGATGTGAGTACAGTGCCAGAAGGAGATCTCATGGATGAACATCCAACATATCTGGATTCTGTATCCAACAAAAAATCCAAGGAGGTGGCTTCAGCAGTGTAGGCAGCTATCCAATTTTTGTCTTCATCGCCAGTTTTCTGAAGGCCACCAAGAATCCAGCGTGACTTTGTAAAGTCAAACAGAAAGTAACTTTATTTACAAGAATATGTACACAGGGCCAGTAGTTCACTGTTGGTTCCCTCTCTAGCTGGTACCACATTGGCCAGCTATTTATATAGCTGCACTGCAAATGATTGTACATCCCCTTCTCATTGGGGGAGTTCATATTCCCCAAGTACCACGGGGTAACCAATTGTCCTGAGCCAGTAGGATCCAGGCAGGTTATAACAGAGAGAACGTGCAAACTGAATACAGTTACCCAAGCCGGAATTTAACCCGGATCCCTGACGCTGTGAGGCAGCAGTGCTAACCACTGTGCCACCATATCACCATACTGTCCTACTTTTATGCCCCATCCCCCTTGCAATAAAGGTTAATACCTCATCTGCCTTCTTAATTACTTGCTGGACCTACATTTGTGCAGGGTCATCAGGATCATCTGTACCTTGGCATTCTGTAGTCTCTCTCCATTGAAATAATAATCTGTTTGTCTATTCTTCCTGCCAAAATGGACAACCACACATTTTCCCACATTATGCTCCAACTGCAAAGATTTTACCCACTCACTTAACTGATCTATACCCCTTTACAGACTCTTAGTATCCTCCTCACAATTTGCTCTCTTAACTATCTTTGTATCCTCAGCAACTTTGGCGACAGTGCAGTTGATCCCTTTGTCTAAGTCATTAATGAAGATCGTAAGTAGTTGAGGCGCCTGCACAGAACCTTGTGATACTCCTCTAGTTATAGAATGAGTGTAGCTCCAACAACACTCAAGTAGATCAATACTATCCAGAACAAAGCAGCTGCTTGATCTGCACCCTATGCACCACCTTAAACATTCACTCCCTCTGCAACTCATGCACATGGCAGCAATATGTACATCTACAAGGTGCGCTGCAGCAACTAACCAAGGCTCCTTTGACAGGACCTTCCAAATGCATAACCTCTATCACCTTGAAGGACGGGGGCAGTAGATGCATGAGGACAGCCACTTGCAAGTTCCCCTCCAAGCCACACGCCATCCTGACTTGGAACTATATTGTCATTCCATCATTGTCATTGGGTCAAAATCCTGGAACTCTTTTGCCAGCACCATGGGTGTTCCTGCAACACATAGACTGCAGTGGTTCAAGAAGGCACCACACCACCACTCTCTCAAGGGCAATTAGGGATGGCCAATAAATGTGAATAAGGCCTAGAAAGTAATGCCCACATCCCTTGAACAAATATTTTTAAAAATGGTACAGCTCCGTCTTTCCCCAATACTGGTGCCAGTGCCCCATGAATCAAACTAATTTCTCCAAAACAATCTTTGAGTCACGCATTCAACTCTATGATCTCATTTACCATGTGCCAATTTGCTCTTGGGCCAGTGAGTAATCCAGAAATTATTAGCCTCGTGGCTGTTTTTACTTCAGCCCCTATCTGCTCATACTTCATTCGTCTGATCTATGGCACTGGTATCCAACATTGTGCATAATTCGCAGAGAAGTAGTCGGATTCACCCTCTGACTACCCAAAGATCCAGCAAGAAATCAATGACAGACGTGGCAAGAGAGAAAAGTCAGAATCTGTGAGGAACTGCCTGCACTCTCAGGGTCCCGCCCTCCTGTCCTTGCTACCCCTCAAGAGACATAATCTGTCATTGAAAGAGCAAGAAGAGCAGGAGGAAGGGAGCTTTTGATTGGAGAAGCTAATTGGAGCAGTTATTCTGGCCACTACCAATCACCTTGAGAGGAGGGATGATCAACGGCTTCTGCACACCAAAAACTGGATCAGGTCATTCAAATGCAAATCTCCTAAATACGTGTTCATCCAGAATCCGGGCACACATCCCCTAAATCCCAATTCGGGGCAGCTAAAAGTAAAAAATCTCTAAAATCCATGCTAAAACCCAGACCCAATCTCCCAAAAATCTAGATTTCAAGTCCATAAAACACTGATCCAGTGTCCCCCAAGCCTGGACCTGGACCGCTCACTACTGGACTCTCAACCTGCCAGACCCCCAAAACCTGCACTTAGAGCACCAAAAGTCGAGACCTGACCACCATACAGACAAAACCCAAGCTGAGGACCTGGAACCTCCAAAATCCAGGCCCTTAACCACCAAATTCTAAATGCCCAAAACCCTGACCTCCAGAAAACCTGGACACAGTCTGCCCAAAACCACATAAAAGCAAATTACTATGGATGCTGTAATCTGAAACTAAAACAAGAAATAGTGGACAACCTCAGCAGGTATGACCACATCTGTGGAGAGTAATGGGAGCTAAAGTTTTGAGTCTGGGTGACTCTTGGTCAAACCAGCTTTGACAAGAGTCATCCAGACTCGTAACATTAGCTCCTTTTTCTCTCCACAGATGCTGTCGGACCTGTTGAGATTGTCCAGTATTTTCTGTTTCTGTTGCCCAAAACCAGACGTGGGCTATCCAAACTTTGTACCACCCAAAACCTGGAGCAGGATACCCCAAATACAGATCTCCTAAAACCTAGAACCAGACACACTACAACCTGAACGCAGTCTTCCCAAAAGGGCCAGCGCATATTGGAACACTCACAACCCGGACTGGATTCTGACCTCGACCCAATTACACCTCCAAATCTTAAACCTAATTCCAGATCCACAATGTCAGACCCACAAAATCCAGACCCAACAAAGCCTGGACTCAGAACCCCCAAAATCACCTTCAGATATCAGACTGGGGAAATTTATTAATATGTTTCAGACAGTAACCATACCTCTCTACCTGTTTCTATATATGGGTACAGAGTGTCCATAGCAAAAAGCATGGTATGGAGTTGTGGGGGCAGTGGACGGTTTTTTTTTGGGGGGGGGTGGTTTATCGTTGGTAAGTTAACCACCTCCATAAAGTGATGCATACCTTTAACGTAACCAGAGTGCCTCTGCGCTCGGGGTTTCAATCTGTGCCTTATTAAAGCATGGATAATCATGAGAGAAGGTGCATGTGCTTGAAAAGAAATGTGATGTATAAGTGGTTTAAACCACATGACAATCAACTTGATATTAATGTGTGCATATTCCCCTTGTTGCACAGTTGGGCCTTTAGGAGGTGTGATGATATGCATTATGTTAAACACGACCTCCGGCCACGTGGTGGCATTTTAAACCCATCACGTCACCATGTGATCTGGGAGTTGGGAGTTGGGCGTGCTGGGAGATAGACATATTTGCAGTAGTTCCACAATAGTTGTTCAGTGTTTGTAGTAGTTCCACAATAGTTGTTTAGTGTTAGTTGTTTATATTTTATTTATCCTAGTTATCTGATCATGTAGTTATTCTACAATAAATTATTTTAAACTACATGTTCTGTAGTTCATCATTCACTTTGGCCAGTCAACGGAACATGACAAGTGGTAGTATCGCGACAGGTTTGTCACACTTTAAACATAACCATTAAGCCCATCGAGCTTGCCCCATCATTCAATATGATCATGGCTGACTCTGTGCTACAATGCCACTTTGCTGCCTGCTCCCCTTATCCCTTGACTCCCTGAGATACCAAAATTCTGACTCTCTCAGCCTTAAATATATTCAGTGATGAAGCATCAGCAACCCTCTGGGGTAGAGAAATCCAAAGATTCACAACCCACACCATGGGCCTAAATGGTCTGCTCCTTATCCTGAAAGTGTGCGCCCTACTGCCTGACATGCTGGCTACTTCCAGCATTTTCTGTTTTTTAACAACACTTCCATTGAAGTTGGGGGATTGAAGTTGAAAGACAAATGGTTCAGCTAACCTGTGCACTTGTTTGCAACTGCACTTCGTAGTTTTAATTGCAAATTCCTCCTCCTCTTTCCTGAAGCAACTGACCTTTGCTGCGATAACAGTCCACAGAGACCAGAGTGCCCCCCCCCCCCCCCCCCACTGTCTCACCAAATGGCCAACCTACATCTGTGAATCTGATCAGTGGTGAATAATGTGAGTTAACTGTGGACCAACCTTATCCCACATCTTTCCGTTTGGCTTTTCCCCAACATCAACACAACTGAACTTTCAATTGAGGTCCCTGCATGGAAATCAGGAGGAGGACTCTTCGCTAATCTTCTCATTGTAGCTTCAATGTAAGAAGTCCAGTAGGATCACCCTAACTGCTACCCAGCCAATTTTCTGTGAACTACTATAAACTTAAGAGTGCTTCTGTTCTCTGCAGCTAAGTTTCATACTGGGTAGCAGATTAATGAACCCACCAGAATAACAAGCTTTTCAGTTCAAGTATCTGTTATAAGTTTACGAGTTCATTCCAATGGTTTTTGCATAAGCAGTTATGTCATGTGACAGCGAATACAATATATATATAGGTTTCTGGATATTGCATTACAGCACATATTTTTTTATTCGTTCATGGGATCTGGGTTCTGCTGCCTGGGCCAGCATTTATTGGCCATCCTTAATTGCCCTTGAACTGAATGGCTTGTTAGGCCATTTCAAAGGGCATTGTGAGAGGCAACCACATTGCTCTATGCCCTATTCCTCATCTCCACTTCTTTTTGTGATTAAGACCTCAGCTACAATGGCATGGATTAAGCTCCCTCTATCTCCAGGCAAGACGTCCAACTGTGTTTCGTTAAAGAGCTTTTGTTCAGATCGTCGACTTAAAAAAAAAAGACTTTTCCATAACAGGAAAAATGAGCAATGATCAAACAAATTCCAGGTTCAAATCCTGAAGACTGATAAGAATTGAATGACATGGTTGTAAAAGTTCTTAAGGGGAAAGGTCAATGCTTACGATAATCAACATTTCTCAGCATGCTTGTTTGGTAGGGGAAACCTGCATCAGATAGATAAAAACTTTCTTTGCATGTTTTGAGTGCATTAATGGTGCGAATTGTGTGTTCAAAGGTGACATGTAAAATCAGCGTGCAGTTGAACAGAGGTTTCCAGGATGACAATTCCAGCAGGAACCCAACATCCGATCAGAAAATGTTTCTTTCATATTAACCTAGTATGGGGAGCGCTGTAATATGTCAGCTCCACACTTTTGTAGCACACAATGGATTATAACTGCATCCACCACACAGTGGCGCTTTTCTTCCCTATGGCTATAACAGCGGCTGAATGTGTTGGATAACGAATGCAAGCTGAGTAGCTCTCTGCTATTTCAGGTATTTAACTAAACTTCCTCCAGTGTATAATTGATAACAACTTATCTAATTTCCAACATCAAAATGTGCGTTTATGTAGCAGCTTTCATGACCTCTGAGCATCTCAAAAGGGCTAGAAAAAAAGCAATGAACTCTTCCAAGTGAGGTCACTGCTGTAAAGTAGGAAGCCTTTAATAGGTAACAGTCAAAAGATGTGCGGGTTAGGTGGATTGGCCATGCTAAATTGCCTGTAGTGTCCTAAAAAGTAAGGTTGGGGGGGGGGGTTGTTGGGTTACGGGTATAGGGTGGATACGTGGGTTTGAGTAGGGTGATCATTGCTCGGCACAACATCGAGGGTCGAAGGGCCTGTTCTGTGCTGTACTGTTCTATGTTCTATGTGTAAGAGGTGTGACAAAAGTCAGGGTGTTTGGAGTCAGGGACCAGGTAACAAAGTGGATTGAAATATGGTTACAAAGAAAATATTGGCTCGGAATTAAGGGGGGTTCCTTAGACTGGCAGAAGGTTGGAAGTAGCATCTTGCAGCAATTCATGCTGAGACTACTGACTGATATTCATCAAAAAGATTGGTCATCTATTGGCCATGTTTTGCTGATAGCACATTTGCCTCTGATTTGCAAGGTTCCCGATTCAAGTGCCACTCAGTCTTGAGCACAAAAATTAAAGGTTGGCACACCAGTGCAGTGCTGAGCAATTATTACACTGGCGGAGGTGTCATTTTTTGGTTGAGACTTTAAAGCGTCGCCCCCATCTGCTTGTTCAGGTAGATACAAAAGAACTCTTGGCACTATTTCAAAGAAGAGCAGGGGAGTTATAACTTGGAGAGGAAAAGGCTAAGGAAACTTGTAGAGGTGTTCAAAGTCATGTGGTGTCTGGGCTGAGTAGATAGGGAGAAAACGTTCCCACTCGTAAAAGGATCGAAGATGAGAGAGCACAGATTTAAAATGATCTGCAAAAGAAGCAAATGCAATGAGAAAAATCTTTTTCACACAGTGAATGGTTCAGGTCTGGAATGTACTGCCTGGAGGTATGATAGAGGAAGGGTTTGTGTGTGTGATCGCGGGCATGTGCAATAGAAATGGGTGTGTGGAGAGGCAGGGGTAGGTATAGTTACAATTTAGAGAACTGCACAAAAACATAGACGATAAAACAGGCTCGCAGAGTGGACAGATAAATGGCAAATGGAGTTCAATGTGACAATGTGCGAGATAGTTCTTTTTGGTAAGTGGAATAAGGAGACTACTTATTCCTTGGAAAGTAAGAAATTAAATAGAGTGGAGGAGCAAGGATCAAGAAATACAGATACAAACATCACTAATGAATGGGCAGAGGAATATTGACATGAGCACAGAATAGTTGGGCCAAAGTCGCCCATTTCTATGTTGTAGATTCTGTGTAAGTCAATGTAAAAAGAAATATGAAAAAGATATATGTGGTCCATTTTTCCCTTGCTGTGTTTCCTTCTTTGATTTTTTTCCCCAATATAAGACTCGGAGCGCGAGGATGATGAGCAATAGAACATAGAACATTACAGCGCAGTATGGGCCCTTCGGCCCTCGATGTTGCGCCGACCTGTGAAACCATCTGAAGCCTATCTGACCTACACTATTCCATTTTCATCCATATGTCTATCCAGTGGCCACTTAAATGCCCTTAAAGTTGGCGAGTCTACTACTGTTGCAGGCAGGGCGTTCCACACCCCTACTACTCTCTGAGTAAAGAAACTGCCTCTGACATCTGTCCTATATCTACCACCCCTCAATTTAAAGCTATGTCCCCTCGTGTTGGT
This sequence comes from Scyliorhinus canicula, assembly GCF_902713615.1. NCBI lineage: Eukaryota > Metazoa > Chordata > Chondrichthyes > Carcharhiniformes > Scyliorhinidae > Scyliorhinus > Scyliorhinus canicula. The sequence continues at coordinate 53,541,084 of NC_052148.1, forward strand.
CATCACCATCCGAGGAAAGAGACTCTCACTGCCCACCCTATCTAACCCTCTGACTATCTTATATGTCTCTATTAAGTTACCTCTCAGCCTTCTCCTCTCTAACAAAACAACCTCAAGTTCCTGAGCCTTTCCTCATAAGACCTTCCCTCCATACCAGGCAACATCCTAGTAAATCTCCTCTGAACCCTTTCCAAAGCTTCCACATCCTTCCTATAATGTGGTGACCAGAACTGCACGCAGTACTCTAGGAGCGGCCGCACCAGAGTTATGTACAGCTGCAGCATGACCTTGTGGCTCCGAAACTCAATCCCTCTACTGATAAAGGCTAGCACACCATATGCCTTCTTAACAGCCCTATTAACCTGGGTGGCAACTTTCAGGGATTTATGTACCTGGATGCCGAGATCTCTCTGTTCATCTACACTACCAAGAATCTTGCCATTAGCCCAGTACTCTGCATTCCTGTTACTCCTTCCAAAGTGAACCACCTCACATTTTTCCGCATTAAACTCCATCTGCCACCTCTCAGCCCAGCTCTGTAGCTTATCTATGTCCCTCTGTATCCTATAACATCCTTCAGCACTATCCACAACTCCACAATCTATTCTAAGACAATGTCCCTCTATAATCTTAAATGGTAAGAGTGAGGATGAAGTTTGTTGTTACATTCACATTTTAATCCTCAAATTCTGGTCATACATCCAAAGCTGCTGGCTTACTCGTTTACCAGTACTACATCCATTCTCATGGTCACTTGCATTACTAGCTTATTGCCATGGTAGCACAGTGATGAGCACTATTGCTTCACAGCGCCAGGGACCCGGGTTCGATTGCCGGATTGGGTCACTGTCTGTGCGGAGTCTGCATGTTCTCCCCGTGTCTACATGGGTTTCCTCCGGCTGCTCCGGTTTCCTACCACAAGTCTCAAAAGACGTGCTGTTTGGTGAATTGAACAGTCTGAATTCTCCCTCAGTGTACCCGAACAGGTGTCGGAGTGTAGCGATTAGGGGATTTACACAGTAACTTCATTGCAGTGTTAATGTAAGCCTACTTGGGACACTAATAAAGGTTATTATTATTATTATAATAACTACAGGGTATCACAGCTGAGTTCATCTATCCACACCCAACAATTTGCTAAAGCTATTTTAAATTTTTTTTATTATGGTACTGAAATACTGCCGCAGTATCACAAAGAATGAACATATTGAATCCATTCTTGCCACGGCATTCAGTAAGACTTGGATTTCCAAAGGACATCCACTTGTCTCGAAAATGTACTAAAAAGATTTCACTTCATAAAGTTGACCTGCAATTTCCCAAACCAACAAGTTCACTCCTTAAATAAGATGAAGCTCTGGCTTGTTCCTCCCCAAACCCATGACAAACATGGACCACTGCAATCAGAGTAAATAAAGAACCCGAGAAGAATTGCCATGAAAAATTTCAGGGTTGTCAGTCATGCAATATCAAAGTACATTTGTAGCATTTAGAAATCAACGTGATATGTTCTGCACGATACAACAAGGATGGGCATTTTGAAAAATAATAATAAAAAATACATTCAGGCTGGAAAACGGTACAGCGATTGACAGGTTTATATTTTTATTCTGTAAGCGTGCTGTCTAATTTTACTGTCCAATAGATCGATAAATCACAGGAGCGAATCTCAGTTACAATTATTCAAACACAAATTATCGCTCAGTGGTGAGCAGCCACGTGTAGCCTTTCAGAAACCTTTTAAAGATGTGCTTGATTTCTAACTCAGGTGAATAAGCTATCCTGGATACTCTTCACTATTTGGAAGATAGCCAGTTAACGCACAGTTGTCAGTTCCAGCTGTGTTCCCCCATCTCACTGTGTACATGTCTCCTCTGCTGTTGGCACTAGCCCATGGCTAGGTGCAGCTACACACATTTCAGTATCTTACCACAGCAAACGTTTGAGAGTGCGGACAATGTTCTTTATCACCTCTGTAGAGCCACCTCACCAAAGGATTGTAGCCTGCTCCCGTTTATTTTACAAATGACGCGGTTTCACAAGGTGGAAGGACGTGCTATGACCACCACAGATATTATTTACTGAGCATGCCAAATCCCAGATGGAAACTTGTCTTACTGATCATAACTTTTTTATTTTGTATTCTGAAAATGAGGAGAAATCAGCTGATCCCAGAAGCAAAGAATTCCAGTAACACTTTTGGGGATTTCAAAAATTAGGAGATTTATTGGTTTCTGGGTGACTGCTTCAGATTTTGAATCTTCTCTGAGCACAGAACTGGTCCCACACAACCAAAACAAATCAGCTCAACATCTTTCCTTAAATATCCTTTTCTCTTCCTTAAATATCCTTTTCTCTTCCTTAAATATCATTATCTCTTCCTTAAATATCATTATCTCTTTCATCTCTAGTTCTAATGTCCTCAGCACATCTTTGTACTCAACTTTTTGAAAATATCAAAATATTTCATGTTTTCCTAGAACCTCCCCTTTCGGGTCAAATAAAATTTAACAACCTTCCTTTGTTCACTTATGATACCTTAGAAGTTGTAAAAGTTAATTACTCCCCTTCGAAATTTGACAGCTGAAAAGGCAAGTCCATATCTATCTCCTAATGCAAATTTCTAAACCCAGCTTATTTATTATAATTCCATTTCACCAGAGCCTCTTATTAAAAACCTTTGCCCCTTTTATTTCTCAACTTTCCCACACAAGTTGTTTCTCTTTGCCTTTCTCCAGCTTAATCAAATTATTTACACACACAGGCATACAACTTTCTTCACAGAGTAGCTCAATATAACCGCAAAATATTTAAAAAATTGACAACCATCCTCACAGGAGGAAACAAACAAATTAAAACCTGGCTGTAGGAGCTGATGAAAATGAAAGCAATACTTTCCGACCTTACTGGAGTTAAATTTAACAGGTCTTACCTTTGATCGCATTCCTCTTCTCATGGCAGTCAAATGGAGCTAGAAAAAAAGTGGAAAAGAAGTGTTTAATTTTTATTCAACTGCTTGTCACTACAAATTAATTCTGTTCACAAGGATGTAGAATGAGGAGTGTGAAAATGGCCATACATTGGCAGGAACTTTGCATTTATCGGCCTCAAGACTAATTCAATCTCGCCTGAAATACCAATCTGTCAATTTCCAATAGATTAAAGTAGCAATGATTAATGCCAAAAAAAGCAGCCAAAGTATTTTTTCCTGCCTCCCCAGCTTCTGTTTGTAGGTAGAAACAAGAAGACGAGTGGCACAATCACCTCTCCTGTGTCTGCTGCACCATGACACATCTTTAGTACACACGTTCCTTAGCATCTTTTGATGATCATTTTATATGCGGTGCATTTTTTGTGGAAAAGTGGGGGGGGGGGGGGGATGAGATAAAGGCCAATTAAAAGGGGGTGTTCGAGAAAGAAGAGCAGATTGGAAGAGAGAAAGTGATAGCAAGGAGCCAAAAGAATGGCTGATCCTGCAGGTTAATCGGGAGAGAAGAACTGTTTGTGGGGACAGGAGTGAAGAATGGAGTGGGGCGTGACTGGGTCAACTGGGAAGAGAAGGGGTGACAAGAGAGCGTGGTGGGTGTGATTGATATGGAGAAGGCTCAACTAAGGATGGGAGTGACAAGGAGGGAAGGGCTGATTGGAAGGTGAGAGGAGGTAAAGGATGAATTGGGAGAGAAGAACAAATCGGGTAAAGGCAGCAATGGGATAATAATAATCTTTATTAATGTCACAAGTAGGTTTACATTAACACTGCAATAACAGGGCAGCACGGTAGCATAGTGGTTAGCACAGTTGCTTAAAAGGGGGTGTTCGAGAAAGAAGAGCAGATTGGAAGAGAGAAAGTGATAGCGAGGAGCCAAAAGAATGGCTGATCCTGCAGGTTAATCGGGAGAGAAGAACTGTTTGTGGGGACAGGAGTGAAGAATGGAGTGGGGCGTGACTGGGTCAACTGGGAAGAGAAGGGGTGACAAGAGAGCGTGGTGGGTGTGTTTGATATGGAGAAGGCTCAACTAAGGATGGGAGTGACAAGGAGGGAAGGGCTGATTGGAAGGTGAGAGGAGGTAAAGGGGTGATTGGGAGAGAAGAACAAATCGGGTAAAGGCAGCAATGGGATAATAATAATCTTTATTAATGTCACAAGTAGGTTTACATTAACACTGCAATAACAGGGCAGCACAGTAGCATAGTGGTTAGCACAGTTGCTTCACAGCTCCAGGGTCCCAGTTCGATTCCCGGCTTGGGTCAGTGTCTGTGTGGAGTCTGCATGTTCTCCCTGTGTGTGTGTGTGTGTGTGGGTTTCCTCCGGGTGCTCCGGCTTCCTCCCACAGTCCAAAGATGTGCAGGTTAGTGGATTGGCTGTGCTAAATTGCCCTTAGTTGCCAAAAAGGTTAATTGGGGTTACTGGGTTACGGGGATGGGGGGAGGAGGTGTGTGCTTGAGTGGGGTGCTCCTTCCAAGGGCTGGTGCAGACTTGATGGGCCGAATGGCCTCCTTCTGCACTGTAAATTCTCTGATTCCTGTGAATACTGTGAAACAAGATCAACGTTGCGATCAGTAGTGGGGTGGGAATGATGATGGGGAGATTAAATGGTTCTTTATGGATTGCAGGTTCAGCTGAATGTAAACTTCTCTCAGTTCTGAACACAGCTGACAACTCTATATCAACAGACATGAGGCCACTGATTTGCATTTGCATAGGTGGCTCGTAATATTGGAGGATTAGGTGCCTGTTTAGTATTCTAAAGACGGATGCAAAGCTATCAAATTCGAGGGCCTCATATGTGCCATTCTTTTTGCTTCCAGTGGAGGAACTAAGTTTGTGACCTGCAGAGATTTACTGAAGTAACTTCACATTTTATGCTTGGTCTTAAATGCAGTGAAGATGCTGGTCCCAGTGTATAGTCCAGTCACTAAATCAATGGGAAATCCCTCTTCTCCTCACTACATAAAAATTGATTCTTTCTCGAAACAGTCAGAAAATCAGTCAGTTTCCATATAGGTTTATTTACAATAGACATCTGTCAGCATAAATTTTTAGATAAAAATTGCAGACAACAATTTTACTGTCAAGATTGATCTTATACCAAGCACCCCAGGTTCAATGAGAAAGTAGCTCAACCTATAAAATGGCAGCCAGAAAAATCTGTAGAGGACCTGAGAAGCAGCTCTCAAGGTGTTTTTCAGCAACAGGCAGAGGGGTCTCCCAAAGAGACAGGTACAAATACGTTTAGCACAGGTTGTTGCGGGCGAAGAAACACTCAAGTGAACACAGTGAGCTGTGCAGATGACAATAAAACACAATATCCTAACAGCACAATGCCAGTCTTCATGACATGGAAACAGGATAGGTCAAAAATAGGACACAGAACAAAGCAGATTAACCCCACCTTTAAGTCCATATACTTTTAAAAATCGCATTCTTAACATGACAAGAGATGATTACAGTTCTTAAACCAATTTGATCGCCATTTAAATTCTCTTCCATTCTCCTCTTCACCCACTCCGAAAATGTTTTTGAGGGGAATGAGTAGACGTTATATTAAGGCTCCCTGACACAAAAAAAATCAGATACTGCCCAAGGGCAAACAAAGAAATAAATTGAGAAAGGGGTATGAATGATGTGAAATTGACCTCCATTACTAGCCACATTTCATTTTTAATTACGAAAGTATAAATATCAAGAAACACATCGATACACAAATACAATACAATCAGAACAGCAGCAGAGTTGTCTGCCAACAATTTAACCCTGCGAGGACGTATTATCCGTGGCAGTTTATAAGCATTTACAAGCACATTCAGATCAAGTCTTTCTTAATAAAACAAAAGAGTAAAAGAATGATGTCTGCATAATGGCAGAAGATTTTATATCCTGCATCTTCGCCATACTGAACTCAGGATTCCTTTCATCGTCGTCTACTTCAAATTGTTCTTTCCCAGGCTCATGAACTGCTTACCTATTTCAGTTTCCTCCTCTTCCTGCAATCTTTCAAAACTCAAGCTTTGTGTCGCCTGAACAGTCCTTGATTTACTGCATCTCCTCTTCTATTCTCTTTGACCTTGATGATATCCTTGCGGGCACTTCAATTTTGTTACTTAAGTATTTTAAAAAGATCCGAGTTTTACCTTGGTGCAGAAACGCTATTACAATCTTCAAAAGCTTAATATGCCTTAAACAGGACTTTACCAAACTAAACGTTAAATCCTCATCAAACGTAAATTTCCTTCTGCTTCACTGGGAAACAGGCGTGCAGTGTATATTATAAATCACGGTGTCATTACAAACAAATCACAGACAGACATGCTGCATACTTAAAAAGTCTTCTCACTTCCCGTTTATGAAAATGCTAACTGTTGGGGAAGTTACGATTCCGCTGAAATAATCTAGTAAACCGTCATAGTTAAATAATTCCTGTGATACTCTGTCGTGGTTATGGTGTAATCATTTTAACTGCATTAAGAAGTGGTGGCATACCTGTGGTTGGAATAGTTCTTTTGTTGACGTCTTCTTGTCATGCAGTCTATGACACGGCTACTAAAATACACAGTTGGGGCACCGTAGCTTTGCACCAATATAAACTGTACTGTGCAACTGAAGAGTAAGGTAACGGAAGTGTACTTAGGCAAGTGGCGCCAAGTCAACTCCCGGCAGCAATTTAAGATTGTGTGGGCTCTACACCTGATACAGTAGGAACTTAGTAACAGGAGCAATCTATTCAGCCCCTGAAGCCTGTGATGTTGTTCAACTAAAACATGGTGAATCTGTACCTCAACTCTATTTCTTGCCTTTTCTCCATATCCGCTGATCCACTTACAGAATAAAAAAACAAATTGAGCCTGCTTTCGACATTTTCAATTTACCCAACATCCATGTCCTTTTGGAGGAAGAGTTTGTTTGGCATGATAAAAGGTTTCCTGATTTCACTCCCAAATGGCCTAGCTCTAATTTTAAGGTAATGTCCTCTTTTTCATGGATTTCCCTTGCATCTGTATTATTCAATTCCTTATCACTTTAAACAATTCCAAATGCAAAGGAATACAAGCCAAATTTATGAAACCAATCCTCGTATTTTTATCCTTTAAACCACTGTTTCAATCTGATTAATCTGCACTGCACTCCTTGCAAGAACCAATATCCAATTTCTGCACATCCTTCATTGTGGATTAGATATTAGCGAGTTATGTGCATGGAGACTCTTCACCCTCCACAGATCCTAGGCTATCACTATTAAGAAAGTATTCTGTTTTGTTCTTCTCCTATCCAAAGTTGATCTCACAGTGACCCTCACATCAGACACCAACTATCATAGTTGTGCTTATTTACTTAGTCTGCAATAATGCTCACTTTGGATTCCATCAGGGTCTCTCTGCTCCTGACCTCATTACAGCCTTGGTTTAAACATGGACAAAAGAACTGAATGCCAGAGGTAAGGTGAGGGTGACTGCATCAAGGCAGCACTTGACAGAGTATGGCATCAAGGGTCCCAAGCAAAACTGGAGTCAATGGGAATCAGGGTAAAAAGTCTCCTTTGGTTTGAGTCATACTTGGCACAAAGGAAGATGTTGCGGTAGTTGGAGGTCACTCATCTCAGCTCCACACAGCAGGAGTTGCCCAGGATAATGTCCTCAGTCAAACCATCTTCAGCTGCTTAATTTCTTCTATCAAAAGTGGTGATGTTAGCTGATGACTGCACAAGGTTCGGCACCATTCCCTACACCCCAGGTACAGAAGCAGTTCATGACCAAATGCAGCAAGACCTGGCAATATCCAGGCTTGAGCGGAGAAGCAGCAAGGAACATCCATGCCACACATGTTCCAGGCAATGACCATCTCCAACAAGAGAGGATCTAACCACCACCCCCAAACATTCAATGGCATTACCATTGCTGAATTCCCCACTACCTACATCCTGGGGGTTACCATTGACCAGAAACTGAACTGGACTAGCCATATTAATACTGTGGCTACTGGGGCAGGTCAAAGGCTAGGAATCCTGTGGCGAGTTTTTAATCTTCTGGCGCACTCCTCCTCTCTCTCCCCTCCCCCTCAGGTCATTCAGCCCATCGAGTCTACACCTGCCCTTGGAAAGAGCACCCCACCCAAGCCCACGCCCCCACCCCATCTCAGCCCCACAACCCAGTAACCCCACACAACCCCTTCGGACACTAAGGGCAATTTATTATGGCCAATCTACCTAACCTCCACACCTTTGGACTGTAGGAGGAAACCGGAGCACCCGGAGGAAACCCGTGCAGACACGGGGTGAATGTGCATTATCCGCAAAACAGTGACCCAAGCCGGGAATCAAACCTAGGACCCTGGAGTTATGAAGCAACTGTGCTAACCACTGTGCTACCATGCTGCTCTTGACTCTCCACATGCCGAAATGAATGCAGCTCCAACAACATTCAAGATGCTCAACACTATTCAGGACAAAGCAGCCCGCTTGATTGCTACCCCTTCCACAAACATTCAATCCTCCACCACCAATGCACAGACTCAGCCATGTGTACCATCTGCAAAATGCACCACAGGAATTCACCAAGGTTCCTTAGGCAGCACCTTGCAAGTGCATACCGCTATCATCTAGGACAGGAGCAGCAGTTAACTGAGAAGGCCACCACTCGGAGGCTCCCCTCCAAGTCACTCACCATCCTGACATGGAAACGTATCGCTGTTCCTTCATAGTCGCACGGTCAAAATCCAAGAACTCACTCGTTAACAGCATTGTGCATGTACCTGCACCTCAGGACTGAACCATTTCAAGAAGGCAGGTCACCACAATATCTGAAGGGCAATAGGGATGGGCAATAAATGCTGCCCTTGCTAGCAATGCCCACATCCCGGAAAATTAATTTAAGTAACCCCTGCTTCTAAGTACACAACTTACAGTGCCAGCTAACTTAGTGTCACCTAACTTGGAGACACAACTCCGTAGTATTTTGGCCCAGTTACTGACGTATACGATGAAAAGCTGAGGTCACAGTAAAGATCCCTGAAAAGCTGTATTATCTGCAGTTTATATATTTAAAACAATTATAGAAAATCTGTGTTATACTCCGTTTATATAATAAAAATTTAGAAAATTAAAATGTGCTAGCTGTTCAGAACTATAATTCTAATCTTTTATTGCAACAAACAACTTCACCTCTGCATTCATGATCAACACACATGCATACATACATATATATAAGTACACTACAAATATTTACAAATGATGGCAATTACTGGACTGTCAGCATCGGATAAATGTTAAGAGCGACATTTAGGAATCGCCAAACCATTTCAACATGTAGAGAAGCTGCTTTTATTTTTCATGAGTGGCATGCAGCCAAAGAGATTGCAAAGTCTTTTATCTTAAAAAAATGAGGTCATCAATGAGTTGATAATATTAAAAAAATTTTTTAGAGTACCCAATTCATTTTTTCCAATTAAGGGGCAATTTAGCATGGCCAATCCACCTACTCAGCACATCTTTTGGGTTGTGGGGGCAAAACCCACGCAAACACGGGGAGAATGTGCAAACTCCACACGGACAGTGACCCAGAGCTGGGATCGAACCTGGGACCTCAGCGCCGTGAGGCAGCTGTGCTAACCACTGCACCACCGTGCTGCCCTGAGTTGACACTATTGCCCAGAGGTTTATAAAAACAAAATTGTTTCAGCATGCCAACAAGTATGGGCAGCATTTTTAGCACAGTGGTTAGCACAGTTGCTTCACAACGCCAGGGTCCCAGGTTCGATTCCTGGCTTGGGTCACTGTCTGTGCGAAGTCTGCATGTTCTCCTTCCTGTCTGCATGGGTTTCCTCCGGGTGCTCCGGTTTCCTCACACAGTCCAAAGATGTGCAGGTTAGGTGGATTGGCCATGATAAATGGCCCTTCGTGTCCAAAAAGGTTAGGTGGGGTTACTGGGATAGGGTGAAGACGTGGGCTTAAGTAATGTGCTCTTTCCAAGAGGCGGTGCAGATGGGCTAAATGGCCTCCTTCTGCACTATAAATTCGATGGTCTAAGTAAACACAAACAATTTTTACAGTTAGGAACTTCATTCTATAGTCAGTTAAATCAGAGAATCCCTACAGTGCAGAAGGAGCCCATTCGAACCATCAAATCTGCACCGACCCTCTGACCTAGGGTCAGGCCCCCACCCTATCCCTGTAAACCCACCTAACCCCACCAAACTCCACACAATCATCCAGCTGGAATTGAATTAGGGTCCCTGGCGCTGTGAGGCAGCAGTGCTAACCATTGCACCACCATGCCACCCTAAATATTTGCATCCGAAGGGAAAGAAATTAATGCAATGTTAGTCATCAAACAAAACACATACTAAGGGAGAACACAAAAAACATAGTGAATATTGCACATAAAATTAATTTCTGTCCACTGAAACAAACATTATTAGATGTCCCTAAGTAAACGTTAAGAAGGCAATCCTATCTTGGGTCCAGATGACACACATTAATGTTTATGATGCCAACTGACCCACTGGATTAAATTACGTCCTGAGAAGTCCCCTGCATCCTTTGTACAGAACATATTTACAAGGGCCTCACGGTAGCATGGTGTTTAGCGTCAATGCTTCACAGCTCCAGGGTCCCAGGTTCGATTCCCGGCTGGGTCACTGTCTGTGTGGAGTCTGCACGTCCTCCCCGTGTGTGCGTGGGTTTCCTCCGGGTGCTCCGGTTTCCTCCCACAGTCCAAAGATGTGCGGGTTAGGTGGATTGGCCATGCTAAATTGCCCGTAGTGTAAGGTTAATGGGGGGATTGTTGGGTTACGGGTATACGGGTTACGTGGGTTTAAGTAGGGTGATCATTGCTCGGCACAACATCGAGGGCCGAAGGGCCTGTTCTGTGCTGTACTGTTCTATGTTCTATGTAATTATCCTGAATGTTTCTAGTGTCTCAAGGTATAATTTTCAGGTTGATAATTTCCCAAAATAGATTCTTGGAAGGACATGGCTGAACTTTCAAGACAAATATGGGTGGGTTGAAGTTTTAATCTGCAAACTTGCTAATCAGACCACCTTTACCTTCCTCCAGGTCATTTATGTATATCGCAAACAACAGTGGTCCGAGCACGGATCCCTGTGGAACACCACTAGTCACCTTCTACATTTTGAGACACTCCCTTCCACCACTACTCTCTGTCTCCTGTTGCCCAGCCAGTTCTTTATCCATCTAGGTAGTACACCCTGAACCCCATACGACTTCACTTTTTCCATCAACCTGCCATGGGAAACTTTATCAAACACCTTACTAAAGTCCATGTATATGACATCTACAGCCCTTCCCTCATCAATTAACTTTGTCACTTCCTCAAAGAATTCTATTAGGTTTGTAAGACATGACCTTCCCTGCACAAAACCATGCTGCCTATCACTGATACGTCTATTTTCTTCCAAATGTGAATAGATCAGTATCTTCTCCAACAGTTTGCCTACCACTGACGTCAAGCTCACAGATCTATAATTTCCTGGATTATCCCTGCTACCCTTCTTAAACAAAGGGACAATTCTCCAGTCCTCCGGGACCTCACCTGTGCTCAAGGATGCTGCAAAGATATCTGTTAAGGCCCCAGCTATTTCGTCCCTCGTTTCCCTCAGTAACCTGGGATAGATCCCATCTGGTCCTGGGGACTTGTCCACCTTAATGCCTTTTAGTATACCCAAAACCTCCCCCTTCCTTATGCCGACATCCATAAATTCCTTAGGCCTCATGACCTTCGTAGAAACAGAGAAAATAGAATCAGGAGGCCATCCGGCTCTTCAAGCCTGTTCCGACTATAATCTTAGCCGATCATCCAGTTAAAAAACGATGAGCAGAATCATGCTTAGTCTTCAAATCATTCGAAATCTCTGGCTGAGTGGTAGGAAATCTGTTTCCATATCAGAAGATTAAGAGTTCAATCTCCAATTCAGAGATCCCAGGCAGAACTTGCTATGTGCAAATTGGATGTTGTGTTTGCTTACATAAAATAAGTAACTACACCACAAAAGTGTTTCATTGGGTGTGAAGGCCCCAGAGGACATGTGCTACATAAAAGCAAGTTCAATGAAAAAATGAGACCAATGGTTTTCAATCCTTCTTCATAAATTTTAGCATCAATGGAATTACTTTTCCATGTTACAAATAATCATTTGCTTTGAATCTCAGGCCCAGTTCACTGTCCATGTGGAGTTGGCACATTCTTCCTGTGTCTGTGTGGGTGTCACCCCTGCAACCCATAAAGATGTGCAGGGTAGGTGGATTGGTCACACTAAATTGCCCCTTAATTGGAAAAAATAATAATTGGGTACTCTAAATTTTTTTTAAAAATAATCGTTTGAAAAATACGTAGAGAACATGTTAGGAGAAAAGGTGAAATACCCTTGTTTTAAAGAAACGTCTGTTTGACAAAATAATACAGGCTTGGCTATTTCCAATGATGTGAACCCTTTGACAATATTCAAGGAAAGATAAAAAATGCTCAAGTTGCACTAATGATCAGCGAATGTACAACAAAATCACAGATCTGAGTTATAGTACATCCCCAGTAGGTAAACAGAAACAACAGCTAAGAAGGGACAGAGAAAATAGAACTGCAGACCTGTTGATCTGACATCAATAATAATAATAATCTTTTATTGTCACAAGTATGAAGTTACTGTGAAAAGCCCCTAGTTGCCACATTCCGGCACCTGTTTGGGTAAGCCGGTATGGGGAATGAACCCGCGCTGCTGGCCTTCTTCTGCTTTCCAAACCAGCTGTCCAGCCCACTGAGCTAAACTGGCCCAATAGTAGGGAAAATGCTAGATTTGACAAGAAAGGATGTGATAACTGAATACTTCGAACATAATGGTAGGATTGGGCAGAGTCAACATGGATTTGTGGAAGGGGAAAATTTGACAAACCGGTTGAATCTTTTTGAGGATAGAATGAGCAGAACAGGTAAGGGAGAACCTTCGGATGTTGTAAGGGCTTTTCCTGTTGATTCCCTTGTTTCCCATTCCTTTTACTTTGTCATTATCATTTATTTATTTATTTTCCAATTAAGGGGCAATTTAGCGTGGCCAATCCACCTAACCTGCACATCTTTTGGGTTGTGGGGGTGAGACCCACGCAGACACAGGAAGAATGTGTGTGAACTCCACACACACAGTGACCCGGGGCCGGGATCAATCCCGGGTCCTCGACGCCATGAGGCAGCAGTGGTAACCATTGTGCCACCGTCATTATTATTTTTGATCTACGGATATTTAATGGACATATATATACACCTTTAAGTCGAGCAAAGGGAGTGAGGAAGGTGCAAAATAGTACATTGCGCTATAAAGATTTTGATTTTTGACAGAAGAACTTAGATTTTCTGGCACCTGAGAGGTCGGAGGGATTCGGTTCAATTGGATGGCTGGTGGCCAATGGATTGGCCAAAGACTGTATTCTGCCCGGCAACAGACAGCAATTGGCTTCAGACAGGTGGGAGATATTCAATGGACCCAAGAGGGAAACAAAATTCTCCTGGATGCCAAGAGAAGCTGTGAGTTTCTCTCTCTCTTTCTCCAAAAAGGTTTCTTGCCTGCAGTTTCTGAATCCGCCAAAGTCTTGTGATCCTGATGAATCTTCAGTGCAAATCATTACAGACTGAAAGCAACAACCTCCCCAACTGAAGGCCTTGACACAAAATAATTAAAGTGAAAGACATGCATCTGAATCCTTTTTACTCTTCAGATTATTTTATCCTTTTACCCTTCGTATTATTTTTTTTTCCACCCCTCTTTCCTCTCTGTGTTTGTCCATCTTGTGTGTGTATATATAGAGGGTAAGGCAACTTAAAAAGGGTGGTTAGGAATCAGATAATAGTTAATTAGTTGGATTTGCTGTCTATTTAAATTGTAGTTATTGTTATTAATAAAAATTAATTGTGTTTAAATTTACAAACCTGGTGACTGTTGTTACTGGGCAGCCAAAGTCCAAACACTGTGCGTCTTTTCTAAGAATTAAATGTTAATTTCAATTGTGTTGCAACTCCCGGTCAAATGGGGCTAGAATTGATCGTGCACTAGCCCAGGGTGTCGTAACAAAGTGCTGTGTTTGAGATTTTCAGAAGGCTTTCGATCAGTTTCCACAAGGAGGTTAGTAAGCAAAATTAGTCAGCATATGAGATTTGGGATAATATACTGGCATTGATTGAGAATTGATTCACAGACAGAAACCAGAGTAGGAATAAATGGGCCATTATCAGGTTGGCAGGCTGAGACTAGTGAAGTATCTCAATGATCAGTGCTTGGGCCCCAGCTATTCATTATCTATATCAATGATTTGGATATTGGGACTAAATGTAATATTTTCAAATTTGCTGATGAGACAAAATTAGTCATGAGGAGGATGTAAAGAGGCTTCAAGCAGGTTTGGACAGTAAAGTGATTGGGCAAGAACTTGGCAGATGGAATATAACATGTGGAGTTATCAACTTTGGTCAGAAAAACAAAATTGCAAAGTATTTCTGACATAATGTTCAAAGCGACAAAAAGCTAACATACAGGTACAACAAACAATTAGGAAGGCAAATTATATATTGGCCTTTTGTGCAAGAGGATTTGAGTACAGGAACAAAGAAGTCTTACCGCAGTTGTACAGACCCTTGATGAAGCACTGTATACAGTTTTGGTCTCCTTACCTAATGAAAGATATACTTGTCATCGAGGGAGTGCAACAGAGGGTCACCAGACTGATTCCTGGGATGGTGGGATTGTCCTGTGAGGAGAGATTGAGGAAGCTGCACCTATATTCTCTATATCATTGAAGCATACAACATTCTTATGGGGGCAGCAGTGGTTATCACCGTTGCCTCACGGCGCCAAATACCTGGGTTCGATCCTGGCCCCGGGTCATTGTCCGTGTGGAGTTTGCACATTTGCCCCATGTCTGCGTGGGTCTCACCCGTACAACTCAAAAAGATGTGCAGGGTAGGTGGATTGGCCACACTAAATTACCCCTTAATTGGAAAAAAGAACTGGGTACCAAATTTATATTAAAATTTCTTTTTTTACAGGACTTGCCAGCACAAATGCAAGAAGGATGTTTCCTCTGGTTGGGGTGTTTAGGACCAGGGTACACAGTCGCAGAATAAGATGCAAGACATTTAGGACTGAGAAGAAGAGAAATTTCTTCACTTGTAGCGTGGTGAATCTTTGGAATTCCTTATCTCAGAGGGCTGTGGTGGTTCAGTTATTCAGTATATTCAGGACAGAGGTTGATAGATTTCCAGACATTAAATATATCTGTGACAAGTAGCTGGGTCGTTTAGTATGTACACAGCTGAGATAGGCATATTTTTAATCAGTAAGGGAATCAAGGGTTATGGGGATAAGGTGGGAAAATGGGAGTTGAGGATAATCATGTCAGATCAAACAAGATCTCATTGAATGGCAGAGCAGAATTGATGGGTTAAATGGCCTACTTCTGCTCCGACATCCTATGGTCTGTCATCAAGAGATATATGGGCCCGGTGTATAAAAATGGAGTTGAGGGTCGAAGATCAGCCATGACCTAGTTGAATGGCCTATCAGGTTTGAGGGGCTGAATGGACAAGACGTGCTCGTATTTCCTGTATTTCTATTTCCCCCGGCCCTCGAAGCTCCCGTTGCCACTCTTCGCCCTCATTTCCACTTCCAACATAACCTGCCCCAGTTAACACTCAGACCAACGTGTTAGGAGCCGTCTGACAAGAAAGAGAGTCAGCACTAAGACACCAGTAGAGATCTGAGAGTGCCGTAGTACTGAGACAGATTTCTCAAGCGAGGGAGTTGGAAAACCATGCACCGATCGTGCCTGAGCTGAAGGCAGCCACCATGTATATAACTAGAATGAGTCTCTGTCTTCAAGACAATGGGATAAAATTAGCAAAGTAGAAAGAATAGTGTGCAACTTTTAAATAATTCGGAAGCTTTTTTTTAAAAATGGTGTCGTTAGAAGAGGAGAAACACTGAGCAGAATAGCCAAAACCATTAATTTGATGAAAACTAGGTTTAAAACGAGACAACAAATCAAATTACCAACAAGTCTCTATCTTGACATGCCATTACATCATAATTTTTTAATGTAAATTTAAATTAAACACTTATTACTTTAATCAGAGTAGCTGGAGAATGTTAAAAGGCAAGCCAGCCTATATATCTTCCCTCTCAGTCATTGGCCAGAAGTTTAAACACCAGTTGATTTGCACGAACCACCTGCAGCAGGCAGGATATTGTCAGCAATCTGCTCCCCAAAGCCAACGACCCTTGCCTTGACCTCCAGCAACAGGATATACAGAAACAAGCTGTTGCAGGAACTGAAAGCCTTAGAGCAAGGGTCAGAAGCAAGGCTGACTCACAGCACAAGCTATCTACCCTCAACACTCACGCTTACGTTCCAAAGACATTTCCGACACAATGGAATGGCAATAAATATTCTGCCTGCCAACTTCTATTCCAAGTAAATCTAAAAGATCTGAATTTGTGGTTTTTGCAGATTCTCTATAAATAAAAGCGTACATACACGACGAAGCTTTTAAAAACGATACTGCACAGTTTAGTTAAGGTGTAGTTTGCAATTTTATGAAATTTCTTAAGAGTAACAACATTTCCAAATCAAGGGAAAAGGGTAGTAAGATCATAGAGTCGTACTGGACAGAAAGTGGTCATGCAGTCCATCATGTTGTTATTAAAAGGTTATTTGATTAGTCCTACTGTCCTGTTCTCTCTTCGTCGCTTCCTTTTTAAATATATGTACAATTTCATTTTGAAAGGTACTAATGAATCTGCATCTACCACTTTCTGGCAGTACAGTTCAGATCAAAGCAACTCAATTCTTTTCATTTCTCATGGGACATTTTACCAATTATCCTACATCTTTGTCCTACAGTTACCTCCCTCCCAATGGAAACAATCTCTCTCTACTCTCTCAAAACAGTTCATAATTTGCAATACACCTGATAAATCTCTCCTTAACCTTTTATTTTCTAAGAAGAACAATCAAAGCTTCTCTAGTCTCTCAACAACTGGCATCATTCTACCAACTAAACTGGATCAGTCATAGAAGACCGGGAGCAATCGAAGGGTGCATTTCTTAATGGAGGGCTGTGACTAGTGGTGTTCCTCAGGAATCAGTGCTGGGACCTTTGCTGTTTGTGATGCATATATAAATGATTTGGAGTAAAATGTAACTGGTTTGATCAGAAAGTGTGCAGATGACACAAAGGTTGGTGGAATTGCGGATAGCGATGAGGACTGTCAGAGCATACAGCAGGATATAGATAGGTTGAAGAGTTGGGCGGAGAGATGGCAGATGGAGTTTAATCCGGACAAAAGTGAGTTAATACCTTTTGCATGATCTAATACAGGTGAGGAATATACAGCAAATGGCAAAACCCCGTAAGAGTATTGATAGGCAGAGGATTTGGTTGTACAGGTACACAGGTCACTGAAAGTGGAAACGCAGGTGGAGAAGGTAGTCAAGAAGGCATATGGCATGCTTGCTTTCATCGGCCGGGGCACTGAGTTTGAAACTTGGCAAGTCATGTTGCAGCTTTACAGAACCTTAGTTAGGCTGCACTTGGAATATAGGCCAGGATTCTCCATCATCCGGGCCGTACCGGCGCCAAAGATTGGCGTGAACCACTCTGGCTTCGGGCTGCCCGGAAGGTGGGGAATCCTCCGCACCTTCGGGGGCTAGGCCGGTGCTGGAGTGGTTGGCGTCATGCCAACCGCTGCCGAAGGGCACCCACCAGCTGCCGTGAGTTGGCGCATGCGCAGGAGCACCAGCATGTTCCTAGAACCGCAGGCATGATTCCTGCGAATGCACAGGGGGTTTCTTCTCTGCGCCAGTCATGGCGGAGCTTTACACAGGCTGGCGCAGAGGGAAAGAGTGCCCCCACGACACAGGCCCGCCCGCAGATTGGTGGGCCCCGTTCTCGGGCCAGGCCAATGTGGGGGCCTCCCCCGGGGCCGGATCCCCCCCCCCCCCCCCCCCAGGACTCTGCAGACTGCCCTCAGAGCCAGGTCCCACCAGTACGGACCTGGTCTAATCCATTCCGGCGGGACTGGCTGAAAATGGAGGGCCACTCGGCCCATTGGGGACCAGAGAATCGCCGGGGGGGGGGGGGGGGGGGGGGGGGGGGGGGGGGGGGGGGGCACTGCTAACAGCCCCCAACCGGCGCGGCACGATCCCCTCCAAAAAACGGCGCCGAAGAACTTGGCAGCTGCCGTCGGAGCGGCGGGGCGGGATTCACGCCGCCCCCCAGTGATTCTCCGACCGGGCGGGGGTCGGAGAATCTCACCCATAGTTTTCACTTCTGGTCACCAAACTACCAGAAGGATGTGGATGCTCTGTAGAAGGTACAGAAAAGTTTTGCCAGGATGGTGCCTGGTATGGAGAACATTAGCTACGAGGAGAGGTTGGAGAAACTTGGTTTCGTCTCACTGGAACGACGAAGGTTGAGGGGCGACTTGATAGAAGTCTACAAGATTATGAAGGGCATGGACAGAGTGGATAGTCAGAAGCTTTTTCCCAGGGTGATAGAGTCAATTACTGGGGAGCACAGGTTTAGGTGCGAGGGGCAAGGTTTAAAGGAGACGTATGAGGCAAGGTTTTTTTTACACAAAGGGTCGTGGGAGCTTGGAAATGGCTGGCAGGGGAGGTGGTGGAAGCAGATTCGATAGTAACTTTTAAGGGGCATCTTGACAAATACATGAATAGGATGGGAATAGAGGGATATGGTATCTGGAAGGGTAGGCGATTTTAATTCAGACGGGCAGCATGGTCAGTGCAGGATTGCAGGGTGAAGGGCCTGTTCCCATACTATAATTTTCCATGTCTTTTTTGTCCAAATCTCTTCTGCACGTTCTCCAAGACCTTGACATTCTTCCTGTTATGTATCTAGGAATACATTCCTGCTGGTTATGCATCACATGAGGTGTAGTGACATCAGCAGTGTGTTTGTGTGGGCCTTCACCATCTTGATTGAGCAATAAATGTCTCATTGTGTTTTACAATAATCCAGTGTGAGGGCACCTCCATACCGTTTCTCTTTGCAGCAACAAAGAAATAGAACAGGAGATAAAACTGACAATGAGAATTGAGGCAGAAAAATCACTGGAAAGATTTTCGTTGACTAACTGTGAGACGGCATCAGGAGCAACGGAAGGTTCTCGGGGCTGGAGTCGCACACACACAGACTTTGGGTGAAGCGTTGCTGCCGATGTGAAGGTTTATCAAAGGTTTTCAACAGCAACTTTGAATAACTGGATCAACAGTTGAGGAAGACTTGCTTGCATTTAATTGAGTGAGGTCTGGGCTGTACCGCGCAAGTGGCGAAGCTACAGGGCTGCGAGGAACGGGGATTTAGAAGTCTGTCGACTCTACACAGGCCGCTACATGTGCATAAAGTCGAAATGTTCAGGCATGAAGAAGGGATGATTTCCTCGTTGCTTGTTCAAGGGATTGTTTGTGCCATATTTTCCAAGACGGGAGGAAGGGAGGAAGTAAGACCCCAAGAAATAGGGACAGAAGTATGTCATATCCGGCATTCCCCATGAAGACATCACTAATTGAGAAGACCATTATGTAACTAGACAAAGTATTTGCAAGATTTGGAATACTGGATAATGAAAAATGAAAATCGCTTATTGTCACGAGTAGCTTCAATGAAATTACTGCGAAAAGCCCCTAGTCGCCACATTCCGGCGCCTGTCCGGGGAGGCTGGTACGGGAATCGAACCGTGCTGCTGGCCTACTTGGTCTGCTTTAAAAGCCAGCGATTTAGCCGAGTGAGCTAAACCAGCCCCTATATATGAAAAGCCCCTAGTCGCCACATTCCGGCGCCTGTTCGGGAAGGCTGTTACGGGAATCGAACCGCGCTGCTGGCCTGCTTGGTCTGCTTTCAAAGCCAGCGATTTAGACCTGTGCTAAACAGCCCCTTTGTTACGCTGTTTACTTCAAAGGAATCTGAGGACGACTTTAAGGGGAATGGTATACACTAGACGAAGTCAGCTCCATTTCATCCAGCAATGAATGGATTGCTGAACGTCTTGTGCAATCACTGACTGTTGCGGCACGGTAGCACAGTGGTTAGTTAGCACTGTTGCCTCACAGCGTTATGGTCCCAGGTTCGATTCCGGCTTGGGCCACTGTCTGTGCGGAGTCTGCACGTTGTCCGTGTGTCTGCGTGGGTTTCTTCCATGTGTCTGCGTGGGTTTCCTCCGGGTGCTCCGATTTCCTCCCACAATTCTCAAAAGATGTGCTGTTTGATGATTTGGGCATTCTGAATTCTCTCTCTGTGTACCCGAACAGGCACGGAATGTGGCGACTCAGGGCTTTACACAGTAAATTCATTGCAGTGTTAATGTAAGCCTACTTGTGACAATAAAGATTATTATTATTGGAGCATTCTATCAAAGCATCAAAGATGATTAAACATATGTCTAATATCTTTTGGAACACTGTACATGCCACCACTCAACGTTCACCAGCAATGCTGTTGTTCAAGAGGAAACAACAAATATTGTTTGATTTGTTATCTCCAGCTGATACTTCAGAGACTGTCAAACAACATCAAACACAAATTGCTAGGAGGAGAAAATCTCTTTAAAAAAATGAGTATTTAACCAGGGAGGGTGTTAGCTAGGAATTTCACCTCTAACGAGAAATAGGTACCAGCTATGATCCTATCCAAGACAGGTCCCATATCATATACTGTACAGACGGATGAAAGAGTTTGGCTCCATTATGCGGATCAGTTACTTGCTGCATTAAGTGAGTTTGCAGAAACCTCGCAAAAGATTCCACCTTTATAAAATCTTGAGAGCTGTACATTGGAACAAAGACCAGAGAGAGTGACAAATTAAAATTCTGTTTCTGATTACTTTTCAATGCCTACAGTAACACATGCTGAAATAACTACTCAAGAAGTACCATCGATAGAGAGGAGTGAGGACACTTCTGAGCTCACAAGTAGTTGAGTTCAAAAACATCAAATGCTACCAAAAAGGAATAGATGTCCACACAGAAACTGTTTTAGTGTGTTGTCTACATGTATAGAAATAACATATCAGGTGATCTGTTGTATAAATGTTAATTATTGTCATTGCACTAATGAAGTAAAGAGGGAGGGGTGTTATGTATCTAGGAATACATTCCTGCTGGTCATGCATCACATGATGTGTAGTGACATCAGCAGAGTGTTTGTGTTGGCTTTGGGCAGATCACCATTTTGATTGTATGTGCAACACCCTTAATAAACCTCTCATTGTGTTTTACAGGAACCCAGAGTGTGGGCACCTCCTTACCTTTTCTTTTTGCAGCAACAAAGAAATATAACCCTTCTGAAAGTGTGATGCCCTGAATTATACACAACACACAAGCTGTGCTTAACTGGTGATTTACCTCCTTGCTTTACTCCTTTTGAGTCTTTTGTAAAGCCAATAATCATGTATGCTTTTTAAAATAACCGTAGCAACTTGGCTTGCCACCTTTAAACGTTTGTGTATACAAACTCCTAGTTTCCGCTAGTCCGGCACCATCTCTAGAATTATACTATTTATCATCATTTTCCTGTTCCAAAATGCAACACTTCTCGTTTCTGGAAACTACTGAAAGAAAACCTACATCCAGTGAATACTAACTCGCCAAAAATGTAATAGAAGAAAATAAAGCTGCAACAGTCATTTTTGTTTTATTTCCAAATCACAAGATTCCAATTCAACAACTCAGCCACCATTGCAGAGGAGCCGACTGAGGAACTGTAGAATAAGAAGGGAAATTAACAAATTTGCATTGAACATTTAACTCATTTTTCCCAGGTATATTCCAGCATATTTCAGAGCAGCTATCGCGAAATCACTATCAGAGATCATTGTATTGTTTCATCAACAAATTTTTCACAATAGTAGAATCAATGAGTTAGGTAAAGTTAAAAGTAAAATTGCACCAATTTTCTCTCCGTTTCTTGGAATGTTTATTACCTTTCGACTGGCTTAATAATTGATGCACAATCAATGGTCACGAAAAGTAGATGAGATCCAAACGATAGGCTTTAATGCAAAAGATGTGTGCCCGGCAGCAGACGTACAGAAGAACGGCCGACTACCGGGAAGCACGGGTTCTTATATCCCGCCTCGTAGGCGGAGCTACCTACCTCTCAGCCAATTGGCTGAGAGGCACATGACTTACCCGGGCCAATGGGCAGCGAGTCCTCTGCACCAATAGCAGCTCACTTCCAGGTACCGTAATACCCCTAGTCATGCTACCACATTCACCCGTTGTTGAAAAAGAAGCGGGGGGGGGGGGGGGGGGGGGGGGGGGGGGGGGAGAGAGGAGGGGAGGGGAGGGGAGGGGAGGGGAGGGGAGGGGAGGGGAGGGGAGGGGAGGGGAGGGGAGGGGAGGGGAGGGGAGGGGAGGGGAGGGGAGGGGAGGGGAGGGGAGGGGAGGGGAGGGGAGGGGAGGGGAGGGGAGGGAGGGGAGGGGAGGGGAGGGGAGGGGAGGGGAGGGGAGGGGAGGGGAGGGGAGGGGAGGGGAGGGGAGGGGAGGGGAGGGGAGGGGAGGGGAGGGGAGGGGAGGGGAGGGGAGGGGAGGGGAGGGGAGGGAGGGGAGGGGAGGGGAGGGGAGGGGAGGGGAGGGGAGGGGAGGGGAGGGGAGGGGAGGGGAGGGGAGGGGAGGGGAGGGGAGGGGAGGGGAGGGGAGGGGAGGGGAGGGGAGGGGAGGGGAGGGGAGGGGAGGGGAGGGGAGGGGAGGGAGGGAGGGGAGGGGAGGGGAGGGGAGGGGAGGGGAGGAAGGTACGGGAAACGCGGACATGGGGGGGGGGGGCGCGCGTGTCCCGTGAGAGACTGGTAGTATGACTAGAGATGTTTAGGTCGTACCATTGCATTGATGGCTGCCCACTGGCCCGCAATTATGTGCAAAAAAACAGCAACTATGTACAGTGTATAAGATTGGGGGGGAGGGGGGGGGGGGTGAATGGAGAACAGGCAAGGAAAGACAAGAGTCCAACCGCAGGCAGAAGTCCACCAGTAGGTCACATCGATTCAGTAAGTCGATTGGGCGCCTTTGATGTCCTGCTTGACCTGCGTAGCTATGCCGGCGACGTCGGAGAGGTGCTCGTCCGTGACTCTGGGAGCGATGATCCTGTTCCTGTGTCCGTACCCCTGGTCGGAGCTAGCGGGGGCCAGGCCGGGGGAGGGGCGTCCTGTCCGCTGGGCCGTAGGGGTGTCGGTAGGGCCGGGGGCAGTTGGGGTTGGGAGGGGTGCTGGTGCTGGGGGGGGTGGCCGAGATACGGCGGGTGCCAGGTCCCAAAGGGAGACCGTGTCCTGTCGGCCATTGGGATACTCCACATATGCGTATTGCGGATTTGCGTGGAGTAGCTGGACTCTTTCGACCAAGGGGTCCGACTTGTGAACCCGCACGTGCTTCCAGAGCAGAATGGGCCCGGGGATAGCCAGCCAGGTCGGGAGCGCGGTCCCCGTTTGTGACACCAAAAGGAACCCTTAAAAAGTGGTAGAGTTGCCCATCCGCTTCGAACGCAGTGTACTTTCGGTCACTCGCCTAGATGGGGAGCTGATGGTAGGCGGACTTGAGGTCCACCGTGGAGAAGACCTTGTACTGCGCGATCCTGTTGACCAGATCGGAGATACGTGGGAGGAGATACGCGTCCAGCTGCGTAAACCTGTTGATGGTCTGACTGTAGTCTATGACCATCCGATTTTTTTCCCCCAATCTTAACCACCAGTACTTGTGCTCGGCAGGGGCTGTTGCTAGCCTTGATTTAACCCCTTCCTTCAGAAGCCTTTGGACTTCGGACCTGATGACGGTCTGCCTCAGGGCGCCGAGGACCCGGGGTCGATACCAGCCCCGGGTCACTGTCTGTGTGGAGTTTTGCACATCCTCCCCATGTCTGATTGGGTCTCACCACCACAACCCAAATATGTGCAGTGTTGGTGGATTGGCCCCACTAAATTGCCTCTTAATTGGAAAAAAAGAATAGGGTACTCTAAATTTATTTTTAAAAACTATAAAGGTTTAGGAACTGTGACCCGCTACCGTAACCCCTCAGCACTCCCACACCCCCAGTAAATTCCCACAACCCAACACCTTAGCTAACCCGGAAATCTACCTTCAACCTGTTCAGTGAGTCTGGAGATAGGACTGTCAAAGTTAGTGGACAAATTAGGTAGCAAGAGAGAAGTCCTGCTCTTTGCTTCTTAGATCATACAGAAGAGTAACTTGGCTAAGGCTCACAATGTTTGGCAATGTTTATAAAGCTACACTTCAGCAGGAATCAGTACCTTCATGAAAGGAAAGGAAGTGCATAGAGTGTCATAGAGTTGTCACGTGACTGGATTTAACACATGCTGTCATGGCTACAAACATAGCAGCGGGGCCACGAAGCGGGCGGACACATAAGTCCCCCAACGGCAGCAAAACATCCCTCAAGTCGGAGGGCAGAAAAGGTTGACTCGGGATTCCCGGCTGCGAACAGAGCAATTTCAATTCGGCTAATTAATGAGCCAACTGACACCCATTAGCCATGAACCCACCACAATTTAGTGGCAGCTTAGGGATTAACTGGGGACTGCATGATTTTCCTGCACCTCCCTAAGGCTGCCCAGCAAACCCTATCATGTTTGCCAGTGGCATCCGGGGAGTAGGTTGTGGTCAGGCACCCTGTGTCAGATTGAGTAATCTGGGATCGGGAAGGGATGAGAACATTGACCCTTCCCTTGGCTCTGACCCCCCCCCCCCCCCCCCCCCCCCCCCCCCCCATCACCACTTTGCACCCACTTCTCGCGAAATCCACCCTGCAATCCCCATTCCGCCTTCACTCACCTTTAGTTGCAAGAATCGCAATTTTAGGGAAGCCCAATGGTGGGAATTTGATTTCATCAGGCCTCATCCATGGAATTTCTCGCCCATTCCCTAATTGCTGGGCAAGTTCTCAATCAGCCCAAAATAATTCTGGCCAGAAGGAGGCCATTCAGCCCATTGAGCCCATGCTTGCTCCCTATGGAGCAATCAAATCAGTCCTATTTCCCCCATTAGTTCTCCGAATAGCCATCTAATTTCCTTTTCAAGTCATTGAATATCTCTGATTCCAACACCCTCACGGGAGTTGCAGATCAATAGGCAAGCGGTGGCGTAGTGGTACTGATATCGGACTAGTAAACCAGAAACCCAAGAGGGCCAGAATTACTCCTGGTAGCGGCCCGTTTACGATGGCGTGTACACTCTGCCACGGGATGGGAGAATCCCGCCCCATGTTCCCCGCCCTGGGGACACATGTTCAAATCCCGCCACTGCAAATTGTGAAATGTGAATTAAATAAAAATCTGGAATTAAAAAGAAGTCTAATGATGAGAATGAAACCATTGTCGATTGTCGTAAAAACCCATCTGGTTCATTAATGTCCTAAAGGGGATGAAATCTGCTGTCCTTATCTGGTTTGGCCTACATGTGACTCCAGACCCACAGCACACCCTGTAATGCCCCCGTCCCATGAATGGTTATTTAAAAAAAAATACTATTTGCTATACAGAAAGGTTTCCCTTCACATTCCCCTTGCATCTCTTGCCCAAAACACTAAATATGTGCCCAATATTCCTTGTACCATCAGCAAATTAGAGAATCTTTGTCCTTATCTACCTTATCCAATACCGACATAAGGCTATCAAATCGCCCCTTAATCGAAAGAGAACAACCCCAGTTTCTCCAACCCTGTAGCTAAAATCCCCCACCACTGAAACTATCCTTACAAATCTCCTCTGCAGTCTTCCAAGGACCTTCACATCATTGCTAAAATGTGGTGAAAAGAAAAAAGTTGGGCCAGAAAAAAAAAAATTGTTTGTGCCCACATGAACTCACAGTGCTTTTCGGGAGGGGATGGGAAAAATGTTATCCTGCGACAATGAAGGAACCACGTCAGGATATTATGTGACTTGGTGGGGAACATGGGGCGGGATTCTCCCATCCCGCGGCAGAGTGTCCACGCCATCGTAAACGGGCCGCTGCCAGGAGTAATTCTGGCCCCTACAGGGGGCCAGCACGGCGCTGGAATGGTTCGCACCACTCCAGCTGCCGATCCAGGCGTGAACTCTGCGCTGCAGGATCCGCACATGCGCAGTGGCGCCGGTGCCAACGCGCAGTGTCCTCCTGTAACGCGCCAGCCCCGACGCAACATGTCGCAGGGGCCTGCGCGTGGGAAAGGAGGCCCCCAGCTACAGAGGCCGGCCTGCCGATCGGTGGGCCCCGATCGCGAGCCAGGACACATTGCAGGCCCCCCTCCGGGGTCGTACCCCACCCCCCCACAGGCCGCCACCCAACCCTACAATACCGAGGTCCTGCCCACTCAGAGCAGGTTAGAACGGCGCCGGCGAGACTTGGTTCTTTTATTACGGCCGCTCGGCACATCCGGGCCGGAGAATCGGCGGGCCGGCCGTGTAGGGCGGCCCGCGATCGGCGTTGCGCCAACCACGCTGGCTCCAATGGCGCCGAGCGTGCCGGCATCGGGGCAGCATGTCCCGGTCGCGGGGATTCTCCTGCCCGGCCCAGGGCTGGGAGAATCCCACCCATGCTGTCCTTTGCGTCTCAGTTAGACCTGTATGTAGTTTGGAAAGTACTGTCGAGTTACGTAATGCATTTTGTAGATGGTGCACACTGCAGCCACGGTGCAGCCAGAGATGGAAGGAATGAATTTTAAGACAATGTGTGAGATGCCAATCAAGCAGGCTGCTTTATTCGGACAGCATCAAATTTCTTTTGTGTTATTAGAACTGCTCATCTCCAGACAGATGGAGAGTAATCCATCATTCTCCTGACCTAATTGTGCCTTTATAGATGGCAGAAAGATGTTGCAGGTTTAGCACAGGGCTAAATAGCACAGGGCTAAAGAGCTGGTTTTTAAAGCAGACCAAGGCAGGCCAGCAGCGCAGTTCAATTCCCGTACCAGCCTCTCTGGACAGGCGCCGAAATGTGGCGACGAGGGGCTTTTCACAGTAACTTCCTTTGAAGCTTACTTGTGACAATAAATGCATTTCATTTCATTTCATTTCAGAGTCGGTTGAATTAACTGCCCCCAATAATGATGGCTCCTATCTGTTCTTGTAGCTACTGCATTTACACAACTTGTCCAGTTAAATTTCAGGTTAATGGTGGCTCCTATCATGTTATTGATTGTGTGTGTGTGTGTGCGTGGGTGGGGTGGGGTTGTTCAGTGATGACAATCCTGCCGAATGCAATGGGGAAGTGGTTTGACTTTGTTTCGGAGATGGCCATTGATGGGCATTTGTGAAATGTGAATGTTACTTGCCACTTCTAAGCCCAAGCCTGGATGTTATCCAGGTCTTACTTCATGCGTGCATGGATTGCTTTGTTCTCTAAAGATTCAATTAAAGGCCTTTGCAAATGGTAAATCCCAACATTGTAATCCAATTTCTGAGAAGATTTAATGGTTAACTGATATGAAACAAGTTTTTTTTTAAGCAAAGAAACTATCACCTGATTTTAGATAGAAAGGTTTAATATACAGGCAGAAGTTATTTTATAAATGCTAGAATTTATGAAGCTCTTTCACTAATCCCCATCTCTCCAGCCTACATAAGAACCTTTCTCAAGAGAGCCATCACCTTTTTTTAAACTGCTCCTTTCAATGATCTGCATGCACTCTCATGCAAACAATAGATAAATTAAATGAAATGATTACTGTATAATATTTCAAGCTACTAATATCTGTCAGTTCAGGAATATGCCAATATGCCTCAGGAATATGCTCTGCTTCATGGTGACATAACTGCAACTGTCATAAGTGGGAGATCTGAAACAGACACCTTGAAAATCTGGACCAGGGTCAAGCAAGGCTGTGTAACAGCCCCCATTCTATTTGCAATCAACCTGACAGTGGCTATTAATCTAATCAAAGATCAAATGCCCTCTGGTGTCAGTCTTAAATAGCGCCTAGATGGAAATCTCTATCTTCATTGCCTCTGTGCCAAAACTAAATTGACCAGTATAGGCTACATGCGGGCAACTACAGTGTCATTGCCCACTCTGCACCAGATTTGCACTTAATGCTGCATACAAAAAACTTGAATGTTGCCAAAAAAAACTCATATCAACCTATACCTGGTCAGCCATATATTCCACTTCCCATACATGTTAAAGGAGAGCATATATGTTGAGCAGTTTCCATACCTTGGCAGCCACCTCTATCAAAAGGCCATCATTGATGAGGATCGGTAAGGTTGTAAGGATGGTTTGATTCAGTTAGAGCCAGAAATAATTTGAATGATAGCAAGGGAAAAATCACGTTATGCACAGCTTTTACCGACTCACATTTAAAATCCTTGAACGCAACCCTTACCACCTTTCAACAGAATAACATTACATCACCTCTTCCTTAACAACTGTCAGGTCTCCAGGTTGGGCCCAGTTAATTTTTGAATGTTTCCATGCTCCTAGTACACCAGAAATGCTCATGTATCAACGGGAATATTCAGATTATGAGTGGAGACTGGAAAAAGGGCCATTTAACTCACTTTGTTATGGTGTGCTACTTTTGCAGGCAACTCCATCTCCTTATAAGACAACACTAAACCTGCAATTATCAATACCTTTACGGAATACATCCAAATCCTGCCTTAACACACATCAAGTTCCAGGGTCTGTTTGAAAAATGAAAATCACTTATTGTCACAAGTAGACTTCAAATGAAGTTACTGTGAAAAGCCCCTAGTTGCCACATTCCGGAGGCAGTTCGGAGAGACTGGTACGGGAATTGAACCGTGCTGCTGGCCTGCATTGGTCTGCTTTAAAAGCCAGCTCTTTAGCCCTGTGCTAAACCAGCCCCTCATTTAGCCTCCTTTAACATGTATGGGAGGTGGAATATATGACTGACCAGGTGTGGGTTGATATGAGTTTTCTTTGGCAACATTTACGTTTCTTGTACTTTGGGTCTGGGGTCATGTGTAGGCCAGACCAGGTAAAGCTGGCAGGGTTCCTTCCCTAACGGACATTAGTAAACCTATTAGTAATTAGTAGACATCGGGTTTTTCCGATAATCAACAATGGTTTCACCAATACATTTTCAATTCTAGATTTTTATTGAATTCAAATGTCACCATCTGCCGTGGTGGGATTCGAACCCAGGTCCCTAGAGCAGTACCCTGGATCTCTAGATTACTAGTCCAATGACAATACCACTACTCCACACCACCCCTGACTTAATATCTCTTTATGTGATTTGCTGTCAAATTTTGTTTCATAATGGTCCTGACAATATGTAGCCATTTGGGACTTTTTAATTACATTAGGAGTACTATAGGAGTATAAGCTGATGTTGGTTTAATTAAAACCACCTTCATTTTGCTAACTAGTAGTCAGTCCCCGATATTGACCCATAAATCAAATAAACTGGAAATTACATTTTGTTGTTGATTTATTTTCCTTTATACACTTGTGTCCTTTTAATTACCCTCTCCTTATAACAGCAAAATTTCTCCCCACTAAAAAAGCTGATCTTCTCAATGATTTTAACTAACCTGTCCTTTTATTCACTCTCTTGCAAGAGAGAGTGAGTTGAAATGAAATGAAAATCACTTATTGTCACAAGTAGGCTTCAAATGAAGTTACTGTGAAAAGCCCCTAGTCGCCACATTCCGGCGCCTGTTCGGGGAGGCTGGCACGGGAATTGAACCATGCTGCTGGCCTGCCTTGATCTGCTTTCAAAGCCAGCGATTTAGCCCAGTGTTCTAAACCAGCCCCTGCGAGAGAGGGAGACAGATTTTGCCTCCATGTAGCTAATTTCCCCTTCCTTCAAAAGATGAACAGGTTAAATGTTCCCCTTGTTTTAAAACAGTTTTGAACTAAAATGACCGGCAGAATTTTGATACAGCTTCTTTTGTACATCATGAATCTGTTAAACAGGCGACAGAAAAGAAACTGGCCAATCATAGCTCACCCAAAATAATGGCCCTTTCACACTGCTCAAGCAGCTAATGAGCCACTTAACTGGTATAAAGGGCAAACATGTTGTTAATCCAGCTGTGGAGAGAACAAAACTATATAAAAATGTCACAACAAAATGTTAGGAAAGGCCGCTTTAATAGACAGAAGACTCAGGACCTATTATTTAAACAACAAAAAAGTCTTACTGGAAGTACCAATAGTGAAACAGTAGAAATCTCATTGGGAGTTTACAAGAAACATAAGGCACAAACCTGAAAATAAAACATTAACACAAGCTATTCTAACTATGCCCCTTGACCCTTCACCTCCATTTTGCATATATAAGAGTACTTCAATACTTTTTGCCCACTATTATCTTTTTGTGCGGTCTTCATTGTCCGGTGCTTTGCCAAATCTACTCTCAATTTCTTTTGCAACTCTTTTTATTTTAGTGCTGCCATATTGGCCTGGTGCTTGAAGAAGCTTCAAGCACTTCATCCACTGTTATCCTCATAAATTCACATCTGTCTTCACCACTTCAGTTACCTGCGTGTTACTGCGCATGCATATGGGGGGGGTTCTTCTCCGTGCTAGCCATGGCGGAGCCCTACAGAGGCCGAGACGGAAGGAAGGAGTGCCCCCATGGTGCAGGCCCGCCCGCAGACCGGTGGGCCCCGAACGGCAGGCTACCACCAGATCCCCCCCCCCCCCCCCCCGAGGACTACACTAGACGGCATACCAGCCAGGTCCTGTGGTGTGGGACCATGTCCATTTCATGCCGGCGGGACTGGCCAGGAACTGACGGCGGTTCGGCCCTTCGGGGCCCGGAGAATTGCCGGGGGGGCCGCGGCCAACGGCCCCTCATGGTGCGGCGTAAACCGCCTCCCTCCCCCCCCCCCCCCCCCCCCCCCGGGGATTCCCGCCCTCAAGATCTAGGGCAGAATTTTCCCACTTTTAGGTAGAGGAGGTGGGGAAAAACAGCTCCTCAGTGCCTTTCACCACCTTATCATTCTGCTCATAGCCGAAAAAACTGCCGGGTCAGGTCCTACAACGACACACTGGTGGGGAAGGCTCTGATTGAGCCAGCCCCGCCAGCAACAGAGGACTTAAAGGTTGGGCACCCTGCTACAAAAATTAAAAACGGAACAATCCCCCACCTGTCGGTGGCCACTCTACGCGCACCCCCCCCCCAATCCGCGGCCCTCGATGGGCCGAGCAGCCGTCGTAAAAAAGCGACGTCCCGTTGGCGCCGCCCACACTTGCTCTCAGCCGGCGGGAACTCGATGTGGCATAGTGAAACAGTAGAAATCTCATTGGGAGTTTACAAGAAACATAAGGCACAAACCTGAAAATAAAACATTAACACAAGCTATTCTAACTATGCCCCTTGACCCTTCACCTCCATTTTGCATATATAAGAGTACTTCAATACTTTTTGCCCACTATTATCTTTTTGTGCGGTCTTCATTGTCCGGTGCTTTGCCAAATCTACTCTCAATTTCTTTTGCAACTCTTTTTATTTTAGTGCTGCCATCCGCGTCGGCCTCTGTAGGGCTCCGCCATGGCCCATGACCCCCGGGGGGTCAGAACCCAGGAGCACCCTGGGGGTGGTGGTCCAGGGCATGCAAGCCAGCAAAATGGGACCTGGCAATTCTCCGGGGTGCATAGGCAGCTAGAGCCGGGTGCTCTATATTGCCGGTATGCTAGCCCTCAGCCAAACCGGGGAATCGGTTTTCTGGCGTAAAACGCCACTGTTCCCACGCCGGCGTGGGGATATAGCCCCAGAATCGGAGAATCCAGCCCCGATGTTTCGAATCCAATTTAACTTACTTTAAACCCCTATTCACTTATACAGAGTTAAAATAGAACCCTTGATCTTTGAGTTATTGTTAAGTATGTACAGCTGACTCATTAAATTGACCAATTTGCTTTCCACACTAGTTATTGAAAAGCTAAATAGTGCATGGAAAATCATTTTTCTCTAAAGATTAATATTTAACTATCCTACCCATGCACACCTTGCCCATGTTCCAAACAAAGGGAGTAATGTTTGACAAAATCAGTAGGATCAGTCAAGATTCATATCCAGAAATTAAAGTCATCAGACCCTGAAAATGTCAAGTTTACAATATAAATCATGGAAAGCATCATGCATACAGTAAAATATAGATACGCTCTGATAGATCAGTTTAAAAATGTTTTTGCTAGTTTACCATGTTCTGACTAGGACTGTGCAGTTTCTGTTTGGAATCTTTGAGCAGCATTCCACACTTAAGTTTCAAATACACAAGA
This sequence comes from Scyliorhinus canicula, assembly GCF_902713615.1. Lineage (NCBI taxonomy): Eukaryota > Metazoa > Chordata > Chondrichthyes > Carcharhiniformes > Scyliorhinidae > Scyliorhinus > Scyliorhinus canicula. The sequence goes on from NC_052148.1 coordinate 53,573,331, forward strand.
GCAAACGGTATAAATCAAGTTATAGAGTACTCACCGGATTTAGAATTAGGTAAGTTAACAGCCACAGAATGGTACAACACAGAGGCAGTCCATTCGGCCCTCTGTGTCCTTGCTGACCCTCTCCAAGAGCATTTCAACTAACCCCACTCCCCTATCCTTTTTTCTGTATCCTTGCAATTTGTTTTATGTCCAGATGCTTCTCCAATCTCCCTTTGAAAGCCCTAATTATATCTGCCTCCAGCACACTCTCAGGTCGTGGATTTCAGATCCAAACCCTCTCTCGCTGCTGAAAGCGATTTTTCTCACGTCGCTTTCTTTTGCCACTCACCTTCAATTGATATCACCTGGTTTGCAACCCTTCTGCGAAAAGGAAGTTTTCCTCTATCTATGTGTCATAACCCATAAGATTTTATACTTTTATAAAATCTTCCCTCAACCGTCTTCACTCCAAGGAGTATAATCCCAGCTTCTCCAATCCCTAGAACCGTTCTTGTTAAGCTTTACTGCACCCTCTCTCAGGCCATCACATTCTTCTTAAAGTACAATGCCCAGAATTGGACACAATATAGGATCTTGTCTGCCTTTTTAACCACTTTCATAGCCTGCCCTGCCACATTCAAATAATTTGTGCACATTTGCCTCCCCAGGTCCCTCTGTTCCTGCATCACTTATGTGCTCTTTTAATTTTATATTGCTTCTCCTCATTCTTCCTATTGAAATGCGCCACTTTACACTTCCCTCCAACAGATTTAATCTGCCAATTTCTTACCATTTGACCAATCTGGAGTCTTAATGAATCCTCTCGTTTGAGTAACTATTAATTTTGTCCTAGATTATCATTTTTCAAGAGCTTTCCTAACACCAAGGTTAAACTGACTGGCCTGTAGTTGCAGTGTTTATCATTACACCCTTTCTTTGAACAACGGTGTAACATTTGCAATTCTGTACCCATAAAACCATAATAAATAGAGCAGAAGTAGACCATTCAGCCCCTTGAGCCTGCTCCACCATTCAATGGGATCATGGCGGATTTAATCTTGGCCTCAGCTCCACTCCCCTGTCTGTTGCCCATGATCCTTGTACTCTAAATTTATTTTTTTTAAATAGAAAAATGGATTGGTTTGAATTGGATATGATTTATTGTCGCCTGTACTGAGGTACAGTGAAAAGTATTGTTCTGCTACAGCCCAGCCAAATCGTTCCATGCATGAAAAAAGATAGGACATACGAAAAAAGGAGCAGTAGGCAATGAAAGATCAGAATGATAGAGGACACTTATGTTGGCGTTGGTGTAATAGAGAATAGATAGCCAGGGGAAGGAGACACAAGTTGGAAACATGCACCAGTAAACACTTTTGTGCCACCAGTCCAATCTGCTTCTAAACTCTGTTCCACAGGTGGGAAGGGTAGGCTGTGGCTGGGTGTTAGGCAGCGGCCTGGTTGGGGGTGCATTGGACACATAAGCTTTCCACATGCATATACCCTCACTGAAAGGCTACAGACCATTGGAGCCGCAATGTAAGACAGCCCAGTATGACAGCATCCCCAGTGAAGTGAATGAGCCCAAACTGCTCACCATTCCCACCAGACCACCATGATGACCCTCTGAGCGTGACCCTCTGGGGACTGTATTGGAGAGCCCCACCAGAGTGGTCGAGGCGGAAGCGCATCTTTGTGAGCCTGATGCACCGTTCGATGCAGCTCCTGGTTGCTGTGTGAGCATCATTATAATAGCTCTCTGCACATTCTCCCCGTGTTTGCGTGGGTTGCGCCCCCACAGCCCCAAGATGTGCCGGGTAAGTGGGTTGGCCACTTTAAATTGCCCCCAGAAAATTGGAAAAAATTAATTGGGTGCTGTAAATTTATATTAAAAAAAACAGCTCTCTGCTTCGGTCTGGAGCTTCCACAGAGGCGGAAGCACACCTTTATGAGCCTGATGCACCTCTCGATGAAGATCCTGGTTGCTGTGTGAACATCATTACAATAGCTCTCTGCCTCGGTCTGGAGCTTCCACAGAGGCGTTATCAGCCAAGACCTCAGCGGGTAGGCCTCGCCATCCACTAGCCAACCTCTCACCCGAGGGAGCACCTCAAAGGTGCCGGGAAGCTGGGAACCTCTGAGTGCGACTGAATGTATGTATCGTGCAGTTGGTGATCACACACCAACTGCACGTTCAGGGAGTGGAACCCCTTCCTGCTAATGAAGGGCACCCTCTATTGAGCCAGTGTTCTGAAGACATGTGTGCCATCAACAACCCCCTGGACTTTGGCCATGCCAGTGATCGCAGAAAATCCAGCAGGCACCTGGCACGGAACGTGTTTTTTGGCCGACACACTATTCTCCGCCTGATCAAGCTTCATGATCGCAGCGGCGGGGAGTCCCATCCCACATTTGTATCTTTTGCAAATCACTTTAAATCTATATATTTGCATTAATGGGATGTTTCCCAGTTCTTCCAGTGGTCAAATATCTTGAATTCAACAAATTTACTTGGAGGTTGCCTTCTGTTGCATCAGGCAGATATAAATGCAGTTTAACTGGCGTCTGCAGGCTTCTTATCATCTAAACCAAGTCAGTTGCGGTAATTTTAATTCTTGCATGTTGGAAACCAAGCGGTTGGTGGGAAAGGGGGTGGAGGGAGTTAAGATAGACTGGATCACACCCTATTACCACTCAGCTACAGTTTTAAAATGCTTGATTTTGCAAGGACACTAGATTATCCCGAGGTGAGATGGGAGTCTCAAATATTTCTGAAAATGTGCCTCTTATTACCTCAATACAGCTTCAATGCTGTCTCTACTCCCAAGTAAGCAGGATATCGGCTTTGGCAGCCCACACTGGGCAAAACTGGTCCACCAGGTCCCACCAGTGAGGTCTAGGCCTCCCTTGCCCAGATATCCTCGCCCGCACCCTTTTTGCAAAGCACTGGCCTTCCCACCCGCCCCCCTCCCAATTTGGGCCAGGTGGATATCCTCTAGATTGTCATCTTCCTGCTGCTTCCCGGTGATTTTAGCTTCAGTCAGAAGCCTGCCAGCAGCCGATCAACTGGATGATGAACCCAGCTGGGCCTACCAATGCCACTCCCGGATAAGTTGAATTCTCATTGAGCCACTTTCTCACCAGGCAGTTAAAATTCCCATTTAATCCCAAACCAGTATTTGCAGTGTAACAATGCCCTCGAGGACAGATGTGATAGCCAATTGGAAAGTTGTGCCTTAATAAAAAAGAAATAGCTTCACAGTGCGCCTTGTTTAAAAGGTGGACCAGCCTGGAGTGGGGGAGGGAAGAGGGGTGGACCAGCCTGGAATGGGAGAGTTGATGCTGGTGGTGGGAGACGTGTCTTTGACATAGAACCCCATTCTTTTTTAATCTCACAAATTCCTTGTTTGCTTTGAGCACAAAGGACAAGGACCAACATGACAAGACAATAATGTAAATGCTTGTTTCACTGAAGAAGTAGAACATGTTACTAACCTGACAGCCTTGCATGTTTGAGTCCCTCCCAAATGGGAATGATGCTCTGTCTACTTTGCCTGCAAAACAAAGATATTTGTATCAGATTACTGCAGGATAACAGATATGCTCATCAGAACCAGCATTTCAACTTACAATCAGCAGGCTCATCTCGAATACTGGGTTGTGATCTAGTTTAAAAGGTAATCTATTTTAATGTGGCTCTCTTAAAAATAAACTTGGTGCATCGGCTCTTTGAGATCATAAATCTCTCGCCTAACATTTATCTGATGTTTATGGTTCTGATCCTAATACTCACTAATCTGGGAGACGGCAGAAGGGCACTGGACATTAACAACATATGGATAGCCCTATGCCTGGGCCAATGATGGGTAAAATAGGCTAGTGATTAGGCCTCATGAATGGCCCTCCTTCATCTCAGTGGGCTGCAAGATTGAAATCAGACTTGTTCACAAACTGTGACCCCATGGATAAGATAGAGGGCGCGATTCTCACAAAAATTTCTATGATCATTTGTGGTGGGTTTATCAGAGAGTTGCACGCCGACTTTGCTGGTGAGTTTGCCACCGCTATTCAGTGACACTTAGTCACTCTTTTGGGCTCCGGGGAGTTTCTCACCGGATTAGCCCACACTTGGAATTTTCAGCACTAGGTAGATGAACTCATTGATCGGGCCGCTATTTTGAAAGGGTGCCCCAATCTATAAGTGAGCTTGTGGTTCCCCCACACCCCTCACCCATGGGCAATGTCACCTCCCCACACACATGGACACTACCCCACAACCACCAAGTGAGGACATCCCTCTATGGGGTCCCTGGGGTCCCCCCATCTTTAGGTCCTTCCTAGCCCCCTTACAGCGCCCGTTCCCTTTTAGGACCCCCACCCATCACCCCTCTAACCTCCCAGATGCCCCTGTTTACCCGTCCTGCACTCCCCCACCCTTCTTACTCCCTCCACTCTCATTTCATGGGCATGGCCCCTCTCACTCCCTGACCCTTGACACTGGCACCCAGGCAGTGCTCCTGCTGGCTTGGCAGTGCCATCCTGGCACCTTGGCAGTGCCAGGGTGGCAGTACCAAGGTGCCAGCTGGCCAGTGCCAAGGTGCCCACGTTCCAGGGAGAGGGCCGGGGAGCCACCCTGCACTGACCCTGACTACCCAGGGGTCTCCATTGACCAAGGAGACACCCCCCCCCCCCGTTGCCGTTCTGCCTGGTCCAGTTTGTGTGGACCAACACAGATCGACGCCCGCCTGCAGCGTCCCTGGGAAGGACGAAGAATTGAGAGAGGCCAGTGGATCCCAGCCAGGTAGATCGTAAGTAGGTTTCCGACCTATTTCCGAGAGGGTCATTCGGTCCCGTCCATTTGGGTGGGTTACCGACTCCGACGTCTGACGGGACCTTGGTGAATCCCATAAGGCGCAGAGCCTGTCAGGAGGCCTGCTGGAGGCCTCTCCCGGGAATTTTCCGGCCATGTTGTGCTCTCATTTGAGCGTAACGCAGCCGGCGAATCATGCCCTAAATACAAATACACGCAGAATATTTCATAACGAGTTATAAAAAAAGCCAAATCATTTGTATATTAATAGAACTATCAACTTCGAATGGTGAGCACAAAATACATATTTACGCTTTGGAGTCAGAGGAAATGCATGACTCTCCCAGTCAATGCTGTGTGAAATCAGCATGCACCTCACTTCACTTGCCCGTGCTTTACGTGTGTATCACTTCAGTGATACCGGTAGGAAAATCAGCGGAATTTGGCAATCCTGCATGGTCAACAAAATGTCTTGTGGACCGCACTCAGATCCCACTTGGGCCGCATGTAGGCGCAGAGCCTTCAGGTTGCCCACCACTGGTCTCAGGGGCATTTCAGTGCATGGCCTTCAGCTGCTGAAGTAGCGCAAAACGTATTGAAAGAAAGGTTATGTTTACTTGGTAGGAAGTGTCTTAAATGGAAAATACTTAACTTGCTCAATCCTTCAAACAAGATCATGTGTTGAAAAGAAAGTTAAACTAGAAAGAGAAATCATATTTAAAAACCTCAATTTCCATTGTGGATAAAGGCCTTGGAGATAGCATCTGATGGAAGAGGAAATACTTCTCTCATGTCAGCAACGAGGATCATAACACAGCAGGTTTCCCAGGACACAGCTACAACAACACCATTATTAATCTGCGGGTTATTTAGCAGTTCAGAGGAGCAGCACAACTTTATTAATTATGTCCTACCATAACATCCATGCAAATGTATCTTCCAGAAGCTACCAGATAGCAATTGGGAGCAAAAGTGCTGACTGCTATTTCCCCTGGCAATGGGGTGATGCGACATGTTGTAGCATCCTCACTACTGCACAAACTAAGACTGAGTACAGAATGAGAACTCAAGCTCAGTTACACACTTGATTGTGTAATTGCTTACTGATTCAGCTAGAGAACTAGTCTATTTTGAGGTGAACTGACGTACAGTGCAGTGGTTATACTGAATCACGGGGATAAAGACAGATATCCACATTGCGTCCAAGTTTCAGCCAGACTAGCAAGACATATTACTGAAGAGAGGGCAGATGAAAACTATGAAGAAACTTTTACTTCATCCAGTTAAAATGGCCTTAGTAGACAGCTATGCCTGCCTGCCCCGGTTAGAGCAGGATCCGCAGAGTGGAATAAAACTTAAAAATAAGTGAAAAGAGGAAGGAAGACATTGCTATCAATTGGTCATTGGTGAGGGAAGCACCATAAAACATTCACTGAAATAGGTCCACAAATTATGGAAAGGACCAAATGGAATGTTCTTTTCATGCTTTTGTGATTACTTGCACACTTGACTAATACTTTCCCCTCCCGGGCTTGCTTATCCTTAGGAGTACAACAGAGAAAATACTGAAGTAAAAATTAGGTTTAAATTGCACTAAGTTTGAAACTAACAGACACAGCAGGACAGCAAAATCAATGAGATACGAGGCATAAAACTGTCAGAGGAAGCATACACAAAAGCAAGCTTATATCTAGCACCGTTAATACAGCAAAAGGTGCTTCAAAGGGCCATTTTAAAATAATAATTTGACACATAAGGGTATACTAGGGCAGAGAATAAAAAGCTTGGTCAAAGAGACTCTTTGGACGCAATTCTCCGGAAAACTTTGAGTGTGGTAGTGAGCGGGAATTGCCGCGAGCTTCCTGGCACTTGGCCCAGCGAGGCCGGCAACGCTATTCAACGTTAATCGGTTCACTTAACGAGGCCTCACAGGCTTCTCGTCGCAAATGAAGGCTCGCCAGCTGATTGGCCGGCACCATGCTCATCATCCCCCCTACCGCTAACAAGGTCGAGCAGCACTTAAACTGCATTTACTCAGTCAACACCAGCCAGCTCGCAATAATGACGCCAAGGAGACCGGCCTCAATATTTGTGGATGCTGAGCTGGGGAGGCTGGTAGATGCCGTGGAAGCCGGGAAGGATGTCCTGTTCTGCAGTGGTTAGCACTGCTGCCTCACAGTGCCAAAAAACCAGGTTCGACCCCGGCCCCGGGTCACTGTCCGTGTGGAGTTTGCACATTCACCCCGTGCCTACGTGGGTCTCACCCCCCACAACATAAAAATGTATGCATGGTAGGTGAATTGGCCACGCTAAATTGCCTCTTAATTGGAAATTTTAAAAATTAGGTGCTCCAAATTTATTTTTTAAAAAAGGAATATCCTGTTCTCCCAAAGGTCCAGGAGAGAGAGCCACAAGGCAGTCAGTGCTGCCTGGGATGAGGTGGTGGCAGATGCCAGCTCGGGGAGTGTGACTAGGAGGAGTGGCCTTCAGTGCCATAAGAAGGTCAACGAGCTACACCGGACAGCACCAGTGAGTAGACACTCTCCCTCCACCCCCCCCAACCCCCCAAGACCCCCAACACTGTGAACCACGCATGTGGCTAACAATGCCCTCTCTGTGTCTCCTCAGGAAACCCACTCCCATAATCGTCGGGAGAGGGCCCAGACTAGCGGAGAGGTGCTGGACTTAAGAATCCTTGCCTCCTTCATGGAGTGCGTCCAGGAGGTGACATGGGGCTGAGGACAGATCGGTCATCCAAGCGGAGGCTGGCGGACGCCGCAAAGGTGGCACAGCTGACATCCCCACCCTCCAACAGCGCACATACACACACCTCGGTGGGACATCACAGTGAACAGGCTTCGGGGCACAATCTGGTGAGCACCACACTGCTGATGATCCACTTCAGGTGGAGACAGGAACCCACAGGAGAGACAGCAGTCAGAGGGCTGCTGGATCCCAGGACCCATCTGGGTCCGAGCCTGATGCTGAGCCTGTGGTACAGAGGTACTCAGAGCTGATGGAGATGATAGGGTTCAGCCAGGACATTCAGGGGAGCTGTCAGTGTCACTCCAGCAGATCCATGGCCGATTGGATGGGTCACAGAGACTACAAGTGCAGGAGATGGCGCCGGTAATATATGGCGGCGAGGCCAAATCTGCTAGGGTGGTGACCACAGTGGCGAGCCTGGTGCACGACATCGGCAGCATGAGTGAAGTTGTCCAAGGCGTCGCACAGTCAGTGACGGATGGATGAGCGTCTCGGCAGAATGTTGACTCGTTGGGGGAGGTCACCCAGTACCAGACCTACTTTGATGGTGTTCTGCGGGATATTTCCTGCTCTCAGATGGGAATGGCCGAAGCGCTGCGAAGTTTGTCCCAGTCACAGATGGGCATGGCTAAGGCATTGCAGAGCATGGCCCGGTCACTGGGGGATGTGTCCCAGTCACGGAGGAGCATTGCTGAGGGCGTCGACACAATGGGGAACTACCATGGCTGGCAGAGCCAGATGGTGCACGGGCAGCTGGGACCAGAACCAGTTGACTCTCCATTCCAAAGTGAATCACAGGGCCCTATGGCCACCGATGGGGAGGAAGGGGCACTGAATGCAAACCCGGACCCTTCCCATGGGGCGGCGACGGTGGCCACCAGCACTCACGCGTTCCGCCCCTCTGATGAGGCCGAGTCTCGGGGTCAGCACACGGGACAGGGCGGCCTGGTTATGCATACACCATCGATACGTCAACCGGGGCCCTTCGGCCCCAGAGGACGCCTGCCATTGCGAGGAGGGCCAAGCACGTTGAGCATCACTGAGGGCACTGGGGTAGGGGGGGTTGGGGAGGGGGTGAGGTTGGGGGACGGGCGTGTTGGGGGAGCAACACTATCGGAATTGGGGTATTGCACAGCACAAGAAACAACTTTTTGCACAACCATTCTGATGCCTCTGTCACTTTCTTGCGCAATGCAGCCAACCCCCGGACCCTTTGCCTGTCTCTCCAGCAACCCCTCTCCTCGTGGCACCCATCTACCCTCTGGCCGTGGTCGTGTCCAGGGAACTGTGTCCCATCCCTGGGTGTTTGGTTGTTGGCTGCTGCGTGAGTGCTGTTGACTCCCACACAATGTCCAGGCATCAAGGTGCGATCGGAATGCTAGGCAATGACTCCCACATGCCAAATGGCCTGCCTACCCATGGGAACCCACTTGGCATGTGTCAAGTGTTCACGTAACCACGATTGCCAATTCCCTATTAGCAATTGCCTTCAGATGTGCAGCCAGAGGCTTCAGGAGTCGGTGGGGGTTATGGGTGATCGGTGGGGCAGCCGGGCAGGATCAGGGGTTGCCCCCGGAATGGGGTTGGGATCCAAGGGTTGGCATGGTGGTGTGGTGAGCGATTGCCCCCCCCCCACCCTCCCATGGCAGCTCGGCCCTGCGGAGGGTCCCCCACCCTCCGTCGAGCACTGGGTGGCAAGCCCAGCACCCTCGGTCCCTTTCCCTGTGAGCAAAGATGGTTACTCACCTCCTCGGCTCCCCATAGAAGCCCTCCCATCAGGTTCACGTTTGTAAAAAGGAGTACTAATCGCTGCCAGCGTGAGCACTTGCTGGGGAGCCGGTGAATGACAGAGGCCGCTGGATGATGGGTGGCTCTCGTTAATTGTATGGAAATGGGGCCTAAGTGGTGATAATTGGTTTTTTTCCAGGTTCCGGTGAGATTCTGAATTCGCCTGTGGGAGCGGGCCAGTTGCATCGCAAACTGTTTGGCGCCTGCCGCAGTTCCCGTTTTTGTTCTCTCCTTCTATACATCGGCATCATTGCGCTTGAGCACGAGTGTACCGAGGCTAGAAGATCGCGCCCTCTAAATGTGGGCAGCACGGTAGCACAAGTAGCTAGCACTGTGGCTTCACAGTGTCAGGATCCCAGGTTTGATTCCCTGCTGGGTCACTGTCTGTGTGGAGTCTTTACGTTCTCCCCGTGTCTGCGTGGGTTTCCTCCGGATGCTCCGGTTTCCTCCCACAGTCCAAAGACGTGCAGGTGAGGTGGACTGGCCTTGATAAATTGCCCTTAGTGACCAAAAAGGTTAGGAGGGGTTATTGGGTTACGGGGATAGGGTGGAAGTGAGGGCTTAAGTGGGACGTTGCAGACTCGATGGGCTGAATGGCCTCCTTCTGCACTGTATGTTCTATGTTCTATGTGGGCGGAACGGGTGAGAAACACTCCAGGACCCAAAAAAGTGGCTAAGTGTCATTGAATAGTGGTGGGGAACTCGCCGAACTCCCTGAAAAACACATCATAAATTAACTTAGAAATCTTTGGGGAGAATCGCGCCTAAAGTTTTGAGCCCAGGCAGCTTAAGTCATGACCAACAAAATACAATTAAAGCAATTAAAAGGAGCAGCAGGATGACACAATGGTTAACACTGCTGCCTCACAGCGCCAGGGACCCGGGTTCGATTCCGACTTTGGGTGACTGACTATCTGGAATTTGCACATTCTCCCAGTGTCTGCCTAGCTTTCCTTTGGGTTCGCTGCCGCAGTTCAAAGATGTTCAGGTTAGGTAGATGGGTAGCATTACAGCGATAGGGTAGGGGAGTGGGCCTAGGAAATTACAGAGATAGGGAGAGGCATGGACATGGAGTGGTCTGGAAAATAAGGATTCAAACTTAAAAATCAAGGCTTACATAGGAGCCAATGTAGATCAGCTTGCTCAGGTGGTTTTGGCAAATAGAACTTGATGAAAGTTCACACAGGTAGCAGAGCTTTGAATGACATAATTTTTACCAAGGATAGAATATAAGAGGGTCACCAGAAGGGAGTTGGATTGGTCACATCAAGTGTTAAAAAAGGCATTAATAAGGATTCAGCAGCAAATGAGCTGAGGTAGGAGCAGAGTCAGGTAATGTTATGGAAGTGAAAGCAGGCAGTATTGGGGATACTGTGAATACATGATGTGGAGATGCCGGCGTTGGACTGGGGTGAGCACAGTAAGAAGTCTTACAACACCAGGTTAAAGTCCAACAGGTTTGTTTCAAGCACTAGCTTTCGGAGCACTGCTCCTTCACCTGTTGGACTTTAACCTGGTGTTGTAAGACAGCGGACCACCTCTGTGTCAACATCATATGGCTGCCATGGTGAGAGGTGGAATTGGTAGAAAGAGAACTAATGATATGTGAAGAACCACACACAACATAGAGCACAATGGAGCTAGAGTAGATAGATGGAAAAGCTGGGACTGTTCCTGTTGGAGCAGAGAAGGGTTAGAGGAAATTTGATGGAGGAGTTCAAAGTCATGAGGAGTCTGTACAGTGTAGATTGAGATAAATTGTTCCCTTTGGTGGAACTGGAGGGTATTGATTCAGGTTATTGGCAAAAGAAGAAATGGCTACATGCATATAAATGTATTCTTATGCAGCAAGTAGTTAGGATCTGCAATGCACAGTCCTCAGAGTGAGGTGGAGGCAGATTTAATCATGACTTTCAAAAGAAGATTGGATTTCTTGAAGAGGAAAACAATTAAGGGGCTACGGGGAAAAGACAAGAGGCACCTGGAATACTGTGAACAGTTTTGGTCCTCTTATCTGAGGAAAGATAAAGTGGCATTGGAGGTAGTCCAACTAGATTTATCCCGGGTATGGAAGGATTTTCTTCGGAGGAGACGTTGAGTAGGTTGGACCAGTAGTCACTGGAGTTCAGAAGAATGAAAGGTGACCTTATTGAGACATATAGGGTTCACAGGGGAGATGTTGAGAAGTTGTTTCCCTTGTGGGTGAATCCAGGACCAGAGGGCATAATCGCAGAGTAAGGGGTCGCTCATTTAAGTCAGAGATAAGGAGGAATTTCTTCTCTCAGAGGGTAGAGGTCTGTGAAATTCTTTACGACATGTAGAGGTCATTAAGTATGTTCACGGCTGATAGACAGATTTTTAACCAGTAAGGGAATCAAAGGTTATGGGGATAAGGAGTTGAGAATTATCATATCAAATCACTCATTATCTTATTGAATGGCGGAGCAGACTCGATAGGCTGAATGGCCTACTTCTGCTCATAAGCCTTATGGTCTCTTATGGCACTAAATGAATTGCTCTTGTAGGGAGCGGGTACAGTCATGATGGACACCGCAGATGCTGAAGTGCTTGCCCAAAGACAGTAAGTCCTGGACAATATACAGGCTTGGGCTGACAAGTAGCAAGTAACGTTCACACTATACAGGTGCCAGGCAATGACAATCTCCAACAAAAGAGAATCTAACCTTTGCATTTAATGGCATTACCATCGCTGAATATTCCATTATCAACATCTTGGGGGCTACCAATAACTAGGAACTCAACTGGACTAGCCATAAAAATACCATGGCTACAAGAGCAGGTCAGAGGCTAGGAGTCTTGCGGGGATGAACTCACCTCCGGACTCCCCAAAGCCTGTCCACTATCTAGAAGGCACAAGTCATGAGAATAATTGATACTCTCAATTTGCTTGGAGAAGTGCAGCTCCAACAACACTCAAAAAGCTCAATACCTTCCAGGAAAAGCAGCTTGCTTGATTGCTCCTAAAACATTGCTCCTTCCGAAAACATTTACTCCCACCACCACTGACGCACAGTAGCAGCAGAGTTTACCAACTACAAGAAGCCCTGCAAGAACGCACCAAGGCTCATCAGGCCGCACCTTTCAAACACACGACTGTTATCATCTGGAGATGGCAAAAGCACCATCATTGGAAGGTCTCCCCTCCAAATCTGCCACTGTTCCTTCACTGTCACTGGGTAAAAATCTTAGAAGTCCCTCCCGAACAGCACTGTGGGTGGACTTCAGCAGTTCAAGGCACTACCTTCTCAAGGGCAACTGGGGATGGGCAATAAATGTTGGCCTAGCCAGCCAAGCCCGGATCACATAAATTAATTTTTAAAAGTGCCTCCTTCTGTGCCGTAGCCACTCATGATTTTATGAGAGATACAATTCAAAACTGGGCGATTAGACTACAAACCTGCAAAAACATAATTAAGTGATTTCTGAAAGTCAGTATTGAATATTGAGTTATGACCTTGTAACTCCCTCTGCCACATCCATTATTTTATATTAAGTATATTAACAGCTATTCCAAAGTGAAAAATTGAATCCATCACCCCTACCGTTACAATGCTGCTGTGGCGGAGATTGAGTGCTGTGAAGAGAACATTAACGACAGTGTGTAGCAGTGTTGTGGTGACATTCACAGAAGTGTATCGTGGCTCACTGAGTTCCAGGAAGAACAAACAACCAAGGTTCACGAGAGAGTTAAAGTAAGCGAGATCAAACGGCAAACTGCAAGCAATGGAAATCTCTAATGAGAAACAGAAAATGCGCAACAGGTCTGTCCACATCTGGTTGATAAAAATCAGCTAATATCTGGTGTGGAACACTTCATTTCAGCTGAAGAAAGATTCTCACATGAAATAGAATACACTTTCAGTTGCTGATTGCAGCTTGCTGAACACTTCCACCATTTGTTGCCTTTCTCAACAGAGAAGGAGGTTCTTCTTAACCTATTTCAGAGAGACTACCCTGACTGGTAACCAAAGGTATAATTTTCAGAGATGGACATGCACTAAGGAAAAGAGCACAGTAGAGGTGGAGAAGCTATTTTCGAACAATGTGCCAAGCCTCCCTTCCAAAAACTGCCTGACAAGAAAAATATGGATCTTCATTTTTGTCATTGAGCAGGTGATGCACACAGAATGGATCATCAGCTCTTACTCTCATAATGTTGAGGAGGAATCAGTATCCTTCTGTCTCCCACTAAATCCAGAGGTTCAAAAGAGTGCTTCAAATTCCAGAACACACAACTGAGATTGGAGGGCATGCTAATTTCTGCTGAATACCAGAGTTTCCCAATGACAAATTTTTTCTGCTTGTTTGATCTGCGCTATCCAATGAGATCCATGGAGTTACAACACTGAGTCAGATTGCGACATAATACAAGAAGCCATTAAACAACCTGCAAACTGCACGAATAGTTAAAGGGCAAATCAACTTTCGCATAGATAAAAGTGAGCTGACGCATTTTAGAAAATAAGCAAACAAACGAGGTTATGAGCACAAAGAAGTCTTTGGATAGAAATCTAGGGATAGAAGTGAGTAAGACAATCAAAAATGCAAAGAAAGCATGGGATTTATTTCTGCAGGTATACAATTCAAAAGTAGTGAAGTTTTGTTAAACTTGTACAGAACCTGGTCAGGCTGCATGAAGAGTAACATGCAGAGTTCAAATTCCCATCTTATGAAAAGTACTGCACAAAGTGCAAATGGTATAAGGGTGGTACCAAGACTGAAAGATTACAACTATCAGGAAATTTTCAACAGGTTGATTTACTTTCTTTAGAAAAGGGTTAGAAGAGACTTGATGGGTATCTTTAGATGTCTTAAGGGCGGCACTGTGGCACAATGGTTAACACTGCTGCCTCACAGCGCCAGGGACCCGGGTTCAATTCCAGCCTTGGGTCACCATCTGTGTGGAGTTTGTACTTTCTTCCCAAGCAGGTTAGGTGGATTGGCCATGATAAATTGTCCCTTAGTGTCAAAACATGTGCAGGATAGGTGGCGTTACGGCAATGGAGTGGGTGTTCTTTCAGAGGGTCGGTGCAAACTCGATGGCCTGAATGGTCTTCTTCTGTGCTGTAGAGATTCTACGATTAGATGAATCACAAAGACAAGAGTAAAAGTACTAAGAAAATTAGTAAGGCTAAGAGCTGACAAGTCACCTGGACTTGAGAAATTGCACTTCCTCCATAGTAAAAACATCCTTCCTTCTTTAAGAACAACAAAACTACACACAATATTCCATTTTTTTTCTTTATCACCTGCTGCACCTGCATGCTTACCTTCAGTGACTGGTGTGTGTTGGGCTCGTTGCACATTCTCCTCTCCTAATTTATGGCCATGCAGATAATAGTCTGCCTTCTTGATTTTGCTACCAAAGTGATAACCTCACATTTCTCAAATTATACTGCATCTTCACTCAACTTGTCAAATCACACTGAAGGATCTCTGCAACATTCTCACAGCTCACCCTGCAACTTAACTTGGTGTCATCTACAAATTTGGAGATATTACATTTTGTTCCCTCATCTAAATCATTAATATACATGGTGAATATCTGGGGTCCAAGCACCAATCCCTGCAGTGCTCCACTAGCCACTGCCTACCAATTTGAAAAAGGCCTATTAATTCCTACTCTTTATTTCCTGTCTGCCAACCAGTTTTTTATCCATCTCAATACACTACCCTTAATCCCATGCACTTTAATTCTACATACCAATCTCTTACGTGGGACTTCTGTCAAAAGCCTTGTCAAAATCCAAATATACCGCATCCACTGGTTCCCCTCGTCAACTCTACTAGTTACATCCTCAAAGAATTCCAGTAGATTTGTCAAGCATGATTTCCTGTTCATAAATCCATGCTGACTCCTGCCACTATTTTCGAAGTGCTTTGCTATAAAATCTTTGATAATGGATTCTAGAATTTTCCCCTCTACCGATGTCAGGTTTACTAGTCTATAGTTCCCTGCTTTCTTGCCAACTTCCTTTTTAAATAATGGAGTTACATTAGCTACCCTCCAATCTGCAGGAACTGTTCCAGAGTCTATAGAATCTTGGAAGATGACCACCAATGCATCCACTATTTCCAGAGCCACTTCCTTAAGAACTCTGGGATGTAGATTATCAGGCCCTGGGGATTTATCAACCTTCAATCCCATCAATTTCCAAACACCATTTCTCTACTAATATTGATCCCTTTCAGTTCCTCCCTCTCACTGAACCCTGCGTTCCCCAACATTTTGGTATCTGATTTGCATCCTCATTTATGAAGACAGATGTAAACTATGTGTTTAGTTGCTCAGTCATTTCTCTGCCCCTATTATACATTCCCCTGTCTCTGACTGTAAGGGACCTACTTTTGTCTTCACCAATCTTTTCTTCTTCACATATACCTAAAGAAACTTTTACAGTCAGTTTTTATGTTCCCTCCAAGCTTACTCTCGTACTCTATTTTCCCCTTCTTAATCAAACCGTTCATCCTTCTTTGCTGAATTCTAAACTTCTCCCAATCCTCAGACTTGATTTTTTTCTTGGCCAATGTGTGTGCTTATTCTTTGGATCAAATACTATCTCTAATTTCACTTGAAAGCCGTGGATTGGTCACCTTTCCCGTTTTAACTTAGTGCCAGACAGGAATAAACAATTGCTGCAAATCCCCCATGCGCACCTTGAATGTTTGCCATTGCCTATCCATAGTCATCTCTTTAAGTAATGTTCCCCATTCGATCAAAGCCAACTCACGCCTCATATCATCATAGTTTCCTGTATTAAGATTCAGG
The DNA here is from genome assembly GCF_902713615.1 of Scyliorhinus canicula. Classification (NCBI taxonomy): domain Eukaryota; kingdom Metazoa; phylum Chordata; class Chondrichthyes; order Carcharhiniformes; family Scyliorhinidae; genus Scyliorhinus; species Scyliorhinus canicula. Next base: position 53,589,464 of record NC_052148.1, read on the forward strand.
ACCCTAGTCACATCAACTACTTCACCCTCTACCTTGATGAAGGATTCTATCATATTATGGTCTCTCATCCCCAAGGGGTCACGCACAACTAGATTGTCAATGATTCCATTCTCATTACAAATTACCCAATCTAGGATGGTCTGCTTTCTAGTTGGTTCCTCAATATATTGGTCCAGAAGATCATCCCGTATACACTCCAGGAATTCCTCCTCTACGGTACTGTGGCTAATTTGATTTACCCAATCTATATGTAGATTAAAATCACTCATAATTACAGATCTTCCTTTATCGCATGCATCTCTTATTTCCTGTTTAATGCCATTTGCAACATCACCACTGCAGTTTGGGGGTCTATATATGGCATCCATTAATGTTTTTTGCCCCTTGTTGTTTATCAGTTCTACCCATACAGATTGCACATTGTTAGAGCTAATAGCCTTCCTCATTGTTGCATTAACCAGCACTGCCAGGCCACAACCTTTTCCTTTTTATCTGTCCTTCCTAAATACTGAATACCCCTGCACATTCAGTTCCCATCTCTGGTCATTCTGCAGCCATGTCTCCGTAATCCCGATTATATCATACCCGGTTACTTCTATTTTGGCAATTAGTTCATCCGTTTTATTGCGAATGGTCCATACGTTAAGGCACAAAGCCTTTAAGCTTGTCCTTTTAACATTACTTGTCTCGTTCCCAATATTTTTAAACTGTGACCCTGTTTGAATCTGGCCCTTGGTTTCTTTGCCCATCACTTTTCTTATTCCCCTTTCTGTCTTTTGTTTTTGCCCTTGTTTCTTCCTCCTCTGATCCTTTGCATAGGTTCCCACCTCCCATGCCATTTTAGTTTAAACCCTCCCCAACCATTCTGTTGACCTCTGTTGTGCAGATAGAGCTAATGTATGCATTTAGTTGGCCAGCCATTCTTTTCTTCCCCATTATAAATGTCCCTGTTTCTGACTGTAGGGGACCTACATTTATCTTCATCAGTCTTCGTCTGGTCACATCTACAGAAGCTTTTACAGTCAGTTTTTATGTTCTGCGCAAGATTACTCTTGTACTCTACTTTCTACTTCTGTTCAATCCCTTTGTCCCCATTGCAGAATTCTAGGCTACTCCCAATCCTCAGGTCTGCAGTTTTATCTGACCAATTTGTATGCCTTATCCTTGGAATGTGGCATTATGATCCTTGATGTGCTGAACTGAGAGGACATTCGATCATGTAAGGGCCTAACTTCTTAAAGCAGGTTTGAGAGGATAGGTGGAGCTCCCTCCCCCCTCTTTTCTTTCATTTGTATGTTGTGCATTAGGCGATTCATCTGCAGATCTGGAGTCAGCTTCAGTATGAATACTGACAGCACCTGGTTTAGCCTCTCCATCACCACTCTCGCCATACACTGTCGGAGTATTTTGGTAACCAGTTTTGCATTAGTCACAATTATCTCCGGCTAAACTTTGGAAAGATCAGAGTTCCCTTTTCTCCCACCATGATGCGCTATCAATTGCACTTAAAGACTCGAATCGGTACAAGAGAGGCTTTATTACCGTGAAATGTTTATCCTCCGGCTGCAGCTGGTAGAATGGCAGCTCAGGAGAACTCATACATATTTATACGGCTCCCTGTGGGCGGAGCTAGCCAGCAGGGGCTACCGGCGAACCTGTAGTACAGGTACTGCTGTACATCCCCTAATACAGGCACACACACAATTACACAGTGGTGGATCACCACACACCATAAACTCAATTGCCTTGCCCAGTGATTCTATCCCTCTCCCTCAACACTGTATGCGTCTGAAGCAAACTGCCAGAAATATTTTTCTTGTATTTGAGCTGAAGCTGAGCTTCCAACACAAAACCTCAAAACATAAATCCACCTCTTGAAACATTGGCTTGAGGCAGCAGCAATGGAAGTCAATTGCCTGCTGAAAACCTCATCCATGCTGTCTTCACCTCCAGTCTCAGCTATTCAAACACCCACCCTGTAAACTTCAGCTCTTCCAATGCTCTGCTGTCAACACCCTAGTCTGTAACAGGTTTAGCTTACCAATCATCCCTGTTGTTGCTGTGTAATAATTTCATAAAATGCTCAGAACCTCATTGAATATTATAGAAATAATTGTCCGTGTGGAGTTTGCACATTCTCCCCGTGTCTACATGGGTCTCACCCCCACAACCCAAAAAGATGCGCAGGGTGGATTGGCCACATTAAATTGCCTCTTTATTAGAATTAATTGGCTACTCCAAATATATTTTTAAAAAATATATTATAGAAATAGCTTTCTCTCTCTCTTAGAAGGAAAGTTCCACATAGCAGTTTGCTGACTGAGAAGCACAAAACAGTGAAGGCTGTTATCTTGACCATGGACATGTCCCTAATACAAGCACCGAAATAAGATATTGCTGATCCTGTTTGGGGAGTGTGTGGTTGGTTGGGGAGGAATGACCTTATAGAACATTTGCAAAGTAACTGAACTGAAGGGTAAAAATGTTAAACGGGACATCCGTCATAAGATGACTTCATGAGCTTCTGACGGATATCGGAGGCATTAGCCTCCTGGAATTAAGGTTAACAAAGGGGCTCACTCAGAGGGAAAAATCACTTTGTCTGGAAGAAAGCTTCTCAAGGTAGACTAATGCTGGCATCAGTCTAACACTTTGGCTAGCTCAGGAAAGATGAAGAAATCAGAAGAAACTGCCACTTCCAGCTGTGAAGATTAGCTTCATCCATCTATTTGTCTGATTGAGCACCAGCAAACCATTCCAAGAAGAATGCCACAATCAGCCATGGAGATGAGCATCCCTCTGCTTCTCCCAAGACAAATGTCGTTTCTGCCCATTTGGATTATATGTCAGGCGTGATACCATCAAAAAATTTCTAAGTGTAAATTTTGGGCAAGTTTGGCGGGGTGTTTCCCGCCAGCTTTTTGGGTGCGATCCAGACCGGTATTCACCCACAATTTGTCATATCTTTTGGCCTTGGGGAGTTTCTCTCCGGTCTAGCCTATGAAAGTAACCACCGCGCCGCAACATGGCCAATAGAAGCCAGGAGACCCTGTCCTGGGAGCTACCTGGCTCACAATGCCTCGTGAGATGTAACGCGATCTCGTGAGAAATTGTGATTTGAATTCGGCCTATTGTAGGTGGTGTCACATTTGTGCAAATCGCCATCTTCGAGCGAGACAGCTAGTCTCACTTTAATATGTAGTTTCCTGAGGCAGCCAAGGAGTTGGGATCTATACCCTTCACCTCGGAGGCCTCGGGCAAGCGCCATTCAGTACTGGTGGACACAAATGAGGACCAGACAGAAGCACACTCATGTTGCATTGGTTTATTGTTACGGGTACTGAGGTACAGTGAAAAATATTGTTCTGTGTGCAGCTCAAATAGATCATTCCGTACATGAAAAGAAAATACATAATAGGGCAAACACAAAATACACAATGTAAATACATAGACACAGGCATCGAGTGAAGTATACAGGAGTGTAGTACTACTCACTAGATAAGATGTGTGAAGAGACCGGATCAGTCCATAAGTCCATCAGTCCATAAGAGGGTCGTTTAGGAGTCTGGTAAAAGTGGGGAAGAAGCTGGAAGAGTGAGTAAGCCGTGTGGGAGGGGTGTTTGATTATGCTGCCCGCTTTCCCAAGGCAGTGGCAGGTGTAGACAAAGTCCATGGATGGGAGGCGGGTTCCCGTGATGGATTGTGCTGTATTTACGACTCTCTGTAGTTTCTTCCGGCCTTGGGCTGACCAGTTGCCATACCAAGCTGTTGATGCAGCAAGATAGGATGCTTTAAGTAGCGGGGTATTTCTCAATGCTGCAAGCACCGGGAAATGCGCGGCTAAACACGCTCGCTATGGGACTTTGTTCCCATTTGTTTAAATTGCGCACTTAGAAATGTTTTCAGCAGACTTCCGGTGGCTATGATGGAGTAGGAAGCCACACATTTGGGAGCTCCCATTTTAAAGAGACTTTTCGGCTCTTTTGAGAGCCCAAAACAGAAATTTTTCGACGTCTCCCGGTGGGGGAAGGTGTGCTGAACAACTTTCCCCGCAGTCCATGCCTCGAACTCGGAGTGGAAAGGGGGAAAAAACGGCAGCAGCTCCTCAGAAGAAATGGGGGAAGGAATCCAAGAAGGCCGCCGGAGGAGCACCAGAGGATTGGAGGCTGTGGGCCCAGGAGCAACAAACTGATCTCCTGCGCTGCTTTAAATAATTCAAGGATGAGGTGCTGAGCTCTCTGCAGGAAACAAACAGAAGGCTGTCAGAGATTCAGTCCACCCAGGGTGCTGCCATCAAGGAGTTGCAGACACAGGCCACTGAACGAGAGGAGGAGGCCGTGATCCTCGTGAGTAAGGTGGAGGGGCACGAGGCACTCCACAAGAAGTGGCAGGAACGCTTCGAGGAGCTTGATCACCGCATGAGGCGGAAAAACCTGCGGATCCTGGGCTTTGCGGAGGGGCTAGAGGGGTCGGACCTGACAGCCTACGTGGCTGTAATGCTGAACTCGCTAGTGGGGGCCGGGTCTTTCCATCTCCCCTTGGAGCTGGAGGGAGCGCACAGGGTGCTGGCCAAGAGGTCTAAGGAAGATGAACCCCCGCGTGCGGTGCTGGTGAGGTTCCACCGGTTCAGTGATCGGGAGTGCGTGCTGCGCTGGGCCAAGAAGGTGAAGAGCAGCAAGTGGGAGAATGGGGTAGTACGGATCTACCAGGATTGGAGTGCGGAGGTGGCTAAGCGGCGGTCCGGATTTAATTGGACGAAAGAGGTGCTTTATAGAAAAAAGATAAAGTTCGGAATGTTGCAGCCCGCGTGCCTGTGGGTAACTTATTCGGACCGGCACCATTATTTCGATTCCCCGGAGGAGGTGTGGGCCTTCGTGCGGACGGAGAAACTGGACTTGAACTAGGGGTTGGGGGTTGCGAGGTCGGCTGTAATATATTAGTGCTGGATTCTGCTGTTGCTGTGTTCTCTTTTTCTTCTGTTTATCTCTTCTTGTCTTAGTACTTTTGCAATTTTGATATGGTTATTTACGGAGGGGTTGTTCTGCTATGTTTTTGTTTTTGTGCTGTGGGGCATTGTTGGGGCTGTGTATCTTGTGGGGAGGGTTGGGGGGGTCTGTTGTATTCTATGTCGGAGTGGGGGTATGGAGTGGGGCTGATATTTAGGAGCTGCGTCAGAAGGGTGTGGTGGGGCAGTGCGAAAGCGCGGGCTTTCCTCTGGTTTCCCGTGCTGCGGGGCTGGGGGGTGGAGACGGTGACGGGGGAGGTGGGGCCTTAACTGGTTCTTCCCCGCGCTGGAGCGGTGCCTGGAGAAGGGATAGATTGGGGGATGATCCCACTTCGGGAGGGGTCGGGCTATTGGCGGGAGTTTCCGGGGTCAGCAGGAGTTAGCTAACCCACAGAAGTACAATGGAGGACGCTTCGCGGCTGGGAGGGTTCCTAGGCTGGGGGGGAAGGGAGGGGGGGAAAGAGGAATACCGGGTTGCTGCTGGTAGGGTCAAGAAGGAGCTGGGGGGGCTGGGGGGACAGAGGTGAGGTGTTGTCGCTATGGGGACTGGGTCGGGCAGGGGGTGCTGGCCTGGGGCGGGCAGTCGACGGGCTATGGCTAGCCGACGGAGGAGGGGGGGCGGGACGCCCTCTGATCCGGTTGGTCACTTGGAATGCGAGAGGGTTGAAGGGGCCGGTGAAGCGGTCGAGGGTACTGGCTCACCTGAAGGGGCTAAAGGCAGATGTGGCAATGCTTCAGGAGACCCACCTGAGGGTGACGGACCAGGTCCGCCTGAGGAAGGGATGGGTGGGGCAGGTTTTCCACTCTGGGTTGGATGTGAAGAACCGGGGAGTGGCGATTCTGGTGGGGAAAAATGTGTTGTTTGAGGCATCGGAGGTGGTGGCGGATAAGGGGGGTAGGTATGTTATGGTTAGGGGCAGGCTACAAGGAGAGAAGGTGGTACTGGCTAGTGTGTATGCCCCAAATTGGGACGATGCGGGCTTTATGAGGCGTATGTTGGGACGGATCCCGGATCTGGAGGCGGGAGGTCTGATCATAGGGGGGGACTTTAATACGGTGTTGGATCCTTCACTGGATCAGTCCAGCTCTAGGACGGGTAGGAGGCCGGTGGCGGCCAAGGTACTGAGAGGGTTTATGGATCAGATGGGTGGAGTGGATCCATGGAGGTTTGTGAGGCCGAGGGCACGCGAGTACTCTTTCTTCTCCCACGTACATAGGGTCTACTCTCGGATAGATTTCTTCGTGGTGAGTAGGGGACTGATTCCGAGAGTAGAGGAGGCCGAGTATTCGGCCATCGCAATCTCCGACCACGCTCTGCATTGGATAGAGTTGGAGATGGGGGAGGTGCAGGACCAACGTCCGTTGTGGCGGTTGGATGTGGGGTTGTTGGCGGAGGAGGAGGTGTGTAGGAGGGTCCGGGCAAGTATTGAGGGGTACCTTGAGGTGAATGATACGGGGGAGGTTCAGGTGGGGATGGTCTGGGAATCCCTGAAGGCAGTAATTCGTGGGGAGCTGATATCCATCCGAGCACACAGGGAGAGGAGCGAGAGGAGTGAGAGGGATAGACTGGTGGGAAAGATGCTGGAGGTGGACAGGAGGCACCAGAGGAGGGACTGTTGGGGGAGAGGCACAGCTTGCAGGCTAAATTTGATTTGCTGACCACTAGAAAGGCGGAGGCACAGTGGAGGAAGGCACAAGGGGCAGTGTACGAACATGGTGAAAAGGCGAGTAGGATGCTGGCTCATCAGCTCCGCAAGCGGGATGCGGCTAAGGAGATTGCTGGAGTGAGAGACAAGAGTGGGAATGTGGTGCGGAAGGGGGTAGAGGTGAATGAGGTCTTCAAGGATTTTTACGGGGAACTGTACCGGTCGGAGCCAACGGGGGAGAGGGGGGGAATGGAGAGGTTCCTTGACAGGCTTTCTTTCCCGAAGGTGCAGGAGGAGAAGGTGGAGGGACTGGGTGCGCCGATTGAGCTGGAGGAGCTAGTTAAGGGGATCGGGCAGATGCAGTCAGGGAAGGCACCGGGGCCGGATGGGTTCCTGGTGGAATTTTATAAAACGTTTGTGGACCTAGTGGGCCCCTTGCTGGTGCGGACACTCAATGAAGCGTGGGAAGGGGGGACTTTGCCCCCGACGTTGCCGCGGGCGCTGATCTCGTTAATTTTAAAGAGGGACAAGGACCCCCAGCAGTGTGGTTCATACAGGCCCAAATCTCTCCTCAACGTGGATGCTAAAGTGCTGGCAAAAATCCTGGCCACCAGGATAGAGGACTGTGTGCCAGGGGTTGTGCACGAGGACCAGACAGGTTTTGTGAAGGGAAGGCAGCTGAACACGAATGTGCGGAGATTGTTGAATGTCATCATGATGCCGCCGATTGAGGGGGAGGCAGAGATAGTGGTGGCGCTGGATGCAGAGAAGGCCTTCGATAGAGTGGAGTGGGGGTACCTATGGGAGGTGTTGGGGAGGTTTGGATTTGGTGAAGGGTTCATTAGATGGGTAAGGCTGCTATATGAGGCCCCGATGGCGTGCGTGGCCACGAATAGGAGGAGGTCGGAGTACTTCCGGCTTTACCGAGGGACCAGGCAGGGTTGCCCCCTGTCCCCCTTGTTGTTTGCACTGGCAATCGAGCCGCTGGCGATGGCGTTGAGAGATTCAGAGAGGTGGAGAGGCTTGGTGCGAGGTGGAGAGGAACATAGGGTGTCATTGTATGCCGACGACCTGTTACTGTATGTGGCGGACCCGGTGGGAGGGATGCGGGGAGTGATGCAGTTGCTAGCTGAGTTTGGGACCTTTTCAGGTTATAAATTAAATTTAGGCAAGAGCGAGGTGTTTGTGGTGCACCCTGGAGACCAGGAGGAAGGAATTGGTAAGGCTCCCGCTTAGGCAGGCAGGGGAGAGCTTTAGGTACCTGGGGGTGCAGGTGGCCAGGGACTGGGGGACTCATCACAAGCATAACTTCACCAGACTTGTAGATCAGATGGAGGAGGAGTTCAAGAGGTGGGACATGCTGCCATTGTCGTTGGCGGGGAGGGTACAGTCCGTCAAGATGACGGTGCTTCCGAGGTTCTTGTTCCTCTTTCAGTGCCTGCCCATATTTATCCCCAGCCTTCTTTAGGAGAGTGACTAGCAGTATTTTGAGCTTTGTGTGGGCACATGGGACTCCGAGAGTGAAGAGGGTGTTCCTGGAGCGAGGAAGGGATAGAGGCGGGCTGGCGCTGCCCAACCTTCTGGGGTACTATTGGGCAGCCAATGTGTCAATGGTGCGTAAATGGGTGATGGAGGGGGGAGGGGCGGCGTGGAAAAGAATGGAGATGGCGTCATCTAGAGGTACGAGCCTGGGTGCCATGGCAACGGCACCGTTGCCGCTCTCTCCTAAGAGGTTTACCACGAGCCCGGTGGTGGCGGCGACCCTAAGAATCTGGGGACAGTGGAGACGGTATCGGGGGGAAACAGGGGGCTCGATGGAGGCTCCACTGGGTGGCAACCATCGGTTCATCCCGGGGAACACGGATGGGGGATTTAGGGGGTGGCAAAGGACGGGCATCAGCAAATTGAGGGACCTGTTTATTGGCGGGAGGTTTGCGGGCCTGGGGGAACTGGAAGATAAATTTGGCCTTCCCCAAGGGAACATGTTCAGATACCTGCAGGTAAAGGCGTTTGCTAGGCGACAGGTAGAGGGATTCCCTTTGCTAGCCTCGCGGGGGACGATGGACAGAGTGCTTTCAGGGGTGTGGGTCGGAGAGGGGAAGGTGTCTGACATCTATAAGGTAACGCAGGAGGTGGAGGAGTCGTCAGTGGAGGAGCTGAAGGCTAAATGGGAGGAGGAACTCGGGGAGCAGATAGAGGATGGGACTTGGGCGGATGCCTTGGAGAGAGTTAACTCTTCCTCCTCATGTGCGAGGCTTAGTCTCATCCAATTTAAGGTGCTGCACCGGGCCCACATGTCTGGGACTAGGATGAGTAGGTTCTTTGGGGGTGAGGACAGGTGCACCAGATGTTCGGGGAGTCCAGCGACCCACGCCCATATGTTCTGGGCATGCCCAGCACTGGAAGAATTCTGGAAGGGAGTGGCGGAGACGGTGTCGAGGGTGGTTGGATCCAGGGTCAAACCAGGGTGGGGACTCGCGATCTTTGGAGTTGCGGTAGAGCCAGCAGTGCAGGAGGCAAAAGAGGCCGGTGTCCTGGCCTTTGCGTCCCTAGTAGCCCGCCGAAGGATCTTGCTGCAGTGGAAGGATGCAAGGCCCCCAAGCGTGGAGACCTGGATCCGTGACATGGCGGGATTTATAAAATTGGAAAAGGTCAAATTTGCCCTGAGAGGATCAATACAAGGGTTCTATAAACGATGGCAGCCTTTTCTGGACTTCCTGGCTCAGAGATAGGTAACTTGGTCAATGGCAGCAGCAACCCGGGGGGGGTGCACTATTGTAGTGTCTATTCTGTAACTTTATAGTGTGTTAATTTGCGTTGTTGTTAAAATGCTGTGTTGTTTATGGAGGCGGGGCGAATGTATATGATTGTTAATATTATTGTTATTTTCGGTATTTTACTAAGGTGTGTCAATGTTGTATAAAATCAAAATTTTTCAATAAAAATTATTTTTAAAAAAAAAGAAATGTTTTCAGCAGTGGGGAGCTGAACTCGCCGGTGAGATTGGCTGCTCAGAAATTGGGTCACCATTTTGAAAGGGTGCCCCGGCCTCGAAGTGCATTTGTGTGTCCCACACACAGCCCACTCACAGGCAATACCACCCCCGCAGACATGGGCATCATCACCGCGTAAGCGAGGACACCCCGCTCTGGGTCGCTGAGGGCCCCCCTTTCCAGGCCCCCACCCCTCTTTTCACCCCCGCCCTCCCACCCTGCAACATTTAAGAGGCCCGTTCATACCCCCTCAACCACCCCTCCCACTCTATCCCCCTCATTCCCCCTTTCATGGGCATGTCCCCCTCAGGCTCCGAGCACGTTGGCACTGCCAGCCTGCCAGTGTCACCCTGGCACCTTAGGTACGGAGACCCAAACTACACTGCATACAGTATTCCAGACTCACCAAAATCCAGTACAATCGTAGCATCGGTACTTCAGTCTCATTGGATAAGCGTGGTAGTAAAATGGATGATACACTTCGTTATTAGCATAGGAGCATTACACTATTATATGATCCAATGAAAGACATTAAACGGGAAAGGGGGAACTTAACACCTGCAATCTAACTGCACAATTCCTTGATAGTGGGAACAGCAATAGATGAAATCATTAGGAAACCAGCAGCATTGTAGGAATTTGAGTGCAAAGCACCGAGATGATTACAGATTTTTACAAGCCAACAGTAAAGTTGCAGTGCGAGTACTGTCTGCAATTTGGCAGCCCATTATAAAAATAACACGAAAGTCAAAGATTCACTAAGATGATACAAGGACGGGAATCTAAAGTTATGAGAGATGACCTGAAGTGCTGAGATTATTTCCTCCAGAGCAGTGATTTCCATAGAACCCCTACAGTGCAGAAGGAGGCCATTCAGCCCATTGAGTTTACACCGACACTCCGAACAAGCCCCCTTTCCGAGGCCCACTCCCCCCCGCCCTAACCCTGTAACCCCGTAATCCTATTTAACTTGCACATATTTGGACCCTGAGGGGCAATTTAGCATGTCCCATCCACCTAACCTGCACATCTTTGGACAGTGGGAGGAAACAGAAGCACTCAGATGAAACCCATACAGACACGGGAAAACGTGCAAATTCGACACAGTCACCCAATGCCAGAATTGAAACCTGGTCCCTGTGAGGCTGCAGTGCTAACCACTGTGCATAGAGGTTTTTAAATGTACAGTGTGTTTTGATAAAATGTGAGATAGAATATTAATAGAATATTTCCTCTGGCTGGCCAAGAAGTCATTAATTTAAAATTGTCACTAAGTGAGTGACGGGAAAAATCGAGTAATTTCTTTGCACAGAGTGTTGTTAAAACATGGAATGCATTGCCACAGGGAGTAGTTGAGGCAGAGATTGTAGCTTCTTTTAAGGGAGAAGTGGATAATTAATTGAAGCAGTGGAAGATATATCGCTATGGGGACAGAGTAGGGTATTGAGATTCGTTTTGGATTTCTCTAGCAAAGAGCTGGCACAGATGCAATGGCCCAAATAGCCTCATTCCCTCATATAAACTCTTGATGGCTCGTTCATGGAATTTCCCACTTTACACTGTTTACAATGAGGGTATAATGTTTATGAAGTCAAGAACATTACAACATGTAAAGCATAATGCATTACTCTGCTGCCAAAGTGTAAACACGTGTCTCTTTAATGCTAGAAAATCAATCAATATGTTTCCACAGCAATCAACTCATGAACCATCTCTCCATCACACCAAATGTACAATATACAGGATTCACTGCAGCAACTCACCAAGGTTAATGCAACAGTACCTCCGTGCCCTACCCTGCAACTTCTGTCACTGTGGATGACTAGGCAGCGAGGCCATCGGAATATTCTCATCGCACACCATCCTTCATCAAGAGTTTAATAACTGGGATTCCCTGCTAAAGATCGTCACCATAATAACTGTACCCGATCAAGAAAGCCCACAACCTTTTTTTTAGAGCAACACGGACCATGGAAACAAAACAAAAACAATTGTAATTTGTGTTAAGCGAACACTGGGGTGAGTTGATTCACGAGTTAATTGCTCACGGCCATTGCGTCTCAAATTTTCTGAGTGTAACACCAAGTTTGCACAGCGCAATATAGGGTGCCTGCATTGCCACCGACAGAAATGTGACAGACAAGAAATGTGTGCATACATAAATAAAGCTTCCGCACTATTACAACTGAATCTCTTAAATAGCTGTACATGCTAAATCAGAGGGTGTGCAATTTGTATCATACAGTGTAAAACAGGATAGGGTAAAAGTTTCACTTTTGCCAGCCACAACATGCCAGCCATAATTGCTCACCCATTCACTTTAATGGAGGGGATATTGTGGGCTGGAGAGGCAGGCTTTTTCTTCCAGTGCTATCATTCTACTGCTAAAGGTTGGTTATGAGTCCCTATTAAGGCTACAAATTACAGCTGATGGATGAGTTCAAACAGAGCTAAGTTGCTGTGACATTGTGGCTTTGGTATTATGTGTTGCTCGCCATGAATACACACCAAATGGTTGCTTTTGTTTCTTTGTATTCCCCACCCTTTCCATCATGTGTCACATGAATTTCCATTATACTACGTTTGACATCTGGGGCGGGATTCTCCCCTATCCGGTGGGGCGGGGGGTCCCGGCGTAGCGGAGTGGCGCCAACCACTCCGGTGTCGGGCCTCCCCAAAGGTGCTGAATTCTCCGCACCTTTGGGGGCTAGGCCCGCGCCGGAGCGATTGGCACCATGCCGACTGGCGCCAAAACTGGCACCAGCGGCCTTTGAAGCCCGCCGCCCGGCGCCGGGGCTGGCCGAAAGGCCTTCGCCGGTTCGCACGTACGCTGGTGGTGACATCGGCGGCAGCTGCCGCTGACGTCAACACCGGCGCATGCGCGCTGGGGGATTCCCTTCCGCCTCCGCCATGGTGTAGGCCATGGTGGCGGCGAAGGAGAAAGAGTGCCCCCCACAGCACTGGCCTGCCCGCTGATCGGTGGGCCCCGATCACGGGCCTGGCCACCGTGGGGGCACCCCCCGGGGTCCGATCGCCCCGCGCCCCGCCCCGCAGGACCCCGCTCGCGCCGCCGATCCCGCCGCCACCAGAGGTGGTTCAAACCTCGGTGGGGGGAGAGGCCTCCCAGTGGCGGGACTTCGGCCCATCGCGGGCCGGAGAATCGCCGCAGGGGGCTCGTCGCTCGACGTGGCGGATTCCCGCACCCGCCAATTCCTGGGTGGCGGAGAATTTCTGCCACGGCGGGGGCAGGATTTTCGGCAGCCCCGGGCGATTCTCCGACCCTGCGGAGGGGTCGGAGACTTTCGCCCCAGATGTCTGACACCTAAAATTACATCAATTTGAGATATGTGGCAGATTTTATAAAATTGGAATGGACTTTAATTGAATGAATTGAATTCAAGAGCAGAACATTAATAGAATATTTACACTGTCTTATATTAGATAAATAAGATATTCCGAGTGATGCAATAAAGTAAGTTTTACGTCAATGGTCAGAAACATTTTATTATGATCTGTTCAAGTTGTTAGTTATAATGGTCAAGAGCAAATCGATTAATTCGACATTTTCAAAGCGATGCAAAACCAAAAGACGCACTGCAAGAAAGTCAATATTTGGAAGGCAAAGATAAATTCATGATTTTTGGAAACCTTGTATAATGGTGAATCTCAAGCTTAGTAAGAAGTCTTACAACACCAGGTTAAAGTCCAACAGGTTTGTTTCAAACACGAGCTTTCGGAGCACGGCTCCTTCAATCTCAAGCTTGACATTGAAGTTTTTATGTCCTATTATAAGACTGGCCAAAACAAGGAGATCAAATCAGCTGAGCACTTCCAACAGATTGTAAATAGACTTCAAAAATCTGAAAACAGATTTATATTCTATGAAAACTTATGCAATGCCACCTTCTTTGTTAAGTAGGTGAACAGTGTCTGCAATAAACAGAAAAATAAACCTCTGCTGCTTACTGGGACATTGTATGCCCAGCGCATATTAGAAAGGCATAAAGTAATGGCATTAGCACTAGAATGGTTACTGCAGTAAAACTGTATTTAAGATTTTTAAAAACATTAGCCATTGCATTTCTAAGCAATACATCCCTCCCTGTGTTACATATTGTTATACTTTTACCCTACTGAATAAACAAGAACTGAAACCTCTTTGGTACAAGTATCGTGCAGTAAGGACTTGATGGCTGTGCTTTTTTAAATCTTTCCCAATTTTATTAAAATTATCACTTTTTATTGTCTCTTCTTTTGATTTCAAAATCCTTTTCGCGTAAATGATAAGTAGCCGATGATAAAAGTCACTCATGATCGCTGTTCTCATTGGCCAATAGGCGCTGAAGCACTGAATCGTCTCAAATGGACGAGTTTGAAATGCATTTTCCATCAACATGCAGACTCCACTGACTCCGTGCAGCAAGCTTCACCAATCTGAAATCAGCAGCTGGAGTGAGCACTGTGTAAGAGCAGAGTACTCCAATGCTCATGCGGGGGTAGGGGGGGGGGGGGGGGGGGGGGGGGGGGGGGGGAGCGGAGTGCAGTGGTGAGGGCTGGAATTTAGAAAGGAGATTGCTGAAAAGACCAGTTCTGCCCTCACCACAAAGCCGTGTTGGTGGTAACTGTACAAACTGTTTTCTTTCCCTGACCCTCACTCCACATCAAACAGATGGAAGCACAGCGCTCAGCAACATAAAAAGGGTAAAGGGAACATAAACCTTAATGCCAAACGTATTTAGAATGAAGATTGATTCCAAACACTGCAAGGGTTAATTAAAAAAAACTATTCTTGCATGTGTGGGGGAGGATAGGAGGAAAGCAGAGACATGAATCATTCTTAGTGATTCAAGTGTTTCCATGACATCAATGGGCAACCTTCCAGCACTCAAGCAAAGGCAAAACCTAAAAGGTACCAAAGAGTCACTGAAGCCAGTGGGTTGTAAAGAGAGCTTTTTTTTTAGCAGAATCCCCATTAAATTAATCTTATCTCAGTCACAGGGCTGCCTCGCTACAATTTTCACACAACTCACATTTGGGATAAAGTGTTTCTAGCCACTGAAAGTGCAACCGACTCAATGGTCTCATACAAAAGCATCCATGTTGTTGCCAGATTTCAATGTTAACTTGTATATGAAGCTTACTCCTTTGCCATTATACTGTGTGGTCCTATTTTAAAATATACCTTTTGTGATCCTGCGTCAAAATCAAATGAACAGAGGCTGCTAATTGGCTATTTTACCTGTACCAATTGCATGCTTTTTGTGGTAATGGTAAGATAAAAACTATGTTAAACATGTGATTTATATCCGTGCAGCACAGCAATCAACCCATAGATATTTGAATGCATTTGTTGTACAAAGCTGTAGACTGCAGGTGTGATTTTTAAAAAGGCCCCTTGGTCCATTTGATTTTATTCTTTCAGAATACCAACCCTACTATCTCCCCATTATAGTATCTAGCTGTTTCTTAAATGAGTGCAGGGTCCTGGCGTCAACTACCATTCCTGGCATCCTATTGCAACAGCTAATGAGCCTCTGTATGAAGTACTTCCTGCCATCTGTCCAAAACTTGTCCTTCAAAACCTTGAACCTATCCCTCCTGTCCGACCAGCCTGAATGAATACCTTTCAATTTACCTTTTTAATCCCAAACCTTTAGCTTAGTCTGTGAAATTCTATCAAAAATGCTCTTTTTGAGACTTAATATCCTGGCTTAGCTAGTTGTTCCACATAACTCATCCTTCTATCAACTTCATTGTTCTCCTCTGTACTGGCTCTATGCCGTAATGGTTCCCTTATGTTGCAGCGACTAGAACTGGAAGCAATTCTCCAGCTGCTGCCTAACCATAGTCCCAGCATGACATCTAGGGATTTCAACTCAACTCATTCCACAATATAACCCACATTCCTGCTTACATTGTTACTACAGCCTTGTTTGGACATGGTACATGACAAGTCATCCAACACCACTGGGTCTCCTTTACCTTCCCTCTTTTCAAGCTCAACCCCACTTGGATAGTACATATGTCATGAATCTTTATTTCCAATAATAGCCAATTTGCATTGTCCATATTAAACTTCATCGGCTGCCGATCAGCCCAGGGGTATGCAACCATTTATTAAGTACAGAAAATGCTAAAAACATTCAGAAAATCATTTAGCATCTTCGAAGAGAAAAGACAATATACTATTCCAAAGTTCTTTCAATTCAGGAACCATTCCTGCAGATTGCAAAAATAGTCTACTTTACTCTGTCAATTAAGAAAGGTGAGAGTGAAAAATCAGAAAATTCAGTTAGCCTGACACTGTTGTTGGGAAATTACTAAGATCCATAATTAAGAGTAGGGTGACCATGATTCTATGAAGATCTTCAGCTGATCAGAGAGAGTCAGCATGGATTTGTGAAGGGCAGGTCATACTTGACAAAAGTGCCTGAATATTTTGAAAAGGTAACTAAAATAGTGAACAGGAGAATGTCTGTGGTGTTATTTATATTTAACTGGAAGAAGACATTAATAAAGACCTTGATAAGAGACTGTTAGCAAAACTTGAAGCTTGTGGAATTGAAGGAAAATGAGTGACCTGCTTAGAAAACATGGCAGAGTTGAAGGAGGCAGAATAGAGGTAACAGGCAGGTAATAGGCAGGATGTGAATAGTGGTGTCCCACAAGGATCTACGATGAAGCCTCAACGATTCATCATATTTGTTATTGATTTGAATGATGGGATAGAAAGCCACATATCCAAATTTTCTGATGACACAAAAACAAGTGCCATTATGAGCAGTGCAAAAATATAGTGAAAGATTAAATTAAGAGGCAAAACTAACAAATGGAGTTCAATGTAGGAAAATGTGATGTCATCAATGTTGGACCTTAAAAGGAAAAAAGAGTAGTTTCTAAATGGCGAAAAGATAGAACCAGTGGAGCTTCAAAGAAACTTGTGGGTCTATCCAGATGCATGGATGAAATGAAATGAATGAAAATCGCTTATTGTCACGAGTAGGCTTCAATGAAGTTACTGTGAAAAGCCCCTAGTCACCACATTCCGGCGCCTGATCGGGGAGGCCGGTACGGGAATTGAACCGTGCTGCTGGCCTGCCTGGGTCAGCTTTAAAAGCCAGCTATTTAGCCCAGTGTGCTAAACCAGCCCCTATCAAACGGAAGTCAAGAACAGGCACAGAAAATAATCAAAAAGGCTGATGGAATGTTGGCCTTTAAATCTAAAAGACTAGGAGACTAGCGTAGAAGTCATAATTCAGCTCTATAAAGCCATGATTAGGCCACACTTGGAATACTATGATCAACTCTGGGCATCGCACCTTAGGAATGAGATATTGGCTTTTGTTGACGTTAAGTGTAGATTTACTAGAATGATACATGGAAGTGTTAAATTGTGAGGAGAGATTATACAAACTCGGGTTGTATTCGTTGAATTCAGCAGGTGAGCTGAATGAAGTTTCCAAGATATTCAGAGGAGCATGTATCGCAGAGAGGGAGATGAATGTGTGGCTGAAAAACTGATGTGAGATAATTGGTTCCAGTTTGTGGGACAGTGCTGGGAAAGTGGGGCTGTAGCATTGCTACACTTGAACTGTGCTGGGACCAGTGTTCTAGCGAATTGTATAACTAGGGAGGTAGAAACGGATTTGAACTAAACAGAGAATAACTAAAAGTTTAATCAGGAGAAAGAAATTACAATAAAGGGAAGCTAGCAAGAAATGTAAAGACGGATAGCAAGAGTTTCCACAGGTGATTAAAAAGAAAAGATTAAATAAAGTGAGTATTGGTCATCTAGTGAGTGATAATATTAGGTAATAATGAAATGGCAGATGAAAAGAACAAATATTTTACATCTTGCTTCACTGAAGTGGATACAAAAAATATTCCCAAAATAGTTGTAAATAAGATGGTGGAAGGGAGAGAGGAACTCGGCGAAATTACAATCACGAGGGAAAAGGTACTGAGCAAATTGATGGAGTTGTGGGCAACAGATCTCTGCGTTCTGATGGGCTTCATCCTAGCGTCATAAAATTCTTTATATTCTGGAAAGGTTCTGGCAGATTAGAAAGTAGCAAGCTCATGGTTTAGGGGGTTACATATTAGTATGGATAGAAGATTGGCTGGTTGGCTGAAAACAGAGATTATGCATACATTGGTCTTTGATTGGCAGGATGTGAAGAGTGAAATCCAGCAGGGGTCGTTTCTGAGGCTTCAATCTTTTATAATTTACATCACTGCCTCAATGAGGGGAGTAAAGGCATAATAACTTTATTTGCAGTCAACACAAAGATAGGAATGTATGTTGCAAAGAAGAGATAAGGGGCAGGATTCTCAGTTTCTGAGACTGTGGGCTGGACGGCCTCCTCAGGGCGGCCAGGGTCAGTGGGCAGCACTGTGCCCCTGTCAGCAACCCGGGTCCCACACACCCGTAACCCTACCCCCCCCCCCCCCCCACTCTCCCAGGAGGACAACCGAACCCCCACCCTGCACACATGCCGGTACCCCTAGCGGCCGCCATGTTCAGGTGCCCTGGCCACTGAGGCCACCGGCTACCCAGCCCCTGAACTGTCTAACTGTCGTTTTCTGTTCCCCCCAACGTGGCGCAAACATAGAGGGAGGTGGCCCAGTCCCAGAGGGAGATGGCACAGTCACTGGCTGGTGTGACACAAACCCAGAAGGTGGTGCACAGTCGCAGAGTGATATGGCGCAGTCCCAGGCGCAGATGGTCCATTCTCTGTGAACCATGGCTGCGTGCCTGCAGACCCTGGTAGAGATCAGAGTGGGACTCCAGGACTGGCAGTGCCAGGTGTCAGGGCAGCCTCAAGGGATATCTCCCCTCGGATCCCCATCCCATATAGTAGCCCGGGGGCCATCGGGCACCCCGAGGGAGGAGGTGGTGTTGGGGCCCACAGGGAGGAACTGGAACACCATGTGGTGTTCTTTGTGTTGCTCATTTCAGGATGGTTGGCGTAGTGTTCACAAAGACCACAAAATAGCTTTAACTTAAAAAAAGCTATAAGTTTATTAACTCCACTAACTTGGATTCGACACGTACTCCTAAAGAAAATACAGTTGATTAATAACATCTGAACTACACTCATCTACTGCTTATCACACTACTGGTTTAAACTATGATCTGCACTCACTTACACTATCTGCTCATCCGACTCTCACTAGCTAACTCCCTCACACACTGTCCCCCGAGGCTTAGCATCACTGCCTTTTATAGTTGTAACTCTAGCTCCCTCTAATGGCTACTCACAACACTTCATTAACCCTTGCAGTGCTGACAGTTATGATGATACCACACACCGCAGCACCTCGGACTCCCCCCCCCCCCCCCCCCCCCCCCCACCACCTACTGTCCCTGGCACATCTGGTGGGCAGTAGGCAGAACAGGGCAGCACTGCCACCCGGGACACCCGAGCATCGTCGGGCCCATCCAGGCCCGGTCGCCCAATAAGATGTCCGGCAACAGGGAACCAAGCCGCAGGGCGGAAATCATAGCAGGCCACCTCCACTCCTGCTGTACGATCTGGGCATCCACCTAGATATAGTGTTAGGGCCTGTAAGGCCAGGAAGTTAGACATAAATTGACACGGGTGCATGGCACAGTTTAGTTATAGGGACTAGGGCACAAATCTGTATATATTTGTTCACGTTAAACACCTTTTGCCACTGTTATAACCTGCCTCGGTGCTCTGTCTGATAGGTGGGCTTGTCAAGACTGGCCGGGTGGGGTGGGGGGGGGGGGGGGGGGGGGGGGTAATGGGAAGACGTTGTGGGGGGGAATGGGCGGACCCTGTTCATGGCCTGGGCTTCCCACACCCCGACCATCTCCACCATCACCACCTCAGACATCCGGTGTGACCTTGTGATGGAATGGCCAGCCCGGATGCAGGGATCACCCAGGTGGATGGTGGACAGTGCTACTGTGGGTAGGAGTCAGACATTGTCATACGATACAAAGCACTAGAGCTCATTGTAAAGCGGGTTGTCCCCACCCTGTAGTGCAACAGCTATGATTCACGGAGGGAGTTGCAAGCGGGGGGTGGCCCGGGGAAAAGGGGGGGGGGGGGGGGGTAAGTGAGACAGCGTGGAGTTGGGATGCGATGTCCATGCCCCTGGCCAGTCCCAACACTTCACCCCTCCCTTGTCAGTGAATCTGGGGGCGATCAGAGCGTCCCGTGCGCGTTGGCCCTGGTGCACATGTCGTGCGGCCTCTCGTCCCTACCTGGGCTCCATGTCCTGCCCACCCTCCCCCTGCATGCTCTTCGTCGGACAAGTCCTGGCATTCCTCTTCATCCTCCTCCAAATATCACCCCTCTGCTGTGCGATGTTTAGGAGGACGCAGCGGACCACCACAATGTGGGCAACCCTCTCAGCATCATACTGGAGGGCCCCTCCAGTGTGGTCCAGGCACCAGAAACATCTTCAGGAGGCCATAGCACCGCTCAATCAAACTCCTGGTTGCTGCATGGGCTTCGTTCTAGCGGGTCTCCATGTCGGTCTGTGGCCTCCAGATAAGCGTCATCAGCCACGACCACAGTGGATAATCCCTGTCGCCCAGGAGCCAATCCACCAGCTGGGAGGGGGGGGGGGGGTCTCGAACATGTCAGGAATCGCCGGGTGTGCCAGGATGAAGGCATCGTGCACGCCGGCCGGGTACCGAGCACAGATGTGTACGATGTGCATCTGATAATAATAATCCTTATTTCACAAGTAGGCATACATTAACAGTGTAATGAAGTTACTGTGAAAAGCCGCTAGTCGCCACATTCCGACGCCTGTTCGGATACACGGAGGGCGAATTCAGAATGTCCAAATGACCTAACAGCACGTCTTTCAAGACTTGTAGGAGGAAACCGGAGCTACCAGAGGAAACCGGTAGAAAGGTGGCGCCTGAGCATGGCAACTCGCTGCGAGCTTTCCCTAACAGATCCACTTATCTTACAATCGTTCTAATCTTTTAAAATTTCCCAATTATGTATTTTCTTTAATTTCCTTTTCTTTTCATGTACTTAATGATCTCTTGAGCTGCTCACAGAAAAATACTTTTCACTGTACCTTGGTACACGTGACAATAAACAAAATCCAATCCAAACCCACGCAGACACGGGAAGAACGTGCAGATTCCGCACAGTCACCCAAGCCAGGAATCGAACCTGGGACCCTGGAACCACTGTGTTACCATGCTGCCGGTCACATGTTCATCGAGTGGAACCCCTTTCGGTTTGTGTACAGTGGCCAGCTATTCGGAGGCGCCCATAGGGGGTCATGCATCCCGTCGATTACCCCCAGGAATCAGGGCATGATGTCGGCGAACCCTGCTGCCCAGACATCCTGGTGGGCTCAGTCCACATTGAAATGGGTGCATTGGGGCGCCCCGGCATATAGGGACTCCTTGGCTGTGCAGATGCACCTTTGCCCCGTGGTCTCTGAGATCCCGGACAGGTCCCCACTCGACACCTAGAAGGACCCCGTCACGTAAAGGTTCAGGGTGGCCGTTATCTTCACAGCCGCTGGGCAGCACAGTGGCGCTGTTGCTTCGTGGTGCGGAGGTCCCAGGTTCGATCCCGGCTCTGGGTCACTGTCCGTGTGGAGTTTGCACTTTCTCCCTGTGTTTGCGTGGGTTTCATCCCCA
Source organism: Scyliorhinus canicula (assembly GCF_902713615.1). Classification (NCBI taxonomy): domain Eukaryota; kingdom Metazoa; phylum Chordata; class Chondrichthyes; order Carcharhiniformes; family Scyliorhinidae; genus Scyliorhinus; species Scyliorhinus canicula. The sequence continues at coordinate 53,610,752 of NC_052148.1, forward strand.
CAACCCAAAGATGTGCATGTTAGGTGGATTAGGCAGCACGGTGGCGCTGTTGCTTCGTGGTGCGGAGGTCCCAGGTTCGATCCCGGCTCTGGGTCACTGTCCGTGTGGAGTTTGCACTTTCTCCCTGTGTTTGCGTGGGCTTCATCCCCACAACCCAAAGATGTGCATGTTAGGTGGATTGGGCAGCACGGTGGCGCTGTTGCTTCGTGGTGCGGAGGTCCCAGGTTCGATCCCGGCTCTGGGTCACTGTCCGTGTGGAGTTTGCACTTTCTCCCTGTGTTTGCGTGGGCTTCATCCCCACAACCCAAAGATGTGCATGTTAGGTGGATTGGGCAGCACGGTGGCGCTGTTGCTTCATGGTGCGGAGGTCCCAGGTTCGATCCTGGCTCTGGGTCACTGTCCGTGTGGAGTTTGCACTTTCTCCCTGTGTTTGCGTGGGTTTCATCCCCACAACCCAAAGATGTGCATGTTAGGTGGATTGCCCCTTAATTGGAGAAAGAAAAAAACTTCACGGCTGCTGCGAACAGGTGTCTTCCCCTATATCACCGCGGTGCCAGCTGCATTGTCTGGCAGATATGTTGCACGGTCTCTCTCCTCAACCAGAGTCTTCGACAGCATGCCTGGTCCGGCAGGTCCTCAAATGTCAGTCGGTGCCGGTGCACACAAGGCGTCATGCGGTGCCTCCTTGGTACCTCCTTCTCCTTGGCCTGTTTGCCAGCCGGCTCTCCAACCTGGGCAGCTGCCACCTGCCTCTCAGCTGCATGCTCCGTTGCTGCAGCTCCCTCCTCCTCCAGCAGCTACAGCTCGTACTGCTGCAGGACATACCCCAGGGCTGCAGTGACGAGCAGGAAGGCCACCATTGCTGGTTGCATTCCAATATCCATTGTCTGCAGGGGGTGAAAGGCCGACATGTTATCATGGTGCCTATCCCTGTTCCCAACCAGGTCCACTGGGCTACATGGTGGCCCCAGTTGGCACTGCGCGCTCCGTCCCAGCATGTCCCTACCCCATCCGCACACCCCTGGCCCCGTTGGTGGAATTTTGAGGTGCAGAATGATCTAAGTGTTATAGCGCATGAGTCACAAAAAATTAGTATGCAGGTACAGCACGAAATTAAGAAGGCCAATGGAATGCTGTCCTTTATTACAAGAGAAATTGAACATAAAGCACGGTAGCACAAGTGGATAGCACTGTGGCTTCACAGCGCCGGGGTACCAGGTTCGATTCCCCGCTGGGTCACTGTCTGTGCAGAGTCTGCACATTCTCCGTGTCTGCGTGGGTTTCCTCCGGGTGCTCTGGTTTCCTCCCACAGTCTAAAGACGTGGCTATGATAAGCAGGTTAATCCCGCCCGCCATTTCAGAAGATGGTGGCAGAGGGACACTGATTATTTTTAAGGCAGAGATAGAGATTCTTTTTTGTGAAGGGGACCAAATGTTATTGGGGGTAAATGGGAATGTGGAACTTGAAACAAAAACAAATTAGCCATGATGTTATTGAATGACAGAGCAGGCACGAGGGACCAAATAGCTTACTTCCGCTCCAAATTCATATATTCGTATAGACATAGAACATAGAACATTACAGACAAAACTATTTCCGTTAGTTGGGGGAGTTTAGGACTGGGGAGCATTGTTTAAAAGTTAAAACCGCGCCTTTGAGGAGCGAAAGGTGCCTCCAACTATTCACATTTATGTTTCCACCTCTAGTTCAGAAGTGTCTGCTCCAGCCATCTGCTGCTGCTCTCTAACCCAAGCTCAGGAGGTTTTTTTTCTCTATTCTTTCATGGGATGTGGGCAACACTGGCAAGGACAGCATTTGTTACCCATCCCGAATTGCCCTTGAACTGAGTGGTTTGCCACATCATTTCAGAGGGCAGTTAAGAGTCAACCACATTGCTGTGGATCTGGAGTCACATGTAAGCCAGACCAGGCAGATTGCCTTCCCTAAAAGGCATGAGTGAACCAGATGGGGTTTTGCAACACTTGCTAGTGGTTTCATGGTCACCATTACTGAGACGAGCTTTTCCATCCCAGATTATTAATTGAATTGAAATTACATCTACTATGGTGGGAATTGAACCCTTGCCCCAGGACATTAACCTGGATCACTGAATTACAAGTCCAGCGACATTACCACAATACCATCATCTCCCCCGAATGGGCTGATCAGAGATCATTCTACAGCACTCCGCTCTATTCATAACTTTTCAGAAAGGAACTTTGACAGGGATAACATCCAGACTTGGGTGGCCAAGTAACACTCAGATCTGTTAAATGCCAGGCAATTACTATTTGACCTCCTGACCTTCAACGTGCTGTCATTGCCTAGTTATTCCAGTTAACATCTTAGGGAGGTGAGGGTGTCTGTGTGGGTCGGGAGGGTTGGGGGTCGATTGAGCAGAGAGAGAACTGAAGGAGCCACATCAATAAAATAGCAACAGGAATAAAAATGCTGGATAAACTCAGCAGGTCTGGCAGCATCTGTGAAGAGAGAAACATAGTTAACATTTCAAGTCTGGATGACTCTTTCTGGAGCGGAAGAAGGGTAGAAATGTGATGGACTGTATAGTTGCACAGGAGGGTGGAGAAGGTGGCGCGGAATAGAACATTAGGGATAGTTTGGAGCCAAGGAGAGATTGACAAAGATGTCATGGACACAAGATTAGTAACAGGAAACTGTGCAAGTTCTGGAGCACAAGTCTTCAGGCTTGACAGCAACATCTGCCATTCACTTGCCCACTCACTCAACACGTCCAAATCACAGTGAAGGATCTCCGCATCCTCCTCACAACTCACCCAACCACCCAACTTGGTGTCATCTGCAAATTTGGAGATATTGCAATCTGTTCCCTCATCTAAATCATTAATATGTATTGCGAATAGCCTCGCCAATGACACCCTATAAATGAATTTAAAATGTCCAGGGAATGGTTTAGAAATCTTGAGTTTAAGTTGAGTTTTGTACAAAGTGCTCTGTGACAAGCACTGCAAACACTGAGTCCATTGTCCTTTCTGCAATGTTTCAGTTTGGTTCAGGCCTGTGACAGTTAAGAGGGAATATCAGTAAGTTATAGAATTATTAATACGTAGATCATTAAAAATGCAATTGACAGGTACAGAAGATAATCGAAGAAGCAAATGGAATACTGGCCTCTATATCAATTCAACGTTTATATATTTATACATATACAATATATATATTTAGTGGATATGTAGGTATATATTTATTGCCACTTACAAATATTATGAGATACTGTAGGAAGAATTTTGCCATTTTTTGACTAAATGTCATCTCGGCAGGAAACAGAGGGTAGCCTTCCAGCTGCACTGCTGGCTTTAACCCGCCATACGTTTAAACATTGTCAACAAAACTGGAAATGAAACCCCCCCTACCCCAAAGAATTATATCTAGCACTTACCCCACAGAACACCACTCAGCACCTATCTGACAGAACCCCACCCGGCACCTCCCCATGGAACTGTCTCCTGGCACTGCCCTGGTACTCACCTGTGCGTCTTCGGTGGGTTCTGCTCACCAAGTGCACGGCATAGGAGATGTGTCATAATTCATGTCGGCCATGTTTTGGGGTTCAGTGGTGCTTTTTCAGCGCACTCCATCACCTGTGCTATCTCGATCGCTTTTCCAATGTTATAGTGGTTTCAGTCAAGAGCATCTTCTGGATATTACGATTATGGATTCCACAAACCAGCGGGTCGCGTAACATGTCACTAAGTGAGATTCCAAACTCTCAGTGCTCAGTGAGTTAGTGAAGCCTGGCTATGGAACCTTAGACAGATTCATCATGGTCTCTTACAGCAGAGTTAAACTTAAACACTGAAGGATAATCGAGGGCCTTGGGTTGAAATGGTCCTTGACCAATGTCACTATCTGGGCAAAGGTCATCGAGACTGGTGCCTCCGGGGACGCAAGGTTCCTAATCACATCATATGTTTGAGACCCGCAAACTGTCAGAAGTATCAGCTTCTGCTTGTCCTCACATGTGATCTCATGCGCAGTCAAAAACAAAATAGCAGGGCCGTTCGATGTACTGAATCCAATCCTCAACTCCTTGGTCAAACGGGCCGAGTTTACCAATGATAAGCAGTTCCACTCACAATTTAATGGCTCTTGCTGGACCTTCTCTACTTTCTCAACTGATCCTTCCTTCCCCCCTCAATTCATGATGTCTGGCGGCTGTGATCAAAACTTTTACCTCGCTGCCTATGTGGTAGCCCGAGACATACGCTGGAGACATCCAGTTGTTAACAAAGGGGTTTATTGGTGAAAGGCAAAGGCAGTTATGTAACAGGCACAGGACACTATACAACAGGTCTTAACATCTCAGTTCCCTGGTCCACACTGCCCAGGGTCCTGCTTCCAAAAATTCCCGCGCAAAATTCCTATTGGTCGGGGTTGTGCACTCCCATGCGATTGGTCCCTAGACGGTCACGTGGAGCCTGCCCCCTTAAAAGAGCCGTGCTACCGTACCCAGCTTCAGTTACACCTCTTTCCCACCTTTCCCTTCCCTGCTCACGTGTCCCCTCCTACTGACTGAATTTCTTACACAACTGCTTGCATGAATCCACAAACAAAATACCCACACAGATAAATGCAATAACATTTGCAGATATCACGTGGTAAAGCATCACAAGGTCAGAAGTTGGTTTGAATGGACCTCAAGAAATAACTCCAACCAGGTAACATTAGACTATAGGGAAGCAAATTCAAAAAAACTAAAAGCAACTGAAAATGTCCAAGACTGGTGTAAATGTGGAAACGTTTAAAATATTTAAACAATAATTCTTACATTTAGATTTACAATTTCTGTCACTTGCAATCAGCTTTATTTCCTACATCTGCAAAACAATCTTAAAATTGAATGTTCTCCAGTTTACTCTCCCAAAGAACATACTAGTTACCATTTTCTCATACATGCTAATTGACCTATCAATCAAACCCAGAGATTTTCATTGCAACCTGACCTGCAAGTGAACATTTCATCCATTTCAAGAACGCGGGGCAATTCAGTTACTAGCCTTAAAGGGACACACATCCGCATTCTATTTTACCTGTCATCGTGCTCCTAAGAAGATAAGAAAGCGGAGTAAGCCATAGTGGCCCGAAAGCATGCTCTGCCATTCAAATCATGGGTGAATCTTGGACTTCATCCCCATTTTCCCATCCTTCCCTTACCCTCTATTCCCTGTAAGACCAATAATCACGCACAACCCTAAATGTTTTCAATGCTGGAGTATCCACAACCCACTGAGGTAGAGAATTCCAAAAAATTGCAACCCTTTAAGGGAAGAAACGTCTCCTCACGTCAGTCCTAAATGATTGCCCTCAGCTTCTTAGCCCAAGACAGTGCCTCCATGTTCTAAATTACACAGCTATGAGAAACAACCCGCAGTGTCGACCCTGTCAAACTCCAGATCCTTCAGAACCCTATTTGTTCCAATGCAATAACCTCTCATTTATCTAATTGCTGAAGAATATAGGCCCAATTTACTCTCAGCATTCGTAACCACTTATTCTAGAATCATAGAATCCCTACAGTGCTGAGTAGGCCATTTGGGCCATTGAGTCTGCACCGACCCTCTGAAAGAGCACCCTATCTAGGCCCACTCCCCTGTCCTATCCCCGTAACCCAACCTAACGTACACATCTTTGGACACTAAGGGGCAATTTAGCATGGCCAATCCAACTAGCCTGCACATCTTTGGACTGTGGGAAGAAACCTGAGCACATGAGGAAACCCGGGAGAAAGTACAAACACTACACAGTCACCCAAGGCAGGAATTGATTCTGGGTCCCTGGCGCTGTGAGCCAGCAGTGCTAACCACCATGAAACTCCAGATCCAGGCATACCTGCATGTTAACTTTGTGTTCCTTGTACGAATACACTCAAGTTCCATTGAACATCAAAATTAACTAGTTTTGCACCTTTAAAAAAAGTATTCTGCATTTCTATTCATATTACTTCTCTGTATTATACTTCATTCAGCTTGTTGCCCACTCACTTAACCTGTCTATTTCCCTTTTCAGCCTCTGTGTGTCTTTCCCTCAGCTGACATTCTCACCTAGTTTTCGTTCTTAATAATAATAATCTTTATTGTCACAAGTAGGCTTACATTAACACGGCAATGAAGTTACTGTGAAAATCCCCCAGTCGCCACATTCCGGCGCCTGTTCGGGTACACTGAGGGAGAATTCAGAATGTCCATTTTGCCTAACAACATGTCTTTCGGGACTTGTGGGAGGAAACCGGAGCACCAGGAGGAAACCCACGCAGACACAGGGAGAATGTGCAGATTCCACTCAGACAGTGACCCAAGCCGTGAATCGAACCTGGGACCTTGGCGCTGTGAAGCAACAGTGCTAACCACGGTGCTACCGTGTTGCCCAGTAAAGATACTGATAAAGATAGAGTAAAGATCTTCAGTAAATATACATAACTTTCTGTCTCTTCATGGAAGTTATTGATATAGATTGTAAATAGCTGAGGACCCTACACAGACCCTTGCACACTCCACTAGTCACAGTTTACCACTAAAATGCCCCAGATATCCTCACTCTTTGTTTACTCTCCAAGACCGGGGTTCTCCGTTAACCGGCGGGCGGGCCGTTTCGGTGCCAAGGAGTGGCGTGAACCACTCCGGCATCGGGCCACTCGGAAGGTGCAGAATCCTCCGCACCTTCAGGGGCTAGGCTGGCGGGGTTGGCGCTGTGCCAAACGGCGCCGAAGGGCCTCTGCCGGCCGGCACGAGGTGGCGCATGTGCGGCCGCGCAAGCGTGTGCTGGCGTGATCCCAGCGCATGCGCAGGGGGGTTCTTCTCCGCACCGGCCTTGACGGACTGTTACAACGGCCGGCGGGGAGGGAAAGAGTGAAAGAGTGCCCCCATGGCACAGGCCCACCTGTGGATCGGTGGGCCCCGATCGCGGGGCAGGCAACCTCCCCCCCCCCCCCCCCCCCCCCCCCCCGTGGGCCAGGTTCCCCCGAGGACTCCGCAGACCGCCAGCAGAACCGGTAAGGACCTTGTTTGATTTACACTGGCGGGGCTGGCTGAAAATGAGCAGCCACTCGGCCCATTGCGGAGCGGAGGATCGCCGGGGGGGAGGGGGGCCACTGCCAGTGGCCTCCGACCGGCGCGATGTGATTCCCGCCCACGCCGATAAACCGGTGCCGGAGAGTCAGGGCGGGATTCACGGCACCCCCCCCCCCCCCCCCCAGCGATTCTCCGGCCCTGCGGGGGCGCAGAGAATCCCGCCCCATTAGTCTAATGTCTATATTTGCCCCAACTCCGTGAACTTGTATTGTGTGAATTAACCTTTTGTGTTCCATGTTATCAAATTACTTTTGGAAATCCAAGTATATTGCATCAATTAGTTTCCCTTTATGTACCCTACAGTTGCATCCTCAAAAACCTACAATAAATCTGTCAAACACAATTTCCCTTTGTTAAAACCATTTTGACTTCATCTAATTATACTATAATTTTCCAAGAGCATTGTTGAGACTTCCTTAATAACAAGTTTCATAATTTCCTTCCCTCTTTTCGTTCCCTGTTTTCTCTCACCATACTTTCTTGAATAGCATTGTTGCGTTTGCTGACTTCCAATCTGCTGGGGCCATTCCAGGATTTAAGGTACTTTGGAAAATCATGGCCAGCACGTTCATTATCTCTTTTAGAACCCCATTATGTGGGCCATCACGTCCTGGGATTTGTCAGATTTTAGACACATGGAAAAGAGGAGCAGGAACATTCGGCCCATGGAGCCTGCTTTGCCAAACGATATTATCACACCAGATCCTCTATCTCCCATGCTCTCCAAATAACCCATGACACTTTTAAAGTCTAGAAATCTATCTATTTCCTTTATAAATATATTCAGTGATTTGGTCTCCACAGCTTTCTGTGGAAGAGAGTTCCACAGATTCATCAACCTCTGATTAAAGAGGTTTTTCCTCATCTCTGTACTAAATGACCTACCCCATATCCTGAGACAGTGGCTCTTTGTTCTAGACACCCCCGTCAAAATAAACAACATCCCTGCATGGATTCTGTTCAGCCCTGTCAGAATTTTGTTTTCAGTGAGATCCCCTCCCATTGTTCTAAACTCCAGTGAATACAGGGCTTGCCTATACACTCTCTTCTCATTAGATAAGCCTTCCCTCCCAGGAATCAGTCTGATGAACCTGCACTGCACTCCCTCTATGGCAAGTACAAACTGCATACAATACAGGTGTGGTCCTTCAAGTCATCTTGCAAACAAGGCTAGCATGCCATTTGCCTTCTCAACTGCTTGCTGCACCTCCACCGTTGCTTTCAACAAGCACATCCAGGTCCCTTTGTATGTCAACATTTCCCAATTCATTACCATTTAAATAATACACTGCAATTCTGTTTTTTATTCTGAAGTGAACCTCACATTTATCCATGTTATATTGCATCTGCCCTGTATTTGCTCACTCATTCAACTTGTCTAAATTACCTTGAAGCTTAGTGTCATAGGCGTTTAGAGCATGGAAACAAGCCCTACCGCCCAGCTTGTCCATGCCACCCAGTTTCTATCACTAATTTGGTCCCACAGCTTCTTGTCCGCTGTTACCAGACTTCTAAACAACAACCCTCTTAAGGGCCGACCTTATTAATACTACACTCCTGTATGCTTCACCTGATGCTCATGTCTATGTATTTACATTGTGTACCTTGTGTTGCCCTGTTATGTATTTTCTTTTCTTTTCATGTACTTAATGATCTGTTTGAGCTGCTCGCAGATAAATACTTTTCACTGTACCTTGGTACACGTGACAATAAACAAATCCAATCCAATCCAACTTGCCCGCATTTGGCCCATATCCCTCTATACACACCCTGCCCATGTAACTGTCTAACTGTTTTTTAAAGGAAACAATTGTACTCACCTCTACCACTGCCTCTGGCAGCTCGTTCCAAATGCTCACCACCCTCTGTGTGAAAAACTTTCCTCTCTGGTCTCTTTTGTATCTCTCGCTTCTCACTTTAGATCTATGCCCTCTAGTTCTAGACTCCTCTACCTTTGGGAAAAGATGTTGATTTTATCTGTGCTCCTCATTATTTTATAGACCAGAAGATCATCCCTAAGCCTCCTACGCTCCAGGGAAAAAAGTCCCAGCCTATCCTTATAACTCAGACCATCAAGTCCTCGTAGCATCCTCGTAAATCTCTTCTGCACTCTTTCTAGTTCAACAAAAGCCTTCCTATAATTGGGTGACCAGAACTGAACACAGTATTCCATGTGTGGTCTTACTAATGTCTTGTACAACTTCAACAAGATATCCCGACTCCTGTTTTCAATATTCTGACCAATAAAACCCAGCATGCTGAATGCCTTCTTCACCACCCTGTCCACCTGCGACTCCACCTTCAAGGAGCTAAGAATCTGTACCCCTAGAACACTTTGTTCTGTAACTCTCCACAACTCCCTAGCCTCTTTAACATGCTCATCACCACTCAAATTCACCACTCCCCACCACTCTGGTGCTGGTTTAGCACCGTGGGCTAAACAGCTGGCTTGTAATGCAGAACAAGGCCAGCAGCGCGGGTTCAATTCCCGTACCGGCCTCCCGAAAAGGCACCGGAATGTGGCGACTGAGGGCGTTTCACAGTAACTTAATTGAAGCCTACTTGTGACAATAAGTGATTATTAAATTCCTACCAAGTCCAGTGTCGTCAGCAAACTTGGAAATAATACATTTGGTTCCCTAATCCAAATCATTGATGTGTATTGCGAATAATTGGCTCCCAAGCATTGATTGATGTGGGACCCCATCAGTCACTCCCTGCCGTTCCAAAAAGAATCCATTTATTCCTACTCTCGGTTTCCTGTCTGCTAACCAATTCTCAATCCTGCCAATATTACCCCCAATCCCGTGCTTTAATTTTGCACACTAACCTTTATCAAAAGTATTTTGAAAATCCAAATACACCAGATCCACTGGTTCACCCATATCTATTGTTAGTTTAGTCCTCAAAAAATTCCAATAGATTTGTTAGATATGATTTCCCTTTCATAAACCCCTGTTGACTTCATCTCATCCCGTTGATACTGTCTAAATGCACTGTTATCATATCCTTTACAATAGGCTCTAGCATTTTTCCTACTACTGATGTTAGTCTAACCAGTCTGTAATTCCTTATTTTCTCCCTCACTCCTTTTTTAAGTAGTGGGGTTACATTTGCCACTCTCCAATCTGCTGGGACCGTTTCCATGGCCACGTCCTTTAGTACCCTGGGATGTGATAATCCAGCCCTGGGGATTTACCAGCATTCAATCCCAGTAATTTCTCCAGCACTTGTTTTTAGTAATACTAATTTCCTTTAGTTCCTCCTTCTGACTAGATCCTTGATTCCCCAGCATTTCTTGAAAGTTTTTTGTGTCTTCCTCCATGAAGACAAAACTAAAATAGCTGTTTAATTGCTCTGCCATTTTCTTGTTCCTGATTATAAATTCTCGCATGTTAGACTGTAAAGGATCTACATTTGTCTTCACTAATCTTTTTCTTTGAACATACTTAGTCCTTTTTTGTTCCCTTTAATTCATTTAATCTCTTAAATTGCTCCATTACATTTTCTCTGCTAATATGAATACCTTAGCTTTGACATGCCTTTTAGCACCTAGTTTATTCCGTATTGTTGGTACATAATTTGCATCTTATGATAGAATCCCTACAGTCCAGAAAGAGGCCATTCGGTCCATCAAGTCTTCACGGACCCTCTGAAAGAGAGCCCGACCTAGGCCCATGTCCCCGCCCTATCCCTGTAACCCCACCTAACCTTTGGACACTAAGGGGACAATTTATCATGGCCAAATCTCCTACCTTGCACATCTTTGGACTGCGGGAGTAAACCGGAGCCCCCAGAGGAAACCCACGAAAATAAGGAATTACAGACTGGTTAGACTAACATCAGTAGTAGGAAAAATGCTAGAGCCTATTGTAAAGAATATGATAACAGGGCATTTAGAAAGTATCAACCGGATTAGATGAAGTCAACAGGGGTTTATGAAAGGGAAATCATATGTAACAAATCTGTTGGAATTTTTTGAGGACTAAACTAACAATAGATATGGGTGAACCAGTGGATCTGGTGTATTTGGATTTTCAAAACACTTTTGATGGGGAGAATGTGAAAACTCCACAGACAGTCACCCAAGGACGGAATTGAACCCGGGTTCCTGGTGTCGTAAGGCAGCAGTGCTAACCACTGTGCCACCATGCCACTTCTACACAGTTTTCTATAGTGAAGTCAGATATAAAATGCTTTTCCAGTGTCTCTGCCATTTCCTTATTCTCAATGATAATTTTGCCTGGCTCTGCTTCTAAGTAACAAGCATTTACCTTGGCTACGACCTTTTTATATACTTGTAAAAGCTCTATCCTTTTGTGTTCATAAACAACCCAATCCCAGATGCTGTGAGAACACAAGAACTAGGAGGAGTAGACCATGCATCCCATCGATGCCTGGTCTGCCATTCAATATCATCAAGTCCTCTCTTGTGCTTCAACTCAATTTTCCTGCATACTTCCCATATCCTTTCTATTCCCTCCAGAGACCTTACTTGATGGAGTGCCATTTTTGTGAAACTCTGTAACTTCCTGTTCCACTCAGCTTGTTTTTACCCACATTACTATACTGTTTTGAAGCCTCAAAACATCTCTTTGGATTTCTAAATCCCCCTTCACTTGAACTCTGACCACCCCATTACCCCACTGTCAGTTTAAAGCCATCCACAGCCTAGATAATGACCAGCACATTGATTCTCAGCCTTGGTCAAGTGGATCCCATCCCAACGGAATAGTGCACTCTGCCCTAAGTACTAATGCCAGTGCCCCATGATTCAAAGCAACTTCTTCCCACACCGCTCTTTGAGCCAAGCATTTTAATTCCCTAATATCTTGCCAATTGGCACAAAACTCAGGTGACAACCCAGAGATAATTACCTTTCAGGTTTAAAAATAATAAAAATGCTATTCTTTCTCAGATCAAGTAGTAAGCACCACCTTATTGAGGTGAATTACTATCACAAACTTAGGTGAAATATTCAGCTATTTTAAATAAAAACAATTATTTCTGGGGTGTGGGCATTGATAGCTAGGGCAGCATTTATTGACCATCCTTATTGCCCTCGAGAATGTGGTGGTGAGCTGCCTTCAGGGAGGGAGTTCCAGGACTTTGACACAGCGACAGTGAAGGAATGATGATATATTTCCAAGTCAGGATGTTGAGTGGCTTGGAAGGAAACTTCCAGGTGGTGGTGTTGCCAGGTATCTGGTCTTGTCTTTGTTAATTATAGGGGTCTTGGGTTTGGCAGATGTGGTCTAAGGAGCCTTGGTTAGGTGCTGTAGTTAATCTTGTAGATGATACACAGGCTGCCACTGTTCGTCGGTGATGGAGGGAGTAAATTATTATGAAAGGGGTGCCAATCGACAGGGCTGATTTGTCCTGAATGGTGCCGAGATTATTGTTGGAGCTGAACTCATCCGGGAAAGTGATTTGTGCATTGTAGGTGGTAGACAGGCTTTGGGGAGTCAAGAGGTGAGTTATTCACCACAAAGTTTACAACCTCTGATCTGCTCTTGTAGTCACAATATTTATGTGGCTAGTCCCGTTCAGTGCCTAGTCAATGGTAACCCCCAGCATGTTGATACTGGGGTTTTGGAGATGGTAATGCTATTGAATGTCAAACTGCCAATGTTAGATTTTCTCTTCTTGCAAATGGTCATTGCCTGGCAGTTGTGTGGCACGAATGTTACTTGCCACTTGTCAGTCCAAGCCTAGATAGGTAGGAAATGCCAAGCTACTGCTAGTAAGCAACAAGTCTCAATTACCTACACAGACTTAATTTCAAATAAGACAGGCAGAAAAAGTTATGCTGACACAGATGTTAGATGTGTACAGGTGCACACAAACATATTTCCAAATTCACATTGCATCAAAAATATATTGTTTCTCGTTCAGAAGCTCACTAACCTACTGTGAACTTTCAGTACTGTTTATTTCTATTTCAAACTTCCAAAATGAGCTCTTTCTTTTTATCTCTTTAACATTAACATTGAAGGTATTAAATAATTGCGGAGAAAAAGCAGTTTAAGATTAATGAATGAATTGCTTCCTCTACCAATGTTGCATTCTACATTAAAGACCAAAATCAATCGACAAATACAACTTAATGCTAAGGGGCTTTGTTCTTTTAGTTCAATGCAGACAACTGTGCATACTGACTAATGATCTACTAATTAGCACTAATGGTGTAGTATAACAGAAAGACCACAATGCATGTAAAGTTATCGAGAATTTATCGAGTCTACTCAGCCCAACTGTTCTAATGTCAATGAGTGTACTCTGCACGAACCTTTTTCCCATTATATTTGGTTCCTTCCTAACTCCATCATTGTCCCTAATGTGTGCATCAGGCCTCTCCTTAAATATGCCAGTTCTATCTGCTTTAACCACTGTATGTGACACTAAGCTGCACATCTGCCCAATTCTCTGCGCAAGGTCATTACTCCTAAATTCTTCATTTGATCCGATTGTGACTACCTTATAATTATGCCACCTTGCTCTGGACTCACCCAAAAGTAGAAACATTTCCCCCACGTCCAGTCTATCACACCCTTTTGCAATTTTCAAGACATTAGTCAAAGAATTCTAGTGCACTCGATCTTTCCTGATGATTGCATGCTCTCAATTTTTCTTCCATCACTATAGTATCCTATATTTAGCATGAAGTCGAATCTCACGCGCATTCCAAGTGGTATTTAACCAAGGTTACGGGCACACAAAATCTTCGAGCAAGAGTAAGTGGGTTGTCTACACACTTATGCTATACAACCACAATGCCTGAAGCATCATGACTATGCGCCCATGCCCATCAGTACACATATCCAAAGGCCCGCCAATCATACTGTAGCCTGGAAGAAGCAAAGAAAACACGGTTCTCTCAGGAGAGGGAGAAAATCTGGGAAGTTCCTCTCTGATCCCCTGAGGCAATCAAAGCTATAGATCCTATATCTATCACCTCCTATTTTAACATACCTTTGATAGTCTAATTTTTTTCCCAATCAAGAACTGGTTCAGTCCTTGTTGTTTTATTTATTCTTTCACAAGATTTTGGCATCGCTGTCTGCAGTCATTTATTCACCAATCCGAATTGCAGTTGTGGAAGGTGATGGTGAGTCACCTCCTAAAACTTCTGCTGTCCACTCACAGTGCTGTTAAACAAGGAGTTTTAGGATTTTGACCCACGGCAGTAACAAAACAGCAATACAGTTCTTAGCCAAAATAGTGTTAGGTATGGGAACATCCAATTGGTGGTGTTTCCATTCAATTGCTGCCCTTGCCTTTCTAGGTAGTAGAGGTTGCAGGTTTAGAAGGTGCTCTCTAAAGAGCCTTGGTGAGTTGCTGCAGCATATCCTGTAGATTGTGCACACTGCTGCCACTGTGGGTCATTGAAGGAGGGAATTTATTTTAAGGTGGTAGATACAGTACTACTAATATGATCTGCTTTGTCCTAAATGGTGTTGAGCACCTTGAGTGTTATTGGAACTGCAGTCATCTAGGCAAGTAGAGAGTATTCCATCACACTCCTGATTTGTGCCTTATAGATGGTGGACAGACTTTGGGGAGTCAGGAGGTGTGTTGCTCACCTCAGAATTCTCAGTTTCTGACATACTCTTGTAACCACAGTGATTATATGGCTGGTCCAATTAAGTTTCTGGGCAGGATGTTGATAGCGGGAGAATTCCGAAATGGTAATAGCACAGCGTGCTGTGGGGAGCTGGTTAGATTCTCTCTTGTTGGAGATGGTCATTGCGTAGCACTTGTGCGGCGTAAATGTTACTTGTCATTTATCAGCCCAAACCGGAATGGTGCTGCACACTGACACTGTGTTTGCTTCAATAACTGAGGAGTTGAAAGCAGAGCTTTTCGATTCACCTAACATTATCCCTGTGTAAGCTTTCATGTTTTCTGGTGTTCCTCAACCTACCTAGATGAAATAGTCTCTCATAGGGGGCACAATTACATTTTTGAACAACTTTGTAGATCTCCATCAAATCACACTGATGTCTATTCATTAAAATGTGGAATTAAGCCAGCCTTTTAAGACTTTCCGAATAACTATGGCTTTTTATTTCACCCACATGCCCCCACCTTGATTTTTTTTCCAAAACCTCTATGTTATCCACCATTTGAAAGGACCAACACTGGATTCAGTATTCCAAATGCAGTTTAACTAAGGTTCTGTACAAGGATAAATTATGTGTTCTTTAAATATTGAATACTGTAGTCCTATTAATGCAACTGTTTGCTTTGGCTACTACTTATTGGTCATGCACTTTTAGTGAGTTATGAACAATAATGCCAAGATTCCTTTCTCTATCAATCGATTTTAATTTGGTACCATGTAGCATGCAAGTACACCAAGTATAAAATACGATTATGGTTTTACATAAATTTAACATTACATTTCTTCTATTCTCTATAAATTAATCGCAGTAGTTTCTTTGCACACTTGATGGTTTTATCATCGTGCACTGCTACTCTTTATGATTTATGCACCAGTAATCCAAAATTTCTTTGTTCCTTTCTTCCATTTAGTTTCTTTTTAAAATTTACCATGGAATAAATGGTCTCCTTATATACTTATTAACCTGAATTTAATTGTTCCATCTTCTCTGCAAGCCTGTTTGTACATTTCTGTACTTTGTTACAGTCCTTTATATTAGTTTTTTTTTAAAATAATTTTTATTGAAATGTTTTGAAAAATGTATAGCAACAGAACAATAATAATAATAACAATAATAAACATCCACCGGCACCCATAGCAACGCATATAACGAACCCCCCCACCCATCCCAAACCCAATAAACAACAAAATAAATTATCAATAATTAAATTAACATAAACAATACCCCCTGAAACCCCCTCCCCCCCGGGTTGCTGCTGACCTAGTTCCTTATCGTTGAGCCAGAAAGTCGAGGAAAGGCTGCCACCACCTAAAGAACCCTTGTACCGACCCCCTCAGGGCGAATTTGACCTTCTCCAGCTTAATGAATCCCGCTATGTCATTGATCCAGGTCTCCACACTTGGGGGTCTCGCATCTTTCCATTGCAACAAGATCCTCCGCCGGGCTACTAGGGACGCAAAGGCCAAAATACCGGCCTCTTTCGCCTCTTGCACTCCCGGCTCCACCACAACTCCAAATAATGCGAGTCCCCAGCCTGGTTTGACCCTGGATCCTACCACCCTCGACACTGTCCTCGCCACCCCCTTCCAGAATTCCTCCAGTGCCGGGCATGCCCAAAACATATGGGCATGGTTCGCTGGGCTCCCCGAACACCTGATGCACCTGTCCTCACCCCCAAAAAACCTGCTCATCCTTGTCCGGGACATATGAGCCCTGTGCAGTACCTTGAACTGGATGAGGCTAAGCCTCGCACATGAAGAGGAGGAGTTCACCCTCTCCAGGGCGTCCGCCCATGTCCCCTCCTCAATCTGCTCCCCCAGCTCCACTTCCCACTTGGCCTTCAGCTCCTCTACCGACGCCTCCTCCACCTCCTGCATCACCTGGTAGATGTCAGACACCTTTCCATCCCTGACCCACACCCCCGAAAGCACCCTATCTCTTACCCCCCATGGGGCAGCAAAGGGAACCCCTCCACCTGCCGCCTAGCAAACGCCTTAACCTGAAGGTACCTGAACATATTCCCCGGGGAGCTCAAACTTCTCCTCCAGCTCACCCAGGCTCGCAAACCTCCCGTCAATGAACAGGTCTCCCAACTTCCTTATGCCCGCCCTGTGCCACCCCAGGAACCCGCCATCAATGTTCCCTGGGACAAACCAGTGGTTCCTCCGCAGCGGGGCCTCCACCGAGCCCCCCACTTCCCCCCTGTGTCGCCTCCACTGCCCCCAAATCTTGAGGGTAGCCGCCACCACCGGGCTCGTAGTGTACCTCGTTGGAGGGAGCGGCAACGGCGCCGTTACCAGTGCCTTCAGTCTCGTGCCTCCACAGGATGCCATCTCCATCCGTTTCCATGCTGCCCCCTCCCCATCCATTACCCACTTACGTACCATCGATATGTTAGCCGCCCAATAGTACCCAGAGAGGTTGGGCAGCGCCAGCCCCCCTCTATCCCTGCCCAGCTCCAAAGAGACCCTTCTCACCCTCGGAGCCCCGTGCGCCCAAACAAATCCCATTAGGCTGCTGTTCACCCTCCTAAAAAAGGCCCTCAGAGTGAAAATGGGGAGGCACTGAAACAAAAACAAAAAACCTCGGGAGCACCGTCATTTTCACGGACTGTACTCTACCCACCAACAACAGTGGCAGCATGTCCCACCTCTTAAACTCCTCCTCCATCTGCTCCACCAACCTAGTAAAATTAATCTTATGCAAGGTCCCCCAACTCCTAGCCACCTGAACCCCCAGGTACCTAAAACTCCTCACTGCCCTTTTTAGCGGGAGCCTACCAATCCCCTCCTCCTGATCTCCCGGGTGTACAACAAACAGCTCGCTCTTGCCCAGGTTCAACTTGTAGCCCGAGAAACTCCCAAACTCAGCGAGAATCTCCATCACCTCCAGCATTCCCTCCACCGGGTCTGCTACATACAGCAGCAAGTCATCTGCATACAGCGACACTCGGTGCTCCTCCCCACCCAACACCAGACTCCTCCACCTCCCCGACTCTCTGAGCGCCATGGCCAGAGGCTCAATTGCCAACGCAAAAAGCAAGGGGGGCAGGGGGCACCCCTGCCTCGTCCCACGGTAGAGCCTGAAGTACTCGGACCTCCTCCCGTTTGTCACTGCACTCGCCATCGGGGCCTCGTACAGCAACCTCACCCATTTAATAAACCCCTCCCAAAACCCAAACCTCTCTAACACCTCCCACAAGTACCCCCACTCCATCCTGTCAAAGGCCTTCTCCACATCCAATTCCACCACGATCTCCGCCTCTCCTTCTGCCGCCGGCATCATTATCACATTTAGCAGCCTTCGCACGTTAGTGTTCAGCTGCCTCCCCTTCACAAAACCCGTCTGATCATCATGTATCACCCCCGGCACACAGTCCTCTATTCTAGTGGCCAAGATCTTCGCCAGCAACTTGACGTCCACATTCAGCAGTGAAATTGGCCTATACGATCCACACTGCAGGGGGTCCTTATCCCGCTTCAGGATCAGGGAAATCAGCGCCCGTGACATCGTCCTCCGCGAAGCCCAGGATCCGCAAGTTCTTCCTCCTTGATCGAAACTCCATCTCCTCGAAACGATCTTGCCACTTTTTGTGGAGCGCCTGGTGCATCTCCACCTTCCCCACGAGGGCCAAGCCCTCATCCTCGTGCTCAGAGGCCTGCTGCTGCAACTCAAGTATTGCTGCACCCTGGGTTGTCTGGGTCTCCAGCAGCTTACTTGTAACCTTCAGGGATTCCAGCAACTCCCCTTTCAGCTCCGTAAAATAGCGCAGAAGGGCCGCCTGCTGCTCCTCCGCCCACTGCCTCCACTCCTCAGGGGCTCCACCGGCCACCATTTTGTCCACCTTCCCCCACTTTTCCAGGGGAGCTGCTGCCGTTTTTCTCGCCCCACTCCGGGTCCGCACCATAAATCCCAGGGGGTTTTGCTCTATACCCCTTTATCCACCGGGAATCATCGAATCAGTGCCGTTTGGGGCCCTTGAAAGAGCCTACAAGTCCTATTAAAGCGGGAGCTGCCGAACATGCGGCTTAGCTCCGCATAGCCGCAACCGGAGGTCGTCCTTTATATTAGTTAATCGCTCACTCCCCCATTAAACTTGGCTTCACCGATATATTATGCTGAACGTCAATGGTCCCAACATAGATCCTTAATAATAAAAATAATCTTTTTATTGTCACAAGTAGGCTTACATTTACATTGCAATGAAGTTACTCTGAAAAGCCCCTAGTCGCCACATTCTGGTGCCTGTTTGGGTATACTGAGGGAGAATTCAGAATTTCCAAATTACATAACAGCATGTCTTTGAGGACTTGTGGGAGGAAACCGGAGCATCCAGAGGAAACCCCCACAGACACAAGGAGAATGTGCAGACTCCATACAGGCAGTGGCCCAGACCGGGAATCGAACTTGGGACCCTGGAGCTGTGAAGCAACAGTACTATCCACTGTGGTACCCCTATGAGGCACCACTTCCATCTTTCTAACAGTGTGGGACAATTTTGTTAACTCCTACGCTCTGTTCTTGTTTATCTTCTGTTAACTCTTCAATCCTTTCTGTTACCAGGCCTTGGGAAATGTTTAGGCCTCCTGAATGTGGACTCGGACAAGCGCATTAACAACATTACACCCATTCCATCATGAAAATCGCTCTTGACGTTCAAATTTAGACCAGACAATAGGTCAAACCTCGCCAGGTCCAAGCAAACATATCAGTTCCATCAAAAAACTTCACCCGCAAAAGTTGAAGAATTTACTTCAACGCATTGTAATGAATTTGCATTGTTCCCCAAGTGCTTTATGGAGGAATATACTGCCTCGTGAAATTAAGTCATCCAGGTCCAGAAAGATCAGAGTTCAATGCTTTGTCTGACCGCAGAAAACGGCCAGCACAGTGCAATGGGCTGACTGTCCTCCTCCTGTACTTTCGATTCCATGAGGCAACAGTAGGAATGCTCCTGGGCTAGAGAGGGGCAATGCATTACCATGTAGTAGGATCAATATTATGTAGGGAGACAGAAAGAATCGCTGCATGAAGCATTTAGAAATTTAGGAGGAACAAGCTGACATTATGAGACCATAATGCGTTATAAATAAGGATAAGGAAGATGGTAAGCCTAAGCTACAAATGATCTTGTGCATGCCTCCAAGTGACAGACCACGATTTCAGGTACTGACGCAGACCTGAAAACACTTCCAACATCTGGGCTGTGGAACAAAACATCACGCAAAGAGATCGCAGGACACATATGGAGGGTGGGAGGAGAAGAATTTTCAGCAGAAAAATAACTACAAAATGCAAGAGGAAATATGTCAACCTGAAATAAATGCTGTCTTCATTAATCAGCAAATTGGAATGACCAAAACAATGGTTTGGAAAATTCTTTGTCATAGGCTACATAGTGACTGGCACAATGACAAGTTAATTAAACAATTTAAATTTGCTGATTAAAATCTGTGATCAGTCGACTGTAATCAATCAATCAAAAAAAATAGAGAGTTTGATATTATTGTACTTATTTCTTCAAATTTGATTAAATGCCTTTTTTCAATAATCATGATTCTGCTAACTAAAACATCTTAAGTGATAAATTCAGATGTCAGGATTGAAAGGGCTGAAACTAAAGTTTGGCTGCTTTACAAGAAAAGAATGAGCTGACTGCCAGAATTCTTCGCTGCCCCAGTTTTTAAGCCTGCTCCACGTTGTTGTGCTTCGATGAAAGAGTTAAAATTTTAGTCGCATGATCCAGCCAGTAAAGCACAGTGAGCCGTCGTAAAGACTGCGGATATCTGACGACAGATTTCTAATAATGCGCAGTTGGCAACGGTACTGACTGCAGATATTTGTTGGCACTGTGACAACGGTGGCACAGCCAAGCCCCATGGCAAGAAGCACTGAAAAGGCAAGGGGTAGCATTAATCGCTCAAATCTTTTGCAGCTTGCGGCACAATACTATGCTTTGTATCGTGTGTTCAAGAAATAATATCCAGAATTCAAAATTAAAGCCTAAATATATTACAGAAACACGTCACAATGTTTTATACTCTTGAACAGAAATTGCATTTTACTGTCTGAGACAGACAAACCAAAAAAAAAAATCAATGCTCAAAGTAAGGTGAACAACTGCTTAAATCTATCCAGAAAAACATCTGTGAAAACATGTTTAGTCTCTATATACTCTTCTTAATGTCACTTGAAATTAATTTATCCGATTCCCTACAAAGCATCATGATGTGGTCTAGCACTCCAGGTGAGCCTGCAGAGGTTGCCGCTGCTGGAGACGGCACATCTTCAGGACCAGATGACTCTTAATCTTGCACATAATGCTTAAAAACAACCATACCTTCGGGATGCTCGCTTGCAATCCAAATGTTATTTTCATACAGTATAAAACAGAGGACACTCAATGCCTCTTGGAGCTAGGATGTTGTTTCCACGAGTGTGAAAGGCTTGATAATTCACAATCAATGACAGTCTCTCTTATGGAAATACATGGGTATGCATTGAGTATTCTGTTTAGCGTTTACTTAAAGGAAAAGCAAAGAAAGCAGTTGTAAATTGTTAAGTGATATTATTATGATACAGTGACAAAGAAACAATAGAAATATTGAACAGCATCTACAATGCCCACCCATGTGACAGTTTGCCCAGTTAATAAAAACACCAGCTGCTTCCTGCAGCTCACCTCGGTTTCGGTGCTAGTTAATAATAAGATCAGAATTAGGAACTGGGTGATACAGTGGTTTAGATACTGATCTTTCACCTCTGGGACCCAAATGACATGACATTAAGTCTTCTCTGTCTACTGGTTGTAAGGGTCTCAAAAGAATTAAGTCTAGGCAGCCACAATCCATGTTGGAATGGATCTCAAACACAAAACTGTTCCTGATTTACTACTGGTAGGCAACCTCAGGCCATTGGATGGATGCTATTCAAGAAGAATAAAGTTTGAGGTTGAGCCTGGTGGTGCATGTTAGAAGGTGGGTGTAGACAAAGATTTACAGCACACCTGGCTATATTTTACCTGAATTGGCAGTGTTTCATGTTGACCCTGGGTATCTAAAATATAAGAAGTTATTCCCAGCACACACACCTCCCTTCACCCCAGCAAGCATAGAAACAGATTGAGTTTGCTTTATACAAGAGTTACGCTTGTACATGGGATTAATATACAGGAAGTGCTCCTTCATTTTAGCAAAATCTTAGGGAGACACAGAGGCTTACGTCCTGCTCACAAGGAGGAAGGGATCAGGAAGACAGTGTACTGCCTTGGTAGACCACTGCAGAGCTACACCGGTAACACCCTGGCAGGAGTACAAAGAATGAAAGATTACTCACAAAAATTAGTCAATGGAAATAATTAATGGACCAATCGATCAGTACTGTAGTGATCCTCACTTGAGTGTGTACAAAAGGGGCTGATGGGAAATGGAAATACCACCAGGGGGCAGCACAGGGACGTATAAGAGTGACGCCAAAGGCCCTCCCCCTCACTTTGGCTGAACAGACGGTGAGGAGAACAGGGACGGAAGTGAGCTCAGGGCTGCTAGTGTGGTCAGGCCTAGTTGCAGAGCATAGAGAAGTGTAACCTTTACAAGTACAGTTCTGTAAGTAAGAGCTCACACAATCATTTAAGTTGTGTAGCACAATAAACCTTCCTTCAACTACTGGACGACTTCTAGCATTCTTTCCAGTAACATAACAAGTACAACCGTATTTTTAAGTTAAATACGAGGAAAATGCTCACAAAAAGGCATGCTTCCACCCCTCCACCCCCACAACATTAATTGATTTCTACTGTATCGCTACTTCTTTGTTTACACAAGTTCATTGTGGACTTGAAGTATTTTACACCATTTGTTACAAATTCAGGCCTATTAGCAATGGTCATTTTCAGAGGATATTTCCAAACACATCAGATGTCAAGAGCAGAATCACACTGCTACAGATATATTAGTCAGGAGGTTGCAATTGGGGTTATTTTAGAGAAGATTCAAACCAAGTGCAAAGTATCAAGGTTTTGCATCATTGTTCTTTGAAGCTGAAACATGTGGCCAATGGGAGATTGAAGCAGATAAACGGACATGTGTTACACTCTTACCATTGGAAAAAACAGGTATGCCATTGGCACTCTTGCTTCCCACCAGAATCAGAATCAGTATTTTCAGAGCTAGAGGCACATTTTTTGGACGGCGAGGACGGTTCGGACAATCTCTTTACAATTTATGGCCAAAACATAGAAGAAAGGGGAATTGTTAAATGCATACGAGGCATGGTCAGGTATCATTAAATTTAGAAAGATGATTGGTTATTCCATAGAGAAATTATATTTGGAGATCCCTAATTCAGCGACAGATTTCAAATTGTTGGATTGTGCTGAAGTATCAAACATGGATAGGCTACTGGTCTTGCGCACAATTAGATTCTCAGAGAGTGATACGCTTTTGGGACAGATGTCTGACTCTTTAAAAAGATTTCTGGGGAAACATACATTTCCAGCGAGTTTCACTGCGCCAATAGAATATTCAGTGGTAACACAAAAGATGGAGGACTCGATGCTGACAATATTTTGAGACAATTAAGATATAGGGTACAAGCATCAATACAAAAGAAGAACA
This sequence comes from Scyliorhinus canicula, assembly GCF_902713615.1. Taxonomy (NCBI): domain Eukaryota; kingdom Metazoa; phylum Chordata; class Chondrichthyes; order Carcharhiniformes; family Scyliorhinidae; genus Scyliorhinus; species Scyliorhinus canicula. The sequence goes on from NC_052148.1 coordinate 53,634,099, forward strand.
ACAAATCAAATGAATGAGAATAGAGACCCTTTTGACAGCTCTAACAGACGATAGGAATTGAATAACGATTGCTAGGAGAATGCACCACAGGGATAATTTAAGATTGGTAAACAGGTACTTCAGGTTTGACTCAAAATAGCATTAGGCAATGAATAACAGAGTTTTTGAAATGACACATGACAAAGAAGGACGAGGAGAGGATAATGATAATATCGATCAGTCAGAACAAATTGTATAAGTCACCAGAAGCGTTAGACAGGGAATGGGTGTTCTAGCTGCCAATTCTCTCAATTGTGCCTTGTCAGACAGTGGGTGCACATCCACAGAACGTGGAGTGGCTTGGTTAAGATGTCACCTTGATTCTCTAAATACTAAATCCCGAAGTAAGGATAAGGAATATCTAAATTCTACTTACTTCAGACTCGGGATGATAACACATTAAAATCATTAAATAAAGTGGTGATTTCATATAAAATAGCAAGAATAAACCATTCTATCAGTACGGATGTAGTATCCAGTGAAATACCCCTACTCAAATGAATTATATGCGGAACATGTCTGTGTGGAGTCTGCACGTCCTCCCCGTGTGTGCGTGGGTTTCCTCCGGGTGCTCCGGTTTCCTCCCACAGTCCAAAGATGTGCGGTTAGGTGGATTGGCCATGCTAAATTGCCCGTAGTGTCCTAAAAAGTAAGGTTAAGGGTGGGGGGTTGTTGGGTTACGGGTTTTGGGTGGATACGTGGGTTTGAGTAGGGTGATCATTGCTCGGCACAACATCGAGGGCCGAAGGGCCTGTTCTGTGCTGTACTCTTCTATGTTCTATGTTCTATGATAAGGCAATTGTTTTTGAGAAACCTGTAGGTTTACAGTTTACACAATGGGACATTGTTGTATTGTTAAATATTGGTAAAATTAAGATTTAAAAATCAAATTGGGATAAAATAAAAAGGCGAATTGAAGGGCAGCTGCCTGAAGGAACTTTGATATGTGAATTTGCATATCATTGAGAAAAGCAAGTGTTCACCCATGTGGCTAGGGGAAACAATGGGGAACAGAAGCAGTAACTTTAAAGTAAAGAGATATGGAAATTCGCATGTATAGGCTAAAATCCAGATCCAGAGGGTGGGTAACATCAAAGGGAAAGAATGATATATCCACAGCACAATGACTGGAGAAAGAGACACAGTAGCAGTTACCATCACTTGAACCAAGAAGAATTCGTCTTTGCTGAAGACAATTTTTTCCAAACATGGCCAAATAACATGTGTGTGGTAATTATCTGCTGGAATGAGCTCCTAAGAGTTTTATAATATTGGGTGTTGTTTGGGAACAAAAGGGCATCTCAGAGTTCAGAAAATGTAGGTCGTTGCGAACGAAGGAGTAACTTCATGTGAAACTGTGTGTGTATAGCCACCAGTGCGATGAAGTATTGTAATGCACTATAGTCCTTCCTGTTGTGGTTTTTTTCTTTTAAGTTAATAAATATTCTTTAGTCATTGATCACACAACGGCTAGACTGCCTTGCTGGTTGGTGGGCTGGTTTAGCACAGTGGGCTAAATAGCTGGCTTGCAATGCAGAACAATGTCAACTGCACGGGTTCAATTCCCATACCAGCCTCCCCGAACAGGCGTCAGAATGTGGCAAGTAGGGGCTTTTCACAGTAACTTCATTGAAGCCTACTTGTGACAATAAGCGATTATTTTTATTATTATATCTTTTCTCAGTACACCAAATTGAAAATATACACCACTAAGAATAGGGGTTCGAAGTTACCCTTCTGGGTTTTGAAATATCCTCACATTTACCATCAGCAGGGTTCATAACAAAAATTGAGGGCTCTTTGGCCGGATTTTGAAAAACATAATTACTTGGGAGTAGGGAAATGTGTGACTTCTACACGTAACAAGAGTGAGGAAACGGGGAATCAAGTGAGGAGGTTTGTGATTTAAAATAAGGTGACTGCAATATGTCTCTTGCCACGGCTAAGACTCATTTGGGAGTAGATAATATAGCCTTGGAAAGTTTGAGAAGTATACCTAAAGCTAAATTAGTGGAGTTGGTGAATACTTGGCAATCAGCATTTTCTACAAGGACTAATTGAAAGAATAGCGAAGCATATAAATCTAGACGTCTTTGGGCGGGATTCTCCAAAATAGTGGCTAAGTGTTAACAACGGCAGAAACACCAGGGGTGTTTCACGCCAGCATCAACGGGCTGCCCCTTGGCCCAGCAATACACTTAAATGAAGGGGCCAGCAGGATGCCGGAGTGTTCCGCGCAGCTCCGGCTGCCAATACGGGGCCCTGCACTTCCAGCCGCTGGTCTGCACATGCGCATGGCGGCCGCCTGTGGCCACAGCAATCCGGCCCCGAGAATATGCCCCCCCCCCCCCAAAGATCGCACCAGCCCGTCGATCGGTGACTCCCAATTGGAACCCTGGCCGTCCTGGAGGAACCCCTGCCCCCAGTGATGCACCCCCTCCCACTCCCCCACCAGGGAGGTCGAGGCAGCCGCCACTCTGAGTGCCCGGTGCCCGCCAGGTGGAACATGGTTAGAACCACGCTGGCGGGAACTCGGCCAGCTGCCGGCGGAGAATCGCCGTGGGGGCCTCTTTCAATGGCCCCCGGCCGGCGCCGTGTTGACCGCGCTCGCGCGACTGGCAGTGATTCTCCGGTCCGCAGAGAATCGCGGGAAGGCGTCGGACCCGATTGCGGGTCTGACGCCCCATTCTCCTCCCTGGCGGCAAACGTGTTTTCAGCGTGGAGGCTCGGTGAATGCCGGCCCAAGTATTTCAAAAAAGTGAGGAAATTGAAAAATTCAATTCCAAATGAAACAATTAGAAATGCAGGAAAAATAAAAATAAATAGAAATTAGAAATGCAGGAAAGAGAAAGGGAAAGAGGAAAGAGAGAGCTTTTCAAAAGGAAATTGAAATGAGGATATGTGACATGGAAATTGAAAGATGAGCAAAGGAAGTGATAAGGAAAAGGAGAACGAGAGAGCATTTCAACTTGAAATGCTGGAAGTTAAAGCAAAGACACTGGAGCAGGCTGAACAAGGACATAGTTCTGGACATGAACTCAGTGGGAAGATGTTTAGATTTGTACAGTCACTTACAAAATTTGACAAAGGGCATGCCGAGGCATCTTTAAATTCATTTGAGAAAATAGCGAGAAAATGAAATGCTTACAAGATATATGGACACTTCTTACAGAGTAAACCTGTTGGTAGGACTAGTAAAGTCTATGCGCCTTTATCAGAGGAGAGGTATGGGGAGCAAGATACGGTGAAGAAAGCTACATCGAGTGCTTATGAGATAGTCCTGGAGGCTTACAGACAATAACAATATTCACGGTGAGACAAAAAAATTCCTCTGGTAAACTTAAGAAGTAGCTTGAAGACGGCAGTTATAGTTGTAGGAGTGGCAGAAACTTGTCCATTGCAGAGATTTAATTCATTCTAAGGAATAACATAGCTGGATCATAGATAGTAGTGATGCCTACTGTGATTGAACAGCCAGTAGAAAATCAAATTGCAGAAAGAATGCACACTGACTATCACGAGGTGTTTCTTGATCGTGCCGTAACAAGATCACAGCACATAAGATAAAACAAGAGAAGAGGAGTAACGCAGGAAGAGAAAAGTGAGGTTGGGTTATCTGATGCTATCTTTAGAAAGCTGAATGAAGATAGGGAAGTTGAAAGAAAGGAACGGATGTGTTCAGCTCAAAACGACTGATAGAATTACAACATGTAAATTCCAAAGTAAAGCAAAACCATAAGCCCCAAAACTTTCTAGATAGATTGCAAATAGATGTTACTAAATCGTTTAATTTTGAAATTATTCATGTGGCTGAGGGGGAAAATATCAGTGCTGATGCTTTGTCACAAGCGTAAAAGAGACTACTGGGAACCTTGGGAAAATACTTTGGGGTATATTTTATGTTAATGAATGTTCTTAAAACTTTATAATGTTTGATAAGATGGAACTGATAAGAAATTAAATCGTCTTTCAAATTAGGATTTTTTTTTTAAAAGAGCATGTTAACAATTGGGGGAATATAAGATTAAAAAAGAAATTGGGATAAAATATAAAGAGGGCTGTTTCTGAAAATCCCTTCAAATTCTAAAGGGATATTGATAGGCAAATTTGCATATAAGAAAAGCAAGTGTTTACCTACGTGACTAGGGGTAAACAATGGGGTATGGAAGAAGTCATTTCAAAGTGGATAGATAAGGAAATTGGCACGTATATGATAAAAGCCAGATCCATAGGGTAGGTAATTTCAAAAGGGAAAAATGATGTATCTATTTCACAATAACTGGAGAAAGAGACATAGTAGCAGCTACCATCACAGACATTCCCAACTGCAACTGTCTACAACAGTATCTGTAGAAGTGACCACCGCTCAGTCACATAGAATGTACAGTGGAGAAGAAGGCCATTCGGCCCATCGAGTCTGTGCCGACCCTTGGAAAGAGCACCCCACACCTTCACTCTATCCCTGTAACCCAGTAACCCCACCTAACCTTTTTGGACACTAATGGGGCAATTTAGCATGGTCAATCCACCTAACCTGCAGATCTTTGGACTGTGGGAGGAAACTGGAGCACCTGGAGGAAACCCACGCCGACATGGGGAGAATGTGCAGACTCCGCAGACAGTAATCCAAGCCGGGAATCGAACCTGGGACCCTGGAGCTGTGAAGCAATAATGCTAACCATTGTGCTACCGTGCTGCCCCAGTCCTTGTGGAGATTTCACATTGAAGATATTCTCCATCGTGTTGTGAGGCACTACCACGTGCAAAATAGAATAGACTTTGAACAGATCTAGAAACACCAGAATGGGCATTCATGAGGTCCTGTGAGCCATCTGCAGCAGCAGAATTGTATTCAACCACAATCTGCTACCACATAGCCCAGCATATCCCCCACTCTACCATTACCACAAAGCTGGGGATCAACCGTGGTTCAATGAAGAGTGCAGGAGAGCATGCCAGGAGTAACATCAGGCATACCGAAAAGTAAGGTGTCAACCTAGTGAAGCTACAACACGGGACTACTTGTGTGTCAAACAGCATAAGCAGCAAGTAATAGGCAGAGCTAAGCGATTCCACAACAAACTCATCAGATCTAAGCACCATAGTCCTGCCACATCTATCCATGAATGGTGGTGGGCAATTAAACAACTCACTTGAGGAGGAGATTGCACAAATATTACCATCCTCAATGATGGAGGAGCCCAGCACATATGTTCAAAGGCAAGGCTGAGGCATTCACAACAATCTTCAGCTAGCAATACCGAGCAGGATTCATCTTTGTCTCCTCCAGAGTAGGGGCTGGTTTAGCACACTGGGCAAAATCGCTGGCTTTTAAAGCAGACCAAGCTATCCAGCAGCACGGTTCAATTCCCGTACCAGCCTCCCCGAACAGGCACCGGAATGTGGCGACTAGGGGCTTTTCCCAGTAACTTCATTGAAGCCTACTTGTGACAATAAGCGATTTTCATTTCATTTCATAAATGGAATTGTTTGAAAACTACGTCGGCAGTTTGCCCAACCATCTTTGTCATGGGTTAAAAATTCTATAAAATGACGCAAGGGGAAAGGATGATGAATACAATAAACTTACAGAAAAAAAAAAGAGTAAGAATATGATATGTAAAAAATATAGGACACCATCACGACCCTCAGTGAGTGTCATTAGCAAGATTTTAATGAAATTGTAGCAATGGACTTGAAGGTATGGGATGAAGACAAAAACATTTTTCTCTTACACTTCATAGACGCGTCAACTAGATTCATTCTGTCAACAGTAATATATAGCAAAGATAGAAGGATAATTGTGGACAAGATAGTGGAACAATGGAGAAGAACTACATTTTTGTAATTTGGACTTCACCACCCAGCATAGATCCTGTTAACATATAAGATCCTAATATCTGATAGAATAACCCCTGTGATACAATTGTAATTTGTGTCTTTTCCTCAGTGAACTAGGCAAAATGGTTTCCTACCATAAACAAATTACTAATGAAAGACAACTTTGCTTTTGCCCTTGCAAGATATATTCTGCTCTCTGTTTGGTGTTGCTGGAATTTACAATGAGGCTAAAACAAAATGGTAATTTCATTTCCAAAACAAATGCCAAGCTGGACAACGCAATACTTAGTCTGAATATGGGTTTTGCCACAGGTTGACAATGGCAAGCAACAAAATACAATTTCACTGATGTAGATTGGAGAATGTTGTGCCACTGAGCCCTGGCCAAAGAGTATACCTTCGTACAGCATTGGAAATAGCCAGAGCATTTGATCTGACAAATTATTTTTCGGAGCTAAGCAACTGGTTTATCAAACAAATGAACATTAAGAATAAAATATAGCAAGCCAAGGCAAAACCTGAATAAAACCAGGTGAACTTCGATATACACATAATCATATGTGTTATTATTGCAGTGTTACCTTTGCACTGATTAGTTCTTTCAATTCTTACACCTTGTGAAGTGCCCTGTGATTATATTTTTTCTGCATTAAATAAATTTTCTACATTGCAAATAGTATCCGGACTTTAAAAGGTACTTCATTGGCTGAAAGTACTTTCAGATGTTATGAGATTTTTGACACTGGGCAGAATCTTCTGCTCCTGCCAGTGATGGGAATTATGGTGGGTATGGTGGGCAGACCCACTAAGTTTGGCATGATGAAATAAGTCAGTTCCTAGCCGCTAGGAAATTAGTTTGGAATTTTGTTGCACCGACTTTGATGGCAGGTTAAAGGCAGGTCGAGTTTTATGTCAGGAGCCACATATGCATTAATTTGCATCATGTGAATACTCATTAAAAAGCTAATTTGCTGAAATTACATTCCCCCTCCAAATTAAGTGACCCAACAGCAGATAATTAGAATGGTCTGCTTCCCAACTGTATATAAGTGGCCCGCACCTGTTGTTCATCATCATTCCAAGATAATATTTAGTCTACAGAAGGTGAACAAAGCTAAAAGAAAAAATAGTGATGTAGTTGAAAATTCAGATAATCCTACACAGTATTTCCTGTCTGCACAAAGTAGAGAACACCTTTATACCCCACGAAGATCAACACAAACTACAATGCAACAGAAGTCCAAATGGTTCTAGGCACAGTTGCTCATTTTTCCTGTTATATTGCCAGTTTACGTATTACAGAGCCACTGTAATAGCCAACAAATAGAGTATAGCATCTTCACGTGGGAAGATGAGTGTGACCACACCTCACTTTAATCATTATCTAGTCATAATGATGGCATCATTTGATATTAATACGCCAACAGAGACTTATATTGCTGTGTACTGAGGTATCATCTTCATGAAAAAAGATCAATTTGGCACAACTAGACCGACCATCTACACCAGCTGTTTGCTCAAATTCTGCAGAGCTAGATTGAGCGTGAACATGGGAAGTACAATTCTTCTTGCACATCCGATTAACAATTTACTGTATTTATAGACCACAAGGCTCCAATCTCTGCATTTCCAAGGCACTAAAGTTATTTTTTTGTAAAATCCAACAGGCATTGCTGAAAGTCGAGTCCTGTGAACAAACACCTTGGATGTGATATCCAGGTTCAGATTTTGTCTTTTTACTGAGGCCAGCATTTTTACTCCCAGGTTCTTGTAATCTGGCTTCAAATTCTGAAACTGCCATGGTAGATTTCAACTTATTCCCTTGGAGTATCCATCCAAGTCTCTGGATTACGAGTCCAGTAACATTGCGACTACATTACTGTTCCTCTAATATAATATTTCCAAAATTGTTCCATAATTTTTAGACTTGGAAGTGACTGGATCACCAACTGACAATACATCGCTCTATTCATAGACTTCCAGAAGTTCTCATCAGCCTAACTTTTCTGTAGTTTTCAGCTGAGGGGACATAGCAGGAAAATTTCACATGCTTACCAAAATCTTTGAAACAATTTCTTAACATGATGTTATCATAAGAACATAAGAACTAGGAGCAGGAGTAGGCCATCTGGCCCCTCGAGCCTGCTCCGCCATTCAATTAGATCATGGCTGATCTTTTGTGGACTCAGCTCCACTTTCCGGCCCGAACACCATAACCCTTAATCCCTTTATTCTTCAAAACACTATCTATCTTTACCTTAAAAACATGTAATGAAGGAGCCTCAACTGCTTCACTGGGCAAGGAATTCCATAGATTCACAACCCTTTAGGTGAAGAAGTTCCTCCTAAACTCAATCCTAAATCTACTTCCCCTTATTTTGAGGCTATGTCCCCTAGTTCTGCTGTCACCCGCCAGTGGAAACAACCTGCCCGCATCTATCCTATCTATTCCCTTCATAATTTTAAATGTTTCTATAAGATCCCCCCTCATCCTTCTAAATTCCAACGAGTACAGTCCCAGTCTACTCAACCTCTCCTCATAATCCAACCTCTTCAGCTCTGGGATTAACCTAGTGAATCTCCTCTGCACACCCTCCAGCGCCAGTACGTCCTTTCTCAAGTAAGGAGACCAAAACTGAACACAATACTCCAGATGTGGCCGCACTAACACCTTATACAATTGCAACATAACCTCCCTAGTCTTAAACTCCATCCCTCTAGCAATGAAGGACAAAATTCCATTTGCCTTCTTAATCACCTGTTGCACTTGTAAACCAACCTTCTGTGACTCATGCACTAGCACACCCAAGTCTCTCTGAACAGCGGCATGCTTTAATATTTTATCGTTTAAATAATAATCCCGTTTGCTGTTATTCCTACCAAAATGGATAACCTCACATTTGTCAACATTGTATTCCATCTGCCAGACCCGAGCCCATTCACTTAACCTATCCAAATCCCGCTGCAGACTTCCAGTATCTTCTGCACTTTTCGCTTTACCACTCATCTTAGTGTCATCTGCAAACTTGGACACATTGCCCTTGGTCCCCAACTCCAAATCATCTATGTAAATGTAATGATATGGATATAGTCAGGTTAGTGAAGGGTTAATAATTACATCTCTGTGTAAATCAAACACGAGATGGTGCCGCCATTTCTCTGTATTTAAGTCAGACTCTGAGGGAATTCTGGGAGTAGCATAAGGAGAAAGCATGGTGAAAGCATAAGATGATTATAGATAGAGTTAACACAATGTTAGATCATAGTGTAGCTAGTGACTATTTAGATTATTGAGACTGTAAGACAGGTTAATATGACTTAATTATTATCTGTAGCTCAGTAGAGTGTGTGAACTTCATTTAATTAATAGTGTTATAATATATTAGTTTTGTTTCAATCTTTTGATTTGTACATTCTTTGTGAACACCACATCGGACCATTGTGGAAGAAAGGAAAAAGAATACAACATATTACCAAGAATGGTAATATAACAGTATATTCCAAAAATTGTGGAGTTATGGTTGTTTCTCGGGTGGGACAAAGAATGCTACAAATGCAGGCATCCTTGTCTTAGTATTACTATAGCACAAAATTTTCTGGAAGTGAACTTGCTGGGGGGGGGGGAGGGGGGGGGGGGGGGGGGGGGGGGAGAACACACACACCGGTCCACCAATAACGTCATCATTTCATTCAATAGTAATAGAATTTTAAAAAGTAAAACATTACTTTTAGCAAAATTAGATATGACCTTGTACTGTGAAAATGCAGTTTTTCCAGTATCCAGCTGCTGAAATCTTTAAATCTGAAATTGCATTGCTACACAAATAAATGAATAGACTAGATAATGCAATCTCCATTTCAAATTTCCATTCCATAACTCATTTCCTTCAGAATTTTTATTCAGTTGCTCTCCATTGTTATTATATACATATTAATAGTTTTAATGCCATTTCTGAAAAGCTCTTGGATTAAAATACCAGATATTTCAAATCCCTTTCCAGTCCTTAAAAGTATGTAATTGTCATTTTTTTGAATGCCAATAATTTACTGCTAAGTGCCAGTGTGTTCACCCAGCTCTGAAGGAAGTGTGGTATCTCAATTACTTGCAAGATGGAGTCTTATGCTTTTTTTCCCCCCAAAGCATTGTATCAGGCGGGCAAAGCCAGCAAGCTTCCTTGTCGGATTTTCCCACCAAATTTTCAAGTACTTTGGGAAAAAATTAGAACAAAAGGGGTGAGACTCACAGCATGATACAGGCAGTACGGGCTCTGAATGAGCTGTACTTAACTGTGTGACCCCAGCCGGGACTGTTCACCAGGCCCCTGTTGTTCCAGATCTGTACCTATGTACTGACCTGATTAATACCACACTCCTGTATGTTTCACCCAATGCCGGTATCTATGTATTTATATTGTGTACCTTAGGTTGCCCGATACGGTATTTTCTTTTCTTTTCATGTACTAAATGTTCTGTTTGAACTGCTTGCAGAAAAAACTTCTCACTGTACCGAGGTACATGTAACAACAAACAAATCCAATCCAAACCAACACTGTCGGCTTAACATGGAATTCCTTCTGTGAGAGGATAATACAGCAGGGAAGATTGCTAATGATAATTAAATGTATAGTAATGGGGTTTCAGAGATTTCATAATGGGAACCCCATCAAATCATTGGTGGGAGTGCGAGGACAATGAGAACATTATACCCCGCTATCACGCCTGCGTAAAAGCTGTTTGAAACTCCCATTGGATTTTCACCCTTAACCGGCTTTGCAGCCTGTCGAAAACAGGGGTGGAAAATCGCCCCCACTGAATTCTCATATTGTTGGCTTTCTTAATGTGGATTCAATTTGTTCAATGTCATGCGTATCGAGGTACAGTGAAAAGTATTTTCCTGCGAGCAGCTCAAACACATCATTTAGTACATGAAAAGAAAAGAAAAGAAAAAGAAAATCCATAAAAGGGCAACACAAGGTCCACAATGTAAATACATAGACACTGGCATCGGGTGAAGCATACAGGAGTGTAGTATTAATCAGGTCAGTCCATAAGAGGGCCGTTTAGAAGTCTGGTAACAGCAAGGAAGAAGCTGTTTTTGAATCTGTTCGTCCGTGTTCTCAGACTTTTGTATCTCCTGCCCAATGGAAGATGTTGGATAAGTGAGTAAGCCGGGTGGGAAGGGCTTTTGATTACGCTGCCTGCATTCCCCAGGCAGCGGGTGTTGTAGATAGAGTCAATGGATGGGAGGCAGATTTGTGTGATGGAAGGGCTGTGTTCACGACTCTGAATTTTCTTGTGGTCTTGCAGCCAAGCAGTTGCCATACCAGGCTGTGATGCAGCCCGATAGGATGCTTTCTGTGGTGCATCTGTAAAAGTTGGTAAGAGTCAGTGTGGACATGCCAAATTTCCTTAGGATGTATAGGCGCTGTTGTGCTTTGTTGCTGGTAGCATCGACGTGGGTGGACCAGGACAGATTTTTGGTAATGTGCACGCCTAGGAATTTGAAGCTGTTTACCAGCTCTACCTCCACTCCGTTGATACAGACATGGGTGTGTACAGTACTTTGCTTCCTGAAGTCAATGACCAGCTCTTTAGTTTTGCTGGCATTGAGGGATAGATTGTTGTTGTTGTACCACTCCACTAGGTTCTCTAAATCCTTCCTGTATTCTGACTCATCTGTATTCAAGCTCGACCCACTATGGTTGTGCTGTCAGCAAAAAGGAGCTGGTTTAGCTCAGTGGGCTAGACAGCTGGTTTGTGATGCAGAACAAGGCCAGAAGCGCAAGTTCAGCTTACCCGAATAGGGGCCGGAATGTGGCGACTAGGGGTTTTTCACAGTAACTTCATACTTGTGACAATAAAAGGTTATCATTAACTTGTAGATGGAGTTGGAACCAAACGTTGCCAAACAGTCGTGTGTGTACAGGGAGTATAGTAGGGCGCTAGGTTCGCAGCCTTGCGGGGCACCGGTATTGAGGACTGTTGTGGAGGAGGTGTTGTTGTTTATTCTTACTGATTGTGGTCTGTGGGTCAGAAAGTTGAAGATCCAGTTGCAGAGTGAGGAGCCAAGTCCTAGGTTTTGGAGCATTGATATCAGCTTTTCTGGGATTATGGTGTTGAAGGCGGAGCTGTAGTCAATAAATAGGAGTCAGATGTAGGAGTCCTTGTTGTCAAGATGCTCTCGGGATGAGTGTAGGGCCACGGAGATGGCGTCTGCTGTGGACCGGTTGCGGTGGTATGCGAATTACAGCGGATCTAGGTGTTCTAGTATGGAGTTGATATGCTTCTTGACCAAACTCTCAAAGTACTTCATTATGATTGATGTCAGGGCCATTGGACGGTAGTCATTAAGGCACGTTGCCTGGTTTTTCTTTGGCATCGGTATGATGGTGGTCGTCTTGAAGCAGCTGGGGACCTCAGAGCGAAGTAGGGACAGGTTAAAGATGTCCACGAACACATCTGCCAGCTGGCCCATACAGGCTCTGAGTGCGTGACCAGGGATCCCGTCTAGTATGTCGTCTTCCGAGGGTTCACTTTCAGGAAGGCCGATCTGACTTTGTAAGCTGTGATAGTGGGTATGGGTGTGTTTTGGGCTGCCGGGGCACTCGACAGCGGATCGATGGTTTCCTGCTCGAACCGAGCATAGAATGCATTGAGTTCATCGGGGAGGGGTGCGCTGCTGCCGGAAATACTGCTCGGTTTCACTTTGTAGCCCGTTATGTTTTATTGCTTCTGTTTCAGAGGTGGAGGAAAGTCTGCGTAATATTCTTGAGAGGGTTGTGGCAGTTGTGTTTATCGTCTCCAGATCTGATTGGGTACTTGAAGGAAATGTCCTTTGTTGTTACAAGTGTGTGTAAATTTAAATTAACTTGTCTGGTAGGAAACTGATTGCATTGGATCAAACGCCAGCTTGATAGCTCACCCAATTTTACTCATAGAATAGAAAGCAAATCGAGGTGGGGTGTCAGAACAATAATTGAGTCTAAAAAAAAACAATGATCGAACTAATCTTAACAGTTTCGCACCATATAATATTAGACCAAGAGTTTCAAACAAAAGCAAAATACAGGGGACACTGAAAATCGGATTTAAAAGCAGATACTTTAAAAAAAATGTGTTTATTATTCCTTCAAGTGATGTGGGTATCACTGGCAAAATCAACACTTGCTGTCCATCCCTAATTGCCCTTGAACTGAGTGGCTTGATATTTCATGGGCATTTAAGAGTCATCCACATTGCTGCCTATCTGGAGTCATATGAAGGTCAGACCAGGAAAAAAAATGGCCTAAATGAAAATATGCTAGACGAAAATAATTTTCTGAGAGAAAACATGAAATAAACATGGCTTACGTTCCTGATCTACTATTCTTCAGTTAGATACAGAGCTCACTGACTCTCTTCCCACTGGCAAAACGGTCAAGAACAGAATATTGCACCAATTTTATTGTTCAAAATAGTTTTCATTCGATTCCTTGGGTTAGTAAGAAATGTAGCTAAGGAGACACTACGTGATCTGGTGCCCCTTCCTGGAAACCTATGAAATATAAGTGCCCCTTCTAATAGTCTCAAAAGGATGACATATATCATAATTTCAAGAGCTGAGTCAAAAAACTCAAGATTTCAGCAATTTTAAAGATATTCTTCTTGCACCTTTAAATTGTATATTCTTAGCACATGGAAATGGCATATGTATTAATAACATATGTACTATATTATACCTTGCATCAGTTTAAAAGAAAAAGACTTGTCATTTAAGTCTTTTAAATTCTGATTAGTTACTGCCACTTTAGAGAGACTGCTATAATACAGAGACATGTTTTATGCACGCATCGGTATCGGCCGCATGACAACAGAAGCAGCAATTGATGTGTACAATTGTGATTAACTATTAGGTGATCCATCTGGGAAATCATTTTAGTACCGGGATTTCTGTGGGCAATTTGAAACAAGTTATTTACTTTCTGTTACAGACTACATTCAAGCCTGGACTCTGGGAGTAAACATTTGCAGGTTATATGAAAATGCAGCGGAACATTAGGGGACACGGGGTGAAGGAAAACCATGTATGAAATAATCTTTTATGAATAATCTTTATTGTCACAAGTAGGTTTACTACAATGAAGTTACTGTGAAAAGCGCCTAGTTGCCACATTCCGGCGCCTGTTCGGGTACACAGAAGGAAAATTCAGAATGTCCAATTCACCTAACAGCACGTCTATCGGGACTTGTGGGAGGAATCCGGAGCACCCGGAGGAAACCCATGCAGACACAGGGAGAACATGTAGACTCCGCACAGTGACCCATGCTGGGAATTGAACCTGGGACCTGGCGCTGTGAAGCAACAGTGCTAACCACTGTGCAACTGTGCCGCCCAGTGTAATGGTTATTTTAAAAGTAGAAATGAAGAGATAATAAGGAGCCTCTTAAAATGCCAAGGAAAAGGGGAGTCTTTTGCTTAGCCTGGTCAAAATCATGGACATCAGTACTTGAGGTGAATATTAGCAACGGAAGTGCTCGTTTCGATTGATAATGAACATTCATCTCAGATTAAAGTATGTACAAATTGTATTTTATATTTTTGGGTGGTCAAAGTTGGAAAGCATAGGAAAACATCTCCAGCATGGCTCACAGCCGCTGCTTCACAGAGTGAATACTGATCCGGAGGCGATTGTTTCATTCCCTGCAAATTATGCTTGGCACCAAGCACCTTACTGCACACTTCAGCCAAAAGGCATTAGTCTGCAACATCATCTGAGGTCATCTGAAACAAGAGTCATTTTATGTTATTTGCTTCTCCCCACTTACCTAGAATATTTGTAACTGCCTTAGTGGGTGGGAAACAATATTCCTAATAGTTTAGGCTAGCGTGAAGTGGAATTTAACACAACAACTATTCATCCCCCACGATTTCCAAACAGGTTTTAAAGCCAGCATTCCAAATGGGACAATGAACCTAGACATTAAAGAAAAAGCACGAGCATTGGAAACATCAAACAATATAGAAAATGCTGGATATCTGCATTTGTTTTCTTAACAACGGAAAGAGAAAAATAGGTACAATGTTTCATCAAACCTGGCAACAGGACCGCTCTGTCCGGCGTGTGAGCTCTGATATCTAAAACTCTAAACCTCTCTTTGGACCATCTGCCTTTCTAGCATTTTCGAGGGCAGGATGAGGTAGAGTGGGGGGCAGAGGCAAATCGAATATTGCTGCTCAATATACTCCATTCTTAATAATCAGAATGTGCCGTTACTATAGTTTGTCAAGCTCTAAAACATGTCATATGACAAATAAAGAAAGACAGAAGCTAGGGTTGAACAACAAATTTAATAACATTTAAATTATAACTTACTACTTAACTGGCATGGCGCAGCTATTTAAGACACTAAATGGAGGTCATGATTAAATATCTTCAGACTAATAGCACCTAACATGTACATGCACGTAGAAATAAATGCATTTATGATTTGCATAATTATTTATGATCCTGAATCATTCACAAAGAACACTATACAGTTAGGGGCTAATGCTTGAAAATTAAGTTGAATGAGCATGTCCTGAGCCTGATACCATAGGACTACACAAATCTCCCCGACTTGAAGTAGGTTTAAAACTTATTCTTACTCTTTCCTATTCTTTGAATTAAACAAACCGTATTAAAGATCTTTAGCTGGTGCATTTTATAAAATTGTAGCTACAGTTGCCTCCAGCTGTTCTATGTTACCATGTACAATAAACAACAAAATATAAAACTGCTTGTTGGTTGCATTCTTCAGCACAAAAGCACTCGTATTGAAGGACAAATGTTTCTTAATATCACGTATCTGAGAGCAGGGTAAAAATATCCTCCTTTAAAAAAAATGCATGAATTTTAGCAACAAGGCACTGCAGGAGATAACACATAAATGTCAGATTAGCATTAATAACACCATCTTTGACTTTTCAAAATAAGAGCAAGCTGCTAATCAGAATGCAGTGTTTCAACTTTTTAATTGACTCAGGTGGGATACATACTTAAGAACTAATGTTAGGGTTAAAGGACGACTTCCATGATCATTTTCTCTTTTTATTTTTGAATCCAATGATTCAGCGAGAAATTGGTCTTTTTTAAATCTCCTTTACATCTAATAACATGGTCATTGAGTCTTCATCAAGTACTGTTCCAATACCAAGGGAATCAAACTGCTTTTGCACCATGCAAAAACACGCTAGCAGTTTCGGTTCTAAAAATGCAGGCCTTATAGAACCTATTGCAAGTCAAAAGTATACCTGCAAGGATTTCCTAAGATCCTCTGTCCAAAAGGCCAACTAAAGTCATGTCTTCAAGACAGCTGGTTTTTGCATGTGCCGACAGTTTTACATTCAGCTTGCAGCTGGCTAAGTAAGGTCCATGCTTCCAGAACTGGCAGCAGGGATACAAGTCTAACACAACAAAGAACATCTCGAAGAAATTAAGATACCCAAGGTTGAGGAGTGGTGGCTGGGGAAGTGGAGGGTGAGAGGTGTGGTGGACAGAGAGAAAAAATAAATAAATTTAAAACACTCTCCACAGCACTACTCGTTCCACTGGAACAATCCAACTTTGTCAGATTAATTCCATTTTAGCAGCATACCAAATTTATTTCTACAAAAATCTAATTTTCCTTATCATGCACGTTATCGTACATATTAACATAACTGTATGCATGGATCAAGATAACTTGATTTTCTGGAATAGTGGATGAATGTTAAAAAAGCATTTTTTATTTGATTAAATTAACCTAGTTACAAACATACCAAAACATGTAAAAAATATACATAATAGGAGCAGAAGAAGGCCATTCGGTCCCTCAAGCCTGATAACCTTTGATTCTCTTGGCTAACAAGATTCCATCTACAACCACCTTAAAAATATTTAATGGCCCTGCTTTCACTGCCTTGTGACTCCAAATTCTTCTTTCTTGGATGTAGCGAGTGGCCATATGAAAGCAGTGGTTTTAGTAAAGTTAGCACTGGTTAAAAAGGGAAAAATTCTGAGACCATACCTTCCAACTCTTCAGAAAATTAAAAATTGGAATTGCAAATGCAAGTCTGAGGATTGTGTTCAGATCTCCTCAACGTTCAGCAAACCTTTTTTAGAATATTAGTATTTTCACTATTCACACTATCACTACTGAGACAGTACACTCTACAAGCATACCTAAATCTAATACAAATAAAATATTAACCAAGAACCTTTTCCGGAGATGCAGTCATCTGTGAATACCGAGCACCAGTTAAACCAAAACATGTTTCGCTCACTGTTCACAATTCCTGCTCCGAACATCAAATATTGACATAGTTATACGTGCTTTATAAATGAAGACCCTATGGCGAGTGTACGGACCAACAATACCAACTCCCAATACTTCCAGCTGCACAGGGGCACCAGTCAAGGATGCCCACTGTCCCCGCTGCTGTTCGCACTAGCAATCGAACCGCTAGCAATCGCGCTCAGGGCAGCAAAAAGTTGGAGGGGGATCCGAAGGGGAGGCAGAGAGCACAGAGTCTCACTCTATGCAGATGACCTGCTCCTCTACATCTCGGACCCACAGAGCAGCATGGACGGAATCATTGCGCTCCTGAAAGAGTTTGGAGCCTTCTCGGGCTACAAACCCAACATGAGCAAAAGCGAGATCTTCCCAGTACACCCGCAAAGAGGGGGGGGGGGGGGGGGGGGGGGGGGGCAGCACTAAAGGGGCTGCCGTTCAAACAAGCCCGACACAAATTCCGCTACCTGAGGATCCAAATAGCCCATGACTAGAAAGGGATCCACAAATGGAACCTCACCAGTATGACGGAGGAAGTAAAAAAGGACCTGCAAAGATGGAACACACTCCCACTCTCCCTCGCGGGGAGAGTCCAGACAATCAAAATGAACGTACTGCTGTTCCTGTTTAGATCCATTCCGATCTACATCCCCAAGGCCTTTTTCAAAGCACTGGACAAACTTATCATGGCGTTCGTATGGGGGGGGGGTAAAAATGCTAGAATCCCAAAGAAGGTCCTACAAAAAACAAAATCCAAGGGGGGGCTAGCCCACCCGAACCTATAATTCTACCACTGGGCGGCAACAGCCGAGCGAGTAAGGGGATGGATCCAGGAGCCAGAGGCCAAGTGGGTGCTTGCGGAGGAGGCCTCCTGCATGGGGACCTCCTTCCGGGCCCTCGCCACGGCAGCACTCCCATCCCCACCCAAAAAACACTCCAGCAGCCCAGTGGTGACAGCAACCCTCCAATCCTGGAACCAACTGCGGCAGCAATTTGGCCTGACCAAAATGTCGGACAAGGCTCCCATCTGCAACAACCATAGGTTCACACCAGCACTCACTGACGCCACCTTCAAAAAGTGGAGGCAGGACGGAGGGACACTGACGGTCAGGGACCTATACACGGACGGCAGGACCGCAACACTGGATGAACTGACAGAGAAATTTCGTCTAGCCAGGGGGAACGAGCTATGGTACCTGTAGCTCAAAAACTTCTTATGAAAGGAGACAAGGACGTACCCACAACCGCCACGACAGACACTACTGGAAGACCTACTGGACGCAAATATCCTAGAGAAAGGGAACTGTAGCGACATCTATGACCGACTGGTAGAAAGGGATGACACCGTACTGGACGCAACAAGAATGAAATGGGAGGATGACCTGGGGATTGAGATAGGGTGGGGACTCTGGAGCGAAGCACTGCATAGGGTCAACTCCACCTCCACGTGCTCAGCCTGACGCAACTAAAAGTGGTACATAGAGCCCACTTAACAAGAAACCGTATGAGTAGGTTCTTCCCGGAGGTGGAGGACAGATGTGAACGGTGCCAAAGAGGCCCGGCCAACCACTCCCACATGTTCTGGTCTTGCCCCAGACTTGTGGAGTACTGGACAGCCTTCTTCAAGGCTATGTCCAAAGTGGTGGGGGTGAGGGTGGAGCCATGCCCGATAGTGGCGGTCTTTAGGGTTTCAGACCAGCCACATCTATTCCTGGGGAGGAGGGCGGACGCCCTTGCCTTTGCCTCCCTGATCGCCCGCCGTAGAATCCTGTTTGGCTGGCGGTCAACAGCACCACCCAGAGCTGCAGACTGGCTGTCCGACCTCTCGGAATCTCTCCAAATGGAGAAAATCAAATTCGCCATCCGAGGGTCAGACGACGGCTTCCACAGAACGTGGGAGCCATTCATGCAATTGTTCCGGGACCTGTTTGTGGCCAACGAACAAGAGGAAGAATAGTCGGGTGGCCAAGAATCAGGGGAAAATGGACGGGGATCGGGGAAAGATAGCCCGGGGGGGGGGGGGGGGGGGGGGGGCTACGGGTTTGTTATTCTCATGGTTCTACGCTTATTTCTTTTTCTTGTTAATTTATTGTTTTTGTATTGGAGGGGAGGGGTTACTGTTTTTCTCTGTTGTGATCAAATTTGTTGTTGAAAACTTGAATAAAAATTATTCCAAAAAAAAGGGAAGGACAAAGCCGCAAGCGACAGTCTGAGGGCAAGCTAAGGCCCAAAATCAAATTGTAAATAAATGCCTATAAACATGTGTCTCGGCCATATTGGGGAATGTAAAATATGTATGCCGGTTAAAGGGGGTGGCCACAGTTGTTATTATGAAGATGCTTACCTGTAAATACACATGTTAATTTTTGCGTGTTTTTTTTTTCTAATAATTTGTAATTTGTTGGATATAAAATATGAAAACTCAATAAAAAACATTTTCAAAAAAAAAAATGAAGACCCAGGACACAGAATGCAGACAATCCACTATCAAATGTCTCCCAGCGACAATAGTATATTTTACAAGTCAAGTCACCTCTGTGCAAGGGCAGCACCACGGTGATCACGGCGCCAAGGACCCGGGTTCAATCTCGGTCCTGGGTCACTGTCTGTTTGGAGTTTGCACATTCTCCCCCTGTCTGTGTGGGTCTCACCCCCACAACCCAAAAAGATGTGCAGGATAGGTGAGCAGGCCATGCTAAATTGCCCCTTAATTTGAAAAATAAATTGGGTACTCTAAATTTAAAATAAAAGTCGCTTCTGTGTCAAGTGGCAGTTCCTGTCCTGATTTAATACTAAATTACTGCATAAAGCAGCCATTGACATTTTAAATTAATGCTGCAGTAAAGATCTTCAAGCTGATTACTTTATCAGGAGTTCCACAATCCCTCACCAAGCACAGAGCGGTTTTCCAAATGACACTTTTAAACAAAGCTTCCGTTCTACTTTTAAGAGCAAATCCAGCTCAGGATTTTACACCAATCCCTTTAGGATTTCTTTGTCTGGACTGCTTGCAAACTGCTCACGATTTTTTTAACTCTCAATTCCCAGACTGTATTAAAATGTTATCAAACATTTATTTGATTGACCTTTTGAAGGTTGCTGTTTAACCTTAAATCTGGTTACTGCAATTGTCTCTTTAATTCACAACACTTTGTTACTCTTACTTGAATTCTTCTGAACAATACCTTGGTCCCAGTCCACTTAACTCCAGTAATCATAAACATTCTTTCAGTCCCAATTCCCTGGTTATTTGGACTGTAACTTGTACTTTAGGATGCTTGTCTCTATGCAGTTCCCACCTTGTCCAATCATTCTTCTGACAGGATTAAGAAATGTTCACTCCCTGAGCTCCTAACTCCAACTGCAATCAAATTAGCTGAAGCAAATTTAAAAGCTTTTCTACCTTGTATGGCCCCTGTTAAGAAACACCTGCCTACCTCTGCTGGCTTATTTATTCTTCATGCCCTCTCTAAGCACAATAGAAACACAGTTGGAACTTAACCAACCCCGACACATACAAACCACTTTTTCCAGCATGAATACCCTTCAAAGCACAGAAATATTAAATTAAATCCAATATTTGTCAATACAAATATAAATCCCTTGAAAACTACATTTTCCTAACATTGTTACCTGGGCCGGGATTCTCCCCTACCCGGCGGGGCAGGGGGGCCCCGGTGTGTTGGAGTGGTGTGAACCACTCCGGCGTCGGGCCACCCCAAAGGTGTGGAATTCTCCGCACCTTTAGGGGCCAATCCCTCACATTGAGGGGCTAGGCCCGCGCCGGAGTGGTTCCCACTCTGCCGGCTAGCGTGAACGGCCTTTGGCGCATGCCAGCCGGGCCGAAAGGACTTCGCCGGGTGCGTTAAGTCTGCTCATGTGCCGGAGCGTCAGCGGCTGCTGATGTCATACCGGCGCATGCGCAGGGGAGGGGGTCTCTTCCGCCTCCGCCATGGTGAAGACCATGGCGAAGGTGGAAGAAAAAGAGTGCCCCCACGGCACAGGCCCGCCCGCCGATCGGTGGGCCCCGATCGCGGGCCAGGCCACCGTGGGGGCACCCCCCGGGGTCAGTTCGCCCCACGCCCCCCCCCCCAAGGATCCTGGAGCCCGCCCGTGCCTCCAATACCACCGGTCAGGTAGGTGGTTAAATCCACGCCGGTGGAGAGGCCTGTCAGCGGCGGGACTAAGGCCCATCGCGGGCCGGAGAATCGCCGTGGGGGGCCCGCCGACCGGCGCGGCACGATTCCCGTCCCGCCGAATCTCGGGGGGGGCGGAGAATTCGGGACACGGCGGGGGTGGGATTGACGCCGGCCCCGGGCAATTCTCCGACCTGGCGGGGGGTCGGAGAACCCGTCCCAGGTGTGAAATATTAATGTACTGGCAAGCAAAATACCACAGAAAAATATCATACTTAGGTCAATAAATTTCAATGTTACATCATATGCTGCTCATGTGATGCTCAATTCATCACCTCAAAATTACTGGCAACACTATGGCCACCACAGAGGTAAATGTGCAAGTTACCCTACTCCAGCCTAACATTACACAACTGAAAATACTGGCACCAGACAGAAACCAAGTTTGGAAGGTAAGGGTCTAAAACAAACATTTGCATATAACCTTTAATAAAAGCTTAGCGACAGCACAATCAAAAGAAAATCTAATTAGGCACCTAAATATAGGGCATTATCTATTTTCTTATTCAAGGTTGGTCACTGTGAGCAATTTAACTTGCCTCAATCTATTGTACTCAAAATTTCACCTATTTTAAATTTAACAATGGAATAGAGATTAAGCCTTTGTACAGTTACAACCCTTTTCAACAACATGATCTCTGCTGCCTTGTTGATAGGTAACAGGGATTTAATGGTTCCTCAACTGGAAACTATGCACTTTCCCTATTAGGAGGCAGTAGGATACTTGTGATTCTCTCTCCAGAAAACCTAGAACTAAGTAGATTTTCCTCCCAGAATTGATTTAACGTTCAGCTGAACATACGTACATTGTGTAGGCATAGCACAGAAATAGGCCATTTGGCCCAACAGGTCCATGCGGTTTTTATGCTCCAGGCGAAGTCCTTTCGGCCCGGCTGGCATGGCGCCAAAGGCCGTTCATGCCAGCCGGCAGAGTGGGAACCACTCCGGCGCGGGCCTAGCCCCTCAATGTGCTTGGCCCCTAAAGGTGCGGAGAATTCCGCACCTTTGGGGCGGCCCGACGCCAGAGTGGTTCACACCACTTCAACATGCCGGGACCCCCTGCCCCGCCGGGTAGGGGAGAATCCCGGCCCAGGTAACAATGTTAGGAAAATGTAATTTTTAAGGGATTTATATTTGTATTGATAAATTTCGGATTTAATTTAATATTTCTGTGCTTGGAAGGGTATTCATACTGGAAAATGTGGTTTGTATGTGTCGGGGTTGATTAAGTGTTTTTGCTCTTCCTATCCTCTTCTACTCCTTTCTGCCGCCTCCATCCCTCCTCCATGCATTTATCTAGTTTCCCCATCATTTCCTCAATGCTACTTACCCCAACTAGTCACCATGGTAGTATGATCCATACTGCAACCATTAAAAAAGTTTCCTCTGAATACTGTACTGGAAATACTTGTAATTAGCACATGCCTATGGCTGTAAAGTAGAGACAATCTCTCTATGTCTACCCTTTGATAATATTAACACCTTCACCAGGTTACCTCTAAAGTCTTCTCTTTTCTCGAGAAAAGAAACCCTCCTATTCAACTATTCCTGATTGTTATCATCTCTCAATTCTGGGACTAACCCATTAAATTCATTTATAAATGGCATTACAATACCACCAAGGCTAATTTTTAAACAATTTTCTTTCCATTGATTTTCATCCCCTGACTAATTGATATTGCCTCTAAATCAATAGAATTAAGTGATGTTTGGCCAAATAGCCCATTGTCCTTGATCTCCTCCCACACGAAGACACACTACACATCCCCCAACAGTGTAACAAGTGTGTCACTGGTGATAACTGTGACACTGGCAGTAATTTCTTCAAAAATAATGTAAATAAATACCAAAATTAGCTCAAATTAATGAATTCTAGAGATATGAATCACCCTACAGTTCAATTATTACATTTAGATGCACATTATATCACAGTGGTCTGTTACTGGACCAGTAATCTAAAGGACAAGCTTAAATCCTACCACTGCAGTTTGAGAATATAGATTTATTTTTTTAAATCTGGCAAAAAAAAGAACTGGCACCAGTTAAAGTGGCCAGAAAACTGTCTGATTGTTGTACAAGCCAAATTAATTGTCCTTTAAGGAAGGAAAGCTGCTGATCTTACATGGTCCGGCCTATAAGTGAGTTCAGTCCCACAATGATGTGGTTGTGGCCTTGAAAACCACTGGGTACTATCAAATTGATACATTCAGTAGTTGAAGAGGGCAACCCACAAACAAGGCAGGATGATAAATAACTAAGCTCTGGTGAAGTGCACAACCAATAATTGAAATTGTTTTTTTCTCTTTACAGGTGCACATTTACAGAATTTTCTATTTTCTAGCATTTGCAATTTATTATACAATATTTTAGCCAATGAATTCTGTGAATAAAAAAAAACTTTTTCACCATTTAGAAGTAGAAATGACCAAAGATGTACCTCTAAATCATTAAATGCAGGGCATTATACCTTTAGACTGGCAGTTTATAATTTAACAATTCAGTTTGAGGAAAACGATGCATAGTGGTAATGTCAGTAGGCTAGTAACCCTAGATATTAAAGCTAATACTCTGCAGACTTGGGTTCAAATCCCACCATGGCAGCTGGTGAAATTTAAATGCAATTAATTAAATCTAGAATGTAAAAATAGTATCAGTAATAGTGACCAGGAAATATCATTGGTTATCGTAATAACCGATCATGTTCACTAATGTCCTTGAGGGAAGGAAATCTGCCATCCTTACCTGATCTGGCCTACATGTGCCTCCAGACCCACAGCAATGTGGCTGACTGTGAATTGCCCTCTGACATGGGCTGGCAAGTTAAAGAGCAATAAGATTAACATGGCCAACTTACTTCTCACAATAGAAAAACTAGAATTTATTTTTGTAGAAAACAAGTCGAATTGTTAAATTGTGCTGGTCGTCAAAAAATGTTGTAGTACATATTGAAATGTTAAAGGCCCACTGGGTGGAGTTGTATAATATGGTAAAATAGGAAATTGGAAATTCTTATTAACAATTATTTCCTTGAAACAATATACATTCCCCTATTTTTATTTAAAAGACTTCACTGCATCAACTGAAAACTTAAGCCTCCTCTGACTATGGGAAATGCGCTTGGGACACGCAAGTCAGGTTTCTAAAACATTGTTGCCCAAATTGAGCATCAACTGGCAATGCCATACAGGTAGACCCAAACCAGGCCCATGGATAGTCAGGGAAAGTTGAAGAGAAGAAAAATATCTTTAGAATCACAGAGAGCCTATAGTACAGGAAGCCTTTCGGCCCATCGAGTCAGCATCGACCCTCCAAAAGTGCATTCTACCTAGGCCTAATTCCCTAACCCCTGAACCTAATCTACACATCTTTGGACACTAAGGGGTAATTTATCATAGCCAATTCACCTAACACGCACACCTTTGGACTGAGCGAGGAAACCGGGGCAGCCGGAGGAAACCCACGCAAACACAGGGAAAATTCCATACTGACAGTCACCCGAGGCCGGAATCAAACCTGGGTCCTGGTGCTGTGAGGGAGCAATGCTCCCACTGTGCCACCATGACACCAACAGTACTGATATCGCTGGGATTGAAGCACCTGGTTGGGACAGAATGTAGAGAGTATGTGCACTTTTGTTTTACCTAATCAAGGAAAGTTCCATTCATGAAATAAGTGTCTAAAATGTAATATGTTCCATTTCCTAACAGTGACATTCGCTCACCTTGATGAGCACAGAAAATATAATACTTTGTTGCCAGGTCTTTATTCAAGCTGGCCTGAATGATCATTGTATAAAACACTAAAGCTGCTGCTTCTCATATCCTCTGGATTTTGTACATACAGCTTATCAGATCACGGAATGCAGGCACAACACAATTACTACTTGAATTTACATCCTGCATCTGTAGATCCTCCATTTAAAAAAGGACTTAATTTCCGAAGGTTTATCAGCAAGGTCGTTATTTCTATTTTGGGTTTTTTGGGGGTTTGGTTTGGGAGGAAGCTGAAATCTGAAATGACATTAATCCTTTCAGCTAAATGATGCTATTTGAATTGTGTTTTCATTTACAAACCATTTTTGCCAAGTTCTCATCTTCATTGCAACTCATCACCACCATTCTGTTCGAACAATTGAATAATAAATATTTGAAGTATAGAACCCATCTCTCGGGTTCTTGGAAACTACATTCATGAAACTCATCTATTCCTCGATCAGCAGCTAATAAGAGAAGCATTAATATTTGGACAGTAATTCTGAAAATAGAGGTGCTGCCTCACCTTCTGCGAATGTCCCTTATTTTGAAAAAAAATGTCAAATTTCCATCATCCACAAATTTAAACATTAAAAACCAAGGACATAAACAGGTCTAAAAATGAAAACCAGTATTTGCACTGCTGCCTATATAATTCTATGCCAAAAATCACTGTGCAAGTGCCAGAGAGCTACTCTTTGCAAATAGAACTGAATAAAACCTCTGCTTTAACAATAAACATCATGTGAGCACCTGCAATAAGACTCTCTGGGCAGGGTGGTGCACAGTGTGCGGTTGTTTCCCAGTTTCAGCTAAACCGGGGGACAAACCACAATTGGACCAGGATACCTGGGGAGTGTACAATGCTGAACAATACTCTGTTGAAAAGTGCACTGCGTGGATCTCAGCTGGGGATGCAATGAAATATGGGTCTGCAATTAACTATGGGCCTACATTCCACCATCCAATTCACAGTCTAGATTCATACATAAGGAGCAAAATTCTCCCATCAGGAGACTAAGTGCCGACGCCGGAGTGAAAACCGGAGTGTTTCACTCCGGCACGGAGGCCGCTCCTCGCCCCCTATTCTCCCACCCCCAGGGGGCTAGGAGCGGCGTCACGTCAATTACACGCGCTGGGCCTTGGCGCCGCATGAAAGCAATGCCACGATAATTACACGGCCGGCGCCGCTCAAATGACGTCACCCGCGCATGCGCAGGTTGCCGTCCTCTCCGCGCGCGCCCCGCAAGAAATGGAGGATTGATCTTGCGGGGCGGCGGAGGAAAAGAGTGCGTCCTTTAGAGACACTGGCCCGCCAATCGGTGGGCACCGATCGTGGGCCAGACCCCTACTGAGCGCCCCCCTAGTGCTCGATCCTCCCCCCCCCCCCCCCCCCCCCCACCACCACACATGTAGCGTTCGTGCGCTGTTCACGCCGGCAGCGAGCAGGTGCGGTTGGCGCCGGCGTGAACCTGTCGGATTGGGCAGGCTGCACGGCCCATCCGGGCAGGAGAATCGCCGCTCGCCTGCTACAAACGGTGAGCGGCGATTCTCCGAGCGGCCTGTCGTGAAACGCGCCACGCCGTTTTGGGGGGGGGGGGGGGGGAGAATCACGTGCGAGTGCCAGGACAGCGTGGCGGGAATCGCCCGGCACTGCCGCGATTCTCCCACCCGGAGTGGGGTTCGGAGAATTGCACCCAAGAAGTGAACTTGGGTGAGGTCTGATGGAACGGTCAGCAACTCTTACCCCTACAAGAGTCATCAACTTCTGGGAAGGTGAGGAGAAATTTCAATCCTGGAATTGGGTATTTGTAAAAGTGTTTATTTGTTCAATTTTAGATTACCCACTTCAGTAGGCTATTTTCAGAATTCCTGAAGCACATTAGAATACAGCTAAGTTGAAACAGCACGGTAGCACACTGGTTAGAATGGTTGCTTCATAGCGCCAGGGACACAGGTTCGATTCCTGTCTTGGGTAACTGTCTAGGCGGATTCTGCATGTTCTCCCGTGTCTGCGTGGGTTTCCTCCTGGCACTCCGGTTTCGTCCCACAAGTCCCGAAAGACGTGTTTGTTAGGTGAATTGGACATTCTGAATTCTCCCTTAGTGTACCCAAACAGGCGCCGGAGTGTGGCGACCAGGGGATTTTCACAGTAGCTTAATTGCAGTGTTAATGTAAGCCTACTTGTGACACTAATAAAGAAATATTATTATTACACATACTACTACTTTAATATTATATAAATACTCCATCATTGAGATACAAGGCAAACTATTACTGTCATCTTGCTTATTCAATGCACTACCTGCTGCCAATGTCCTGGAGGGCTAAAGGTTTTACAGTGTATGTGATTGATATGGGCTAGATTTGTGTAGAATAAATGTTATTTTATATATATTCAAGGCTTCATTTAAATCTTTAGACAATACATAAAGCAAGCTGTGAGTATGAAAGAGTATGAAAGGGATATAGATAGGTTAAGTGAGTGGGCAAAAAATTAGCAGGTGGAACATAATGTGGGACAATGTGATGTTGTCCACTTTGGGAGGAGGAATAGAGCAGCAGAATATAATTTAATAATGCTGTGGTACAGGGGGATCTGGGTATCCTTGTATACGAATCACAAAACGTTAGCATGCAGGTGCAGCAGGGAGAAAAAGGAATGTTAGCCCTCATGACAAGGGGGCTACCATTGTACATGACATTGGTGAGACCACACCTGGAGTACTGTGTACAGTTTTGATCTTCTTACTTTGTGAAGAACATACTTGCATTGGAAGCAGCTGAGAGAAGGTTCATTAGGTTGCTTTTTGGGATGAAGTGGTTGTCCTATCAGGAAAGGTCAGGCAGGTTGGGCCTATGCTCTTTGGAGTTTAGAAGAATGATAGGTGATCTTATTGATACATGAAATATTCAGAAGGGACTTGACAGGGTAGATGCTGAGGGAATGTTTTCTCTTGTGGGGGGAATCTAGAGCTAAAGTGCACAGATTAAAAACAAGATGTCCTATTTAAGATGGAGATAAGGAGGAATTTCTTCTCGCAAACGGTCATTAGTCTTGAGAATTATTTTCCACAGACAGCAGTGGAGGCTGGTCATTCAATATATTCATGGCTGAGTTAAACAGATTTTTGACTGACAAGGGAGTCAAGGATTATGGACGATGAACAAGAAAGTGCAGATTTTGGCCAGAAGCAGGTCAGTCATGAAATTACTGAATGGCAGAACAGAGTGGATGGGCTAAATGGCCTTATCCTGCTCCTACTTATCATAAACAAATGTCACTGTGGTAGTTCATTATTAATATTTCAGAAGAACTGGAAAAATATAACTAATTTATTTAAAAAGCGTCCCTGAAAATAAGCAATGCAAAGTATGCCAACGACTCCATTAGTGACCAAACCTGTTGAAGTTGGTTTTTAATTGAGAAAGTTTGATGCATGTATGAATTTCACACACATCCTCCCATTTAAATAGGACTAGCTAATTGTTTTGCAATGGATTATCTTAATGTAGTGCCCGACCATTATTTTAATGTAATTTCCAGAAATGTGAAAATGAAAATGAAATGAAATGAAATGAAAATTGCTTATTGTCACCAGTAGGCTTCTAATGAAGTTACTGTGAAAAGCCCCTGGTCGCCACATTCCGGCTCCTGTCCGGGGAGGCTGGTACGGGAATCGAACCGTGCTGCCGGCCTGCTTTAGAAGCCAGCGATTTTGCCCAGTGAGCTAAACCAGCCCCTGTGATTGAACCTCATATTTTCTCTATTTAAGAATATATGACTCAGTGAAGAATTTGTAAAGCATGCTTCCCCCCTTCCCGCTGATTCAGTAAAGGAAACTTACAGGCTGTAAGAAATGGAGAGAAAATCATAATTTTTTCAGAAAGAGCAAAATCATTTTTATGCTGACATGCTTCACAAAAATACCACAAAGTTTTCAAAATAGTTACAGAAAATATTTTCAAGTCAGTTTTAATGTTTGTTGAAATACCACTGTGTGCACTGTTTAAAAAGAAAATTAAACACATCAGATGCTCAGTTAACTCTTTTTGAAAAGCGGGTGAAAATTTCATTGGCAAGAATTATCATAAGTTATGGCGTGTGCAGCTTTTACAAGACAAACGTCTTTTTCAGAAAAAGTCCCAACACTTTTGTTCAGGGGACTGCCCTGTGCGTCATTTTATCCCAAAGATGTCATGAGAACAATAATGGCATGATGATGATGCAATTTGATCTCATTTACATCATGCTGTGCTTGCAACTAAATGAAAGAAAACTTGCTAAACATTGTTTGCATTGTTCAAAGAGTCCAAAGCTCTTTCCCACAAAACTATTCCAATCATACCAGATTACAGATTTTTCTAAAAGGAAATTTTATACAACGCCACCCTTTTTGATAGCACTGAAATCAAATCATGAGGTGCAGGCCAAAATAAATACAAGTCTTGTTTTATCTATGCTTACTTTGATACAATAGTACACCCAACATCCAATTAGTCTGCCAGAACAATAGTTGAGTTTGTCAAGGAAGAACTAAAGCAACATTTTCAAAACATCAGGTATGAAAATCGCAAAGAACAGATGCATACATTTACCTATTAAAAAATGATATATTCTTTATAATATTTATGCCAAATGTTGATGTTTTATATGTCCATTAATCAATCATTACGATGAGAACATTTTTGTTTTCATTTAGTTCAAAACCAAACATGCAATATGCCCTCTGCTTAAAGTGCTTGCATTATGAGGGATTCTAACAATGTAATGAGGGAAAAATTAGTACTATTTGTCCAAGAATGAGTAATGGAAGCTATAAACTTGGGACCATCACCAAAAGAACAAAGGCAGAGGATAACATTGTCATATTTTGTTGTAGAGTGATCCGATTGCGTGCGCACAAACGAATGATATGAATTCAGGATTCTTTCCGCTGCATCGGGGAATGAGGTAGTGATGTCCCATGTTCCCCCCCCCCCCCCCCCCCCGCCCTTCTGTTTGTACTGGTAGTAGAGCCCTTGGCTTTTGCGCTGAGGTGCTCAGATTTATGGAAGGGAATAGTAGGGGGGTGGGGCGGGTGGTGGAGCACAGGGTGTCTCTGTACACGAATGATCTGTTGTTATATATTTCGGACTTGAGTTCTTCGGTGGGGGTGATAATGGGTCTGCTGAAGAGATTTGGGGCATTTTCGGGATACAAGTTGAATTTGGGGAAAAGCGAGTAGTTTGTGGTGTTTTTTCCAGCGGTGCAATTGGAGTGGGGGAGTTGCCGTTTCGGGTGCCAACAACCCATTTCAGGTATTTGGGATGCAGGTGGCTCAGGATTTTTGTGGCTCAGTAAGCTGAATTTTACGAGTCTGGTTGGGAGAGTGAAAGTGGATTTATTGAGGTGGGACAGTCTTCCCCTGTTGGTGGCAGTTCGGGTTCAGGCAATTAAGATGAACATTTTGCCGCGTTTTTTATTCTTCTTTCACTGCCTGCCAGTCTTTTTGCTGAAGTCATTTTTTAAGGGAGTGTACATGTTGGTTTTGTTGAGGGCGGCATGTGGCGCAGTGGATAGCACTCGGACTGCGGCACTGAGGACGGTTGGTCCCACGTCACTTTCTGAAATGTGACGTCACCTCTGAAAGCCACTGCAAGGCCACCGCTTGCCTTTGAGGACAGGTAGAAAATGAAAGGAGCATCTCGCTCCCTCCTAACCGAACTCCCTCGGTCACAAAACTCGCACTTAAGCATTCTACTGCAACCCAAAGTAACGCTCCAGTGCAAACAAAGTCAGCACTGTAAGACGGCCCAATTTTATGCTGTCTGAATCTAGCCTCTGAAAACTGGCTTACGCCA
Organism: Scyliorhinus canicula; assembly: GCF_902713615.1. Lineage (NCBI taxonomy): Eukaryota > Metazoa > Chordata > Chondrichthyes > Carcharhiniformes > Scyliorhinidae > Scyliorhinus > Scyliorhinus canicula. Next base: position 53,665,060 of record NC_052148.1, read on the forward strand.
GTTATCTAATTAACAAGTTGCAGATGCAAGCAGAGCCTGTATCAACCCTGCTTTAAAGTTGGTCGACAACACACCTTCTTCCAACCCAAACAGCAACTTTTAGCTAATTACTAAATTAAAGAAAGACTAGACGTTAGATAGAAATTAACACTTAATTTCCCTCAGTAACAAGACTCCCACTTAAGCACTCTACTTCAGCCCAACATTTGTGTTGCATCTTCCAAAAGAGGCACGTGTATGCATACATGAGGTCAAAAAGCAGAAAAAGAGCAAACCACAATTATACACCTGGTGAAAATCTTGTTAGTTTTGAATTGTAAGTGTTACCAAACTTCAGAAAGAGGAAGGGAGGGGAAAGAGGAAAGGTACAGAGGCATAAGTCTTGCCATCCCATCTGCCGCGGGAATCGTCACGGACAGGATGGAAAATCGGACAGACCATTGAATGGTCCATTGACCTTGCGTGGGAACTTCTGGTCTCAGGGCTGGCAAGACCGAAAATCCCAGCCGGAATCTTTCTTCATAAGTTGAACCTTTAAGGAAACCTAGAATCTAGTTAAGTACATTTTGTTGACAATCAGAAAATGTGAACACCCTAATTATTAGAACTATAGAGGGAAAGAGATATATGGAGAAAGGAGAAGAAAAGGCTGACTCAAAGGCACAATTGATGCCCTTCCCTAAAGCGGGTTTAGAGGACGGGTCCTTTAATGGTGAGGAAGGGTGCCAGTAAGTGAGGGAGACCCCGGCACAATTCCACCTGTGTCCCGATTTAAGTCCAACGCGGGAAGGCTCATGGATGGCCTTTCCACCCAACCGTCAGGCTCTTAAGTAGGCAATTAGTGCACATTTCAGGGCCTCATGCTGCCGCCTCTGGTAGTCATCTGGTGGTGGGCATAGTGTTCATCGTGCAGCAAACCCAAAAAGGCAAACCCTATTGGGTTCATTTGCGGCCTGCTGGTGTGAGAGTCCTTTATTGTCAGGCACTCAGTGGGGACACTAAAAACCATCTCCACTGCTATACCAGCTGGCAGTGCCTGCAATGGAGTGTCGATGGCCTTTGATTGGCCGACAGTTCTCAGGGATAGTATTTCTGCCCCCAGCGTCCTTGACCCAAACAAAGCACTGCCACTAACTAGAGCTTGGAATCATTTTCACTGTTTAATAATGTGCTGGGCTGAAACTCGGGTGGAGAGTTCAGAAGCCAGAAGTACGGCTCCTCAATTTTGTTTCATTTATTCTTTCATAGGATGTGGTATCATGGGCAAGGACAGCATCTGTTGCCCATCCCTATATTGCCCTTGAACTGAGTGGTTTGCTAGGCCATTGCAAAAGGCGGAGTCAACTATATTGCCGTGGGTCTGGAGCCACAAGAAGACCAGATCGTGTAAAGGTGGCAGATTTGCTTCCCTGAAGAATATTAGTGCAACATATGGGTCTTTATTATCGATGATAGTTGCTTCATCCTCGAGCGCTGGAGGGGTTGAACTGGCTCGACTGTGACATCTCAGGCCTCAGCTAAATACATTGATGTCACCAAATGATCTTGTGTGATGGCAGATTAATCTTCTCCCTGGACTTTGGAAAGCCTTTTTTGTGTTGGAGAAACATAAATTCAGATGCTGGAGATTTGAATTGGACATTCTGAATTCTCCCTCAGTGTACCCGAACAGGCACCGAGTGTGGCAACTGGAGGATTTTCACAGTAACTTCATTGCAGTGTTAATGTAAGCCTACTTGTAATAAACACTAATAAAGATTATTATTATCAAAAAGCCTGCAAGACAATGTCAAGGACAGCCAACCCTGTGTTAAATATGGTGCCAGTTCCTACACAGTCATCAAGTGACGTGGACATCCCCGACATCAAAGTCCCCCTCCCCGCCCGAACCACCACATGATCCAGCAGCAATCCTGCGTTACCCGCTTCCATGAGCTGGCCGCTACATATTCAGGTTCAGCCAACTGCCACGGACCCTTGCCAGATCACCAGCGGGTGCGACAATGGTATGAGTAAACGTAACCCGATGAGTCGGTGGTCCCGACATTTTCACGAATATGATAGAAACAACCTTATTGTTAGAAATAAGAACAACAACTGTGATTCCAAGAGCAACACCATGAGCGATTCGCTGGTCTTCAAAATTATTTCTCTAAAAGCAACTGTCTCATTCTGTAATGAAGTAAATTACAACACTTGGCAGCATGGTAAAACCTAACAAGGAATTGCAAAATATGGCCCTTGTTACATAAATTGTGTTGATTATAACCCTAAAAACATTGTTTTTTATATATATAAGATACATTTATAGATAATAAAATATATGTATATATACTATTAATTTTAATATACTTGTTTTCCCAAATATTCCTGAGAAGTTGCAATTTGTTTCAAAGGAAAAGGTTGAAAAGATTGCTTTCCGTTGTGGAATCTATTCCACTTGTAGAGAGATATCAGCTTAGCAATATCGCTGCCACCTGCATAAAAAGTAGCACTGATAAGACAACTAATGCAACATGGATACGCCTTTCTTTCAAGAGCTAAAACTGGGCAACGGAAAGAGAAGAAGAAACATTAAGAACATTACTGTCCAACTGCAAATAAATGCATTGTGTCGTGACTTAATTTTTGATCATTTGCGCTGAAAAAGTTAAAAGGTATTTTGAAGAAATAAAGTGCCACAAAGCGTGCCAGGGTTACACAGCACATACTTAAACAATTGGCATTAAGGAAACAATGCCTCATTATATTTGAATATTTGATTAATAGAAACTGGCAAATTAACAGAACACAGTAAATCAGAATTTTGGTGAATTATATACCTCAAAATTGTGGTCAGAGGAAATTGAAAAGAAACTTGGCCTCCTTTAAAAACGTTTAGTTTACATCTTATTTCATTATCTAACCTGAATTGTGCTTAGAATATATACTGAATGTATACTGTTACCTTTGTTTTTGTTAATTTTTTTTCTATATAAAGTCAACATAGATGCACCTTGGAAAAATATAGGGAAACCATTTGCAGAATGAGCAGTTAACAATTTTACATGCAGAACGGCAATTCTAATCAACACGCTTTCATTTTTTGGCTACTTAAGCAAATAATAACATTATAAAAGAAGTTGGTATTGCATTCAGATATGGCACACTTTAGGCTCTAATTGTTTTTTTTTAAAACACACAGCTTGCTTAGGCCAGCACTTTGAAAGTGGGTGGGGAGGGGGGAGGGGAGCGAGGAAAGAGATAATGTCTCTTTATGTGTGCAGAATTTCATGGCAAATAGGTCATGCACTTGAGGGGAATCGACTGTACAATACTCCCATACTCTGCAAAATGATCCTTCATCTTGCAGCCTGAAGCTGAAACCAAAAAAAGCACAGGAAAAGGAGACCACCGCTCAAAGCAAAAATCTTCTTCCAGAATAATCCATTATTTCTGACAAGTTAAATGTTCCATGGTAGACCATATGGCATTAGTGAGTATCTGACAATGGAATAGGGAAGCTCAGCAAATGTATCACAATTAGCTTAAAAGTCCTTCTTACAAGATTATCTCTCTTTTTATTCATATATACATTTTTTTAAATCTTCAAATGAAGGAGAAAATAACAAACACTTTTCGTGGAACACTATTAAAGAGGGTCACAGGTTTTGTTAGATTTCAGATTCCATGTAGCCTGGGAACTGCCTGAAGCAACAAAATTCTAATTGCATCTAAAAGCTCAATATACAACCTGAAACTACAAACAGCAGGACGCAGTAGTTTTATACATATATATATATAAATATATATGTATGTGTATATACACACGCACACATATATACACATTAATTTTACAAATATAAAAGTTATGACACAATTTTAAAACTACATTGGTGGCTTGACATAATAAGATACTTACATAAAGCATTTATTGCAATAGAGCATGTGTAATTACAGTTTAAGTAAGGCTTTGCTAAAATATTGTGGTAGGGAAGACTGCAATATTATCCTGAATATTAAGCATGATCAAAAGCAATTTAACATTAATTTGAATTCAATCCAATGTTAATAAGGTCATCTAAATTATGCCAAAGAGAATCTGAAGGAGAACAAGGGATAAATATACATTATACTTATTAGATTGAAACCAACACAGTTATCAAGCAGACTTAAAGTTCTCTTGCTTTATCTCATTTATTATAATGATATTACTATATTATCAAAAATGTTTTCAGTATTATGAATGTCTGTATTGAACACACCAATCTTTTCTGGAGTTAACTTTAAAAATGTTCAGCACCACCCAACTCTACTGTAATGAATGACTCACTAAACATTGCACTGTTATACAAACTAATAGTCAGCATTAGAAGAGAACATACCCTTAAAATCTCTGTGAGGTTGGCTGTGTATTTTTGTCCTGTAAATTAATAACTGAATCTGTGGTGATGCATTATGTCATTCTTTGTAGGAAAAATAATAAGTACTGTTTCATGAAGACAACTCACTGCAAAGTACTGCTGTTTTGTTTTAATGTAAAACAAATGGACAACTAGAGAGTATTTCATTTTCCATAAAACATACCAATTTTATGAAGTAAATTACAACTTCCGAACTCATTAGCCAAGTTAACCCTCCATTGACCTACATCATTGACATATGCAATGGGTACAGTGACCCTTGATGTGACTGCAGGCCTATCACAGCTATTCTTGAATGTATTGTCAGACAAATGAGCAACAAGTTCCATTTTTTATATGACAAACCAGAGTGAAAAGGTGGCCCTGGTGAAGTAGTGCGAATAAACTTTTACTTTTCATTTAAGGAATGATCATTTATTTTGCAGCTTGTATTTCAATTATGTAGTTAACTTTTACCAGAAAACTTCTATAATTTTACAATCCTCACCTTTGACTATTAAGGATGTATACCTCAATCTGTGCATTTATCGCATGTCCTATGTCGTTTTTCATATATGGAACGATCTGCCTGGACTGTACCAGAACAATACTTTTCACTGTACCTCGGCACACGTAACAATAAATCTTAATCTGAATCTAAAATCTGAAAGACCTGAGCACATAATCTATGCTGACATCCCAATGTAGTACTAGAACGGTGAGGGCAAGTTAACTCAATTATGCATGGCTCTTTTAAGTTACCACATACCATGGAGTAGTGAGATAAGACCTATTTCTTTCACTTGTGGTTTTAATTGTGCTGTCTTGGAAAGTAGAAAGCAGAGCAAGCACTCAAGGAGGAATGCATTTTCCATTTATTAGCCATTTTTCAAATCAGAAGTTATTAATTTCCTAACAGTGAACACATGCACAAAATAGCAAACTGAGGACCAGGATATCTGACCAACCTTTTGGTCAGGGAATATTGCAAGGTATACAAGATGTCATGGCATGAATAGTATTGCCAAAATTAAGATGCAACATGCGAACCCAATAAATAATCAAAATACATTGCAACCAGGATTTTCTTTATGTGCAACTTTAATGACTGCACCACAAAAACATGAGCATAAAAGCAACTTGCACTGTTGCACTACTAAAGAATATCCTGATTCATTCTCTTCATAGAACATAGAACGATACAGCGCAGTACAGGCCCTTCGGCCCACGATGTTGCAACCGACATGGGAAGTCAAAAACTAAAGGCCATCTAACCTACACTATGCCATTATCATCCATATGCTTATCCAATAAACTTTTAAATGCCCTCAATGTTGACGAGTTCACTACTGTTGCAGGTAGGGCATTCCACGGTCTCACCACTCTTTGCGTAAAAAACCTACCTCTGACGTCTGTCCTATATCTATTACCCCTCAATTTAAGGCTATGTCCCCTCGTGCTAGCCACCTCCATCCGCGGGACAAGGCTCTCACTGTCCACCCTATCTAACCCTCTGATCATTTTGTATGCCTCTATTAAGTCACCTCTTAACCTTCTTCTCTCTAACGAAAACAACCTCAAGTCCATCAGCCTTTCCTCATAAGATTTTCCCTCCATACCAGGCAACGTCCTGGTAAATCTCCTCTGCACCCGTTCCAAAGCTTCCACATCCTTCCTATAATGAGGCGACCAGAACTGTACGCAATACTCCAAATGCGGCCGTACCAGAGTTTTGTACAGCTGCAACATGACCTCATGGCTCCGGAACTCAATCCCTCTACTAATAAAGGCCAACACACCATAGGCCTTCTTCACAACCCTATCAACCAGGGTGGCAACTTTCAGGGATCTATGTACATGGACACCGAGATCCCTCTGCTCATCCACACTGCTAAGAATTTTACCATTAGCCAAATATTCCGCATTCCTGTTATTCTTTCCAAAGTGAATCACCTCACACTTCTCTACATTAAACTCCATTTGCCACCTCTCAGCCCAGCTCTGCAGCTTATCTATGTCCCTCTGTAACCTGCAACATCCTTCCGCACTGTCTACAACTCCACCGACTTTAGTGTCGTCTGCAAATTCACTCACCCAACCTTCTGTGCTCTCCTCTAGGTCATTTATAAAAATGACAAACAGCAACGGCCCCAGAACAGATCCTTGTGGTACGCCACTCGTAACTGAACTCCATTCTGAACATTTGCCATCAACCACCACCCTCTGTCTTCTTTCAACTAGCCAATTTCTGATCCACATCTCTAAATCACCCTCAATCCCCAGCCTCCGCATTTTCTGCAATAGACGACCGTGGGGAACCTTATCAAACGCTTTACTGAAATCCATATACACCACATCAACTGTTTTTTTCTATAGAATTGATGTAGTGTCATTGTGTAAGATGTTATTTTATCGGCGTGATAAAAACATTGGTACGACACCACTTATTCAATATTGTTACTTGTTTCATCACCAAGAATTTTGGGTGAATTGGATTCAATAATATTTAGTGAAGGAACCATGGTTTCCAAATATGTTTATAATGCAGTTCCCTGGATTTGGACCGAGCATAAAAGTGATATCCTACCTCAACTTGGATTTGTAATTCAAAATGCCTGATCAAGAACTAAATAGTCTTTAAAATCTGGAATAGAAGTTCCTTAAAAAAGAAGCCAATGCTGACCGCTAGTTTGTGCCAATAGCAAAGTGGAAATCTGTGGCAGCTGAAAACAAAGTCCATTAGAAAACTGTAGGCTCCCAAAAAACTTCTATTTGAATTTTGTTATATCCTGCTGCCCATTGTGCTGGTTTGCCAGAATATTCCTGCCTCAGGGCCATTTTAAACAGGCTAATAGCTAGATCATCAGCTCTAGTCTCTGACCATGGGACTGCTGATCAGTGCTGGATGATCTCTTTTTGACCTTTCAGCCTCAGGCACCTGCCTGCCGTCGTTAATTGGAGGTGGTGGTGATTCAAATGGTTGCCTCCTCCAAAATTGTTTCTAGGGTCCCGCCACTGGCATCTCCAGGTTCCCAACCTTGAATCTATATGAGCGAGGATCAGGAGTAAGCCATTCAGCCCCTCGAGCTTGTTCTGCCATTCAATAATGGCATTCTGATTGAACCTCAACTTCACATTCCCACCTACCCCCTATAACCTTTCACCCACTTGCTTATCAAGAGTCTACCTACCTCTGCCTTAAAAAAGACTGCTTCGAGCAGCACGGTGGTGTAGTGGTTAGCACTGCTGCCTCACGGCAGCAAGGACCTGGGTTCGAACCCAGCCTCAGGTCTCTGTCCTTGTGGAGTTTGCACATTCTCCTCGTGTGTGCATGGGTCTCACCCCCACAACCCTAAGATGTGCAGGGTAGGTGGATTGGCCATGCCTTAATTGGAATTTTTTTTAAAAGACTACTTCCAGCACATTTTGAGTTCAAAAGACTCACGACCGTCATGGAACAAATTTCTCCTCATCTCTGCCTTATTTTTAAACAGTGACCACCAATTCTAGATTCTCCCAAAAGAGGAAACACCCTCTCCAGATCGAAGTTACATTCGCGTTATACAACTGCCAGGCAATGACCGTAATAATAATCACTTATTTCCCAAGTAGACCTCAATGAAGTTACTGTGTAAAGCCAATAGAAGAGAGGATCTCCTACAAGAGAGGATCTAACCATCACCCCATGACATTTAATGGCATACCATCGCTGAATTCTTCACAATCAACATCCTGGGGGTTACCATTGATCAGAAACTGAACTGGACTAGCCATATTAATACTGTGGCTAACAGGGCAGGTTAAAGTCTCGGAATCCTACGGCGAGTAAATCACTTCCTGACCCCCCCCCCCCCCAAAGCCTGTCCACCATCTACAAGGCTCAAGTCAGGAATGTAATGGAATACTCTCCACTTGCCTTGATGAATGCAACTCCAGCAACACTCAAGAATATCAGCACCATTCAGGACAAAGCAGCCCGTTTGATTGCTCCTCCTTCTACAAACATTCAAACACTCCACCATTTATGAATATTGGCAGCCACGTGTACCATCTACAAGATGCACTGCAGTAACTCACCAAGGTTCCTTAAACAGCACCTTCCAAATCCACAACCACTACCATCTAGAAGGACAAGAGCAGTCGATACCTAGGAACCCCACCATTTGAAGGATGCCCTCCAAGTCATTCACTACCCTGATTTGGAAATATATCACCACTCCTTAACTATCGTTGGGTCAAAACCCTGGATCTCCCTCCCGAACAGCACTGTGGGTGTACCTACACTTCAAGAACTTCAACAGCAGTTCAAGAAGGCAACTCACCACCACTTTCTGAAGCGCAACGAGAAATGGGGCAATAGATGCTGGCCTAAACAGCAACGCCCATGTCTCATAAATGAATTTTTAAAAAACCCTCGGGATCTTACATATTTCAGCAGGATCTTATATATTTCAATTAGCTTTAACTCTTGAAAATTCTAGCAGGTACCTTTCCTCATAAGACAACACTCCAATCCAGGTATTCATCTGGTAAACCTTCTCTAAACTGCTTCCAATGCATTTGTATCCTTCCTTAAATAAGAAGACCAATACTGTACACTGTGTGGTATCACCAATACCCTATGCAATTGATGCATAACTTCCCTACTCTTGTATTCAATTCCTCCCACAATAAATTATAACATTATATAAGCTTTTCTAATTACTTGCTGTACCTGCATACTAACCTTTTCCGATTCATACACTAGGGCACTCAAATCCCTCTGCATCTCAGAGCTCGGCAATCTCTCATCATTTAGATAGTATGCTTCCTTTTTATTTTTCCTGCCAAAATGGACAATTTCACATTTCACGCCGGCATTACAATAAGAACCCTGAATGAGGAATCCAGCCCCTGATATTAGTCTTGCTGCTTAATCAACCAAACTCCGATTTAATAATTTATTTTTAAAATTCTTTCCTCTTGTTTCACTTCAAGATTTTTTTTTCATAGTTTACCAAGTAATGAAATATTTATTGTCCTTTGCTACACTGGTTTTCCGAAGGTTGAAGAGTGACTGCTACCGACCCAGTCCAAGACCAAAGCAACTCTATGTCCTTTGCTGGGAGGCGTAAGAGATGCTGTTCCCTCTTCCTGTTCCCACTATGTGAAAATGTAGCATAGAACTCAACTGTTGATCAGGAACTTAGTACAGAGAGAAAGACTGAATTTGCAACCAATCTTTCTAATACATGTCAGAGGTTCACCACTAAGAGGCATTGCATATTAAATTATTCCTTGTGCCAACCTGGACACCCAAAAGATTGTTCATGTAAGACCTAATTTCCCAGTAATTTTCTATGTAGACTATGCAAAGCTACCACTCCAGGCAACTCTTAGATAAAGGTTCCACAAAGAGACAGAAGCACTTTTTGCAATTCTGCAGGTGATTGGCTTGCTCCCAAATCCATCAAGCAATAACCAAAGTATGGCTGATATCATTGCCTTGCAAATGACCCAACCAGAATTTTAAATGTTACCCAAGAACTGATGTCTGCAATAATGGAGTAAAATCTCGTATTCCTGATCTTGCTAGAATGTAGCACAAGGCAATATAATCAACTTAACTTGATAAATATTGTTCAAAGTTTTATATTCAAACAAGTTCCTTACATTTTTAAAGCTCTTTCATGCTGCTTGTGTATATAATAGTACACCATGTACATTAACTTCATGATTGCATGAAGTGCAAAATTGATTTCCTAGGTACATACAATACTAAAGTGCATATATGGAACCAGGATCATCAAGACCTCAACACTGGAGAAGATACGGTTGATCTATTCAGATAACCTTCTTGCAAGACATCAAGAAACTAAACTGTGTCACAGGTGCCATCGGTTTAAAGTATTCATAGAGTCATAGAATTTACAGTGCAGAAAGAGGCTATTTGGCCCATTGAGTCTGCACCGGCCCTGGGAAAGAGCATCCTACCCAAGCCCACACCTCCACCCTATCCCCTTAACCCAGTAACCCCACCCCACCTTTTTTGGACACTAAGGGCAATTTAGCATGGCCAATCCACCTAATCTGCACATCTTTGGAATGTGGGAGGAAACCGGAGCACCCGGAGGAAACCCGGAGGGATTCTGACGCCACCCCAACACCCATGGCGGGCAACACCAGTCCATTCAAGCGCATGCAAAAAGTGCCAGCTTGGCCCCCCTGGCACTGTCCCAGCCAGCTAGCAGTGCCACCCGGGCACCTTGGCAGTACCAGTCTGGCACCGAGGTGGATGTCTGGCAGTGCCAGGGTACCCAGGTGGCATCAGCAGTGCCAAGGCACCACCCTGCCTAAAGAGCAGGCAGCTGGGGGCCTCTGATCCCCTTGGAGACCCCGAGTATTGTTCCGTCTGGTCCCTGTCTGTGGGGACTACCACCAAAAGGCGCTCACCTGAGGTCCCTGAGGCGAAGGGACTGAATCCCAAAGCCTCAGGTATGTTGGGAATCTGCATATTAGAGAAAGACTTACTGCGTCGCTCTAATATGTAGGTTTTCCAAAAACTGATTGCGTTGAATCGCGTGAAGTCTTGCGAGCCGGGTAGATCCCAGGGGCGGGTTCTCCCGGCTATCACCAGCCACGCAGTGCCATGGCGAGCTGCTTCTCCAGCGCAACATGGCCAGAAGACCTCACCCTATGTTCTCCTACTGGAGCTGAATTGCAGCTGATTTGTGCTCCCAGCTGCTATCGGGCCGCAGTTTTGAGCAGGCGGGCCAATAGCAAGGTCTCGCCGCTGCCCCCACCCCCCCTTACGCCCACATTGCCATTCAGCATCCCTCCCTTGGATTTGCTGCCCCCCAACCCTGTACGGGGTGGCCCAACCCTACAGAGACATCGCAAGAGAGCCCTAAAAACAGGACCCCGCAGAAACCCCAAAGATAAGGAACCACACCCCAGACACTCCCTAAATTATGAGACCCCCCACAGTGACCTCCTAAATAAGGAAACCTCCCCCACCCCCCACAGACTCCCGAGAAAAGTGATCCCTGTGAGGAAGCCCATCAAAATAGAGATCCCTGTCGGGAAGCCGCATAGAAGAGGGACCCCTATCAGAAAGCCCCTTAGAATAGAGACCCCTGTCAGAAAGCCCCCAGAAAAAAGACCCTGTCCAGAAGCCCCCCTGGAAGAGAGACCCGCGTGTGGAGGTTAGAAAGCACTCCAGACAGAAGCAGTGATAGAAATCACTGCTTTAACAGTTACCTGGGCAATACACCTGCTGGCTCAGGCACATGAACACCGCCTGTCAATTCCTGGAAAGAGAAATCCAGCCACTTGTGTTTGAACCACTCAGATCTTTGATCTGCAAGCCATTCATTCATTTCTCTATGATATTGATTTTACTAGGCTGTGATTGACAGGTTCCACACTCCCCAGCTTTCAGCATTGCACCATCCATCTTTCTTCATGGTTGAGTAATTCCGAAGTGCTCTAACCACAATGTGTAAAAGCATCAAGCTTTGATTGACAGCTCCTGGCCAACTTCAGAGTTAAGTGCTGTCTTGCTGACCACTTCAAAATCACTCAACTGTGAAGGGAAATGATTGGTAATGACCTATTTCTGTTTGAACATAGAACATACAGTGCAGAAGGAGGCCATTCGGCCCATCGAGTCTGCACTGACCCACTTAAGCCCTCACTTCCACCCTATCCCCATAACTCAATAACCCCTCTGAACCTTTTTGGACACTAAGGGCAATTTATCATGGCCAATCCACCTAAGCTGCACATCTTTGGACTGTGGGAGGAAACCGGAGCACCCAGAAGAAACCACGCAGACACGGGGAGAACGTGCAGACTCCGCATAGACAGTGACCCAGCGGGGAATCAAACGTGGGACCCTGGTGCTGTGAAGCCACAGTGCGATCCACTTGTGCTACCGTGCTGCCCTAAATGGCATGGTTAAAATCAATGAGAAATTAATGAAAGACGTGCAGATCAAAGATTTGAGGCCGTTTAAACCTAGCTGACATTTTTTTTCGAGGAATTGACAAGTGCTGCTTCCTGTGTCTGAGCCAGTGGGTGTGTTGTTCAGGTGACTGTCAAAGCTGTAATTTCTTGTCACTGCCTCGGTCTGGACTGCTCTATAGCTTCCAGGCAAGGGTCTCCCTTCGAGGGGGCTTTCTGACAGGGGTCTCACTTCTGGGAGGTTTCCACAGGGTCTCTCTTCTGGCGGCTTCCTGACAGGCGTCACCTTTCCGGGGGATTTGGGGGGGGCATCCTTAATTAGGGTGTATTTTTGTGGGTTCTCTTTATTTAAGGGGTCCACTATGTCAGAGCCATGCTTGCCAGAACCAGGAGTGATTCTTGACCGTGTGATTCCTGGCCCAGAAGACCGGAGAATCAAGTTGTCCCAGAGAATATGGTGCCAGGCCCATTATGTGGGGTGCGAAACCCCTATCACTGGGAGGGGTACAGGCATCACCCCAGCAGGATCTCCGCTTCCGGTGGCGTGAGGTGGGGAATTTACCTAATAGGTTGAGAGGAGAGGAAAATAAGACTGGCAGTCAGACTGAGAGGAACACAAAAATATTCTACCAAAATGTAGATAGTAAGTGTGTAGGAAGGGGTGAGTTGGAGGGTGCTAGGACAATGAAGGTGACATACACTTTGATGCATAGTGTAAGGCTAGAACACTTAAAGGGGTTTTTGATTATTAAGAGATTTCTGACAAATTATCGATAGAAGCAGAGATGGTAGATGTGATCGGTGGGGTGAAACTGGCATTGCACATGAATTCGTTTTTCATGGGCAGAAGTGTGCTTCCTATTTTGGTGCCTCCTGTCCGCTGCCTCCTCAGCTCCCCACCTGATAGCCTGGTGGCATGGTGACAACATTGGGCAGCATGGGCCAAACCGCATGAATCTGGAGGCTTGCTCAGCCGAGTACTGCAGGGCACCTCCATCCAGGCAAAGCAATCGTTGTTTCAGCATGACACCATGTGCTCAACTACATTTTTTGTGGCAGCATTGATTTCATTGCATGGTTTGCAAACTGGAGTCATGAACCATATTTTCAGTGGATAGCCGGAACCCAATAACCACATTTTCGTTTGCTATAGTGTTTGAAATCTAGCTGGCATGGCAAAAGTTTGCAGAATACAGGCCTATCATGATTGCTACATTGACCTGTATGAATTTCAGCTTCTGGTCTCACATCAGCTGGACATTGAGGGTACAAAATCCCCTTTAGTTCCAATACACATGCAGTCGATGACACCCTATATTATGAGGAAAGGAGCAATCATAGCAAAGGTTGGAGATTGCTTACTCTGTTGCTCGTCTTTGGCGAGCGTGAATGAAACGCAATTAGTTCAATTTGAATAGAGAGTCACCGTGACCTCTCTTATTCAACAATCAACAGCAAACTGTAAGATCCTGAAGCCTGGATGGAGATAGATACACAAAGGTTCATTTATACAGTCACAATTGCAACTACCTGCAACAAGATCTTTGCCCTGCTCTGAGGTTGAGTTGTGGTTGTAGCAGTCAGATTTCACCAAGGGTACCCTTAGTGAAGCATAGAAATCTCACACATTGTTCCTTGTTGACGTTCAGGTGGGAGATATGCTCCCTGAATATCCACGATGGATAGGGAGCCATGCAGAAGACTCCTCCTCCTCCAGCTACTTGAATGGCTCTTTATGGCCTCGAATCATTCTCCCAGACATGCTCTATTCCAAGAGTATTACCTACTAACATACCTAGGTGTGGCAGCACCTAGGTTGTGTAGAAGTCTTGAAGGCAGCAAAATATTCTTCAGCACCTGCCACACAACTCCCTGTAGACCTGTAGCAACAATAGAAAGCACAAGGCAGAATTGTTCCAAGAGCCAGAAGGATTCAAACAGAATGCAACCTATAATTAGCTGAAGATTTCTTTAAATAGAGTTGATGGAAGGTCCTTCATGCTGTTTTAACACGTGTTGAGATATGCAACATTAAAAGGCTGGAGCATGGAACTCCAAAATGGCAGTGCCATTGTTAAGTCACGGTTTTATACCAATTGATGTTATGATTTGCTCTGTCTCCTTTCAGCAGGTATTGGTTGTGCAAGCACCGATGCCGTCACCATATGGCATCCAGATAAAGTCCAGGTAGAGCTCAGGTAAAGAACCAGACAGAGTTCACATAACAAGGGAATTGGGGCAGAAAGAATGTCCTAAGAGGATTGAAGTTAAGAGAACAGAAACCAAGGTATTGTTCAGAAGAGAATTCAAAGGGAGAAGCAGACAAATGTTGTGAGTGAAAACGACAGCTGCAGTAACCAGAATTAAAGTGGGAAAGCAGACTTGAGAGGTAAATCAAACATTTGATGCCACCTTAATAAAGTCTGGGAATCAGGGAATCAATCGGTAAAGCAATTGTGAACAGTTTGTACAACAGTCAAGGCAAAGCAATCATAATGGGGAAGTTGAAAACCTGCATTTGTTGTTATAAGTGAAATGGAAGCTTTGTTTAAAAGAGCCATTTGGAAAACCTGGGCTTACATAGAACATAGACATAGAACAGTACAGCACAGAACAGGCCCTTCAGCCCTCGATGTTGTGCCGAGCAATGATCACCCTACTCAAACCCACGTATCTACCCTATACCCGTAACCCAACAACCCCCCCCAACCTTACTTTTTTAGGACACTACGGGCAATTTAGCATGGCCAATCCACCTAACCCGCACATCTTTGGACTGTGGGAGGAAACCGGAGCACCCGGAGGAAACCCACGCACACACGGGGAGGACGTGCAGACTCCGCACAGACAGTGACCCAGCCGGGAACCGAACCTGGGACCCTGGAGCTGTGAAGCATTTATGCTAACCACCATGCTACCGTGCTGCCCAATGCTACCGTGCTGCCCATGGTAGCATTGATTTCAGAATGCAAATTGCTAATGGAAAGCATTATTGTGGAAGAAGATTTTAAATTTTGGGACGTGGAGTTTGGAAATTCATGTGACAATCATCTGGGGAGATTCGGAGGAGAAATCCACAGACATTCTCTTGGGTTCACAGTGAACTGTGTTTTCGCATAGCTGGTCTGTGTGTTTAAAGGGATTTTAGCGTACTGAGACGATCGTAGCTTAAGATATGCTCTGTAATAATAATAATATTTTTTATTGTCACAAGTAGGCTTACATTAACACTGCAAAGCCGCCTAGTCGCTACATTCCGGTGCCTGTTCGGGTACACGGAGGGAGAATTCAGAATGCCTAAATTACCTAACAGCACGTCTTTTGGGACTTCTGGGAGGAAACCCACGCAGACACAGGGAGAACGTCCTGTGTCTGCACAGATAGTGACCCAAGCCGGGAATCGAACCTGGGACCCTGGAGCTGTGAACAACAGTGCTCCCCACTGTGCTACCGTGCTAACCTTAAAATCTGTGTATATTTGTGACGCCAAGGGGGGGAGAGAGTAAAAGAATCTTGTGTCATAATTCGATTTTTCATCTTTAATAACTCTTTTTCTTGTTGTCAAAACTAATTAGTGATCCTGTGATTCTGTTCGTTCACGTTTTCTAAGAAAAGTAAATGTTACGGTCTTTTGAGCCAGGTTCCATTTTTTGATGTTCCTGTCTGGTTATAACATCAACTGGGATCCTAACAAATGTTTTAGCACAAACAAATAGAACTAACATTATTAACCAAGCAAGCCTATTTAGCAAACTATTCTTCATTGCAAGCCACATTTACATCTCAAGATATCAATTAGGAAATTCTCAACCTGGCTCGGCACTCCACATTTTCTTCTTGCTTACACTCAAACTCACCAATACAGAGGTTTACATGTATTTTATTGTCACATTATTCTACATTATGTATAAACAGATGGGCTGGTCCTTTTGGGATTACAAAGGTATCACCCTCATTTGGAGTGCCATTTTCACCCAAGAGGCCTGATTTTCCAATCGTGCCCGCCGCAAGACCGGAAAATGCTGCCCAAGGTCGATGATCCTTTAAATAGTCCATCAAATTTTCTGTTCCCCATTCTCCCCCCTCCTCCTCCTCCTCCTCCTCCTCTCTCTCTCTCCCCCCCCCCCCCCCCCCTTTCCTAGGGGGACGATTTCTGCGCAGGGTGTGGTTGGAAAATGTATCCCTAGGTGCGGAACTCCTGTAAACTTCCAAGGTTCTGGCATCGCTTGGTGACTCACGATACTTCACCAAATATGAAAATAACAGATGATTCTGTAGTGGGTGAAACATGAACTCTTGTGTGTTTCTGGGATCTCTGTATCAGCTTTCCCAGAGCCCAATGAAAACTGATTTAGGCTTTCAAATACCAGTTTAAAAAAGCTCCACCAGAAAAGAAGAAAATCCAGGGAACTTTCAGGAGAAAAGAAGGTTCACCAGATACAGACATCAAAATCTTTTGGAAAGGTTTTACAATAGGGAATTTCATATCCAATTATCAACTGGACTAATTCAGAATCTGTCAATGGTGTTTGTAATTAGTAAAAAAAGACATGCTTTGGGGAAGGGCTTGAATTCTCCCAAGATTTATGCTTTCACACACTCCGAAGCTGATACTTTCAGGGTGGACTGAGAGTAGAACATTTCTGGTCAAAATATTGCAGGGAAAGTGATGCTTAAATCAATTAATATATGCTGAGCCATTATAAATTAACCATTAAATATCAATTTCTCAACAGTAGCAATCAAGAAAGTTATGCAGAAGGATAGGACAATCAGCCCTATACCGATGACTTCTCATTCGCTCTCCCCTTCCAACCAGGACTTTGTTCCAGCACTTGTTAGTCATGGGGACGACTCCAAATCCAGTCAAAGTCAAGAATCGTTGAAAATTGTGAATCACAGAAAATTTGAGAGAAGGTGCTGGAGTGTTGCAATTTAGTGGAACCTAAGTATCCCTGGGTTGAGAATTCATACAAATGAGCAAAATTCCTGGCCTGGGATGCTTATGGTTCAAATGCAAACAAGGCCCCGTGTCTCACTTGCAGAAATCAGTACTGTTGCCCTTTCAGGTTCTTTTTCTAGCATTTCAAGTATTCATAAGAAGCAAGCTGTGCACTGCAAGATGGTATGTGATACGAGAAGACATTGTGCACATACTGATCGGTGTCTGTTGCTGCAAAAAAGCCCAGTGGTAGGTATGCACCTTTTAAGTGCAACCAGTAGTGTACTTTTTAAAAGACTCTGATTGGAGAAACAGTACTGAATCAATCCAGGGCCTTAACATGAAATATAATCCTTAAAAAAGAAACAGATAATTAACTACTATAGAGATACAGAAAGGAAACAGTTTTTTTAAAAAGTCACAAGCTGATTCTATGACAGCAATGAACACAATAAATAAGACGGGGGGCGGGGGGAGAATTAACAATAACTGGCATGTTTGAGTTCTTATTCCTGGTGTGAAACAAACACAAAAACAGTTGCCTACACATGGGAAGGAATTGAGGTGCAATCCCAGAACATTTTTTTTATATATACAGCTGAGGTGGGAAATTATGAATATCGAGGGTATAGAATGCTCCAAAAGAGACACAACACGCCTGCGTCTTTCTCCATTTGATGATGGCTTATTCATGCTTTTAAAATGAACTGTTACAAAATAGAATGATAAATAAAACTGTAGGAATGAAAAGAATATCACAGCTGAAATTCATGCCTTTAGTAATATTAATGAAAAACTAATTGATTGATGAGAAATACCACTTTCTACTCTTATCTACTTTTTCGCTTTTCATCAGCAGGAAATAATTTGTCATCTATGGTTAGTAACAAATAACTACACTGCATTGATTTATACAATTAACAGCGAAGCACAAAAAATTCCAGTAACAGATCACTAATACTCGTCTATTGCTATGAAATTAGGTTCTCCACATACTTTTAGTGAACTGCAAAGAATAAAATACTAATAAAAGTGTTCCAAATCGTGATTCTTATAAGAAATGTGAGGTAATGCATTTGAAAGATAGACTAAGGGAAGACAATGTTAACACAATGGTATAATTTTAAGCAAACACAGGAATCAAAAGATGTGGGGATCTTCCTACACAAATATTTGAAGGTGGCAGGACAGGTTAACGAGGCTGCTAAAATAAAGCGCATGGGAACCTTGGATTTATTAACAAACTCAAGAAAGTTATGTTACAACTTTAAAAACCACGGGCTGGATTCGCCGTTTTGGAGACTAGGTCCCCACATGTGCGTGAAAACGGTGGTCTTTTACGCCAGGAAAACTGGCGTGAAAAGGCAACCGATTCCCCGTTTTGCTGGGGGTTATCAGGGAGCCGGGGTGCAGCTCTAGCTGCCGATACAGCCCCCAACACTTCCAGTTCCGAGGCCGTGCATGCGCACGGCTGCAGCTTGCAGAGGCCGCGCCGTGCTCCATGGCGGATTCAGCCCACAGACCTGGACTGCCAAAGTAGTGCCCCCCTCCCGGACGGTGTGAGCACACGGAACCCACGCCGTCGGGAATTCGGCCAGTCTGCAACGGAGCATCGTGGGGCGGGCCTCAGGCAATAGCCTGAGGAGGTGGATTCTCGGTGCGGCGTACTCCTAGAGTACGCCACTTTTCAGAGGCCGAAGATTAAGAAACTGGTGCCACTCCTGATTTCGGCGCCTAAACGGATTCTCCGCCCCGTCGCCAAACGTGACTTCGGCGTCGGGGAGCGGACAGTTCAGCCCCACAAGTTTGACCTCAGCTGGAGGCAGTGTCCAAGTCTATGTGCCTAATTTTAGGAAGTGGAGGTCTTGGTGGAGGTGCAGAGGAGATTTTATAAAATGGTAGCAGAGGGAAGAGACTTCAGTCATGTGGAGAGCATGAATAAGGTAGAATTGTTCCCCTTGGAGCAGAGAACGTTCAGGTGAGATTTAATACAGGTATTCCAAATGTCAAGGGATTTTGAAGACGGTTAAACTGTTTCCACTTGCAGAACTGGTTATGAGAGGGCAGATTTTCAAAACATTTAACACAAGAACTGGGGGATGGTGGGGCATTAGAATTTTATCAATATGGTGATATATAATCATCTGGACTGCACAGCCTGAAAGCAGATTCTGTAGCCTTGAAAAATGGAAAAATTATAGATCCTTGAAAATAAAATGGCAAAACAATGGGGAAAGAGCAAGGAAGTGGAAACTAATTGGATATATTGTAAGAATAGGACCAAGAGTGCGCTATATGGCCCCCCGATGCTTCCACTACCATTCAATAAAATTATGGCTTGAACTTTTAAATCAATTCAAATTTCTCATCCCATCCCCATAATCCTTGGCCTCCGATAGTATCCAAAAAGCCATCACATTCAGGCTTGACTGTTAATTGAGCCTCCGTAACCTTCTGGTGTAGAGAATTCCAAAGATTCCCATCCCTCTAAAGAAAGAAATCATTCCTCATCTCAGTTCTCAATGGCAGAATGTTTAACCTGAGAGATTGACCTCGTCTCTCCAGCCGGGGATAACGATCTCTCAGTATCTATCCTTGCAAACCTCTAAAAATATTACATCTTTCACTGAGATCACTCTCATCCTCACACGCGATGGAGAACATAGGCTAAAACTACCTGATCTCCCCTTAATTGGCAGTTCTCCCATCCCAGGAATAAACCTGGTGAATTGTCACTGCATCCCTTCTCTGACAAGTACATCCTTCCTTATGTGCTGAGACCATAACTGTGCACAGGACTGCAAATCCAAAGCCCTATATAATTGCAGGAAAACTTCCTTATTTTTGTACTCCAGTCCCATTGGGATGTAGGCTGACATAGCTCTTTCAAAGTCCTAGCGGGATATAGTGGGTGGGATTCTCTGGTGGCAGACGCCGAAATCAGGAACGCAATCGGGCGGAGAATTGCTCCCGACGCTGAAATCGCGGCACGCGCCGGTTTGACGCCGAGTTGCAATGCTCCACCCCCTCTAAATCGGCAGCATTGCCACGAGCGCCGCGCATAGTTGCAATCGCGTTTGCATCTAATTATCGGGCCCACCCGCGATGCTCCATCTCCAATGGGCCGAGTTCCCGACGACGCGGTCCATCTCCTGGCATAGTGGTTGCGGAGAGAGAGGGTGTATGGACAATGTCCAGCACCACCATACTTCGCTGATATTCGTGCTGCTGGCCAGGGGGCTTCTGCCTGGGCTGGCAGGGAGCAGGGAGTAGGGTGGCCAGGAGGTGGGCTGTGGGGTCGGGGATGTGGTCCAGCCCAACTAGCGCCATCTTTTCGGGTGCAATCGGTGTGTGTGTGTGTCAGGGCGTATAGGGTACGCGTGACTGCAGCTTGTCAGCCCTGCGCATATCCATCGCGGTCTTTAGCTTTAGAAGTTATTCCTTCATCCTCCTCCTCCAATATCATGTAGTCATTCGTACGGATATCTTACATGGAATATAAAATGATAGTTCTGCACATCAGGAGTTCAATGTCACATGTTTCAACCTTCAATTCCTAATACAGTGATCTTACAACCTCAGCCACATGACTCCAGAAAGAAATTAAAAGGGAGAGGCATTTCCTGGGGCTGGTTACAGAGTTACACTCGTTTGGGACATGGAAGCAGACTAACTCGCACCTCTGGGCAGGATATTAGAAATAAATCAACCTTCTAGAATAAAAGCAAAAATTGCTGAAAATGCAACCAAAGTAAATAGATAGGTTACCATTTCAAGCAGGACACTTCATCAGAAGTTCCGAGATTATGCTCAAATTTTACTGATTTTTCACCTTTTCATTTAACATATGCTTAAATGTGACATTAAATTATCTTCCATCTGGAGCACACCATAATTTATGTGGAACTAATAAATTTACCCATATACAATAGTGAAAAAATGCGTCAAAGTGAAAGACAATCATTGCTGTTCTTTGCAAAAAGTAAACTCAGGTAAACCTCCAGCACCAAGGAAGAGTGGGACAGAAATTTAGAAATTCATTCAGCACAATGAACAGAACTGCTCTGAAACATGTGGCATTGAGTTAGCCACAACATAATTATATTCCCAATTCTTATTGTTCTATAACTTGAAAATCCGTTACAAGGAAACTATTCCCTTTCACGCTGTGCTGCCCATTGGCAACTGTGTGTATTATGACCATACCTAATTTGCAAAATCATAGTTAAATAATTATTTTGATCAAACACTCCACCAATATTCTATTGAAAACAGATGATCACCTTATCAGTTAACAGCGTGGCGATATATTCAGGGACTTGCAAGCAGAGCTCCATGCATGTATTTCACGTTCTCTGAATGCATCTCTGCTCCCCATCTCCTTCTCCAATAATGCAAGCAACCAATACAATCATGATGCTTATTCAATAACTCATGCCCTGACTTACCAAAGCTTGTCCACCATCTACAAGGCACAAATAAGGAGTGTGATGAAATACCGTCCATTTGCCTGGATGAGTGCAGCTCAAAAAACACTCCAGAAGTTTTACGCCATGCAGGACAAAGTTGCCAGCTTGAATGGCACCCGTTGCACAACCATTTGCTCTCGACCGTTGATGAATAGTGGCAGCAGCGTGTACCACCAAGACTGCTTAGGCACCACCTTCCAAGCCCAGAATTACTCCCATCTAGAAGGACTAGGGCTGCAGACAAATGGGAACGCACCGCTTAGAATTTCCCCTCCAAGCCACTCGCCATCTCGACTTGGGAATATTTCACTGTTTCTTCACTGTCATTGGATCAAAATCCTAGAACTCCTTCCCAACAGCACTGTGGGTGTACCTACACCACAGGAACTTCAGCACTTGAAGACAGCAGCTCATCACCACCACCTTTCGAGCAATTAAAGATGGGCAATGAACACTTCCTAGCCAGTGATGTCTACATCCTATAAAAAAGTCAAAATTAGTCAGCCACCTTCTGAAATCACTCTAGTCCATATGGTGACTCACTTAATGACTGCCCCAATCCATTTTTTACAAGGCACAAGTCTTTTACAAGAATGGTTCCAGGGATAGGTGACATCAGGGTAGATTGGAGAAGCAAGGTCTGGAAGAGACTTGATCGAGGTTTTAAAATCATTTGCAAACATTTTAGTGCAATTGATCAGTTCCAGGGAGATTGATCTTGGTTTCGGACAAAGCTCGGCACAACATTGAGGGCCGAAGGGCCTGTTCTGTGCTGTACTATGTTCTATAGTTATCAAAATCACCGATACTATTTTACTGATTGGTGCAGTGGAACTACAATTATATTATGTAATTGATATTAATCTGTAGAGTAACAGGATCACAGTCTCAGCACACAGGGTGAACCATTTAGGACTGAGATGAGGAGAAATGTTTTCACCCAGAGTGGTGAGCCTCTGGAATTCTCTACCACAGAAAGCAGTGAAGCCCAAAACATTATAGGCAGGATTCTCTGTTGACTGACTCCAAAATCGCAGAATGCGATTGGGCAGAGAATAGGTACTGATTCCAAAATCGCGGCGGGTGCCGATTTGACGCCAAATCGCAATTCTCCATCACGTCGACAGCGCCATCAATGGGATCCGAAATGCATATACAGTCGACAGTGTTTGCATGTCATTAGTGTGCCCGACCCGGTATTCTCTGGGACCTGCGCGATGCTCCTCCTCCTCTAACGGGCCGAGTTCCCAATGGCACAGTTCACTTGTGCTTTTAAAATCATGAAACTGGCGTGGCGGCTGCTGAGGGAGGGAGAGGGGGTATAGAAAGTGTTCAACATCGTCATAGTTTGCTGACAGTTGTGTCGTTGGCCGGGGGGGCTTCTGCCAGGGTCAGGGGGAGTAGCGGGCGGCGGCTCGAAGGTGGGCTGTGGAGTTGTGGTTGGACGGACACGGAACATCATTGCCGCAGCTGGCAAGGCAGCCATGTAGCTGTGCACACGCTGACTGCCCACTGTGAACTTAAGGCTATGGTCGTTTAGGTGTCCTCCAGGCCACGCCCCCGGGTGCCCTCTGGCCCCAGCCGACCTATCAGCTGTTTGGGCGCACTCCAGCATAACCAGTGCCATCTTGTTGGCTGGGATGGTGTGTATGGGGAGTGAAGTGTCTATCTGCGGCTGCAGCTTGTTAGCCTCCCCAGTGTCAACACAAACCCGGCGAATCTCCAACGTTTTTCATTGGAATCAATTGTGCGCCACATGGTGTCAGTGCTAGCCCCTCCACAGTTGCTGAATCAATCCAAGTTCGGCGCCAGTTTTGCTGTAGTGAAAGTGCACGAATCCTGCGTTGGCATCAACGCTTAGCCTCAGAACAGAGAATCCAGTCCTGTATGTTTTTCAGAAGGTGTTAGGTATAGCTCTTGGGGCGAAGGATATGGGGGGGGGGAAGCGGGAATAGATTACTATGTTGGATGATTATAATGTATGGCAGAACAGGCTCAAAGAACCAAATGGTCTACTCCTGCTCCAATTTTCTATGTTTCTATGTTGACAGAATTGAGCAGTAAAAAGTTTATTTAACAAGACCTTCAATTAGTTAACATTCATATGTTGAAAAGAAACTGATCAATTTGGAGGTTTTGTGAGAGGAAAAAATGCTTTAAGCATAAGGAGGAATATGGAATTATACACTAATGTCATTTTAAAACCACAGTCTCACAAAAACACTGTTGTATTGCTGGCTAGATAGGATTCAATATTCCTCAAGCCTTGCTGCCAACCAATGGATTCACCTGAAACGTGTCAGGTGGCTCAAATGAGTCCTCTGTCATGTCGAGAACTGTAACTACTGTACATAACAACATGTTGAACCGGATTCAGTAACATTCTGTACTCAAAAGGTTTCTGAAATCACCGAACCTTCACTCTTCTGACTTATTATGCACCTGATTCTGCGGCACCTTGGTTATAAATTCAAACACAACAGTTATTCTATACAGTAAATTTAGTACCGTCCTGTTGGAAACAATCTGTGGCATTATAATCACCAGGCCTGCAACAAGTGCAAGGTTTGGTGCTGTTGAACAGCATAAGGAAAATGATAACAATGACATTTTACCTTAGCATATTCAGGAAATGTAGTCTACACTGGTGGTTGTAGATTGAATACGTTTTGGAGCATTTACATCAACATAGAACATGCTATTATGAAGACTTCAGCCTCTTTAGAAAACCAGTGCACTTTAAAGCAACTGGATTTTCAGTGTAGAATCAGAGTTCGCAAGGATTTTCCTCACGAGAATCACATTCCTTCCTTATCTGTAAATTTGAACAGTTTAGAAAGTTTTTTAAAAAAGTGAGCGAGATGAGTTTTAACTAAGTGACAACCTTGATGGTTAGAAGTATATAAAAATCACTCTGTGTTTCAGTACTTCTAGATAGGTTTGAAAGATTTGCTTTAATGGATGAAAAGAAAAATGCCATTCAGCTTAAGCTTTTCTTCAAAGTGTTTGGGTTTATTAAAAGTGCTCCAAAAACAAAGAGTTATAGAGTTTGGCAGACCTGCCAAAGAAATGTACGGCGGCTCTTTCTTCAATCAAAGTCTGCTAAACTTTATTAAAGAAATGAATACACGATAAACCTAGAAATCTTGTCAAGAAGAGTCTTCACTTCCAATTTCCAGTTGGTACCATATCTCACTCTCTCCGCATTGGCAAGAATACCCCTTTTCTCTTCTCCTAATTCTAGCAATTGCGAACTGTGAGTGGAATGAAGCTGCTCCAATCTCCTGACTACAACATGAATTTTCATTAATTACAACCTTGTCAGCAAAAGCATTATCGAAGCTGAATATGAAAATGCTAATGAGCTCTCATTTACATATTTTTCTTTGTTGGAATGTCATTAATTATTACATTTTATGATGATGAATGCAGCTGTCGATGCTCTCCGATGCGTAATTAGCTATGAGGATGCATAAATCCGATCGGCATTTTAGTACTAATTCTAGGTAGCAAACTCAATTCAACAATTGGGATATGGAATTTCATGTAGTTCGGTTGTTCTGAAATTGTATTGGTGTAGGGGATGGGGAGTGAAGAAGAAAGATTAAAAAATTCCGTTATTCCATTTCATAAACAAATGTCTGCACAATACCACTGCTCTCCCAAAAACTATTCGTTTTTCTAGCTTAATTAATGCCACGCTTAATTATAACACCATGATGTCAGCGCTTTAATTAAGTATTGGCTCAGTTACAAAAAACTCCTCACTGCCGTAAGAGTCATTATGCAGATTCTACAAAAGCCCCTCACTCAATTTTTTTCCCCTAATATTCAAAACACACACACACAAAATAACAGCCCTTCACAGTTCAACTCTCCAAAGAAATTTAAGGAGTGCAGAAAAGAGTGTGTGAGAGAGAGAGAGAGAGAGAGGCGAACAAAATTAAAATAGCAATGCTTAAAATGGACTTTATATATCTTACCCACACAGCTATGTTTGACTATAAGTGAAGATGACAAAATGCAGCTCATATACTTTCAGCCGCTGGGAATGCTGTTTATAAGTAAAAGAAAACAACATGGAGCAGATGGGACCATTACACATGACCAAACCAATCAATCACAACTGAAGGGCCCAGGTGCACCACAGCCGTGCAACAACGCACCATTTCACAGTCTGTCAGGCACATACACATGGTCGTACATGAATGACCCTCCCTCGATCCCACAGGACCTCATCTGGAGTGCTTCTCCCTTTTCGCCTGCCTGGTCTCTTATCTGACGTCTTCATAATCCTATGTCCCCTTAACTTGTGAGAGGATACAAACTAGCAGTCAAGTAACCTTCAAATACCAAGAGCCCTGTCGTGAACAGTGTTAGAGAGCTACTTGTCAGCAAAGCACACATTTGTCATCAGATTTTGATGTTAGCTATTTGGTTCTAGAATAGTAGGAACTCTGAATCTTCCAGTGCAAATCTGTACTTCCTGAAAACCCTAACTTCCACTTCTTTTTGCATTACTTTTTTTTTCAGTTTTACCTCGCACATCTTTTTCGAACAAAATACCCATTAAAAAGATAACTTTTGAACAGTGCATAAATCAGAATTGTCATAAAAATAAAATCCTCAATCTTCTACAAAAAAACACAAGTATTCTAATAATTGAAACTTGCTGATAATCTATAAGATATATAATTATACACCATAAATATCTAGCATTCCTTCTATCCAAAATACTAACTAAATTTTAATCTTGTGCAGACAACTACTCAACCTTAAAAATTGCTTATGTTGACCATCAAAAAGTAGCCGTGATTTGAAAACTTTTGAATGACCAATAATTTACGGACAAAATAAAACTAAACCAGAGAATGTTTAGAGGGATTTATTAAACTTATTTCATTAGAGATGCCAAATTATCAACATAGCAGTTTCATTTTATCTATCTGCACGGTCAAAAATGTAAAAGTATTTACTTTCATTTGTACTTTAATTCATAATAAATACAGTAATCAAAATTTCTTTTGTGCCTCCCTATTTAAAAAGTGCTGAGAATTTTTAACATATTTAAGGTTCTAATTCTGTTTGTAAAATACGGCAAGTCTTAGTCATCTGTTTTATACAGATTTTAAGAAGGATAAAATCTCAGTTATATTCCTTATGGGTCCTCTCCTTGCAAAGCACGATTTGCCAACAAAAGCATGTTGATCGAGGAAAGCTTTCAGTGCATCAAAAAACCTAAGAACTGTAACTTTCTTTATACAATATCTAAACTAAAGACAGGTGCATTAATTTGTGAGCAGAATTTTACAGCTAGATATTTTACAGTACTTTGTCCAGCTTTTTTTCAGTATTTTATTTTGTGAAAACTTTTTTTTTCATGAGGAGGAATAATTCAATAAAACACGAGATGCCCTTGAAACAGTAAGCAATTACTTCACTGTTTACAACAAAGGCTTTTTGATAGATCTTTTGGCCCTAGATATTTTCCTCACATGGTTTGCCATCCCACCTTCCTCCTTTTCTTGGGATTTTGCTCTGAAATTCTAGCGTTGCTTTGGCACTTTTTGATTATTAAGATATTTAAATCTCAAACACAAAATCTGGGTTAGCTAAGGTCCTGACAACAGGCACAGATTTGCTATGGCTTCAAGATCAGAAAACTATCACTACGTATCACGACATCTCTTCCCTGAAGGGAACCTTATTAGTTAAGGGGCACTGCAGCTTTCATTTATTTTTTCGTACAGAATACTAGTCCCAGAGTATGAACAGCAGGTTTACCTCCTCCCCTGACATGAACAATTTAAAGTTGACATGAAAAGGCTTCGACAAGCATAAAAAAATATATTTTTTTTTAAAGGTAGAACATCTAAATTCTGATTTTCTTTGGGTGAGCAGCATAAAGAAAGTCTTGCTGTTTGCATTATGCTTAGAATTAATTCTTGAAAGGACAATTTGTGTCTTTAGATAGTGGCAAGAGAGAACAAGATAATTTTTCAAAAACATGAAAATTCAACATTTCTGTAAACCTCATGGTTTGATATTATTTGTTTGCTAAGTGACAAATTGGCAAGGTGGAAATGAAAAACAGGGGAACACTAATAAAGATAAAAGTTCTGCTTTATTTATTTACGGGATGGTAACTCTCAAAAAATTACATTTATACAAGAAGGGTGAAGGGGGAGATAATTCCTCAAAAATATACCACTTGTGAGACCTATTTTTTTGTTCATAACCCACGACCCTGACTGCTTAACAGTCAACATGTCCAACAAGCATTTACTTCAGACTAACAAAGTTATTAGCAGACTAATCCAGTGACAACGTAATCCCCTACATGCTTGTTAATCAGTTTGCGCCATCCAAAGATATCACATCTCTTACAAATCAACACTGCAATTTGACTACATTTATATGACACATTACACCCAGACAAGTTCTAAATTAAGGGACTACAATATTTTAAAACAAATCATAATTTCTTCCCTATGGTTTTAGATTCAGTATTTAGCTGGCTATTGCAGCTTTGCCAATCATTAACTCTACTCACATAGATACAAAGTTCTTATGAATAAAATAAACCAAAGCAAAACCTTCACTTTAACCATTTGGCAGAATGGAAGATTAAACACAATGGGTGGTGCCAATCTTTGAAACCTTCTACTATTTTCAAAAATGACCTTTTTTAAGCCATGTCTTTTGAATACTTAGTCAATACTTGAACTTCAAAACCACAGACATTCTGTAATTTCCAGTCACCTTAAAATAAACAAGAATTCATCCTGTTGCATCTTTCTAATTATAATGAAAAATAAAACAGTTTTCCTAGGTTTTGGACGTCAAATGAAAGCTTGAAGGAACTCAAGTGCCATGTTACCTGACATCCGATTGCGTTTTACAAAAAAACAAGGAGAGCAGAGATTTGATTTCTCTATAAAAATCTATCTTCTCAAAGAGAAAGCACTGGATTTATTTACATGCAAATATTCTACAGGCTTTAGCCACCGACCATGTAAACTAAACTTACTCACATTAAGGCCTCTCCCTCCTTACAGCTCGCTTTACAGTTAACCGCTTGTGTACCAAAAACAGCTTCTAAAAAAACACAAACAACCACAATTCTGATTTTGCCACATTTTAAAGAATGACAAAGTAAAATCAAAAATTTAAAAGCAGACTTGCTTTATTGTCATTGATTTTTTTACCAAACCAGATCAATTTTTATTCCTTCTTTTCTCAAAGTGCACAGAATTATCTTTTGATTCATACACATTTTTAGATCATTAGGAGAATCTAGTCCTTTCTGGTGGTTCAATTCAATTGGACCAGATATACAGCACCAATATAGCACAAGTACCAAATAATTCTCTGAGAGGGCATTAATCTAGCAAAAGGAAATTGTTGCCCATTCTCAATCTGCAGAAAAAACTTAGCCGACATAACAATTTTTCACACTGACAAATCCAAATACTATTGAGGTTTAGCAAGGCTTAATAACTTTCAGAATTTAACTCAAGTAGCACAGTAATTTTGCAGAGATTATAGCAGTAATTTAGTACACTGCAATCCTTTCAAATGGCTGTGAGATTTTAATCTTAATTGTGGGCAGCACAAGTGGATAGCACTGTGGCTTCACAGTGCCAGGGTCCCAGGTTCGATTCCCCGCTGGGTCACTGTCTGTGTGGAGTCTGCACGTTCTCCCCATGTGTGCGTGGGTTTCCTCCGGGTGCTCCGGTTTCCTCCCCCAGTCCAAAGATGTGCAGGTGAGATGGATTGGCCATGATAAATTGCCCTTAGTGACCAAAAAAAGGTTAGAAAGGGTTACGGGGAAAGGGTGGAAGTGAGGGCTTAAATTGGTCAGTGCAGACTCGATGGGCCGAATGGCCTCCTTCTGCACTGTATGTTCTAAGTTCTAGTAACTCCTTAAAGTCACCAAGACCATAGATCTGCAAAATTGTTAAGATAACCGCTCACTTTCTTTAAGTTATAAATTATTTAAATGTTCAATAGAAGGAGCTGTAGTTTAAACACATCCAGCCTCCTGTCTCTAATCTCAATTTTTTAAACTATTAAATCAGTCCTTTCATTGCTTTCAGACCCGGCAATCACTAATCTCTGTCCTATTCACTTACCTAAGCTCAGTTCTCACTCCCCTCTCAATCACTTGCTTTACATTAAGAACCACTCTGCCCTCACTCAAAATGACATTTCAATGACCTCTATCCGACTCTCCATTTGCTCCACTCTTTCCTCCTTCTCTTCCCCTAGCTTTTACCTCTACAATTCTCTAATGTTTATGTTCACTCCATCCCTTTTCTGTTCCCTGGATTTTCTTAAGTTTATTCATGGGACGTGGGTGTCGCAGGCTGTTCCAGCATTTATTCCCATCCCAAATTGCCCTTGAGGAGGTAGTTAGGAGTCAACCACGTTGCTGTGGGTCTGGAGTCACATGTAGGCCAGACCAGTAAGAATGACAGATTTCCTTCCCTACAGGACATTAGTGAACCACGTGGGTTTTTAGAACAATCGACAATGGTTTCATCACTGAACTCTTTTGAAAATTCCACATTTTTATTGAATTCATATTTCACCATCTGCAGTGGCAGGATTTGAAACTGGGTCGGTGCTCTCTAGTTAACTTGTCCAGTGATAATACCACTATGCCACCGTCACCATGTGACAACTCTTTCAACATTCTCTGGATCTAGGCTCTGCCACCACAGGCGCTTCACGTTACTTCATACAAACAGGTACACTAACCTCATCTATATTTTGTGCTACCTCAAGTGCCTGGCCTTTATATTCCCATTCCAATATTTCATCCCATATATCGCATCAGCCTTTCAGTCTTCTAAAATGCCAATGCTATATGTATTAGATTGTTGTGAATAAAAGATCTGCAAATAACAATATAATCTGTTCTTTGACCAATGCCAAAAGCAGAGATCAGTGATTATAACATAGGACAGTACAGCACAGAACAGGCCCTTCGGCCCTTAATGTTGTGCCGAGCTTTGTCCGAAACCAAGATCATTCTCCTTGGAACTGATCAGTTGCACTAAAATGTTTGCAACTGATTTTAAAACCTCGATCAAGTCTCTTCCAGACCTTGCATCTCCAATCTACCCTGATGTCACCTATCCCTGGAACCATTCTTGTAAAAGACTTGTGCCTTGTAAAAAATGGATTGGGGCAGTCATTAAGTGAGTCACCATATGGACTAGAGCAATGCTTCTCAGACTATCTGATGTGGCGGACCGGCAGTTTTTTTTTTCAATGTGCCAGGGACCAGCAGTCTCCCGTGGCATTGAATATCACTACTGTCTCTTTCTTTTCTGGAAACACTCCACGCACCGGCAGACGATGGCTCGCGTACCGGCACCGGTACGCGTACCACACTTTGAGTAGCACTGGACTAGAGTGATTTTAGAAGGTGGCTGACTAATTTTGACTTTTTCAATTCATTTTTTATAGGATGTAGACATCACTGGCTAGGCAGTGTTCATTGCCCATCTTTAATTGCTCAAAAGGTGGTGGTGATGAGCTTCTGTCTTCAAGTGCTGAAGTTCTTGTGGTGTAGGTACACCCACAGTGCTGTTGGGAGGGAGTTCTAGGATTTTGATCCAATGACAGTGAAGAAACGGTGAAATATTCCCAAGTCGAGATGGGGGTTCCACCTCTTTTGTGACCTAGTGATTACGAACCTTCAATATTTGCATTTGAAAATTGTTTAACATACTATTGGCATGCTACAAAATAGCACTGTTGTTTAGAGCCTGAGAGAATTAATGAACTAACAACAAAGATATAACAATGCCTTTGCTTGATGGTGTAACTACAATAATACTACAGGATGCTTCCAGGATCAATTCAAATATTAAGTTACGAGTAATGGAAACTCTATAACCAAAAGGGAAGCAGTTATGTTACAAAGGACTTCTGAATCTTTGTTTGAAAAGTTCATAATTCTTGATCTCTGCCCAGTCACTGTTTCCAGAAGCACACGTCCATACATGGCAAATGGCCAAGATCCACCTCAATGTAAAACTCTCTATACGTTTCAATAGCTTCACACATGAGAAGAATGACGAGTTGGACAAGGCATGGAGGGGTGACTGACACCCTTGGAACCATCCCCCATCATTATTTTCAAGAGAGGAAATTGGAAGAGAAAAAAAAAATCAAAATAATTTCCAAACCTGCTCCACATTTGCTTCAGGTCATGACTAATTTGGGTCAACAGGTTTTCTGACATGCATAGGCACCCCATTATGAAAATTAAGACGGCTCTGCACTGAGTTACAGAATTATCCACATGAGTTTCTGTGTGCCAAAGTACAAGCCTTAGGGACCCCCAAGTGTGATTTGGGGTAAATCTGAGTTTTGAAAAAAAAACTCAAATTATTAGAGGACTGATAAGCTTTTCATTGTTTGTCCTCTTCGAGCTTATTACAGCACCAGCATGCAGAAGCCAAATGGCAAATGTTCCAGCCGCCAGTGACAGGTCTACCTTTCAAGATGTCATTAATAAACAAGCTGCCTGGTCAATTACCAAACGCCCCTTGGAATACCTCAGTAACCCAGTCTCTTGGAGATAAGCTCTGTATCTGATCATTAAGACTGCCAAAGACTTATTTCTAATCATTGCCACATTAACCCCAGTGAGACTTCCCCACCACAGAGGATAGTCAGTACTTGATCAAGTCGTCAATGTGTCTCATGGAGGGAGATGAATAGATGAGATTAGGTAAGTTTGCAACAATGATTTCTTTCCTAACATGTTATATGGCAGGTTTATGCTGTTCTTTGGTACTCAACGATACCATCCGTCTCAGCATAAACAAACACACCCGGCAACTACAACATGGCAGATCAACTGTTAATGTTCAGCCTTGCAGGCTGTCGCAAAAAAAATGTCCAATCTTCATCCAAATATATTATGATGGGTTTAAAAGCAAAACGTGCTGGCTGGTAAGACACAATTCGTTTGTTTCTGAAGGAGGGAAAAAAAGGGTAGAAGTTTTATATCAAGATATTCAACGTTGTTTTTTATATTTATATTTTGCAGAGTTATTTGATGGTGTTATGATAACTTTGAGGCAACTTCTTCTGCACTAATTTCTAAAGGATGCTAGTTCCTCTGGATGCTAGTGGGGATTTAATGTCTTCTCTACACCGGAATGTAGGAATGAATCGGATGCTGATTCCAATTTTTTGAGCATAGACAACTGAGAGAACCCGTTGGTGAAGCCATTTCTGCTTTGGGCACAAAGTGTAACTTGCACACAAAAGATACTTGAAAGTGTGTGGATTAGGTTACGTTTCCAGTGTTCACTAAAATTCATTGCATAATCATAACAGTAAAGTCTTCTGTGAACCGACTTATTAGGCAGCCTGACATAATGTAATTGTTTCTTTCTTCCCATTAAAAATATTCCTCAGTGTATTTAAGAATGGTAACCTGGGGCTGGATTCTCCCCTACCCGGCATGACGGAGGGTCCCGGCGTAGGGGAGTGGCGCCAACCACTCAGGGGTCGGGCCTCCCCAAAGGTGGGGAATTCTCTTTGGGGGCCAGCCCCGCGCCGGAGCGGGTGGCACCAGAAGACTGGCGCCCTCGGCAGCGGGGCTGGCCGAAAGGCTTTCACCGGTCGGCGCATGCGTCGGCGGTGACGTCAGCGGCCAGCTGCCGCTGACATCACCACCGGCGCATGCGCGATGTGGGTTTCTCTTCCGCTTCCGCCATGGCGGCCGCGGAAGAGAAATAGTGCCGCCAGGGCACTGGCCCGGAGTCGGAGCGGGGGGCCCCGATCGCGGGCCTGGCCACTGTGGGGGCGCCCCCGGGGTCCGATCAACCCCCTCCCAGGACCCCGCTCGTGCCGTTGATCCCGCCGTTACAGAGGTGGTTCAAACCTCGGCGGCGGGAGAGGCCTCCCAGTGGCGGGACTTCGGCCCATCCGGGCCGGAGAATCACCGCAGGGGCCTCGCCAGTCGGAGTGGCGAGATTCCGCCGCCGCCACTTCAAAAACTATACCGAATTGTTTAGTATTTAACTGGACGTACACTGGCCACTTTCCTGGAGAGTAAATAATTTTTGATACAAAACATTTGGTAAACTTGCCTATTAGCACCTATGTGCCTAAGAAAATAGCGCATTTTGAATTGCCTTCGAAACCAGCGCAATAAAAAGGCATATTGAGTATTTAATCATTGTTTAATAATATCATTTGAAACATGAGTGTTGTTGGCTTGGTCATAATACATGGTTAACATTTCAGGCTCTTTGGCCTTGCCTGATTCTTTCACATTACACCGTTATAACTAGCATAAACGAGAATCCATAGCAAACCAAAAGTCAATTGGGGGGGGGGGGTAAGGCGACGCTCCACTGATTTTATTTGAGATTAATTTTTACGAGATGTGGGCTCCACTAGCTAGGCGAACATTTGTTGCCCATTCCTATTTGCCCTCGAGATGTGGTGAGCTACCTTCTTGATTCCATGCTCATTTGCAGCGACTCCTGGATATTATCCAAGCTTGGGCTGGTCAATGCCAAGTAACATTCATGCCACACAAATACCAGGCAATGACCTGAGAAAGGACACTGACAATAGAGAACCTAACCATCTCCCATGACACTCAATGCCATTCCCATTGCTGAAACCCCCAATATGAGCATCCTGTGGATTGCCACTGACTAGAAACTGAACTGGACAAGTCATATAAATATTGTGGCTACAAGAGCAGGTCAGAGGCTGGGAATTTTGCAGCAAGTAACTCACCTCCCAACTCCCCAAAGCCTGTCCACCATCCACAAGGCATGTCAGGAGTGTCATTGAATACTCCCCACTTGCCTGGATGAGTGGAGCTCCAACAACACTCAAGAGGCTCAACATTATCTGGGACAAAGCAGTCCACTTGATTGGAACCCTGTCCATCGCTTTCAACATTCACTCCCTCCATCACCAATGCACAGTGGCAGCAGTGTGTCCCACCTACAAGATGCACTAAAGAACTCACCAAGACTCCTTCGGCAACACCTTCCAAACCAAACCCATGACCACCATTGCCAAAGAAGAACAAGGGCAACAGACACTGCCATCTGCACGTTACCCTCCGTGCCACATATCATCCTGACTTGGAACTATATAGCCGTCCCTCCGTGTCACTGGGTCAAATTCCTGGAACTCCCTTCCTAACTGCACTGTGAGTGCACCTACACCAGATGGACTGCAGCAGTTCAAGAAAACAGCTAATCTCCACCTTGTCAAGGGCAATTAGAGATGGGCAATAAATGCTGGTCTAGCCACATTTCACGGATTAGTTTTTTAAAAATGTTAAGTAGCCAGTCAGTACCAACTAAAACCAAGTGGTTCAAGTTATTCAGAGCTAAGAATTGAATTAAAATGTTTAATTTATACTTGCTGTAAAGCAACAAACAGCACCAATGGACATAACCTATATTTAACAATCATGGGCTAGACTCTTGGTTAGTCTGATTTGGGGCGCATGATTTGAATCCCTGGGAAGCTGCAAAAGCCCTCTGTAGCACCTTTAAAGAGAGCATTACACAAAATAATTTCAAGTCCTATATGCCCAAAAATTATGAGTTCAAAGACTTGCCCAGGCAGTACAATTCTGATCTTTGGAGAATATTTCAATTACATTTGTCTTGTTCTCTCTGTAGCTCCCAATGGCTATTGCCAAAGAGTTGGGTGCCAACCTGATCTTAGGGAACTGCTCACGCTGCCTGATATCAGATGGTATGCATGAAAGGAAATATGAAGGGAGATTGTCAAACTAAATTGAAAAATCCTTTAACAGCTCTGCAGATGATATTGGGAATACACTGATGCTGTATTGAGGAAAAAATATTTCTGTGCAACAATCAGGAGTATTCAAATTGTTTAAGCATATTATGTAAATAATTATGGAAAAATAATTGGAAAAGAATAATGGTGCTGAAGATTCTATTTCTAATTGCTTAATGGGAGCAGCAAACCTCCTTAAACTTCTCTTTCAGTGAAATAGTGACATTGATGCAATGCTGAATGCAAAAAGGATTAAATATTTCCTGTGGGGCATTCAAATGCTTTCAACATAAACATGTTGTTTCACTGTATTACTAAATAAAAATCATAACCAAGGAAAATTAAATCAGATATGAATTAAAAAGTAAATGGAAAATTAATTTAAGAAGCTGACATAACTTAGGTTTTAAACCAATGTAGTTAATGTACAATTAAAGGTTTAGATTGTGAGCGATTTGAAAACTATGGACGCAATTTTCTGGTCCTGTTGCACCCTATTGAAAGCAGCATTACCATATTCAGTTTTCTTGGCTCCTGCAATTCTCCCACTCGCCAATTGACTATTGGTCTCCATCACCAGAGACCAGATATGATGTCCACTTGGGGGCCTCCGAGGACATAGTAGCTATGGCAGGCACTGCCAACCAGGTGTCAGGGGGCAATGTCAGGTTGGCACTGCCAAGGAATGGGTCCTCAAAAGGGCAGGGCCTGGAAGGGAGCCAGGCTTGAAAGCGGCATGAAGGAAGGCATTTGGGGAGTGCTCACCTTCTAATTTTGAGATCAGGGCGATCTCTGTGAAGCCAGGCTTGCCAGCGTATTTAGGCCCTGCCCCTCTCAATGCTAGTGCAAATCACGCCCCCTTCCAAAAAAAAATACTAAGTGCGAGAAGATACAGATAGGAATCCAGCCCAATTCACACCGATTTTCACAGCCAAAATGACACTTTGTTATTTTTTGGAAAACCTCCACCCTATATTTAATAAAGAGTACCTTTATTCCAATTGCTTTCATCTACTCACAATCCATTTTTCAACCACCGTAAATAACCATGCTGTGATATATGTTTCATAATTTGCATGATGCAACAAAGTCAAGATATAGCTGTATTGACTATTGATTCAGTATGACTATCCAAACAAGTAGAATCTTATTTATCCATAATAGAAGTAAAAATGGAGATTGCCTGCTTATTATGACCTCTGTCCTCCCCTACTACTTATTTCCACCTCTCTAACATTAGCCACATCTATATCAAGCCCTCCACCGCTAAACCTATCAGAGGCTGCTGATCACCTTGCTACATTTGAGAGTATACTGCCGCCAAAATGCCACTCTCTAGCAAGGACGGTAACAATTCCAACCTCTCCATTGTTGGTCTCCTATCCTGCATCTCATTAATTCCAATTTACCCCAAACCTTCTCGCGCACTGAGCCCCCTCATCCATCACTTGTTTAGAAAAACAATTTTAAATCCACACCTTAAATTTCTTGTGACTCACCTCTTCATATAATCCCTTCCCCCAACTATTTATTCAAACTCAAGCTTTCTTTTATCTGCCTTGTTCCTCTTCAGCATCAGCAACCTTGTTTTTATTCTCTGGAATTCCTTTCTGAGGCTTCCCTCTTCCCCTTCAGTAGCCATCTGAAAATCCATCTTTTCAACCAAACTATTTCTCATCCTCCTACATCTTTCCTTGGCTCAGCATCGATTTGGTGATGCCTTTTGCAACATTTCATCACAAGTGTTATATAAATGCAAAGTCTTGTACTGACGACCTCTATCCACTTCAACAAAAGTCCCCCTTTCTTTTGAGCTTCATGCAAGAGCAGTTGATATTGGAACAGCTGATTTATCACACCTGCTCATGAATGCAGCTGTCAGACCTGCTGCAGAAGCAACAGAGATGTCCAAGTGTACCATAAATGGTACCTGCAAGCCATCTTAGCTAGTGTTAGAGGCAGTATGTACTCCTATGTAGCAACGGGGTCAGCAACCTCTAATGAGATTAGTATTCCGAAGCTTCAGAATCTGAAATCGATGCAGAGTCTGCTTATTAAATGTGATCTTACTGAATGTAACGCCAGCTGGTATAGTAACCAGCTGGTATGGCACTCCGAGCACGTTCACACACAGGCACAGGAGGCCCCTTAAACAGGCAGGATCTGTACTGATTTTAAAGTTGGCAGCTCTGCACAGTTAATGCTGCTGATAGAATCGCTGAGAGAGGGAGGAGACAGTTACGTTTGGGAAGAAATCTTGCCCACATCTCAAAACTGCGGTAAGTGATGCTGGCTGCAGTTGCAGGCGGATGCACCAGGAAGCTTAGCATCAGCAGATCAAGTGGAAAATCAGTGGTTCCAGTCCCAGTGATATTGCGAACAGCAGTAGAACAAAGGAGAAGCAGGTTGAGCACTTTTCAATGGTCGCCCATTATTCATCCAACATAAATTGTGGCTTACAAAAGCAAAATACAGCAGACGCTGGAAGTCTGAAATAAATCCAGAAAATGCCAGAAACACTCAGCACGTCAGGGAATACGTGTGGAGAGAGAAACAGAGCCGGTGCTGCATGTTGATGACTTTCCATCAGAACTGGAAAAGGTTACCGATGCAGCAGGTTGTAAGCCTGTACCGACACAGAGAAACGGGTGAGGGGAGGCAGAGCAGGTGTGAAGGTATGAGAAAGAAGAGCAGGGAAAGAATGACAAAAATTATGATGGTGCAAGGAAAGGGGAAATGGTAATGAGCCAAGTAAAGGAACATAGGATGGGTCTAGAGGAAAATGGGAAAAGCAATATCACCACTCACAGCTGCTGTCCGAAAAAAATGACATTATGGCTTCTTGGTCCGAGAGGGAACCACACCTTGGTATGAAGGCAACATTTTGAAAGTGGAGGAGAAAAAATTGGCCAGAAATGAAAAAATGCTATTTTAGCAAATTGCACTGACGAGGAAGGAAGCTTCAAATGCTTAGGGGGTTGCAGAGGGGACAGATCTCCCACAAGTCCAAAGCAGCTTTTTTACTTTCACATAACCAACCCCCAGTGAAGCTCATTAAAAGTAGTGAAGGTAATCCCCCAATGTGAAGAACAACATGCAAACAAATGTAAACTTCATTAACAAAAGTAACTTATATTCAAGCAGCACCTTTAATGTTGTAACAAATCCCAATGTACTTCACATTTGTGCAGTCAAACAAAATTTGTAACCATATGCAGGTCTAAGGGTAATGACCAACAGGTAGGTTTTAAGGACTATCGTGAAGGAGTTAGGAAACACAGAGTGATTCTAGAGATTATAAGCGTCCCACCAATGGGCGGAATAATTAAATTTGGGAAGCACATGAGGCTAGAATAAAGGGGTTCAGATGACTTGAAGGATTAATTTGGTTGCAGGAGATAACAGAGAGAGGAAGAGGAAACCAATGGTGTGATGTAAAATCAAGAGTGGGATTTTTAACATCGAGGTGTTAGTCACCCTGAAGTCAAGCTCTGCCAATGAGCAGAAAGATAATTAGTGAACCACACTTGTTGGTAGAATCTTGAGTGAGCTTAAGTTTATGTAGAGTGGATGATGGGCCAGATGTGCATTGGAATACTCAAGTCTCGAGTTAACAAAGACAAGGATGAGAGTTAAAGCAGCAGATGAGCTGAGGTGCAGCAGAGTCCAACAATGTTGCGGAGGTGGTATTAGACGGTCTTAGTGATGGTACAGATGTGTGTGTTCGGAAGCTGATCTTAAGGTCAGGTACAACACCAA
This sequence comes from Scyliorhinus canicula, assembly GCF_902713615.1. Classification (NCBI taxonomy): domain Eukaryota; kingdom Metazoa; phylum Chordata; class Chondrichthyes; order Carcharhiniformes; family Scyliorhinidae; genus Scyliorhinus; species Scyliorhinus canicula. The sequence goes on from NC_052148.1 coordinate 53,704,368, forward strand.
GGTTCAATCCCAAACAGCTGCCACAGAATGTATTTTATGGTGCGGGCCAAAAATAATGGCTTCAGTCTTCACAGTACTCAATGGGAGTAAATTTCTGCTTCCTCCAGTATGGTTGGCAATCAAGCAGTCTGACAATTTAGAGACAGTGGAGGACATAAAGAACTGCTCATCAATGTTGATAGCAAATGTTGGCTCCATTGGTTAGACTTCTCATTAAGTAACAATGGACAGAGCATGTGCGGTATGCGTTCCACATATAGATACACAGAAATAGTGTTGGGATCCTTGCAAACAGCATCGGATCCCAATTTAATTCTTGATGTGCAGTCTGTTTTAGGAGGGAGGATGACCTTGAGGCTTGCCTGCAAAACGTAGAGGAGATTTATTTAATCAGTTGACTATCCTGATTTTCAACGTGAATGGAATGGCGAGCAGACATAAGCCGCCACAATATCTTCTAGCTTTGTATATTACAGAATCATGCAACATAGAAGGAAATCCTTCAGCCCATCGTGTCTGTGTCGGATCATTATGAAGGCCATGCAATTGGTCCCAGTCCCCTGTCTTTTTGCACAGATCTACAAGTTCTTCCCCTTCAACTACTTAGCTAGTTGTCTTTTGAACGTTATTGAAACTGCGACTATCAGCCTTCCCATCAATGAATTCCAAATTATAACTTGGTGAATAAAAGAATTTCAATAACAACCGAATATTTACATAGCCCCTTCAATGTAATAACGCATCCCAAGGTGCTTCGTAGGAGCACTATTAAACAAAAGCATGGCACCGAGCCACATAGGCATCTTGCTTCTGATTTTATTGACAACTGTCCAATTTTACATGTAGTGCACCTTTGCTGTTTGTCACACTTACTTCCATGTTACCATTTTGTCACATCTGTGTTTGACGTGAACATCTCTACAGAATTCTGTACATAGTATTACTTTCAGTACGTAGATTCGGTCTTCACAACACTAGATGGCACTGCTACTAAAATGACCATTCTTTTTGGTGGTGTTTGGTTGTATTTTACAACTTTTATCTTTCAATTTTTATACTTTAAGTTATAATTTAAGATTTTTATATGGGGGGCCGTGGCAACAATTATTTTGTTGCTATTTGTGAGAGTTTGCTGGCCATACATTGGCTGCCAAATTGCCAACAACAGTGGCTATGCTTCAAAAGGTTATTTCATTGATTGTGAAGCACTTTGAGATGTTGTGAAAAATGCTACATAAGTGAGTCCTTTTTTCTCCTTTGTTCCTTTGACAAAAACATTACCAAAGATTTCAAAGGCCTTGAAATGGACAGGTTCACTCATTCCCTTTTCAATTTTTGTTGTAGTAGTCTCTGCCTTTATTATGTTTGCAGATCTTACTTTTAATAGATAATCAGGTTTGTTATTGTCTTACATTTTTAATACCTTTCCATTGCGTTAGTTGTTGCTTCGGGGATAAATGTTGGTCAGCACCCCGAAAGTGCACCAATTTACACACAGCAAGCTCCTATAAAGGGCAATGTGAGAACTGCCAAAATAACCTATTTTTGTATTGTTGCAGGAGGAAAGTAACGGCCAGAATACCAGCATACTCCCCTGCACCTCTTCGAAATGCTGCCATGGACCTTTGACATCCACCTGAGGGGGCAAGACGGCATCTGATCTGAAAGATGGTCCATTGCTCCCTCAGTACTATACAGATTGTATTGAAGCCTTTTGCTCAATTCCCTCCCCCCCATATCAGATTTATTTTCTCCACAAAGGCAGGGCAAGCTAAAAAGTTAGGAGTTTCAATTTCAAATTTGCCTATATAAACAAAATACTTAACTTCATATTAATCAAAATCAATTGTATTTTCTAAATTCCCATACTGCAGGGAGTAATCTTTACAATCCAATCCGGAAAAATTTAGGAGCTGGTCATCCTTTCTATTCTTTCTATAATGAGGACCATTGTGACCAATTTTCCACAGTGCACAAACAATATATGCAGTTGATGTATTAGATTTATATTGCAGCTCTATTTATAAATCACAAGGAACAATATAAATAAATTGCGTACTGAAAATATTTAGAGTCACTACTAATATTAGTATTCCAGCTGCTTAATATTTCAACTGAAGCCAACTGATTTACATTCGTAGGATACTCTAGAAATGCAAATGAATAGAAATCATTTAGCAAATTCCAAATTTTTTAACAAAAATAGTAGTGACAATAGCCAATAGAGACCATCTTTCTATGTAACCTTCAGACTAGTAGCTCTGAAGTAACTTATTGTGAATTAAATCCTCCAAGAGGCGAAAGCAAGGCACTCAATTTTCCCTTAGGAGGAACAGAAAATATTTTTAATGAAGCAAAATCATGACAAACATAGAGAAAGATTTCAGTTCATTTTAGCTCATCAATCGCAGAAGCATCAAAATTGTTCCTTTGCGACATTCAACCCTTTCTTCAATGGTTCTATTATACCATCCAGGATTCCATTCCAAATAATAATCACTTGATGCCTGAAGAAGAACTTTATTTTATACTTTGAACCTGTATCCCTCTGGCCTACTCTCAGCTTAGTTTGCTGTAATTTTACAGATCTACCTTTTCTATACTTACCTCATGTATGTTTTTCAAATGCCCATCATACTGGTCACCTTGATTTGTCTTAACCAACTTTAATTTTGTACCTAACTTCTTTATATCCACTAACTAACCCACCTTCACAAGAATCACTTCTACAATCTTTTAACAAAACTATTTCCACCGAACCTTTGAATTCAAATCTGCTCCTCATGCTATCCTTCCCCATAACAAGCAGAAGGATAGTGGCGATGAAGATGGAGAAAAGGGAGCGGGCGATGACATATACCTGCTTGATTCTAGTCTTGACTTCAGTGAGGACTGTTGCCGCCATCTTGTGATGAGGAGTTGGAGGAAGTTGATGAATTTCTCCAGACAGCCAGCGTTTTGACAGTGTCTTCCATCGCACTTCCTGATTAATTGAGCCAAAAGCATTGGTCAGATTGATGAAGACCATGTAGAGCGGTTGATGTTTCTCCTGGCATTTCCTAGATAGATAGACATCATCTATAGGATGGGCAGAAACCTTTTCAACCTCAACGGTTGAAATTCATGAAAGAAAATAGCACTGGTGTTTCTTGTGGAACTTCAGTATGAAAATTACATCATTACCTCCACTCTCTCAGAAGAAAATCTCCAAGCCATGCTTGACACCCTCGCGGAAGCATTCCAAAGCATCGGTCTCAGCCTCAACCTCAAGAAGACTCAAGTCCTTTGCAAATCTGCCCCAGGATAAGATGTGGTCACTCCCCCATCAAGATCAATGGAGAAACCGTACCAAATGTGGAACATTTCCCACACATGGGGAGCCGCCTCTCATCAGAGGCTGACATTGATGCGGAAATCCAACATCGCATCCACTTCGTAAGCACCTCCTTCAAACACCAAAGGATTAGAGTCTTTGATGACCACGGCATTCATGCTGACACCAAGATCCTTGCGTACAAGGCAGTTGTCCTCCCAACTCTTCTATACGGCCGAGAAACCTGGACTACATATAGATGCCACCTCAAAGCCCTGGAGAGGTATCATCATCATTGTCTGTGTTGTCAGTTCTACGCAATAGCTGGGTGTACTAACATCAGTGTCCTTGAAGGAGCCAAGAGTACCAGCATTGAGGCCATGATCATCTGAAACTAACTCTGCTGGGTCAGCCATGTACTTAGGATGTTAGAGTCCCAAATTCCAAAGGAAATCTTCTTTGCCCAGTTCAAAGAAGACTCCCGAAAAAGAGGAGAACAAAGGAAGCGCTTCAAGGCTTTTTTTTTAAAATAATCTTTATTGTCACAAGTAGGCTTACATTAACACTGCAATAAAGTTACTGAAAAGTACCTAGTCGCCACATTCCGGCGCCTGTTCGGGTACACACAGGGAGAATTCAGAATGTCCAAATTATCTAACAGCATGTCATTCGGGACTTGTGGGAGGAAACCGGAGCACCCAGAGGAACCCCACGCAGACACAGGGAGAACATAGAGACTCCGCACAGACAGTGACCCAACCCGGGAATCGAACCTGGGACCCTGGAGCTATGAAGCAACGGTGCTACCCACTGTTCGACCATGCTGCGCTTACCTCAAGAAATGCAACATAGACCTCAATGCCTGGGAGACCTTTACTCAGAAAAGACCTACTTGAAGGAAGGACCTACCTGATTGAAAGGACAAAATTCTTTGAGGACACCCAACGACAAGAGGATGCCGATAAAAGAAGCTTGAGAAGGGAATACCAACGATCTAGAGTCCAACGACCAATCCCTTATCCTGGAAAAACCTTCCAAGTGTGCAGTCGAAGATGCAGCTCTCGGATTGGGCACATGAGTCCCTCAAGGATCCTCAGGTCAGTCACACCTTTTAACTGATTTCAATGAGAAGAAAAATTGGCGGTGGGTAAACACCTATTTGCCACCAACTAAGAAAGTTGAATTAATCCTATGATCTTGTTGGCTATGCTATATATACACTTTTGGAACTCTACTTTGGAGAAGGCGGTTAAGTCTTATATCCTCTCCTTGGATGTCTATCAAGTCAATTATATAATCTAATACCATACATTTCAAATTACCATCACATGTCCAATCCTTTCAGATCACCACGTGCACCGCAGTTGATTGTTTCTGTTTTCTGTCTTTTTCAGGAATTCCAGCAAGCTCTGCCATCTCTCACTTTTGTATTGCATCTGTCAGCTCCTCCAATTATCATTCAACACTATCCACTGTTTTGTTAATAGCTTTACTCCATAGTCCACATCAGCTTTATCTCTAGCAATGTCGCTGCAACTTCAATTCTCCAATGGCCCAACAAAAATATTCTTTCCATCTGTCACAAAATCAAAGTTCCATCATGCCACCCAACCAGGAGTAATTGGTGATGGCAATTTCAGAGAAGGGAGTGGCTATAACAAGTGTCAACCTCCAACTAAAGAAATTTCCTTCATTTTCCAGCAGGTGCGTGTTCAGTTCCATTCGTAATTCCTCACGAAAAGAACAAATCCATGTCTGCATGCACCAAGATGTGGAAAACACCCAAGGCTTGTGCTGATGATAAGTGACAAATAACATTTCCTCCACGTAAATACCAAGCAATGAACATCTCCAACAAGAAATAAGCTAATTGTTTCCTCATGACATTTAATGGCATTACCATTGTTGAATACTGGGAATTACCACTGGCCAGAAATTTACCTGGACCAGCTGCATCACTGCTATGGCTGCAGAAGCAGATCAGACGTTGGGTTATCTCCAGAGATTGACTCACCTGTTGACTCCCAAAGTCTCTCCAAATTCGACAAGCCACAAATCAGGAGTGTGACGGAATATTCTCCACTTGCCTGACTGAGTGCAACTCCAACAACGTTCAAGACAGCTTCCAGGGAAAAGCAGTCTGCTTGATTGTCACCCAATCCATCACCATATACATTCACTCCCCCTCACCACTGACATAGCACAGACACACTGAATACCATCTCCAAGATGCAATGCCCTAGCTTGCCAAGAATCATTTGTCGGAACCTCCAAAACATGTCATTTTAGGTGGTAGAAGTTGCAGGGCAATAGAGGCATAGGAACACCACCAAATACAAGTTCCCCTCCAAGTCACACACCATCTTTCAGTGCACCACAAGGTTGCTTCAAGTGATGCTACTGGAACATCAGCGTCCATTCTAACATAACAATTCAAAACATATGTTGCTGCTTGTGAAAGGGAACTTCCTCAGGATGTAATGAATCAGTGTGGAGCAACCTATCTATTGCATTAATTTCAACTCATGGAATGATACTAGAGGCATATTAAGAATTGTATTAATTTCTAAAAATAACTGACAACTATATTAAGTGTTTGACAATAAAAAGGCACACCCTACAATACCTGCGTCATAACTGCTTTTTGCCTGGGCAACTGTAGGCAAATTTTCATGGCCAAAAGTATGAGGGCACAATATGTCAACTGTCCAAGAACCTTTGGGAACATACTCTATATATTAAAGATTAATTTTATTACTTTTAAATGTTAATATGTATGAAGGATTACGTACATGCTAAACAAAGCAAGATGTGATCAGCTTGGCATTGCTACATTAATTTTATGATAAATGAGGTTACTGCCCACATACTTTTTAGTGATTCGTTGGTCTACTGGCTTTCCTATTCACTTTTAATTAAGCAATGATGGATGTGAACATGCACTGTCTAGGCAAAGAAAGGTTGGCTCGATGACAGGGAAGAGTTTAAAGGTTGAGTCTGCCAACCTTCCAAGTCAATTGTCAAACTTAGCAAGAAGAAAACTCATTATTGCTCTTCAATCAAATCTCTAAAGCTGTTGTGTGTCTGGAAGAATTATTTTTGGTTTTATTTCATAAGCAATGCACTGTTTGTTTATATAGTCTTCTTCGTGCACCCTGTGGTTAAATCCAGTATATCATATGACAGACCCTCAATCAGGCCCCACTGTACTTTGTTCACAACTGCAGGTTTTCCTTTACACATATCAGTTTTCAGTATATACCCGAAGTGCAGTTCAACTATAGCAGCAACGTATCTTTGGGAATACTGTATGGTATAATTGAGGATAAGCTGCTTGATTGAAAGATAAGACTGCTAGGTCAATTGCACAGTACTGTACAAAATCTACATCCATTATTCTCATTAGGTTTTTAAGCACACACAACGATGTATGTGTGTGTGTTCAAATACAAAGCTCAAGTATTTTGATTTGATGCAATTTCATCTCCATATTTCAGTGTCTGGTACTGTTGGGCGTGCAAAGCAGAGTAAAACAGCTGTAGTGGCTCGATGTATCAAAGCAGAATTTTAATTTAAAAAATAATTAGATTCTTGCACTGAAATTGATATATTTTATTTCCTGAGTTGTGGCTTTAGATGTTAGACAGCTTACATGCTTCAGGTCAATTGAGAGCACCTTCAATTAAAGAACTTGGCTTTCAACTCCAAACTGTAGACACTGAGTAATCACAACACACATAGAAGAACATATAAATCTTCACAAAGTACAATTGAAGTTTTGTGTCCCAGGTTTAGTACATTTTGTACAAGCAAGTACCATCCCAAAGAAACATTTGGACATCCTCGGCTTCAATTTCCCAATCCCATTTCAATGGAAGTTAGAACACTAAATTATCAAATCAAACTTTACAAAGATATCCAGGTTCTTTTACAGGAGCTGCCAACATTATTTTCACATGCAACAAAATACAGTTACTGCTTTTGAATAAACTAGTCTTCCTCCAAAATGTCAGTCAAGTACTGTACATATTTTTAAATCAAGTTCATGAAAGCCATCAAAAGGGAGATACTCATAAGTTCAGATTGAAATCTGAACTCCAAATCCAAGGATACAAACATACAAAAATAACCTAATGCAACCCAGATTTGGTTTCAAGTGGAAGGATTGTACAAATCAGATTCACAAGCAATGACATTACTGTACAAATACATTTTGGATACATAGACGCACAGTGTCTCATATTCAGATATTTAATACCCAAGACAGATGCAAACCTGAATTAAAGTTTACACATTTCTAACCCAATATTTTGTTAAATATTTAGTGAAGAAGCTCTTGCAGTGAATTTCTTGCAGTAGAGATTGTGCACGTGACATATTTGAGGAGAGAGTGATGTTTGTTCATCTCTTAAAATAAGTGGGGAGAAAATCAGGAATTGCACACCCCATTCTCTTATGTGCACTCTCAGAAACACCTCTGTCAATTCCATTTTCTAATGCTCAGCTTTTCAATTCTTACACCTACTAATGCACAATTCTTAAAGTGTCAATCTACAAAGTTCACTAATGCTGGAATGAGAAAATTTCACATCTTCAAATTAAAAGTTGATCTTGGAACATAATGACTATATTTACAATTGCACCCAGTAAAATGGATGACTACTGCAAATGTCAGTTGAAGCAAAATCGAGAGCTTTGACAATGTCCAATATCAAACTCCGAACTTGCTGAAGTTTCTTGGCTAATTAGAAAGAATTTACCAAACCTAATGTTTTCTCAGTCTGCAATTACCTGTTTTTTTTTTCAAATAAAGCAAAACAAATTAACATGCTTGTTTTATAAGCTATACTCGCCCTTGCTTATGGATGATAAGTGGAGCTTGCATCCAAAGACAATATAAGACACATTTAGGACAGCAGAAATTAGGTCAAATTCTAGTTTCTTCAATCCTACCAACTCGAAAGGAGATTTTTTTTTCTCCCTCTCTACAATGTTTGATGACCATTGCTTCCCATAACATTATTCAGATAGCCCAGTTGTAATCCGTTTTGGGAACCAGATGACATTTGTGTACTTCTCAGTATTTTATCATGCCAGAATTCAAGATTTCATTTTGCTGCTACTGCAATTTGAAGTGCAATTTCCTGCTACAGAATCTGATGATCCAGCACATTGTAAAGAAGCTAATGCTTACTGTTGCAAGATAGCATAAGCTGGGGAGACAAGCAAGTCTTTAAAATAAATTCTAACCACATTTTATGTTACACATGTTCAACAAACAGAACCTTGGCATGTTTTAGCATTTGTGCATGACCTTTCACTAGATTTCACACCAAAAGTGTAAGTAAGTGCACAAATAAAGTCTCAAGCTGTATTGACTGTGCAAGATTTTACAACGTGGAATAATCTAAGCATTAGCAAGTTCAGAGAATTTGCACGGGTTATAACAGGTTTATAGTGACCAATAAGTTAATCACAGGAAATCAGATGGGTTTTTCAAACAATTAAGGCAAAACAGTAAATTGGCTAAAGATGAAATTAACAATTCGGCCGGTTTTCGGGGTACAATCTTAATATGGGGAAGAGCGAGTGGTTTGTGGTTCAGGCGAGAGGTCAGGAGAGGCGACATGGGGAACTGCCGTTTAAGAGTGGTAGGGGACAGTTTTAAGTACTTGGGTATTCAGGTGGCGAGGAATGGGGACAGGCTACACAAATTGAACCCGGTTGGTGGACCAGATGAAGGGGGATTTCCGGAGATGGAATGGCGCTCCCGTTGTCTCTGGCGGGTAGGGTGCAGTCGGTAAAAATGGCGATCCTCCCACCGTTTATTTCTGTTTATCAGTGCCTCCCTTCAACCCGTGGTCCTTTTTTAAGCGGATTAATAAAACTATTGTGGGCTTTGTGTGAGGGGGGGGGGGGGGGGGGGGGGGGTAAGCCCCCGCGGGTGAAGAGGGTAATGCTCGAGCGGAATTGGGGAGATGGTGGACTGGTGCTGCCGAATTTCAGTAATTACTACTGGCCGGCTAACATAGCCATGGTGAGGAGGTGGCTGGTTTGGGGGGGGGGCGCGGGTGCGCATGGAGGCAGCTTCGTGTAAGGGCACATGTTTGGGGGCACTGGTGACGGCGCCCCTGCCATTCCCGCCAGCGCGGTACTCCACCAGTCCGGTGGTGGTGGCAGCCTGGGACAGTGGAGGAGGCAGGTGGGAGCATCGGTGTGGTCCCCAATCTGCAACAATCATAGGTTTGCCCAGGGGAGGATGGATGGGGGATTCCATAATTGGCAGACAGCGGGGATAAAGAGGATGGGGGACTTGTTCTTGGAAGGTAGCTTCCCGAGTATGAGGCCGCTGGAGGAGAAGTTTGCATTGGCTGGAGGAAATAAATTCCGATATTTACAGGTACGGGACTTTTTGCAGAGGCAGGTACCAACCTTCCCACTCCTGCGGTTAAGGGGGATTCAGGACAGGGTGGTCTCTAGAGGATGGATAGGGGAGGGTCTCAGACATATATAGAGAACTTATGGGTTCGGAGGAGATGCAAACCGAGGAGCTGAAGCAAAAGTGGGAGGAGGAGCTGGGGGAAGAGACAGAGGAGGGCCTTTGCGCGGACGCGTTAGGAAGGCTCAATGCTACCGCAACACGTGCCAGGCTCAGCCTGATCCAATTTAAGGTTGTTCACCAGGCTCACATGACAGAGGCCTGGATGAGCAGATTCTTTGGGGTGGAGGATAGGTTTGCGAAGTGTGCGGGGGGGGGGGCAGCGAACCATGTCCACATGTTCTGGGCATGACCAAAACTGAGGGGATTTTGGCAGGGGTTTGCCGACACCAAGTCCACAGTATTAAATATAAGAGTGGTAATGAGTCCGGAGGTGGCAATCTTTGGGGTATCGCAGGACCCGAGAATCCAGGAGGAGAGAGAGGCAGACGTTCTGGCCTTTGTTTCCCTGGTAGCCTGGAGGAGTATATTGCTGGCGTGAAGGGACTCCAAGCCCCCGAAATCGGAGACCTGGCTTTCAGACATGGCTGGCTTCCTCTGCCTGGAGAAAATTAAGTTCACCATGGTAGGGTCTCAGATGGGGCTCGCCCGGAGGTGGCAACCATTCGCCGACTTCCTCACAGAGAACTAATCGTCAGCAGAACAGGGGCCAGGGGGGAGGCTAGCGTAGGTTAGGGGGGGTAAGTATTGGCAAGGCCTGCGGGAGAGGGTGATGGAATTTGCACTATATATATATACTTCTCTTGTTATTGATACTATTGATTCTGTTGCTGTTAAAATGCCAAAGAAAATACCTCAATAAAATGATTTTTTTTTAAAAGAGGAAATTAACGCAAATGTGAGGGCGGAAAGTAGCTATGATAATGTGGAATCTATATGGGTAGAGCTGAGAAACACCAAGGGGCAAAAAACGTTGGTGGGAGTTGAATATCATCCTCCAAACTATAGTGTTGAGGTTGGGAATGGCATTAAACAGGAAATTTGAAACGCACGCAATAAAGGAACATCTGGAATTCTGGGTGACTTTAATCTGCATATAGATTGAGCAAATCAAATTAGTAACAATACCATAGAGGAGGGATTCCTGAAGCGTATACAGGATGGTTTTCTGGACCAACTATAGAACAGGCCATCCTGGACTGGGTATTGTATAAAGGAATAATTGGCAACCTAGATGTATGAGGCCCCTGGGGATGAGCAACTATAATATGAGAGAATTCTTCATCAAGATGGAGAATGGCATAGTTGATTCTGAGACTAAGGTCCTGAATATAAATAAAGGAAAGTACAATGATATGACGCACGAGTTGGCGATGGTGGATTGGGAAACATTACTTAAATTGGCCGTTTCGAAGGGACGGGCGATGGGCCTCCGTTGCCCTCAGCGTAGATGGGCTTTAGAGTGGTTTCACAGGTCGGCGCAAAATCGAGGGCCGAAGGGCCTGTACTGCGCTGTAATGTTCTAAAAGGGATGTCAGTCGATAGGCAATGGAAAACATCCAAAGAGCACATGGGTGAACTGCAACAATTAATGCAGATGAAGTTTAATCTGGACAAATGTGAAATAATGCATTTTAGAAGGCCTAATACAGATGGGAATATACAGTAAATGACACAACCCTCAATATTGACAGGCAGAGGAATCTGGGTGAACAGGTCCACAGGTCACAGAAAGTGACAACGCAGGTGGAGAAGGTAGTCAAGAAAGCTTGCCTTCATCGGCTGGGGCATTCAGTATAAAAATTGGAAAGTTATGCTGCAGCTTGAGGCCACACTTGGAATATCATGTTCAATTCTGGTTGCCACGCTACCAGAAGGATGTGGAGACTTTGGAGAGGATAGAGAAGAGGTTTACCAGGATGTTGCCTAGTATGGAGGGCGTTAGCTATGAGGAGAGGTTTGATAAACTCAGTTTGTTCTCTGGAACGATGGAGGTTGAGGAGCGACCTTATAGAAGTCTACAAAAAGATGAGGGGCATGATAGTCAGAAGCTTTTTCCCAGGGTGGAAGAGTCAATGACTAGGGGATATGGTTTGAGGTGCAAGGGACAAAGTTTACAAGTGATGTGCGAGGAAAGAGGAAAGGTTTTTTTTTACACAGAGGGTAGTGGGTGCCTGGAACTTGCTGCCAGACGAGGTGGTGGAAACAGGTACAATAGTGATGTTTAAGGCGCACCTTGACAAATACATGAATAGGATGTGAATAGAGGGATATGGATCTCGGAAGTGCAGAAGGTTTTAGGTTAGACGAGCAGCATGGCCGGGGCAGGCTTGAAGGGCCTGTTCCTGTGCTGTACTTTTTTTTGTTTCTTTATTTGTTAATTGTTCATTCCTCTCTAGCGCAACAATAAAACATGAAAGGTGGCCAAACCATGGATTACAAGGAAAATTAGAGGCAGTATTAGATCCAAGGAAGAGGCATACAAATTGGACAGAAAAAACAGCAGACCTGGGGATCGTGAGCAGCTTAGAATTCAGCAAAGGAGGACAAGGGGATTGATTAAGAAGGATAAAATAGAATACACAGAGTAAGCTTGTAGAAAACATAAAAGCTCACTGAAAATGTTTCTACACGTATGTGAAGAAAAAAAGATTGGTGAAGACAAGTGTAGATCCCTTGCAGTCAGAAACAAATTTATAATGGGGAACAAAGAAATGGCTGACCAACTAAACACATTGTTTGGTTCTGTCTTCACAAAGGAGGACACAAATAACATACCAAAAATGTTGAGGAAAACAAGGTTTGGTGAGAGGTGGCAAAATCAGTATTCGGAGGGAAATGGTGTTGGGGAAATTGATGGGATTGGAGGCTGATAAATCCCCAGGTCCTGATAATCTATATCCCAGAGTTCTTAAGGAAGTGGCCCGAGAAATAGTGAATGAATTGGTAGTCATCTTCCAAGAGTCTAAAGACTCTGGAACAGTTCCTATAGATCGGAAGGTAGACAATATTACCCCATTATTTAAAAGGGCTGGTCGAGAGAAAACGGAATTACAGACGAGTAAGCGTAACGTCGCTAATGGGGAATATCCAAGACTCCATTATCAAAGATTTAACCATAGAGCACTTTGAAAAAAGTGGCAGGATTAGACAGAGGCAGCATGGATTTACTAAAGGAAAATCATGCTTGAGAAATCTAAAGTTTTCGAGGGGAAGCCAGTGGATGTGGTTTATTTGGACATTCAGAAGACTTTCAACAAAGTACCACATAAGAGATTAGCGTGTGAAATTAAAGAGCATGGGATTGATGGAGGTATTGAGATGGATAGAAAACTGGCTGGCAACAGGAAAAAAAAAAAGAGTAGGAATATACGGGTTTTTTAAGAAATAGCACGCTCGCGACTATTGGGGTACCGCAGGGATCAGTGCTAGGACACCAAGTATTCACAATATGTATTAATGATTTAGATGAGGGAACTAAATGAAATATCTCCAAATTTGCAAATGTCACCAAGCTTGGTAGGTGAGCTGTGAGGAGGATGCCGATACTTCAATGTCATTTGGACAAGTCGAGTCGAGAGAAAATGCATTACAGATGCAGTATAATGTGGATAATTGTTTATCCACTTTGGTAGCAAACACAGGAAGGCAGAGTATTATGCAAATGGTTATAGATTGGGGGGGAGGGGGGAAGAGGAGGCGTGGCGTGCAGCGACACCTGGGTGTCCTTGTACACTAGGCCACGGAAAGGAAGTATGCAGGCGCAGCAGTTAGTAAAGAAGGCAAATGTATGTTGACCATCAGAACGAGATGATTTGAATAGAGGAACAGGGATGTCATGCTCCAATTATACAGCGCCTTGGTGAGAGCTGGAATAGTGTGTGCAGTTTTGCCACAGAGGGAGTGCAGCAAAGGTTTAGTACACTGATTCCTGAGATGGTGGACTGATTAATGAGGAGTGATTAAGTCAGTTAGGAATATATTCACTAGAGTTTAGAAGAATGAGTGGAGATTGCATGGAAACCTATAAAATTCTAACAGGACTAGACAGGGTAGATGCAGGAAGGATGTTCCTGATGGCGGAGAAGCCCAGGAGCAGGTTTCATGGTCTAAGGATATGGGGTAAATCATTTGGGGCTGAGATGAAGAGAAAGTTCTTCAAAGAGTGGTGAATCTGTGGAATTTTCTACCACAATGTAGATAAGTAGTGTGGCCGGACTCCCCGCTTGGGAAACTATGTTCTCCCGCTTGAGCTGAATCGCACTTGATTTACACTCATGCGGGTGCCAAAGTCAGGAAGCGAGTCCCAATCCTTAGCCATGCATGGCAAAGGATTCCCACTTCCCACTATTGGATATTTTGAGCAGGCGGCCGATAGCAGCTGTCTCCCCCGAACCAGGGACCCCCTAATTAAAGAGACCCCATCAGTGACCCCCTAATTAGAGAAACCCCGCTAGAGACTTCCTAATTAGAGCAACCCCTGCTGGATGCCTCCTAGAAGAGAAACCTCAGCCTGGAAGTGAGAGCGCAGTCCAGACAGAGGCAGTGATAAAAACACCACAGCTTTAAACCTCAGCTGTGTACAGCTGTTGGCTCGGATACTGGAAAGAGAAAACCCGTCCGCTGAGTTTAAAAATCCTTAGATCTTTGCTCTGCAAGCCTTTCATTCGCCAGAATGATTCCAGAGATGAAGAGGTTGACGTATGAGGAGAGATTAAACAGTTTGGGCTAATACTCGTTGGAGTTTAGGAGGTGGCTTTGAGACCAGGAAGAGTGCAGCCATGATTAAATGGGGGACAAGCTCGATGGGCTGAATTGCCTACATCTGCTCCTAATTCCTATGTTGCTACTTCTCTGTGAGATTGCTTAGCTTGGGCTGTGATTGACAGCTGCCATACACACCCAGCTGTCTGCATTGTTTCATTCATCTCTCTTCACGTTTGAGTGGCTTTGAGTTGTGAAACTAACTGAAAATACTTAATTCTCTTTGATGTGGTCCAGGAGCTGTTAATTATAGCTTGATGTTTATAAATATTGTTTAGTTTCACAGCTGGGGGTCTTTTGAGGGGCTTCCATGCAAGGGTTTCTTTTCTGGGGGCTTCAGGCAGGGATCTATCTTTTGGGGGTCTCTGGTGTGAGTCTCGAATTAGGGGGTTGCTAGTGGGAGTGTCTTTTTAATTAGGGGGTTTCTGATGGGGGGGGCAGTGGGGAGAGGTTGGACGGAGATGGGGTGGGCAGGTCTCCCTTGAAGATTTACCCCCTTGGCCCACCACGAGGTCCACTGTGTTAGGTCACATTTGTCAAGACCTGCACTAATTCACATCCCCATGATCCCCGACACAGAGGACCGGAGAATCACGCGGGCCTGGAGAGTATGGCGCCTGGCCCACTGGTGTGAGGTGCAAACCTCGATAGTCCAAGGTTTGCGCCTTGGAGAAACATCCAGTATTCTGCCAAGTAGCCACTGTAGAAAAGATATTGCAGTCTAGAAAATACACAAAACAGATTTACGATGAAACATAGGTTGAAACTCCATAGGAATACAAGAAGAGGAATTGGCCACTTAGCCTCTCAAGCCTGCTCTGCCATTTAATGAGGTACAAATATGGCGAGAGATTTGAAAAAATTTGATCATCTTTAGATATTCAGTACAGTAGAAAAATGTTAAGGGGGCTCTAATTGAACTGCCCAAAATTTGAAAGCAGATAAAGAGGACAACATTACTTCCACTATTGATGAATCAGTAACAAAGGGCCCTACAAATACTAATAAATGCAAAAAAGAGAGAGGTTATAATTTTTTTCACATGAAGGCTTCTTCAAATTTGGAATGTATTACCAAACATCAACACACTTATTTAAGCAGTCAATTTTTTTTTTTAAATGTTAAAGTACAATTCATTTTTTGTTCCAATTAAGGGGCGATTTCCCGCGTCCAATCCACCTAACCTGCACATGTTTGGGTTGTGGGGGTGAGGCCCACAGACACGGGGAGAATGTAGAAGCAGTCAATTAAGACCGATTTAAACACTGAAAGAAGCAAATAAGTATTAACACATACAAGGAAAGAGTAAGGAGATAGGTCTGATGTGGAGCTAGAACTTGTGCAGGCACCATGGTTTTCCACCCATGCTGAAATTTCTATGAATCTATATGCCAGCCCACATGCAGGCTGTTTGAGTTCAGCCCAGTCCTGTTCTAGCACAGTGTATGTATTTTCAGCTACAGTCATTTAGGAGCAGGAACTCTGACTGGTTTTCTTAACTTTCCCTGCTCCAAGACGCAGCAAGGCCTGTTGCAGAATGAACTCGTGCTTTGAGGCATATTTCTGTTGGTAAGGAATCCTATTGAAGTGTAAATTGTAGTAATAATAATTGTTGGGATTAGTCACAAATTAGCTTATTTGATAAAAGCATTGCCTGTTGCGATAGCCCAGAACAGTTTGCAATATTTACTGCATTATGTGATCTCAGCTGGAGTAGTTCCGAATGAACAAAATAAGACAGGCACCAAAAAGAACAAAGGGAGGAACAGTGACCGCTGAGTTAAACATTGGTTCACAAGGAATGTTTTAGCAGACTTTTGAAAGCACTGAGGGAAACAACAAGGCCTTTAGGAGCAAAATACCTGAAGGAGCAGTTATTAATGATAGAGCAAAGAAACTAGAGCCTAGAGATAAGGCAGTGGTTGGCAAGCACAGCATACGGGTGGAGGTTACAGAGGTAATGTGGGGCAACAAATCTAATGGCAATAATAAACGAGTTGAAGTGTACTTCACTGACAGTTAGTAGTACTCCGAATGTGTTGCAGTTTGTAACAAGTGGAAGTAAGGCTGCCAGCAAAGGAATCCGAGTGAAATCAAATCTTGAGGTGATAAATGTTTGGATTTAAATTTCTACAGCAGAGCGTAACAGTGTTTCAAAGGCTTAATAAACCAGTCTTGGATATTAGATTAAATACAGGAGAGGAAAAAGAGTTTTAAGTATCAATGAAGTAAGTCAAAGTTGACCACTTCTGTGTTTAGCTTGTCAAATAAACTAAAGAAAAATAAAGATCATCCGGGTCTTAATGCCTAGCAGGCATGTGAAGAAAGCAATAAATTTAGTAATGGATGAGGTAGGTTCAATTGTTATTGACAAAAGCATGAAGGACTTAGGAATCATGCTGGAGGATTGAGGCAAGATGGTAATGTGGATCATCTGGAAGCTAGCTTCATCCATGATATTGAATAAGAATGTGGACGGAGACTGGGAAGGAAAGGGTGGATTACAATATTGGGACTAAATCAAGTAGATGTCCATATTTCATCAAGAGAGAGAGAGAGAGGAGCGGAGGTGACATTGCAGCAGGATGGAGGCGGTCAGTGGGACAGTGGGAGCAGAACAAATGGTTTCAACTTTGGATAGAATGTTAAATAGCTCCTTGCATGTGGTACCCAGTGATGTGTTGGGCAAGCTGGGTCTATGTGGACTGCGTTTGAAGCAGTATAGAGAGAAGCAGGCTTCCAACACTTGATGAGATGCAACATGATTTTATTTAACATCTAACTATATTACATGCTTAACTGTGGGTTGACACTATGCTGACTTGACTGGAGACCTGAGGCTAGCCGGACCAGACTAACTGACTACCACATGGTGTTTGCACTGGCTAATGCTCACGAACTCCGACTGTCTCAGAGGCTGGATCCCAAGAGAGCGGGAAAACTGGTGCCCTCTGGCTTTATAGTGGTCATGTCCTGTCTGGTGATTGGCTGCTGTGTTCTGTGTGCTTACTGGTCATCCTGTGTGTCAATCACTGCCTGTCTGGACTCCATCATATGCATGGATGTATATTATGACACCCAGGACAACAAGGTCAGAAACAAAATATAGTTCCATTAACTTCATGGTAGTAAAAAAACAAAGATGGAGTGTGCGATGGGAACAAGAAAAGGAGTGGAGACCATAGGTAGAAGAGCAGTGTGGAACAGTTTTTGCTCTCCATAATTATCTTAATGTAGTTTGGGCATCTGAGACCACCGAGATGATAACTGTATCAAAAACAGTGGCACGGGGAAATGCTGAGGTAGGAATATGATCATGATATCAAGAATGTACATGGAGATCATCATGGAATCCATCAAATATTATTTCCTATTGACATCAGAACTTTCTTCCTCTTTAACGCAGTGTCAATGAGACCCACATGTTCATATGAGACACCAAACATTCAAATTAAGGTAGCTCCAGGAGGTGATTGTCCCGGTGAAGGCAGTGATGTTGAAGACGTCGGCTGAGGTGCGGGAGCAGGGTAAGAAACTGAAGGGGGTGGAGGAAGCCTTGTCGCACCACAGCTCACCTCGATGGAAGAGAAGGTGGTGGAGGCCAACAAAGATCAGAGAACGAAGGTGGAGGACCTGGAAAACAGATCTAGGCGACAAACTCTGAGGATCATGGACCCACATCATGGCTAGTGAACGGGAGTGTGGTGCGGGAGGGGCTGCGGTCATTGAAGCCTGGTTGAACAGGTTTCGATGGGCCTAGGTGGTGTGAAAAGTGGGGGGAGGGGACCAATACGGGGTGAGGCGTTTTTGAGAGGAAGTAGGGGTGATTTTGGGAGGTGGGGGGTGGATGGCAACAAAGGGATGGGGCAGGCCAGGCCCAGTGTGCAGGGCCCGGAGTTATGATGACGGCGGATAGGAGGGGTGGGGGTAAGAGACCCCCAGTCAGGATACCTACGTAGAACGGGAGGGGGTTTGGGTGGGGGGGGGGGGGGGGCAGTGAAGAGGTCAAGAGTGTTTGCGCCCCTAAAAGGCTTAAAGCCAATGTTACCATGCTACAGGAGATTCATCTAAAGGTGAAAGACCTGATGAGGCTCGGAAGGGCTGGGTGAGCCAAGTATTTAATCTGGGGTTCGACAGTAGGCACGGGGATGATGGTTTTGGTGGGTAAGAGAGTGAGGTTCTAGATGGAGAAGGTGGTGGTAGACCAGGTGGGCAGATACTGATAGTAACAGGGGCGTTGGAGGGGAAGTATGTATGGCCCTAATTGGGATATTGTGAGGAAGGTACTTGGGGCCATTCCGGACTTAGATTCGCATGACCTAATAGTGGGATGGGATTGGAATCTGACATAAGAGCGCACGCTTGCCCAGTCGGGAGTGGTGTGAAGGCGCTGACTGGGCATATGAGGGAGATGGGAGGGTTCTTCCACCCGAGGGAGCGGGAGTATTTCTTTTTTCTCTTAGGTTCCAAAGGTTTATTTTCGTAGTAGGGGTGGCATTGCTGGCGGAGATTAGAGAATCGGAGTACTCGGTGATAGCAATCTCGGATCACGCACCTCATTGGGTGGACATGGTCCTGGAGAAGAGGGTAGTTCAAAGGCCGGGGTGGAGAATAGATGTGTGATTGCTGGGGGACGCGAGAAAATCGGGAAAGTGATTGAGGAGTATGTGGGCTTTAACTGTACAGGGGAAGTATCACAGGCAGAGGTATGGGAGGCCCTGAAGCCAGTAGTGAGGGGGGAGGTGATATCGTTTAAGGCCAAGGTGGATAAAGAGGAGTGGAAAGAGCATCAAAGGCCGATAGAGGAGATGTTGGAGGTAGACAGGAGGTATACGGGAGATGCAGATCCGGCCCTTTTGGATAGAAGGAGGGAGCTTAAGGCCAACTTTGATTGGTTGTCCATGGGGAAGGTAGTACTCCAACTGAATAGGCAAAGGGAGCGATTTACGAATACAGGGAGAAAGTGCGAGAGCAGATTTTAGCCTTCGCCTCGCGGGTCCTGTTGGGATGGAGGTCAGCTTCTGCACCCTCTACCTCGGCTTAGCAGGGGGGACCAATTTGAATTTCTGACTCTTGAGAAGGTGATGTTTGAGCTGAGGTAGATGAAGGAGGGGTTCTACAATTCATGGGGACTGTTTATTATGCATTTTGGAGAACTGGTTGGCATTGAACATTGGGGGGTGGGGTGCAGGGGGGTTAAGGGGTTAAGGCTGTTTTGATTGCACTGTTTACGGATTGGCTGTTAATTTTTTTATCTGGAACGCACGATCGGATGTTTTGGTCTGTATATTGAGGGGGGAGGGGTGCTGTTCTTCTTGGGGTATTGTATTTGTTTGTTTTTTCTTTTGTTGTTTATTTGATGAAAATGTTGAAAATGAGGCAAAGAAACAGATTTTGTTTTAAAACTTTGCATGAAATGAATTAAAAATGTATTGATTTATTGGCATAGATAGCAGCCATTTGGTACAAAACATGATCCATTCAGTGACGAGATTAATGACCAAGCAAATCTATCACCTGTCTTAAGCACTCCACTTCCTGTGTTATTCAATATCATCTCTGGGATGGCCCACAATTTCCTTTTGTGAAACATTGAGAAGAAGCCATTCTCTCCGATTCTTATCCCCCAGCAAAATAACTATTCCCACACCAGAAACTCAATTGTCATTCCCAGCCACCGTTTCAGTTTGAATCAGTCTGTTCACAATCTCAGCATCCTATTTCACCCTGAGCTAAACTACGAACCTTGGGCTGGGTTCTCCGATTCTGTGGCCATGTCCCCATGCTGGCGTTGGAACAGTGGCGTTTTACGCCAGAAAAACTGGTGTAAATCGGCTACCATTCCCCGTTTTGCTGGGGGGATAGCATGCCGGCAGTGTAGAGCACCCAGCTCTAGCTGCCGATATGGCCCAGAAAATTGCCGTGCTACATGGCAGAGGACGCTCGCGGACCTGGCCCGCAAAATCGTGCCCCCACTTTGGCTGACTCGCGCGCCCCGACCACCCCCCAACACACACACAGTCCTCCCCCATGCCCACGGATCAGCCCTCCCCCGACTGTGGCGGTGCTGGACTGAGTCTGCAGCCGCCACACCGAGTTCCCGACGTACGAGACCACACGCGACTGACGCCGTCGGGAACCCGACCGGTTGGGGGCAGAGCACCAGGGGGCAGGCCTTAGGCAATGTCCTGAGGCCATTGATACTTGGAGGGGCGGAGCTTTGTGAAAGCGACGCTGCCCCCGATTTGGTCGGGAACTGTAATTCTCCAACCGATTGCTGAACGCGATTTCGGTATCGGCGACCGGAGAATCTGGCCCCTCATTTCCACATCATTATGAAGACCTGTAACATCTCCCATCTCTACCTGTCCGCTGCTGGAAGCTGTAATCCGTGATGTTGCTATCTCCACACTTTACAAATCCAATGTTCTCTTACTTGGCTTCCCGACTTCCACTCTTAATAAACGTAAACCCATCAAAGCTCTGCAGCCCTAGCGCACCCTACACACCAAAGTTTCACTTGAAGATCACCCTTGCACATTGATCGACGTTGGCTGCCTATGCACCAATAATTCAATTTTTAATTTCTCACCCTCGTGTTCAAAACATAATAATTACGGTACAATAATTTGGCCCATCGTGTCTGAACTGGCTCTCCAAATGTGCACCATGTCTTCGTGCCTTTTCGCCGTACTCCTGCACATTTTCTATTTAAGTAATCATCTAATGCCCTCTTCTATGCCTCAGTTGAACCAGCCTCTACAGCAGGGAGGCAGGGTGGCACAGTGGTTAGCACCACTGTCTCACAGCACCAAGGACCCGGGTTCAATTCGTGCCTTGGGTGACCGTCTGAGTGAAGTTTGCATTTTCTCCCCGTGTCTGCGTGGGTTTCATCCCACGGTCCAAAAATGTTCAGGTTAGGTGGCTTGGCTATGCCAAATTATCCCTTATGTCCAAAGGTCAGGTGGGGTTATGGGGATCAGGTGGGGGAGTGAGCCTCTCGGATACTCTTTCGGAAGGTGGAATTCATGGAATTCGTGGAATTCATTGCCGCGGAGTGCAGTGGAGGCCCGGACGCTAAATGGCTTCAAGGCAGAGATGGATAAATTCTTGATGTCGCGAGGAATTAAGGGCTACGGGGAGAATGCTGGTAGGTGGAGTTGAAATGCCCATCAGCCATGATTGAATGGCGGAGTGGACTCGATGGGCCGAATGGCCTTACTTCCACTCCTATGTCTTATGGTCTTAAGGTCGGTGTTAAGTCGATGGGCCGCATCTGCAGGGGTTCTATGATTTCCAAGCAGTGTATCCCAGACCTGAACCACAATCGTGTGAAAAAGGCTTTTCTCACATCACGTTTGCTTCTTTTGCAAATTGTTTTACGTGTGCCCTCTTGTTCTTGAGCGGGGGGCAACTTCTCCCTATCTATTCTGCCCAGTCCCCTCATGATTTTTAACTCCCCCTTTAAAAAATTTTTAATAACATCTACAATGTTAACCAAGTTGAGCAACCCCTCTGATATCGTCTCCTTTGGCTTGTTGCAAATTTTTGTAGGATTCTGCTTCTGTGAATATCCTTTGGACCAGTTCCTTTGCTAAAGTTGCGATACAAATGCAAGATGTTATTTTGATGATGTTGATTGGAAGAGGAATGTTGACTAAGTAACTGCAAGAACTTCCTGCTCTTTTCAATCAATACTCTGGTGTCCCTAATATGCACCAGGTACAAAAAAAAGGCAACCAAAGGTGTACGTTAGATATTTATTTATCCCATCAATACTCAGGAATGTATAGTGTCGCACAGTAAGAGTCTTAAATGATGATCCAAATGAGCCAGTTTTATTGGAATCTGATCAGAAATTCAGGAAGATTCAAGGCATGGAGTCAAAATGTTTTGGAACAATTTCCACACAGCACTGAAGATAGGAATACGGCAGAAATCCAATTCATCATGTATAACACACATGCACACACAATACATGCATATACACACGCACATCACAATTCAATGAACAAATCTGACAATGAGGAAAAGCACAGCACCTTTTTAAATCAGAACTTTAAATCTTGAATTAAAGAGGAAAGGCAAATAATTAAATTTTAAAAGTTGAATGTGACACATTTTGAAATTTAAGAGGCGATGTTGGCCATGACTTCAATTGAAACAGACCCTCTTGGCTGTGCCAGCCTTCAAGTAATTTGACGACATGAAATGCACTTGTCTGCACCTCAGTAGACCAAGGTCTGCCTTTGGAATCAATTGCAACACAGTCTAGCTGTTACTGAAGTATTTGCCATCTTCTCAGAATGTGCACCATAGTGAGGTTATCATTGGTGTGAAAAGAGCATCAGGAGCAACAGCAAGCAGCCTGGCAAGCAAGAGCACAATGAAAAGGGATACAGATAAAGAGGTACGAGTTGTGTTTTCCAATTATCAATTCATTTCTCATTTGTTTTTAAACACCCGCGGCACTTATTAAATCTTTCCATACTGTTTCTTTTGTTTGTTTCTTCCACTTGTCACCCAAGCATAATGCATTGAGGGACATATTTCCATGGACCCTAACCAACTACAGGCATCACATCTGAGTGATCATTTGTTATGCCCGAGGAGATAGCAGCGAGGAGATAGCAGGCTACTTGGCTACAATTGGTGCTGTGGGATGAAAATGCAGTTGAACCACTGAAAGTTCAAATCACACATGGTTGTCAGTCGGCCTATCGTGTCTGCCCTAGCTCGCTGAAGAAGCAATTCACCGAGTGTCACTCCCCTACCTTCTGTCCGTAACACTGCACATTATTTCTTATCAGATAATATTCCAATTTCCCCTTGAATGCCACTATTGAACTTGTTTCCATCATAATCTCAGGCACTGTGTTCCAGATCCTAACCTCAGGCAGTGTGAAAAAAAGCTTTTCTTCAGGTCACCATTGTTTTGTTTGTCAAGCGCCTTAAACTGTGCGCTCTGGTTCTCAAACCTTCCACCAACGGGAACAGTCTCTTTTCATCTACTCTGCCCAGAGCCCCCATGACTTTGAAAACCTCTATCAAACCTTCCCGCACCCATCTTACTCCAATGAGTACAGTCGTAATGTCTTTACATAACTGAAGTTTCTCATTAGTGGAACCATTCTCATTAAACTTTCCTGCACTCTCTCCAATCCTTCACATTCTACCGTAATGAGGCACCCAGAACTGCACACAATGCTCCAGTTGAGGCACAACCTGTTTTATACCGGTTTAATATAACTTCCTTGCTTTTGTACTTTATTCCCTCTCCTTCCTATGGAATTGTACCCTTTAATTTATATTGTTTTTCTGTATTCTACAGAAGTTAATTACTTCACACTTCTTTAATGCAATCGGCCATTCCGCCAACTGGTCCATGTACTTTTGAAGTTCTACCCTGTCTCCTCATGGTTCTCAATACTTTCTTGTGCTGTATAATCTACAAATTGTGCCCTGTACCCCAAGTTCTAAGTCATTAGTATGTATCAGGAAGAGCATGGCTCCTAACATAGAAACCTTGGGAATTTTTTCCAGTCCAAATAAGCCAGCACTGACCACTACTCTTTGCTTCTTGTCACTCAGCCAATTTCATACCTATGCTGCCACTGTTACTTTTATTCCAGAGCTGTATCTTTGCTCACTAACCTGTTATGTGGAACTGCTAAATGCCTTTTGTGAGTCCATGTCCGGCACATCAACAGCACTACCGTCACCAACCCTCTTGATTATCTCCTCAAAAATGCAATCGAGTTAATCAAACAGGATTTTTCCATAACAAACCCTTGCTCCCTTCCTTAATTAACCTGCATTTGCCCAAGTAACCATTAATTTTATCTCAAATTATAATTTCTAGAAGCTTCCCCCGCACTGATGCTAAACTGGCTGTCTTGAATTGCAGAACGGATCTTTATACCGTTTTTTGAACAAGAAAGTACAATTTGCCATTCTCTAGCACCACCCGAGTCTAAGGAAGGTTGGCAAATTATGGTCAATGCTTCCGCAATTGCACTCTCACTTCCTTTTGTATCCTTGGATGCATCTCATCCAGTGCATTGTCAACTTTGAGACAGCCTATCCAATGCCTCTACAAACTTTAAACGCTTTTGAGTGCCTGAACTAACTCCCTTTTCACCATGACCTGCACAGCATCTGTTTCTTTGGTAAAGACAGGTGCAAAGTATTCATTAAATGCCTCAGCTACGCTTTCTGCCCCCATGTGTAAATCACCTTTTTGGTCCCACTCCTCCTTTTACCACCCTTTTAATATTTATATATATATAGAAGACTTCTGAATTCCTTTTTATGTTAACTACCAGTCTCGTCTTATACTCGCTCTTTGTACTTTTTATTTGCTTTTTCCCTTCCCCCTCTGAATGTCTACGTTCAGCTTGATTCCCAGTTGTGTTATCCACCTGACGTCTGTCATAAGCACACTGTTTCTGCTTAATCTTCATCCATATCTCTTATCGCCATCCAGGGACCTCTGGATTTGTTTGCTTAGCTCTCACCTTCAAGGGCATATATCTTGACTGCACCAAACTAAACTATCTATTCTTTCAAGATATCCCATTGTTCAGCTACGGCCTGGCCTGACAACCTTTCATTCCAATTTATCTGGATCAGATCCACTTTTATCCCACTGAAGTTTGCTTTCATCTAGTTAACTATTTTTACTTTATATTGCTCCTTGCCCTTTTCCATAGCCAACCTAAACTTTATGACACAATAATCACTGCCCCTAAACTTTCCCCTATTGACATTTGATCCACTTTGCCCACCTCATTACCAAGGACCATGTCGAACAGTGCCTCCCTCCTTGCTGGACTGGAAATATACTGCAGTAAATTCTCCTGAATACTTTAGAAACTCTTTCTTTATGTTTTCACTATTCTATTACTAATTATCTGTATTCAAACAATTAAAGCCTCCTATTATAACAACTCTATATTTCTTACACATCTCTGCAATCACTTTGCAAATTTGTTCTTCTAAATCTTTCCAATTAGGTGGTGGTCTACAGACTACAGCGAGCAATGCAATTGCATCTTTTTTGTTCCTTAGCTCAATCCAAACAGATTTTGTCCTTGACCTGTCTGCAATGTTCTCCAGTTAATACAGCTACTCCTCTGCCTTTCTTGACCAACGTGTACCCAGGAATATCCAATACCCAGCCCTTAGAATCATAGAATCACTACAGTGCAGAAGGAGGCCATTCGGCCCATCGGGTCTGCACCGACCCACTGAAAAGAGCACCCTACCTAGGCCCTATCCCCGTAACCCAATAACCCCATCTAACCTTTTTGGACACTAAGGGGTAATTTAGCATGGCCAATCCACCTAACCTGCACATCTGTGGACTATGGGAGGAAACCGGAGCACCCGGAGGAAACCCACAGACAGGGGAGAAAGTACAAACTCGACAGTGACCCAAGGTCAGAATCAAATCCTGGTCCCTGGTGCTGTGAGGCAGCAATGCTAACCATTGAGCCAGGTCTCCATTATCACCATTTCATGAGGTTACCTGCACCCACCAATCTTATTTACCACAATCTGCACATTAACATTCACGCACAGTAACACTAATTTAGAATTTCCTTCCCCCCTTATTAGGCTGACACTGCAGTGCAATACTACGAGCGCGGTGGTGTATGTTGGATGAGATGAAATTAGATGAGGACCCGATAAGTCTGCCTGCTCAGGTGGATATAAAATATCACATAGCACATGGTTTTCCTTGTGGTTAATGCTTATCCTTCAACCAACCTTATAGCTAATCATCAGGTGATTTCTCTCATTTGTGCTTGAGAGCTTGCTGTGTGCGGTGCATTTCCTACATTACAACAGTGACTGAAGTATTTCATTGGCTCTTTGGGAAGCCTTGAAGGCATGAAAGACACTCCAAAAATTCAAGCTTTTTTTATTACTGCTATTGGATAATCACATAGTTAATGAAGTTAAACTATATTTCAATTTTGATTCATGCAAATTTTCCAAGTATATTCCAGCCCATATATTCTCTCAATGTTATTTCACGAACTTGGCATTAGGAAAAATGTACAGAAGGTAGCATAGTGGTTAGCACAATCGCTTCACAGCTCCAGGGTCCCAGGTTCGATTCCAGCTTGGGTCACTGTTTGTGCGGAGTCTGCACATCCGCCCCGTGTGTGCGTGGGTTTCCTCCGGGTGCTCCGGTTTCCTCCCACAGTCCAAAGATGTGCAGGTTAGGTGGATTGGCCATGATAAATTGCCCTTAGTGTCCAAAATTGCCCTTAGTGTTGGGTGGGGTTACTGGGTTATGGGGATAGGGTGGAGGTGTTAACCTTGGGTAGGGTGCTCTTTCCAGGAGCCGGTGCAGACTCGATGGGCCGAATGGCCTCCTTCTGCACTGTAAATTCTAAATTCTATGAAAACTCATCTTCCCCACAACCGAGAACTGAGACGAGCATAATTCTACCTTCTTGAGAACGTATATAAAGATGGAATTTGAACCCAGGAGCTGGATTTGTTTCCACTATCCCAGGTTCGGAATTATTTAAAAAAATGACATGTTGCAGCCTATAGTGCCTACCTCCCCCACCTAGATTTCCCTCTCTCCACCCACACCAGTACCACGAGTGACACATCCCTCCCCACCAATGACAGAAATTATGAGGAATAAGGGTAGTTCCCAGCTGACTTCCCTTCATCTGCCCTTTTGCTGCTGCTCCAAAGACCACCTGGAGAATAACACAGGGTCCAGCACCCCAACATACTTTACCTGATCACTGAGGCAAAATTGGACACCAAGTTAGAAAAGTAGTTTTTAGGAAAGATGACCAAAAGGCTGGTTAAAGAGACATGTTTTAAGGAGCATCTTAAAAGAGAATAGAGAATTAAAACAGTGGTGCATCATGCTACAACAGTGACAGGAAAGCCTCAAAATTCCTTTAATGGATGAAGAGGGATAGTTTGCCAATTGTGTCCCTAGCGAGAACTGCAGGCCATTATATGCAGAGATTAACATATAACTTCCAAAGCAAAAAGCTATTTATGCATGCAAGAGTTTGAAAGTAAAATGAGCAAAATCACTCAGTCAATGGTTGAATTATATCACTGCACGTTCCTTTATCAGACATCTGCCCTAAAATCTAATAAGTGGTTTTAAATGGATTTTGCATTGAAAAATCTTTATAGTATTAAATCTGAATGCACAGTATTCTTTTGTAAGCTCCAAGATCTATTATATAGAAAAATCTGATTTAAAGTCCGCCTGAAATGACTAATGATCATCTCAACGATTTATATTAGAAGAGTTCGGGTCTTGATTTTCTTGGGGAATTATGAAGGTTCTGAACAAAGGCTCTTCTTATTTGGAGAATGGGAAAATAAATACTAGTGGAATATAAGTAACTGTGGTAGCTAGTTGTCCTTCTAGCCAAGGGATGGCATGCAGCAGGGAGGCTAAATACAATCAAAATGATACTGAAACATTGTTAGAGAAACTAATTTCTCAAGTCCAGAAGAAGGGGACATAACTTTAAAATTAAGAGCTTGGCCAATGACGGGCGATGAGCAGAAGCACTTTCTCCACAAAAAGCGTAGTCGAAATCTGGAACTGTCTCCGAAAAGCTCCAGCGGCCAGGTTAATCGAAAATTTCAGATTTTGTTAGGTATTATGGATAAATGGATGATCAATCATGATCAAATTAAATGGCCAAACGGCTGTGAAGGGCTGAATGGCCTACTCCTCTTGGAATATCAACCATCTATGAATATGCCTGATAACATGAGATAAAGAATAATACAGGAAGAATAGAACTCCAAATATATGCAATCAGACCTTTTTATGATTTTCTAAACTACTAAAATTATCGGATGAAAAAGGTGGTTTTACTATAAATTATTTCTCTCATAGTGTTTTGCAGTTCATTGAATGCAACCCACTCTGCAACATTTCAAATGAGTGTCATTCTACATATATCAATGAAAACAAAGCTGATATCCAAACAGCTGGGGTTTCAGTTACATGGAGAAACTGCAGAAACTGCAATAGTTCTCGCACAGCGGAGGTTATTGGGAGGCCTAATGCAGATATTTAAAATTGTGAGGAACCTTTGATAGGACACGTTGGCAAAAATGGTTCCTCTGACTGGTGGGTCAATAATCAAAGGTCTTAGATTTAAAATAATCAGCACAAGGGCTGGAGTGGAAACTTGGAGAATCTTTTCTGCACAGTAGGTTTTTGAGGTCTGGGATGCACTATCTGAAAGGCTGGCAGGAACTTTCAAAAGGCCAATTAACAGGTATTTGAAGAGAACTAATTTGAAGAGAACTAATTTGAAGGGTTATCGGGTTTGGGATTAAATTGGTTAGGACTTTCACGGACCTAACACAAACAGTAAATACCCCTCTTCTATGCTGCTTGTACAATTCCAGGTTTCAGCCATGACAGAGTTCGGCATTGTTGGAGATACAATATTTTGGATGAGATGTTAAACAGAGTTTCAAGGGTGGACATAAAAGAGCCCATGGCACTATTTCAAAAAAGAGAGGAGTCATTTCTGGCTAATATTTAATCCTCAATCAGTAGCACAAAAAGAATATCTGGTCAATGCCATTTCTGGGAGTTGGCTATG
The DNA here is from genome assembly GCF_902713615.1 of Scyliorhinus canicula. NCBI lineage: Eukaryota > Metazoa > Chordata > Chondrichthyes > Carcharhiniformes > Scyliorhinidae > Scyliorhinus > Scyliorhinus canicula. Next base: position 53,733,508 of record NC_052148.1, read on the forward strand.
TGCAAATTTGCTGTCACGTTTCACACATTACAACAGCGACTCTACAGTTCAAAAGTGCTTCATTGGTTGTAAAGCACTTTATGACATCTGGTGGTCATGAAAAGCGCGATACAAATGCTAGACTTTCCTTCTAATTAAGAGTTAGAAATTTCTGCTAAGGATGATCATGTCATTGACGTGCATAAACCTTCGCACAGTTGACACTAAATACTAACTGGAAGCAGGAATTTGAGCTGATTTCATCCTTCCCTTTCTTGTCCATTGATACAAAGAGCTAAATATCAACCCACCCAGCTGAGATCATCTAACGTAACACTGACGACCAATTAAACTTGGTACCATCCTTGTCAGTATGGCTTGGAACGCAGCAGGCATTGAGTGAAAAGTTTCAAATTATTTGAAAACACCATCATGTAGAATAAAGACATAACACTGCACAGGTCACAGATTTTAATATAACTTTTGTTTTCCAAAATAACATTGGTTAAAAAAAATCAGTTACAGGTACATTAGCAAATATATTTTTTATGTTATATGCACAGATTCACTTTGCCAGGGGGAGCCAGAGAAAGTCTTATTCACCTTCCAACTACTGCTCCATAGTACCAGATGACAGCTTCCTCACCGAGGCCTTGGGTAAAAATATCAATCGGGATGCTGTAGTCCAAACCAAATCTGTATATTTAAAACAGGATCCCACTTTTTTCTGGTGGGTGCCCTGTTAAAAACAGTATGCTAAAATTATATTCTGTGCTATCAGAGCCAATATATCCTTGTAATTCAAGTTTCTCATTTCCAGAACCATGTTTGTAAATCTTTTTTGCGCCCTCTCCAATGCCTTCACAGCCTTCCTAAAGTGTGACACCCAGAATTGGATACAATATTCCAGTTTGAGGCCAAAGCAGTGTTTGATAAAAGTTCATTGTAGCGTCCTTTTCTACTCAATGCCTCTCTTGATAATGCCCAAGATTCCGGATTTTAGCATTATTAATGTACCACCATCAACAATTTGCACACATATTCCCCCAGATCCCTCTGCTCCTCGACCCCCGCAAGAATTGTATCCTTTGTTTTATAGTCCCTTTCCTCATTTTTCCAATCCCAATGCATCACTTCACACTTCTGTCTTAAAAAAGCAGGAAAAGTAGTTATTAGGCAAGAATTGTCAAGGTCACAGTGAATACTTGCTAATGTAATTTTTATTTATATTGTACCCCTTCAAATGCCGTGTTAACATCTAGATAGATGACACAAGGAATAATCTCCTGAGTCAGTGTATCTAAAGTAAACAACAATTATTGCATTTTTTAAAAAGTTGAAAAATATCACCAGAAGAAAAACATCATAAACAAATAGAAAAATAGACTCTCTCACCTTTTCACCAACATCCCCTGACCCTGGTCCCACACTACCCTCCACCTGCATTCTCAAAGTAAAAATACTTTATTTGGATAGGAATTACCTTCAGGTGTATAATTAGCGTAAAGTTAAAAACCTAATTTACCACAACAATCAATGTTTACCAAAAAGGTGGTTCCCTCATAATGGCTCAATATGTTTATCCAGTGACAAGCTGAACCTCACATAGTCTGACAATCAAAGATTGCATCACCAGGCTGCACTGATTCAGAGCACCTTGGCTAGAATGGTAATAAATATTCTGCAATTGGCCTCAGCCCACCAGAGTTCAGGGAAGGAAAACAGATAACCGGTCTGCATTCTGTACACTGATTCTAATCAAGCAGCCCAGGTGAGGACATTACTGGGTTTGGCTGTGATCCATATGGTCCGAGAGCCTGCTGACATTCATTACCAGGTTTAAACATACATTATGCTCTCTACAGTGAGATAACAGGCCTGATACCTCGAAATGGCAAGAAATTAGCTGTCGAAAAACGTTACAAGGCAATGGAAAGTTTCAATTTGTACCATTCAGTATTGTAAGCTCATATAATTCTGGGAAGATTTATTTCAACATTGTTCTATTGATTACATTGTACATGTATAACTATGTTTATTTGTATGGACTATTGTCATGTATTTTTGTATTGCAAAAGATGCAAGAAGAGTTCTATCAAACTTCATGTTTCTCACATCCAGCACATAGACATCAGAGACGTACAGGAGCATTGATGTTATAGATTAACATCGTATTTCCAAATTTCAATGAATACAATGTGCATTGTGACCAGAGCATATGAAACAGACTTGAGTTCTGAACAATCTGTTCCTATGTTTGCACTCTGTACTCTGATGTAGAAGGAAGAAAGCCCAAGTTGTAGTGAAATCCACTTCACAAATTATACATTTATTTAAAAATGAATAACACTGTAACTCAGTATACATCAATTATAGTATTCAAAGAAAAATGCTTTATACTCAAGTTTTTTGCTCAAGTTATTAATTCTGAAAATGTTTTAACTTCTCCACACTGTCAATACCCAGTCAAAAACAATTCTGTTGATGACTCAGCCCGTTTTATCAAGAGGTGCCATCATTTACAGAGGGCTGTGGAAAGACACAGGGATAATTATGAAATGGGGAGGAAGGTGAAGGCAGTGGCGGAAAAGTAAGTGACATAATCTATATCAGAAGGATTATATGGGATGGAGAAACGCTACATCCTCTTCCCTCTCCCACCTGCTGAATTCCATCTGGATTAGCTCCACTTGAAGCTCTTTAGGATCTGGCTCTGATTCTTAGAAGGAGATACAGTGTACACAAAGACAACAATTAATCTTCACCTGAGCAGTACCAGTTACCTTTGGGAAAAAGGCTACCTTTAATGTAGGTCTTAGGTAGGCAGTTAAGGTAGAAAAATTACCGTAACAGTCATTTCACATGTGCAAAGTTACATTTTTGGGACAAAGGAACATCTGTATAGTACATACCCAGGATTCGAGAATTCATGAATGAAGAGGAAAGGTTGTCATGCGATCCGAGATCCCTGTTGGTCACTTGCTCATAGTGCACTCCATCATTGTAGTTCTACAAGACATTAAAATAATTACAAACATGATTCAACAGAAGGCATTGCACAGGTAGGTAAGATGGTTAAGAAGGCATATGGGATAATTGCCTTTATTAACTGAGGGGTAAAGTCATAGAGTAGGGAGGTTATGATGAAGCTGTATAAAACACTCATTAGGCCACAGCTGAAGTACTGTGCAGTTCTTTCTGGTCACCACACTGTAAGAAGGATGTGACTGCACTAGAGGGTGCAGAGCAGATTCACCAGGATGTTACCTGGGCTGGAGCGTTTCAGCTTTGAAGAGAGGCTGGTTAGGCTGGAGTTGTTCTGCTTAGAGCAGGAGAAGTCTGATGGAGGGACCTGATTGAGGGACCTGATTGAGGTGTCAACTGAAGGACACACATGGGGTAGATATGAGAAATGTTTCCCCTTAGTTAAGCGTCAATAACCAGGGGGCATAGATTTAAGGTAATGGCCAGGAGATTTGGATGGGATTTGAGGAAAAGCTTTTTCACCCAGAGGGTATTGACAATCTGGAACCCACTGCCTGAAAGGGTGGTGGAGGCGGGAACCCTCTCAACATTTAAGAAGTATTTAGATGAGCACTTGAATCACAGTAGCATACAAGGCTATGATGCTGGAAAATGGGAGTTTAACATATAGGTGCTTGATGGCCGGCACAGACACGATGTGCCCAAGGGCATCTTTTTGTGCTGTAAAACTCTATGACTCTATCTCACAACTGCAAAGCAAACGTACAATATTTGTAAACATTATTTTGTTTTAAAGATGCAATGTAAAAGTGGTGATCAACACAGACACACTTCATTACATTTATAAATGCAGATGTAAATGCATGAACATATACAGCCAAATTGCTGTTACAGAGGCATGCTGCAAGACAGCAATGGCTGGGACCTGAATTTTCAAGGGTGAACATAGAACATAGAATCCCTACAATGCAGAAAATACAAACATGATTCAGCCCATTGAGTCTGCACCGACCCACTAAAAGAGCACCCCACCCAAGATCACTCCCCCACCCTATTCCAATAACCCCTTAACCTAACCTACATAACTTTTTATTTTTTGACACCAAGGGGAAATTTAGCTTGGCCAATCCACCTAATCTGCACATCTTTGGACTGTGGGAGGAAACCGAAGCACCCAGAGGAAATCCATGCAGACACGGGGAGAAAGTGCAAACTTTACACAGACAGTTATCCAAGGCCAGAATTGAACTTGGGTCCCTGGCGCTGTGAGGCAACAGTGCTAACCACTGTGCCACCATGCTGTCCTTTTATGACATTTTATGACATATGGTATGTGACATTTTGTAAGTATAAGAAGTTGGAAAAGGCGGAGGGTTAGCTGTGCGAAGAAATGATGACATTTGTACATTAGAGAGGGATGATCTTAGTTCAAAAGACCAAGATACTGAATCAGTTTGGGAAGATAGGAAGTCACTTGAGGGAGTAGTTTATATAGACCTTTTAACAGTAATCACACTGCAGGACAGAATATACTGTACAAAGTAATGGGGGTTCGCGACAAAAGTGCGGAGATAACCATTGGTGATTTTAATCAACATATAGATTGGATGAATCAGATTGGCAACGGTAATCTGAAAGATGGGTTCAAAGAGGGTTTTTGGGATAGTTTCTTAGAGCAACACACACCATCTACAGCCAACCAGAGGGTAGGCTATTCTAGCACTGGTAGTGTGCAGTGCAGTACGATTAATTAATTACCTCTCAGTAGCAATAATCATAACATGATTGAATTTCACATACAGTTTGCAAGTGAAAAGAGTGTATCTAAGACTAGTGTTTTGAATTTAGATCAGAGTAATTATGAGGATATGAAAACAGAGTTGGCTATAGTCAACTGGGAAATTAGGTTAATGGATAGGTCATGGATGCAGTGGAAAACATACATGGAGATATTTCATAATGCTCAACAAAGGTACATTCCAGTGGGAAAGAAAGGGGAGGGGTGGTTGGAGAACACACTAGCCATGGTGAATTAATTAAGTTAAAAATAGTTTCAGATTGAACAAAAAAAGCATATAATTCTGCAAAGATTAGTTGTAGGGAAGATTGAACAAAATAAAGAAAACAGCAAATAATGACTAAGAATAATGAGGAGGGAGAAAGTGCATATGAGAGAAAGCTAGCTAGAAACAAAAACAGATCGCAAAAGTTTCTACAGATATTTAAAAAGAGCATTGGTATTTTTAGAGTGGGTTCTGGGGAATTAATAATGGAAGATGAATTGAACAGATATTTTGCATCGGTCTTTACTCCAGAGGATATAAATAACATCCAGAAATAATTGTGAATCAAGAGGTGACTCTTAAGGCAATTACAATCACCAGGGAAAGGCTACCGAGAAACAGTTCCCAGGTCCTGGTGGACTTCATCCTAGGTTCTTATAAAAATGGCTGCTGAGGTCGTAGATGCATTGATTTTCATTTTTCAGAATGCCCTTGATTCTGGAAAGGTCCCATCAGAAGACATAAGGGATCTGCAAATGGCTGTACATAAGTTATCTGAGTGGACAAAATATTGGCAGATGGAGTATAATGTGGAAAAAATGTGAAATTGTACATTTTGGCAGGAAGAAAAGCAGCATATAACCTTCTTGGATAAAGATTGCAGAACAAAGGTACAGTGGGATCTGGCTACCCTGGTAAATAAATCACAAAAGCTAGCATGCAGGTACAGCAAGTGATTAGGAAGGCAAACTGAATATTGTCATTTATTGCTGGGGAAAAAAATATAAAAATAAATGTTTTGCTACAATTGTACAGGATATTGGTGAATCCACATATGAAGTATTATGTACAGTCTTGGTCTCTTTATTTAAGAAAAGACATAAATACGCTTGAAACAGCTGAGAGAAACTTCACTCGACTGATATGTGGGATAAGGAGGTTTGTTCATGAGGAATAGTTGAGTAGGTTGGGTCTGAACTATTTTTAAGACAGAGGTAGATAAAGTCTTGATTAAAAAGGGAATCAAAGGGTATCAGGTTAGGAAGAGTAGTAGCGTTGAGTCTACAATCAGATCAGTCATGATCCCACTGAATGGCGGCCATGTAAAATGAGAGGTCATATGGCTTACTCCTGCTCCTAATTCATATGTTCCTATGTACAGTCAGGCCCAGGCTCATCAAAATCACAACAAAAACATTGTTGCAACAGTGGATAGATCCAAGGCTCAAGACTCAAGCATCTTACATCAGTGCTTTAACTAATGTTACGGTACTCTTGAGGTGCCACGATACTGGATGATTTTACCTCTGATAGAGGAAGAAGCAAAATCAACAAAGGTAATAACTGTCAGACCACTAATGACATTTTCTGCTTGTTGGTCTGTACACTCATCAGAAGCATAGCAAATAATTTGCATCCAGATGTAAAAGTTGTGACCTAAAACTTCCAAATGATTACGAACGCAGAGATTACTATTCTTGATCAACAATCTTTCACTGCCAACTTTTCTGCCAACTTTTCTCATCAGCCCTCCTTTTTTCAACAAAATTCGCTCTATGCTGTATTATGCTTCCACAAGTGCTATTAGTTCTCTAGTTTTTTCAACACATCTTATTATTCACATGTTATGAGTCAGGTCAACGAATATTTTTATGTCTCAACACCAGACGCTAGAGGCAAGTGGAATCCTATCTTTAACCAATGTATGTCCCACTGTGGCCATCAAGTAGCAATTTGCAAACCGAACACCAGTCAATTTTACTTTCGTTACTTCAGGACTTCTAAGGCCAACTGTGATTTCTACAGGATGTGGGCATTTTGCATGCCAAGTGTCGATTTAAGCAAACGTATCTGTGGGAAATGTCACCTACCCATATTGCTGAAGCTCAAAACCTTATATTGAGGATTAGATGGAGGCAATAGGACACATCAGGGAAGGAGAACACTGTTTGGACTAAGAATTTCAGAGGGTAAATACACTAGTGAGGGAACAATCAGTGGAGGAAAAAAGACGGACAAGTGTCCAAGGTGTGTGAAAAGTCAGGGAGGAAAGTTTAGAAAAAGGAGCAACTTGGGCATCAGCTGATTTGGAACCCCAGCTTCCTGTGCAGAACATGAGAATTCTGGGCAGGGTCATAACATAAATATCAGCAGCACCAACATAGTGAGGGAAGAGAGGTTACCAACACGGTTGGAAATGTAGTACTGATAAGGGATTAAATAGTTTGGGGGCCTCATGTGATCTTTTACAATCCAGACCCACAATAGTTCCAGCTGTCAGAGAAAGTCCACCCTCGAGCTTATTCTGCTAATTTAGAATTGGGCTGACCTGTAAGTCTTCTCCATTTACCAACCTTTATCCACAGAAAAGCCATTAATGCACCTATTAAAGATCACAGTAGATTATCACATGCAATACTGGGCTTCACACTATAGGGAAGGATGTAGGGTCGTAGAATCAGAATGACATGGTGCATTAGAAGCCCATTCAGTCCAGTGTGTCTGCTTCTGGAGAAGGTACACTGCAACTTCACTATGATCCTGTCTTAGCATGAGGAAATATAAAGAAGGACTTCACAAATTGTGTTTTTTTGTTGTTGGAATAATGCAGATTATAGGGTGATTTGATTACAATTGTGAAAGGGTAAGGCAAGGTTAATAGAAGCTGAGTTATCAACCTAAAAAATTACGAAGTAATAGGAAAAGAAAAATATCTTTAACTGAAAGATCTACTCTGGTCTAAAGAAAAATAATCCTTTGAAAATTTTCAATTCATAATTGTAATCTATTATCCCTGAAAGGTAGAGCCAGTAGGACATCATTAGGGGTGATAGGTTAAAATTACAACAAGATAATTTAATAAGGACTGAAGTGAACTGGTAGTGGTATACAAAATATGAATGGTCAGGATAAGATAGCAAGCAATACACTGCTTCTACTGATCCGTGAGACATTGGCAAGAATACACAAACGTTATCTTGATGAAAAAAGTGCCGAGGGAGGATTCAAATTTTTTTTGACAAATGGCAGTTAAAATGCGGAATTCCCTGCTACATATTGTGATTCATAACAATTTCTGGATTTTGTTTGAAAAGAACTCCAGTTTCCTCCCACAAGCCCCAAAAGAAGTGCTTGTTAGGTGAACTGGACTTTCTGAATTCTCCCTCAGTGTAACCGAGCAGGCACTGGAGTGTGGCAACTAGGGATTTTCACAGCAACTTCATTGCAGTGTTAATGTGAGCCTGCTTGTGACACTAATAAAGATTATTATTAATAAATGCCAGTAGGTAAAAAAGCAAAATTAGACGAAGTGTCTCCTGTGGAGAAAAATACTGGTGCAGACTAGATGGATGTTTCTTTGATGTCACACTCTATACTTAGGAGATTGTTGAAGCTTGCGCTAGAGGATGTGATGGGTCTAGTCGTCTTTGGTATTCCGGCACAAATATTTTAGGTAATTTATTTCCCTGAACCATCAGGAGCATTTTTTTTTTTAAGGTCATGTTAAAGCTGCCTGTGGGTCTTTGCAGCTATGCACATCGACATGAAAAAATGATTAGCAGGTCAGGCAGCAACTGTAGAGAGAAACAGAGATAATATTTCAGGTTGATTACCTTTCATCAGAATAGTCTAACCTATTCCTGTTCTGATGAAATGTCATCAACCTGACATGTTAATTCTGTTTCTCTCCACAGATGCTGCCTGGCCCGCTGAGTGTTTCCATCACATTTTATTATTTCAAGTTTTCAGAGCAGTATTTTGTTTTTGAAAAAAAAATAACATTGGTGAAATCTGGCCCATGCTCTCAGATTTTTATTTCGTCATTTTTAACTCTATTTTTCAGCTGTTTTCACAACACAGACAGGTGGTTAGAAATAGCCTGTTTTAATTTAATTGAAGCCTACTTGTGACAATAAGCGATTATTATTATTCAATCCAGGATCCTTGCCAAACTAGGATTTTAATGATTGGATTTGCTATATGTCATCTCCTCTGGTCCAGTCTCCTCTTTCAACGCAGTCACCATCAATCCTTCCTCAAAAGAATAATTCTAAATCTTTCGGCAATCTCCCTTTCTTCTCAAAAGCCTTTGAACAGGATTCCTCTGACAAAATTCCTGCCCATCATACCTACACTGCCCATTTGAATCTCTCCCATCAAGTTTCAACCCATCATAACACTGAAATGGTTATAATTGAACTTATAAATGGCATTCATGTGACTCTGAATTTGGTACATTATCCACCTCGCCCTTCACTCGGCTTTTGATTTTGAGGCATTTGGGTGTCCCAGTGCATGAATCAATAAAGATTAGTATGCAGATATAGCAAGTAAGTAGGAAAGCTAATACAATGTTATTGTTTATTGTGAGGGGAATTGCTTGCAGAAGTTGGTCGGTTATGCTCAGCTGTACAGCGCACTGGTGAGACATCTGAAATACTGCGTACAGTGTTTGTCTCCATATTTAAGGAAAGATGTAAATATGTCAGAAGCAGTTAAGTGAGAGTTTATCAGACTAATACCTGGAATGGGTATGTTGTTTTATGAGAAAAGGTGGATTTTAGAAGAGTAAGAGGTGACTTGATTGAAACATACAAGGTCCTGGGGTGTCTTGACAGTGTGGATGCGGAGAGGCGGCTGTGTAGCACAGTGAGTAGCGCTGTTGCTTCACAGCACCAGGGTCCCAAGTTCGATTCTCAGCTTGGGTCACTTTCTGTGCGGAGACTGCACATTCTCCTTGTGTCTGCATGGGTTTCCTCCGAGTGCTCCGGTCTCCTCCCACAAGTCCCAAAAAATGTGCTGTTAGGTACTTTAGACATTTTGAATTCTCCCTCAGTGTATTCGAACAGGCACCAGAATGTGGCGACAAGAGGCTTTTCACAGTAACTTAATTGCAGTGTTAATGTAAGCCTACTTGTGACAATAAAGATTATTAATAGGATGTTTCCTCTTGTGGGAGAATCTAGAAGTAGAAATCAGAGTTTAAAAGTAAAGGGTCACGCATTTCAGACAGAGATAAGGACTAAAATTCACACGGGAACTGGTACAAAAGGTATTGGTACACACGGGATCAGAGGTGAGCTGGCAAGATGGATACAGAACTGGCTAGGTCATAGAAGGCAGAGAGTAGCAATGGAAGCATGCTTTTCTGATTGGAGGGCTGTGACTAGTGCTGTTCCGCAAGGTTCAGTGCTAGGACCTTTGCTGTTCGTCATGTATGTAAATGATTTGGAGGAAAATGTAACTGGTCTGATTAGTAAGATTGCCGACGACACAAAGGTTGGTGGAATTACAGATAGCGATGAGGACTGTCAGAGGATACAGCAGGATTTAAATTGTTTGGAGACTTGAGCGGAGAGATGGCAGATGGAGTTTAATCTGGATAAATATGAGGTAATGCATTTTGGGAGGTCTAATACAGGTAGGGAATATACAGTGAATGGTAGAACCCTCAAGAGTATTGACAGTCAGAGAGATTTAGGTCCACAGGTCACTGAAAGGGGTAACACAGGGGAGAAGATAGTCAAGAAGGCATACCGGCATGCTTGCCTTCATTGGCGGGGCATTGAGTCTAAAAATTGGCAAGTCATGTTGCAGCTGTATAGAACCTTAGTTCGGTCACACTTGGAGTAGTGTTCAATTGTGCTCACCACACAACAAGAAGGATGTAGAGGCTTTAGAGAGGGTGCAGAAAAGATTTACCAGGATGTTGCCTGGTATGGAAGTGGTATGGATGTATGCCTGGTGTGAGCAGAGGTTGAATAAACTTGGTTTGTTCTCACCAGAACGAAGGAGGTTGAGGGGCAACCTGACAGAAGTCTACAAAATTATGAGGGGCATAGACAGAGTGGATAGTCAGAGGCTTTTGCCCAGGATAGAGAAGTCAATTACGAGGGGGCATAGGTTTAAGGTGCGAGGGGCAAGGTTCAGAGGAGATGTACGAGGTCTTTTACACAGAGGGTAGTGGGTGCCTGGAACTCGCTGCCGGAGGTGGTGGTGGAAGCAGGGACGATAGTTTAAGGGGCATCTTGACAAATACATGAATAGGATGGGAATAGACGGATACGGATCCCAGAAGTATAGAAGATTTTAGTTTAGATGGGCAGCATGGTCGGTGCAGGGTTGGAGAGCCGCAGGGCCTGTTTCTGTGCTGTACTTTTCTTTGTTCTTTGTTCTTTGAAGAGAAATAATTGCTCTCCGAGGGTGGTTAGTCTTTAGAATTCTCTTCCTTAAAAGGCAGGAGAAGCAGACTCTTTGAATACTTTGAAGGCAGAGTTAGATAGATTCTTGATTAACAAGAGGGTAAAAGGTTACCAGGGGTGGGCTGGAATGTGGGGTTGAAGTTACAATCAGATCAGCCATGCTCTTATTGAATGGCAGGGCAGGCCCAAAGAGCCAAATGGCTTATTCTTGCTCCTAATTTGCACGTATGTTCGTAGGTGCAGTTGACCATGTTATCTTCTTCCAAAGCCTCTCCTCTATTGTTCAGCTCAGTGGGATTGTCATCACTTGATCCAATCTATTGTAGCCACATCTCTTCATCCAGTTACCTCCTTTTCACTAAAACTGTGAGGGACATAGATAGGGTGAACAGGAAGGAATTGTCCTCCTTGGTAGAGGGGTCAATAACCAAGGGACATCAATTTAAGGCAAGTGGCAAGAGATTTAGAGGAGATTTGAAGAAAAAAAAACTTTTGTGCTGTAAGACACTGACTCAATTGGCCCCTCCTCAGCGAACTTGCCCAGTATTCACTTCCAATTTCAAATTGGAAGTCTGAAAAAAGCTTCAGCACCCGCCAAAAGCTTAACCCTCAGCATCAATTCCATTTACCAAACTGTAGGCTCCTTAGTCACCTGTTTGAACCCCATCACAAAGACTACCTATTCTAACTCTCTGGCCTGCCTGAGCCCACCTGCTGAGACATTTACCAATACAATTTGGCATCTTCAGACCTACAGCCCACCACGAATTATATGTTCCTCCAATATATTTTTCCACCGCACCACTGATGGTATGTCTTCAGTCCACTAAGCCCGAAGGTTTGAAAGTTTCTCTCTAAACTTCTTCATCTTTATGACCCTCCTTAATACCTACCTCTTTAAATCACATCGTATTATCACCCTCTCCAATCAAGTGCCAATTTTTATTTGACGACATTCCTGTAAATTGCCCTAGCGCATTTTCCGATGTTAAAGTTGCCACATAAATGTAAGCTTTTCTTGTAATATATTACTCTCACTAGGGTTTAAAGCACATTATCGTGGCCATGAGCTCAAGGAAGCCACATCCCTTGAGCCATATAAAGCGGATGCAGGCAACTATAAATGTTGCCCTTCCAACTTGAATTTCAGGAAAGTGTTTTGAGCTGCAATAACATTAGCAGAGTGATAATAGAAATCTGAGGTCTCCAATTAAGCACACAGAGAAAGGCACTGCATGCAGTAAAGCAAATTGGCTTGTATGCAATTTTCCTTGTCGTTTATTGGAAGTAATATGAAATACATGTTTAGGGACAACTGTGTTATGCCGAAACTCACACTAAATTCTGAAGAATATTCACAAAAGATTTGCATTACTCCATTTACAAATCTGTACTTGTAAACGTCTGCGTTTTAAATTTGACCTCCCAAAACGATCCCTCAAAATAAAATTAATTTCTCCATAGCAGTCAGTAGCACACAATAGCACAATATAGGGTCCACTGTGCCTTACCCTGGATGGACTAGGTTGATCCCCGGGTCCCCAGGATCCAGAGTTTGTTCTGTCTTCCAGATCTAAACACAAGAAAAGAAAAGAAATGACCCCGTCAACTTCCTGGGTTGTGATGAAAGTAGAGATGTCCCAAAATTTCTCTTTCCATAACCATTAACAAATGTACCATTTTGTAGCTCAGGCACTCATGAATAGAAAAGCTGGGTTCTGAAAAGTTGACTAGGCCAATGATTATTTTAGAATACTGTCTTACCCAATTTAAAAAAAATGAAAATTGATCAAAATCAAATTACTGCATTTTAAAGCGACAGTTTGGCAAAACATTTTGTTCCATACTCTAGATGTTTCCAAACTGAAGGAGGGATGTTGCTGATGGTGAGTAGCTGAGCCATGCAAATCATATGAATCCCAGTTTGATCCATAGCTTGTCACCTGGGGTTAGGTGAGGGGCACTGAGTTTTGCTCGCTGGCCCAGGCCTGGAGAGAGGAAAGCCTGCCAGAAATCTATGCCCTCACTGTTAAAAGGTACACATGTGAATTTTGGCCAAGCTACCAGAGCCACACTCAGCCACAAAACCATAAACGAAAACAAATCAGAGGAGATGAGATATTGACACAGTTAACAAGAAAGTAGCAATGTAGATTCAGAGTACAGTCTAACATATTAGACAAGAGCAATGGCCAACCCATCAACATATATCGGACACAAAAAAAAGACACATCACATAGGTATAAGACCATAATGCCATAAGACATAGGAGCAGAATTAGGCCACTCGGCCCATCGAGTCTGTTCCGCCATTCAATCATGGTTGATATGTTTCCCATCCCCATTCTCCTGCCTTCTCCCCATAAACCCTGATCCCCTTATCAATCAAAAACCTACCTATATCTGTCTGAAAGATTACTCAGTGATTTGTCCTCCACAGATTTCTGCAGCAATGAGTTCCACACATTCTGACTGAGGAAATTCCTCCTCATCTCTGTTTTAAAGGATCGTCCCTTCAGTCTGAAGCTGTGCCCACAGGTTCTAGTTTTTCCTCCCAGTGGAAACATCATCTCCACGTTTACTCTATATGGCCTCTCAGTATTCTGTAAGTTTCAATGAGATCCCCTCTCATCCTTCATGGGCAGCTTGTTAGCACAGTGGTTAGCACTGCTGTGTTACAGCGCCGGGTTCAATTCCCGGCTTTGGTCACTGTCTTTGCGGAGTCTGCACGTTCTCCCGTGTATGCGTGAATTTCCTCCAGGTGTTCCGGTTTCCAGGTGTTTCCGGCGATTATTCCTCCCACAAGTCCCGAGAGACATACTTGTTAGGAATTGGAAATTCTGAATTCTCCCTCAGTATACCTGAACAGGCGCCGGAGTTTGGAGCTAGGGAATTTTCACAGTAACTTCAATGCATTGTTAATGTAAGCCTACTTATGACACAAATCAAGATTATTATTATAATAAACTCCACGAGTACAGACCCAGAGTCCTCAACTGCTCCTCATATGAAAAGTCCTTCATTGCAGGGATCATTCTTGTCAACCTCCTCTGGACCCTCCCCAAGGCCAGCACATCTTCTCCAGATATGGGGCCCAAAACTGCTCACAATATTCCAAATGGGGTCTGACCAGAGTCATATATATGGCCTCAACAGTATATCCCTGCTCCTGTATTCTAGCCCTCTTGACATGAATGCTAACACTGCATTTGCTTTCTGAACCTTAAGAGAATCCTGAACTAGCACTCCTAAGCCCCTTTTTATGCTTCTGATTTCTGAAGTCTTTTCTCATTTAGAAAATAGTCCATACCTCTATTCTTCCTTTGTCTAAAGTCCTTGTTACCTCCACAAAGAATTCTAACAGATTTATCAGGCATGACCTTCCCTTGGCGAAGCCATGCTAACTCAGTCTTATTTTACCATGCACTTCTAAGTATTCCACAATCTCATCCTTAATAATACTCAAAAATACAACTGAAGTCATGCTAACCAGCCTATAATTTCCTGTCTTCTACCTCCTTAAACAGGGGTGTATATTAGCCTTTTCCAATCTTCTAGGACCCTTCCTGCCTCCAGTGATTCCTGAAAGATAACCACCAATGCTTCCATAATTGCCTCAGCTTTCACCTTCAGAACCCTGGAGTTATTCCATTGGATCTGATGTGTTGGGTAAGCTGGGTCTACGAGGACTGTGTTTGCTGCAGTAGTGAGAGAGACAGGCTTCCAACACTTGAAGACATGCAACTCAATTTACTGAACACTTAACTAGAATACATGCTTTAACTGGGTTGACACTATGCAGACTTGACTGGAGACCTGAGGCTAACCTGACCAGACTATCTTACTACCACATGGTGTTTGTTCTAGTTGCTGCTCACGAGCTCCCACTGCCTTGGGAAAGCGGGCAGCATAATCAAAGACCCCTCCCGGGCAGCACGGTGGCGCAGTGCTCCCTCACGGTGCTGAGGTCCCAGGTTCGATCACGGCCCTGGGTCACTGTCTGTGTGAAGTTTGCACATTCTCGCCGTGTTTGCGTGGGTTTCACCCCCACAAGCCAAAGATGTACAGGGTAGATGGATTGGCCATGCTAAATTGCCCCTTAATTGGAAAAATGAATTGGGTACTCTAAATTTAAAAGAAAAAAGACCCCTCCCACCCGGCTTACTCACTCTTCCAACGGGCAGGAGATACAAAAGTCTGAGAACACGCAATAATAGATTCAAAAACAGCTTCTTCCCCGCTGTTAGCAGACTCCTAAATGACCCTCTCATGGATTGACGGACTGGTCTGATGACCTCTTCACACATCTTTGCTACCTAGTAGTACTACACTTCACCCGAGGCCCGTGTCTATGTAGTTACATTGCATATTTTATGTTTGCGCTATTATGAATTTTCTTTTCATGTATGGTATGATCTGTCTGAGCTGTACGCAGAACAATATTTTTCACTGTGACAATAAACAAACCCAATCTAATCCAAGGGAGTACAGTCCTGGATGTGTCTGTCTACCTGTATATCTCTCTCTCTCCCTCCTCCCCCCCCCCCCCTCCTCTCTCCTCCTCCCCCCCCCCCCCCCCCCCAAAGTCCAGAGTGATCTGCTTAGTTTTCTCCACATCCTCCAGCCAACCACAAATCTGCAACCGGGCATAAACAGCCCTCAAGGAACAAATAACTTTCCACCCAAAGGCCTTAACTGGGGCATTGTTGGGCTGCCTGAGGCCTTGACTACTCCGTGTTATATTGCAGACAGGTTGGGGGCTAGCAGAAAGGCAGAGGGTAAGGTACACAGGGAATTCTACTGGCACCCCATCTGCAGGAAACTGTAAACTCTGCCTCTTGTTCTTTCTATTGTGCTATGGGAATATCTATGTCCATCTAATCAGCTTTAACAGCTCAAAAGATGACACCTCTGTCAATGCAGTATGATATTGAAGTATCAGTCTAGGCTTTGTAATTATGTTCATAGCAGCTCCTAAATTTACAATCTCATGATTCCGGGTAAATAGCAATATTGCTCTGGGAAGTATACGTATGGGCATTGGGTAAGGACAAGATCAGACTAAGTTCTGATATGTTATTGATATTCATTGCAGATACCGGAATAAGATATGGAGGGCGGCTCGGATCTCTATTCCAGCATGAGTTGGGTATATATTTGAAAAGGAAAATTTTCCAAGGCTATGGGAAAAGAGCACGGGAGTGAGGTATCTTAGGCATAATAGGCAAAATTGTCTATTTCTGTGCCACATGATTCTGAGCTAAGAATCTTTGGAGCTAGAGAGAAAAATGGAAAGTGGAAAGTGGTAACAGGGTGATGCGGCAAGAGAAGCATAATCATTGTAAAAGCAACTCCTGTCAAAATGTTGCAACATCTACATCATTTTACAGAAACACTGCAGTCATTACTCCTCAGTCATAATTCAAATGTTCAATTTATTGTGCATAAAAAGTCATTGAATAATGTTCAATTTATTGTGCATAAAAAGTCATTGAATAATTTTTTGGGGTATATATAGTGTCATATTAACTCAGTGCTGGAATTCTCACTTGAGTCAAGAGGTGGTAGATTCAAGCACCAATCTCGCACTTGCGAACATAATCTGGGTTGGCATGCAATAGGTACTGCAATGTATGGCACCACATTCTGGATTTTAAAAGTAAGACCATGTCTGTACTTGCAAAGTAGACAGGAAAGATCCTATGGTACCCTACTGAAGTGGTGCACCATGATATTACACAGGGTGGATCAAATGTGGTTTAAGATTTAAAAGTATTTGCAGTAAATTAACACTAGAGTGAATATTATAAGGAATGTGACCTTTATGTCAGCCCAGGAAGATGGTAATTGAATTCTGGATCAGGCCATGATAAGCTGAAGTATGTGAACTTCATGGCCAGACTAAGATATGTAGATGACTGGACAATAAGAAATCATCAGAACAGATAAGGAAACGTTTGTGGTTCACTCAACTTTGGGCATCATTTGTATTAAGGGTCAGGTCATTCCGCAATTATTTTGTAACCTTATCTGTAATTGAGGACATACCAAACTAGGCATTCGAGATAAAAACAATGGTGAGTGGGCAATACGGTGGTGCAATAGACAGCACTGCTGCCTCACAATGCTGAGGACCCATGTTTGATCCCGGGCCACTGTCCATGTGGTTTGCACATTCTCCCAATGTCTGCGGGGGTCTCAACCCCACAACCCAAAGATGTGCAGGGTAGGTCGATTGGCCACGAGAAATTGCCCTTAATTGGAATTTGTTTTTAAAAATAACGGTGAGTTATGGTGAAATATCACAATGATGGCATAAATGCATGACACAAAGTGTGTATCTTTGAATAGCAGCTTGGAGCATTCTGGGAGATTCTATGTCTGCATACTTGAATTTAGCTGCTTGCTTCACCTACAGCTGACACTATGTAAAGTTTTTTAGATACTTCACAATACTTCAAACAAACCATGGTCTTCTTATAGTCTTCTAGCCATAATTCATCCCACAACCAATGGAAACTGATGCAGATTAATCGGTCATTTATTTTAACGCTGATTGATAGACTTTGCTGTATTTAAGTTTGTTGCAACAATAATGGCCGGGATTCTCCCCTACCCGGCGGGGCGGAGGGTCCTGGCGTGATGGAGTGGCGTAAACCACTCCGGCGTCGGGCCGCCCCAAAGGTGCGGAAGTCTCTGCACCTTTTAGGGGCCAAGCCCTAACATTAAGGGGCCAGGCCCGCGCCGGAGTGGTTGGCATTCCGCCGGCTGGCGTGGAAGGCCTTTGGTCGAAGGAACTTTGCTGGCCGGCGGAAGTCCGGCATGCGCCGGAGCATCAGCGGCTGCTGACGTCATCCCCGCACATGCGGAGGGGAGGGGGTAACTTCCGCCTCCGCCATGGCGAAGACCATGGCGAAGGCGGAAGGAAAAGAGTGCCCCCACGGCACAGGCCCGCCTGCCAATCGGTTGGCCCCGATCGCGGGCCAGGCCACTGTGGGGACACCCCCTGGGGCCAGATCACCCCACGCCCCCCCCCCCCCCCCAAGGACCCCGGAGCCCACCCACGCCGCCTGCTCCCACCGGTAAGGTAGGTGGTTTGATCCACGCCAGCGGGAGAGGCTTGACCGCGGCGGAACTTCGGCCCATCGCGGGCCGGAGAATCGGCGGGGGGGTGCCCGCCAACCGGCGCGGCGTGATTCCCGCCCCCGCCGAATCTCTTGTGGCGGAGAATTCGGGATACTGCGGGGGCGGGATTGACGCCGGCCCCCGGCGATTCTCCGACCCAGCAGGGGGGGGTCGGAGAATCCCGCCCAATGTGTTATAATAAACCTGTGAAAGCACTTCAAAATTAGTTCATTGACGGCATTCTAACAACGTGCACTGCATTATACTAATGTACATTGTTCATTCTTGCATCTGAGCCCTATACAAGTGCAAGCTCAGTGCAGCTACCACAGAATCATGGGTTTGAATCTAATGCCAGGAGCTTGAGGTCATCATCTAAGTTGACATTACACAGTACAGAGGGCGTGGTGCATTATTGAGAGATGCTTTGATTCGGTCATTAAAGCAAAGTTCGATCTGCCTGTTCTGATGGTTCATGGTGAAGTTATTTGAAAAAGGGTAGAATGTTCCTCTGTTGTCGTGGCCAACTCTACTTCTCAACTAATATGAATAAGTTCATTTATCTTGCGCCATTATACAGTATATGCCATGCACAGATAGCTTCTATTTTTGACCCAATACCAATGCTTTAAAGTAATTCATCATATGTCTGAGACAAAGCAGCACAGCCTGAGGTCATCCGGTCCACTGATTTGCTTTATATATAATTAAAAGTCCTGAATTATGAAATATCTACCAATTTCTATTACCAGCTATTGGAAATGAAAAGAGGTACTACCAATGAGCCACAGAATTAATTCAAGGAACAGTTGTGAATCCACTGCTCAGTCACAGCATGGCTGAACTGCTCACAACTAGTTTCACCCAGAAGTGCCACGTGAATCAATGCTTTGTAGCATCTTTGCAAAGTCCTCACCAATGTTTGCCTTCAGCCAGTTTAAAATTGTTTCCCATAACATTAAGAGGTCAGGTGGATGAGACACAGCAAAATCTATGGACCCCGGCAATATCACGGGTGTAACGTTGAGGGATTCTGTGCTTCATAACTAGTTGTGACTTCAGCTAAACTGTTTGAATACAACTATAACACAGGCATCTTCTTGGCAATGTGGAAAACTGCTCAGTTATATCCTGCCATTAAAATGACAGATCCAACCCCGCTGAATATCACTTCCATTATCTTACTCAGAATTATCAAAGTAATGAAAGGCGTGGTCAACAGTGCTATCAAGTGGCACTTATTCATCAATACCCTGCGCACCACTGCTCAGGCTGCATTCAGCTCAAACCACTCAGCTCCAGAACTTATTTGGGCCTTGGTCCAAAGATGGTCACAAAAAGTGAATTCCAATGGTGAGTTGAGAGTGGCCAACCTTGACAGCAAGGCAGCATTTGACTGTGTGTGGAGCCAGGGTGTCCAAGTAAAACGGAAGTCAAAGAGGATTAGTGGAGAAACACCAGTTAAGAGTTTTTGCCCAGCACAAGGAAGACAGTTGTGGTCACTGGAGAACATTCTTGCAGGAGTTCCTCAGGGCAGCAGCCAAGACCGAGTCATCTTCAGATGCTTTATCAATGACCATCTTAAGGTCAGAAGTGAAGCATTCACTACGCTGCCAGTGTGCAGCTCTATTTGCAATTCCTCAGATCATGTAGATAATAATGGGATTAATCATTTTTTCCACTTTTAGTGTCTCAACTAACCTCCATTTCCCTGGATTTAATATGTTGCCACATCATAATATTTTCACACCTAGCTCACAGTGCACACAATAGAAATCTGATTACAAGAGAACGTGTTGTGAACGCGTTAAGCAGAAATTTAATTGCAACAGATTCATTAAATCTAACCCCACTGCCTATCAATTTAACAATTTAATCCTTTCAAATAATCCTGGGATCTCATCTGCTGCACATTACATACCATCTGGTTTTTATATCACAAAATAAAAACTTCCAAAATACAATCAGAAAGCACTAGAAATGCAGAGCAAATCAGATCGCATCTAAAACGCAGGCTCGTGTTTTGGTTGAATCCTTTATTAGACAATGCAAACAGGGATTAGGAACACACAAGACGTGTCAATGGGATAATTACACATGCAACTTCTTCCTTTTTCTCTTTCGGTCACTATCTCAAAAGAGATATCATTTCAGTGAGAGCTCAGTGCTGAGGGTCACATCCAAAACTTTGGCCAATGGTGCTAATTCTGAAGCTGGCCTCTGGTATCCTTTCAGCATTCATGGTTTTTTTTCTCAAAGGAATTCAGGAGCTCTTCATGTTAAACTATATTTATTCAGATTAAAATTTGCACAGTTTAAGTAACTGTTGACCAATGTTACACAAAACCAGGAAAATAGTTACAAATCAACAATACTTGAACTTGGAACAGTTCTGCCAGAATTTGTTTCATTCTCGGTTAGATATTTATGTTACGTATAATTATGACAACCACATTTTTGCTCTCAGAATTGTAAAAGTTGTTCTTCCTCAGTGTCAGGTCAAGTTGACCATACGTACTTTTAATATGCCAGGTGTCACATGCTGCCAGAAGCTACATCTAAGATACCTTCAAAAAATCAGATTTAAAAAAACAGAATAATCCACTTAATTTGAACTGGGGGAGGGTGTTAAATTTACATTGTTGCATGTTACTCCAAAAATGAATATGGTAACGTGGTAATAAAATTGTGCTGAATTTAATATTTAAATTTCAGTCTCTGTGGTGATTTCTCATTATTCCTAGTTGTTTGCTTTGGCAATCCATTTGAATTTTCATTGTTCGTAAAGGTATCAATATAAAAAGGTGGATTCATTAATCTACAAGCTTTCAGGAACTGTCAAGGCCATAGCCCAAATGGGTCAGGAAGGTTTAATCCCATTCGATCTCTCAAATAACTACTCTCACCAAATGTGCATACAGGTGTCCCTCAATTTGTTTTTACTGTCTCCTCCAAGTTCCATTGACAGTTTATTCCAGAATTAGTATCTTGTCAACTTTCCTTCTATATTCCAGAATTGATAACTATTAAAATTCACGTCCTTGTTCTCGCCCTTTCTACTAAAACATACCTTTGACAGCCCTCTGACCTTGCAAGCTACTGTTCTATCAAAGAGGTTTTATCACCTCTCAAAACTGGGTCCATCGTTTTTGCAACTCCACCTTTGAATTTCTCCAATCAGGTTTCCACCACTTTCAACAGCACTTAAACTGCGCCAAAGTCTCGAGTAACATCATATATGACTTAACCATGGTGCGCTTTCCCTCCTTATACTTCTTGAACATATATGACCACATCCTCAACACCTCCCCCAACTGTCAGCGGAGTGAGATTCTATTGATTCAACTTTCACCTATTCAGTCATTCAGAGAATTCCTCACCACAACTACTTTTCATGCTTCTGCACCATTACCTATGGAGCTTCTGAGGAATCTATCCTTGGCCTGCTCTTTCCCATCCAAATGCTGGCCCTCGGCATCATCCTCCGAAAACACAACATCAAGTTCTGCATGTACACGGTCGACATCCAGCTCTAACTCTCCAATGCTTACCTCAAACTTTCCACTATCTCTGTTGACACCTCACCTTGAATAGATCTCTATTTCAATATTGGGAAGATCAAAGTTGTTATTTTGACACCCAACAGGAACTCTATATCCTTATCAACGGTGTATGTCTCTCGCCAATGTTGCAGGCTGTTCCTAAACTCATTTAATTCTCGTATGAGCTTTCAACCCAATATCTGGAATATATGATATTTCTTGACCATAGTCTATTGATAACTACAGGCTTGTTGAGCTGAATGGACTTCTCTTAAATGAAAAATATTTATTTTTGTTAACTTGTTGGCAATTTGCAACCACACCTGAATGGGACAAGATCATAACTTTGCTGCACCCAACAGTTTTTATTGCATGTTCGCTTGGTCTGTGCAAGCAACTGTTGTGACCGGTCGCATGAGAGGCTCCCCAAATGTGTTATCCCGGGTGAGGGGGGGACGAACTGGTTTCCATTCTTTATTCAAACCAGCCCCCCTTGATTGGTCGCAACAAGATTCATTAAAAAAGTATCCATTCCCTTGAAGATACTTTTTCTCTGTCAAATATTTATGTTTCAAAAGGAACCAATTTAACCAGACTTTCTTAAGCTATTACATCCGAAATGCAAGAAAAGTGATAAAGCACATCCACATGCATACACACAGATTGGAAAATGAGAATGGAGTCCAAGAGCAAGTAAAAAAAGAAATACGAATCAGTCTTTGACTTGTCCGTGAAGAGTAAATAGTGAGCGGTTGTGGCCATTGCATTTCAAGATTCCAGTGTTCTGCAGTTTGGGTGAGAAGCCGACCTTTTCAGCCATGACTTTGATGAATTGGTTTGTATCAGCAATATGACAGAGTGGTCCTGTGTTTTTTTTTAACCTGCCACGGAGCAGGGGAATTGCTGCTGTTTTTCCCTCTTGTATCCCACACACTAACACACCCTGCACTAGTCCACATTGACCAAGTTTTTCAGCTGGCTTTTATCCCAGTCTTTATATATCCCTGGAAGACGAAAAATCAAAAATCGGTGCGAGACATTTCTCACAGGATATCATTTCTGCTGATAATCAGCTTCCATTATCTCCACAAGAGATGACAGTTAGTTCATAATTGACTTTGGTGCTTATGGTGTATCCTTCTCTTGAAACAAGCCGTTATTCAATTATCCCTCTCTCTTGGTATCACCCACAAGCAATTTAACTAGCGATGGAATTTACATCCTCAAAATCTAAGTGTTCAATATTTATGGATGCAATTTCAGATTTTTTTATCCATCATCATGACGCAACCATATTCTTAGTTGTGATATGGACCAAAAGTGATGCAATGACTTTTGATAATCCACATCAGCTAATTATTTCTCAAGTAATAGTTGCTCACTTTAAATCGCAAGTGTGCTTCTGAAGCAGTGACGTTTCTGAATAGGAGGTTCAGAAAGTGCCTTTGGCAATACATGCTAAATAGCAAAGCCACAAAAGACTGACAAGCACTTGCCACCAAGGTCCATGAAATTCAGTTAGGGCCTGGACTGTATGGAATTTCCCCCAACCCCAACATCAGCGAAGATATTCACCAGAATAGTAAGATCATTAACATTACTTTTTTTTTTACAAATTTAGAGTACCCAATTCATTTTTTCCAATTATGGGGCAATTTAGTGTGGCCAATCCACCTAGCCTGCACATCTGTGGGTTGTGGGGGCAAAACCCACGCAAACACAGGAAATGTACAAACTCCACATGGACAGTGGCCGAGATTCGAACCTAGGCTCTCAGCCCCGTGAGACAGCAATGCTAACTACTGTGCCACCGTGCTGCCTGATCATTAACATTACTGACTATGCATGAGCTATTACTGACTATGTATGAAGCTTAAAATGAAAGAAATCACATGTTGCAATGTGAGGCAAAACATCTTGCGTGTCAAGAAAGTTTAGCCGTGAAATAAAAAAGTGTGGTATTCTCATTGAGTTATAACAGGAGGTTCTCAGCATGGCTGAATATTAAAACATGAATGCTTGCAAACTTTCACAATTATGCAGTGGAGTAGCTTATTACGTTAGAGTAAATCCCACATATCGTTTCCCACCAATTCACAGAATTGCTAGAGTGCAGAAGTTGGCCTTTTGGCCCATCATATCTGCACCAGCTCTCTGAGTGAGCAACTTGCCGGTGTTATTCTCCTGCCTTCCCCTTTTCAGATAACAGTCTAATTTCCTTTTGAATGTTTCAACTGAACCATCACACTCTCAGGCGATGCATCCAGACTTGCAAAGTTAAAAACGTTTTGCCTGTTATCCTTCTTTCGCCAAATACCTTAAATCAGTGGGTTCTCAATCCTTGAGAGTTCTCTCACGTTCTCAATCCTTAAGAGTTATTTGGAATTTTATTGGTATTGAAAACAACTGTAGTCTTTTATGATACAGAGTTTGCCAATGAATTAAGTATCACAAAATTTTCAATTTTCTGCAGCAAAACCAACTTTTAAGGACACATGATAATTATCCCAAGAGTGAGAAAAGCTGTATAAATTCCATTCAATCAACAGGTGAATTTCAACATTTCCTTCAGGACATTGGTCGGTTTCACTCATTTGGTTGGACAGCTGGTTTTTGATGAGGAGCAAGACCAACAGTGTGGGTTCAATTCCAGTACAGGCTGAGGTTATTCATGAAGGCCCGACCTTCTCAACCTTGCCCCTCGCCTGAGGCGTGGCAATCTTCAGGCTAAATCCCTATCAGACAACTCTTGCCCTCAAAAGAAGAAAGCAGCCTATCATCTGGGACTATGCCGACTTTATTTACTTGTCATAATTCTAAATTTTAGCTATGGCATCAATGAATTTCGCCATGATAAGCTGCTGAAACAAAAGATTTAAATTACTTTCAGCAACATTTGTAACGCTGGTCTAAAATTCCTCTGTGAATTCCTTCACCCATTTTAAAGCAAATAGACTAACAAATGTGATGAAATAGCACTCAGTGGAATTTCATACCATTGTAAATGTTGAAGATTCATTTCAGTTCAAATAAACACAAGCAAAATCACTCCAATTTTCTTGCAAATGCGTCAACACAACACCCCTGTTTCTCAAAAATACTTTGGATAGTTTGGAAAAGCCAATCCATGAATTGTATCACTAATCAAAGAGAAATAGATACTCTATTAGGAGCCTAACACTTCCAATTGAATCAATACATAGCAACAAGTCCATAAAGCTGAGAATTTATTTTGATTTCGACAGCACTCAGCCTCTTGGTTTCCTGGGGGGATTGGGGAGGGGGTGTCAGGTGGTTGTGCAGAAGAGCTCAGAAGAAAAATTAACCAACATCCCCACCCCACAACATTCTCACGCGACTCCTCCTGTAAAGGGTTCACGTTTAGAGGCTTTGTCAGGCTAAACAATGATTTCTCTTTTATTCCACGGTCTGGCGTTTACTCTTTTAAGCTCAAAACTCGAAACATTTGAATGAGGTAGCAGAGGGCTACTGTCATGTATTAAAGGATACATCTCTACAAGAGGAAGGAAGAGAGTAGCAAGGGAAAAAAACATTCTGAAAGTGAATGTGCGTGTTAGGGAGGTGACAAGAAAGATGGAATACCTGTGATTACAGAGTACAAGATACAGCAGGCATGAAAAAGAAACACATTCAAAAGGGGAAAACAGAAAGGTAATCAATCACACCACACTCATAACAAAATACAGTTGAAATGTAAAAAAATTAACACACAAAAGATTATGAATTCAATTAGAACTATTGCAGTGTAATCCTATTTGACAGAAATATAGAACAAGAACAAAGCTAGATCACAGAGAAACTCAAATAATATAAACTCTATCATATTTATCTATGCATATAAACATACTGTAAGTCTCCATTATGACATTTGTGTAAAAAGGTGAAAATGCATCTCATGAACATTGTGCTCTGGTGTATGTCAGTGTTGTTTAATTTTGTTAAGTTGATAGTCATGGTTATTTGTTCCATTATAATTATATTTAACAAGGTTGACATAAAGCTGCAATACACATTAGCAGAGTAACAGACACAGTTGGTGAGCTGTTGTGTGGTGCTGATGAGTACTGAACTTCCAGGTCTAATAAGAGATGATTTCAGATTATGAATGACTATTGTGTCCATTTCTGACACTTGCGCAAAATACAATTATAGCGGTTAAATAGAGCGGTCACAAGCTAAGGACTATGCCCATACATAAAACCAGGAAAATAAGAGATCAATACTTACAAATTTAATCAAACAAAACACAAGGAAGACATACATTTTTAAAAAGGCCATTATCTCTCACACAAATGATGCTCATGAAAGGGTCACATTGCAATTCTGCAAGTGAAATGTTAAAACATAGTCCCTGATAACAAACCAAAAAGGAAAAAGCTCATTCTGATTATTCTGATACCGGACCAGATCCCAACAGTGGCTGGGATACTTGACCGAAACACTAATATTTTATTTTCTAAGATTGTACAGAAAGAATACTTCGCTCCAGAAGTGAAAGCACGAAGAAAAAGGGATTTGGTATTTTAAAACAAAACTGGATTACTGATACACTATTAAACTCTTTAAGATCATAACTAAAAATTGCTTACAATTACCCCTTAAATAATATTACTCACTACAGTAAATACCATACCCTTAATTACCATCTTGATTCCCAATTAAAAAACAAGAACAGGAAACATACAGCTCTTAATCCATCCCACATCCCAATGGCACAGATTAATACTTGCTTTTCAGAACAGATTTAGCTCCTGTTAGAACCGCTGGCCGGGTGTCTTCAAAAAGTTGTTTCAACTGGTTTGTTTAAGCTTTCCCCTAGTCCTCAGAAAGGTCCGCTCTGCTTTAAATGCGATCACTTTTCTTTCAACTATCCGACTGCGAGAGCAAATAACTTTACTTGTGATCTAAAAGGGTAGCCAGATAAGAACCCAACTCAAAACGCTATCTCAGCTTTGCTCTACCCAGCAATTATATCATCACCCCAAGCTGAAAAACAAACTAACTTTCCAGGCTGAAAACACCTCAACTCCCCAGGGGGGGTCCTCCCAGTCAAACAACAATGCATTAGCCCAGGCTGAAAACACTGGTCAATTTCACCTCTGGCTCCTAAAAGCTTTCCGGCCTTGCAAAACAAGATTATTTCCGAAGACATGACCCCTGCAGTCAAACAGACTAACCCCAAGATTCTAACCCTTAAATTGGCGAGTGTTTGTAATCCAAAATATCTAAAATCTTGCATCCGTCACACTGATTGTAGTATACAGTGGTCATAGGCCTGCAAAATGTCACCTCAGGTCATTTTTTTTGGGGGGGGTCACACTTCTGGAAAAGGGAGTATTAAATTGAGGGTCCAGGGATCCATGCTGTTCTCACCTCAATATAAGTTCACAGTTTGAATTGAATTACAAAATTGTCTGAAAGAATTTTGATTTTTGAAATTCTGGAAGCACGTTTTGTAATGTTTGTGGTTAACTTTATTTTTGGATTTCTTTTCTTCGCCTTAGCATGTGTTCCTTTACATAGAAACATAGAAAATAGGAGGAGTAGGCCATTCAGCACTTTCATCCTGCTCCATCACTCATGATGCTCAAGGTCGATCAGCCAACTCAGTAACCTGTCCCCGCTTTCCCCCGCATTTTTTGATCCCTTTAGCCCCAAGGGATATATCAAAGTCTTTTTTCAAAATGTCCATTGTTTTGGCCTCAACTGCTTTCCTTGATAGAGAACCCACAGGATCACCACTCTGAGTGAAGACATTTCTCCTCATCTCAGTTCCAAAGGGTCTCCCTGTATACTCAGACAGTGACCCTTGGTTCTGGACTCCCCCACCATCGGAAGCATCCTTCCAAGGTCAGTAAAGAGGCAGCAACTATAACCAATAAGGTACGAGATAATAAACTCAATGTGACTAAGGGGAAGAGTAGACAGGGAAGAGATGATGAACGCAAAGGGACAGGTGGTCTGAGGTGCATTTGTTTTAATGCGAGAAGTGTAGCAGGTAAGGCAGATGAACTGAGGGCTTGGATTAGTACCTGGGAATATGATGTTATTGGTATTACTGAGACTTGATTGAGGGAAGGGCAAGACTGGCAACTAAATATCCCAGGGTACAGATGCTTCAGGTGGGATAGAGAGGGAGGTAAAAGGGGTGGAGGAGTTGCATTACTGGTCAGAGATGATATCACAGCTGTGATTAAAGAGGGCACAATGAAGGATTCGAGCACTGAGCCAAAATGGGTAGAGCTAAGAAATAGGAAGGGTGCAGTAACACTGTTGGGACTTTACCACAGGCCTCCCAAAATCGAGCGTGAAGTAGAGGTACAAATATGTAGAAAGATTATAGAAAAATGTAGGAGCAATAGGGTGGGCGTGATGGGAGATTTTAACTTCCCCAACATTGAATGGGACTCATGTACTGTTGGAGGCGTAGATGGAGCAGAATTTGTAAGGAGCATCCAGGAGAGTTTTTTTAGAGCAGTATGTAAATAGTCCAACTCGGGAAGGGGCCATACTGGACCTGGTATTGGGGAATGATCCCGGCCAGGTGGTTGAAGTTTCAGTCGGTGATTACTTTGGGAATAGCGATCACAATTCCGTATGTTTTAGAATACTCATGGACAAAGACGAGAGTGGTCCAAAAGGGAGAGTGCTAAATTGGGGAATGGCCAAGTATAACAAAATTCGGCAGGAGCTAGGGAATGTGGAGTGGGAGCAGCTGTTTAAGGGTAAATCCACATTTGAAATGTGGGAGTCTTTTAAGGAGTGCAGGACAGACATGTCCCTGTGAAAATGTGAGATAGAAATGGCAAGATTAGGGAACCGTGGATGACGGGTGGAATTGTGAGACTAGCTCAGATGAAAAAGGAAGCATACATAAGATCTAGGCGACTTGAAGCTGATGATGCTTTGGAGGAATATCGGGAAAGTAGGACAAATCTCAAACGCGCAATAAAGAGGGCTAAAAGGGGTCATAAAATATCTTTGGCTAACAGGGTTAAGGAAAATCCCAAAGCCTTTTATTCATATATAAGGAGCAAGAGAGTAACTAGAGAAAGGATTGGCCCACTCAAAGACAAAAGTGGGAATTTATGCATAGAGTCAGAGGAAATGGGTGAGATTCTTAATGAGTACTTTGCATCGGTATTCGCCAAGGAGAGGGACAAGACGGATGTTGAGGCGAGGGATGGATGTTTAAATACTCTAGGTCAAGTCAGCATAAGGAAGGGGGACATTTTGGGTATTCTAAAGGGCATTAAAGTGGACAAGGCCCCAGGTCCGGATGGGATCTATCCCAGGTTACTGAGGGAAGCGAGGGACGAAATAGCTGGGGCCTTAACAGATATCTTTGCAGCATCCTTGAGCACGGGTGAGGTCCTGGAGGACTGGAGAATTGCTAATGTTATCCCTTTGTTTAAGAAGGGTAGCAGGGATAATCCAGGGAATTATAGACCTGTGAGCTTGACGTCAGTGGTAGGCAAACTGTTGGAGAAGATACTGAGGGATAGGATCTATTCACATTTGGAAGAAAATAGACTTATCAGTGATAGGCAGCATGGTTTTGTGCAGGGAAGGTCTTGTCTTACAAACCTAATAGAATTCTTTGAGGAAGCGACAAAGTTAATTGATCAGGGAAGGGCAGTAGATGTCATATACATGGACTTTAGTAAGGCGTTTGATAAAGTTTCCCATGGCAGTTTGTTGGAAAAAGTGAAGTCGTATGGGGTTCAGGGTGTACTAGCTAGATGGATAAAGAACTGGCTGGGCAACAGGTGGAAGGGAGTGTCTCAAAATGGAGAAAGGTGACTAGTGGTGTTCCACAGCGATCCGTGCTTGGACCACTGTTGTTTGTGATATACATAAATGATCTGGACGAAGGTATAGGTGGTCTGATTAGCAAGTTTGCAGATGATACTAAGATTGATAAAGTTGCAGATAGCGAGGAGGCATGTCAGAGAATACAGCAAAACATAGATAGATTAGAGAGTTGGGCAGTGAAATGGCAGATGGAGTTCAATCCAGGCAAATGCGAGGTGATGCATTTTGTAAGATCTAATTCAAGAGCGGACTAAACGGTCAATGGAAGAGTCCTGGGGAAAACTGATGTACAGAGAGATCTGAGAGGTCAGGTCCATTGTACCCTGAAGGTGGCAACGCAGGTCGATAGAGTGGTCAAGAAGGCATACAGCATGCTTGCCTTCATCGGACAGGGTATTGAGTACAAGAGTCGGCAGGTAATGTTACAGTTGTATAGGACTTTGGTTAGGCCACATTTGGAATACTGTGTACAGTTCTGGTCGCCGCATTACCAGAAGGATGTGGCTGCTTTAGAGAGGGTGCAGAGGAGGTTCACCATGATGTTGCCTGGTATGGAGGGTGCTAGCTATGAAGAAAGGTTGAGTAGACTAGGATTGTTTTCGTTGGAAACACGTAGGTTGAGGGGGGACCTGATTGAGGTCTACAAAATTATGTGAGGTATGGGCAGGGTGGATATCAACAAGCTTTTTCCAAGAGTGGGGATGTCAATTACAAGGGGGTCACAATTTCAAGGTGAGAGGGGGAAAGTTTAAGGGAGATGTGCGTGGAAAGTTTTTTTACACAGAGGGTGGTGGGTGCCTGGAACGCTTTGCCAGCGGAGGTGGTAGAGGCGGGCACGATAGCATCATTTAAGATGCATCTAGACAGATGTATGAACGGGTGGGGAACAGAGGGAAGTAGATCCTTGGAAAATAGGCGACAGGTTTAGACAAAGGATCTGGATCGGCGCAGACTGGGGGGCCGAAGGGCCTGTTCCTGTGCTGTAATTTTCTTTGTTCTTTGTTCCTGCATCTCCCCTGTTGAGTGTTGTTAGAATTTTATATAGGTTTCTATGATATCCCCCTCATTCTTCTAAACTCCAGCAAATACAATTCTAACCGACTCAATCTTTACTTCTACGTCAGTCATGCCATACCAGGAATCAGTCTGGTAAAGCTATGTTGCACACACTCCATAGCAGGAATATCCTCCTTCAGATAAAGGACTCCAAAACTACACACAATATTTCAGTTGTGTTTACCGCAAGGCCTTGTATAATTGTAGCAAGACACCCCTGCTCCTGCACTCGAATCCTCTTACCTTGAAGGTCAACATACTATTTGCCTTTTCACCAGCTGCTGCACCTGCATGCTTACCTTCAGTGATTGGTGTACGAGGACTCTCAGGTCTCGTTACACATTCACTTCTGTCATTTCTTGTAGCCATTCAGATAGTAATCTGCCTTAATGTTTTTGTTGTCAAAGTGGATAACGTCACATCTATTCACTTAATACTGCATCTGCCATGTATTTTGCCTGCTCACTCAACTTGTTCAAATCACACTGAAGCATCTCTGCATCCTCCTCAGAGCTCACCCAGCTCTGTGCCATCTGCAAATTTGGTGATATTGCAGTTAGTTCCCTCATCTAAATCATTAATATATATTGTGAAAGCTGGGGTCTCAGCACTGATCACTGCGCTACCCCAGTAGTCACTGTCTGCCACTTGGAAAAAGACCCGTTTAATCCTACTTTATTTCCTGTCTTCTAACCAATTCTTTATCTATTTCAATGCACTGCCCCAAATCCCATGCACTTTGATTTAATATTCAGGAATCCCAGCAGTAGGGCATCTGGTTATAACCCTCCCCAAATGGAATGCATACTGACAATGTTTTTCTTCAAATTGCTTCCCTCTTCTCAGGAAGATGTACCACTTGATGGGAACCGGGGCAGCATGAAAAGGGGGCACACATTCCAGGTTCTGGAGGACAATATAGAACCAATATCCAGAAATATTACTTTCTTCAGAGGGGAGTGAACAGTGGAAATGGATTGCCATGGAGCAAGTGAATTTAATTAATGCCAGCACAGTGGGATAATTAAAGAAACACCTGATTCCAATGGGAAGTTGGCAGGGTTGATTTTGTGGAAGGATGAGATCAAACAGCAGCTATTTTCTTTTGCTGAGTTTCATTCATAATCTGAAAAGTAGAGTAGATAAATATTTGCAGATGATGGAAAACTAGGAGGTGCCCCAGAAATTACAAAGTGAGTGGGTGGGCAGAAGCGTGGCTTATACCAAATCTAAGTTATGATTTCGAACAAAACACGGAAGATTAAATGGATTCTAATGGAAATTTTCATAGTGTCGAGTTAGTGGTGAGGATTGTGAGGATTTTTTTTTTTTAAAAGACACCGCACATAATTTAAAACACTGAAAATTTTACACACATGGTTATTGAGACACAAGATAATGGAAGTTAATGAAATCTGCCTGGCAGGAGATTAATGGGATCAGATCAGCTAATAATTTCACACATTCCTCGATTTTATATTCCATTGACTTCAATAAAAATTACAAATATCCCCATATTACTATTTGAAAGTACACTATCCATGTATCTAAAAAGAACATAGAACAGTACAAAGAAAGGACAAGGAAATTTGGGCTGCAAAGCTCCACTGAAGAACTTGCTCTGGCGAAATCAGTCAAATGGTTTCTTTCTGTGCTATTAATTCCACAATAACATGGCAGCAGTATAATTCATTGTACATTTACCAATTGAAAAATGATTAAACAAGAAATAATCTTGGTCGCATACATATTACATCAAGTTAAATACCATCCCTGAAATGCATTTCTGAAATCTAATGTCTACACTTCTTAACTGAGCACGGTGTTGATTCTGCTCATTCCCCCCAAAAATTTTACTGGTCTGCTTCTTTTCTTAAATTCAGAGAGAGAACTTGACCAATCAAAAGTCAAATGTTAGATACTTAATACAATTATCTGCTCCATTGACAAAATAGAAAGGTGTTAACTGCACAAATTCCTGCAGCTGGCTGGCTCACACCCAAGCTGCTAATCTAACTCAGTCCTCGTCAAAGTGAGCATGAGATTTTCAGTCCAGCAATAGATACAGTAAAATGTGAAGCCACTAGGGGCTGGTTTAGCTCAGTTGGCTGGACAGCTGGTTCAAGATGCAGAGCAAGGCCAACAGCGCGAGTTCAATTCCCATACTGGCTGAGATTATTCATAGCCCCGTCTTCTCAACCTTGCCCCTCACCTGAGGAGTGGTGATTCTCAGATCAAATCACCATCAGTCAGCTCTGCCCCTGCCCCCCCCCCTCAAAGGGGAAGGCAGCCAATGGTCATCCGGGACTATGGCAACTTTATGTTACTGTTGACGTGGAGATTTCCGATCTTTCACCTGATAAATGCTTTTGAGAAATTTGGTTGAAACAGTTTTTCAACAAAAATCATTTCTTGGTGGTGAACAATGGTCAGTTCACAAATAAAACAACAGAAATTAGCAGCATTCTGTGTCCAAATCAAAGGAGAACAATGAAAAGCCAAATGTGGTGCACACCAACAACATTATTGATATTGGGCAGCACGGTAGCATTGTGGATAACACAATTGCTTCACAGCTCCAGGGTCCCAGGTTCAATTCCTAGCTTGGGCCACTGTCTGTACGGAGTCTGCACATCCTCCCCGTGTGTGCGTGGGTTTCCTCCGGGTGCTCCGGTTTCCTCCCACAGTCCAAAGATGTGCAGGTTAGGTGGATTGGCCATGATAAATTGCCCTTCGTGTCCAAAATTGGCCTTGGGTGGGGTTACTGGGTTGTGGGGATAGGGTGGAGGTGTTGACCTCGGGTAGGGTGCTCTTTCCAAGAGCCGGTGCAGACTCGATGGGCCGAGTGGCCTCCTTCTGCACTGTAAATTCTATGATAATTATTCATGAAGTACAATCCCCTTTGGTCACAAACCTAAGAACACACATTTTACAAACTACAAAAATAAATGAAAAGCAGGTTGATGCATTGGCTGCAAATGTCAAAAGTAGAATCATGAAAGGTAAAACTACAGCATAAAACGTTACTAGTTAAATCTTATTTTGCATGTGACCATTATGATTCCCACTCTCATCCCATTTCTATTCTAACTTCCTAACTGCTTTGGTCTGTTCTTAATAGCCTTTAATACAATTACCTGTTAACTTCAAATCATAACACTTGCACAAAATCTGAAAAATAATCATCAATAAAGTCGTCTTCAATCTAGGACCATGTGTTTGTGCCCTGACAAGCTTTCCATTACTGGCATTATTTAATTCTTCAAAAACCAACATACAAATCTAGGTCTGGTCTGCCATAATTAAGTTTTATTTTTGTGGTTGATATATGTAGCAGCAAATAACAGAAAATAAGGTTAAATTCAGCTTTTATCATAATAAAAACTTTTTTTTTGATTATTCTATTATTCACAAATATAGTATCTAAATAAATCTGCAACCACTAAAAATCAAGATCATTGATGCAATTATTGTACAGAGTTTGGCAATTTAATTGAGTGAATAGCTGAGCATTACAGAGCAGGATAGTTGCAGGTTTGACCCCGCTGAGTTAGTTCATCTTAATTAGCATGACAGTAAGGACACTGAAACAGGCCTTGACGTCCCCATATCTACAGAAAACACTGGGAAAACGCAGCCGCTCTGGCAGGAACTGTGGGGAGAGAAACAATGTTAACGCTTCCATATGTATGGACTCAAAACGATAACTCTGTTTTTCTCGCCACAGATGCTGCCAGACCTGCTGAGTTTTTTTCCAGCTTTTATTTCAGAATTCCAGCACCTGCAGTATTTTATTTTTATATTCCCACATTGCATTTTGGATTGGTTAGGAAGGGCAAACGGGTGAGGGACGAACAGAGATGTGACTGGGGAGAATGGTAGAGTCCACACCCCTTATTGATACACAGTGATTCCTTTTGGAAATCTGCATCTGTGTTTGGCATGTCAGACAGAAAAAAAAAAAAGAGTCTGAACAAAGTAGATTGGGAGAAACTCTGTTCCAACTCATGAAAGGATCAAGAATAAGAGGGTACAGATTTAAAGTAATTGGCAAAAGTAGCAAAAGCATGAGGCAAACCTTTTTCCATGCAGCAAGTGGTTATCGGCTTCAAAGCATTCAATTGCCTTTGCTGAAAAATAATGCACAGGGCCACGGGAGAAGGTGGGAGAATGGCACAAGATGAATTGCTCATTCACGACGGGCCTCCTTCTGTGCTGAAGAATTCATTCTGTGATTCGTTCACAAGATCATTAAACACGAGTAAAATCATTCATTCCATCTTAGAGTAATCCATTTAGCAAGTCACCAAAATTCCCCCCACTGCAGCATAAAATTACTTCTCAAGTGATTTCAAGTGTTTCACCTCCACTACTTTACCTCGGAGTCCATTTCAGTGGCACTGATCCACTCTATGTGAATAACTTCCTGATACCAGCTCTAATCTTGCTTGAATGATGTCCTATTTGTACAATTTAAAATTGTGTTGAATTTTGTTTACTCTCTGAAAGGATATTTTTCATTGCTTTTTCATTTTTCTTTTAACAAATGCAGGCAGACAATGTCAAAAAGAGTGAGATTATGTATTTATATTTGTTAAAAGTAAATAAACGGTGGTAACTACACTTTGAATAGAATTAGGTTACCTATTGAGGAAGATCAAAGAGATTGGGATGCCAATTCACAG
The DNA here is from genome assembly GCF_902713615.1 of Scyliorhinus canicula. Lineage (NCBI taxonomy): Eukaryota > Metazoa > Chordata > Chondrichthyes > Carcharhiniformes > Scyliorhinidae > Scyliorhinus > Scyliorhinus canicula. The sequence continues at coordinate 53,768,921 of NC_052148.1, forward strand.
GAGATTATTAAAAGGCAGGACCTTAGAACCGTAAAAAGCGCTATTAGAATTTTAGGTCTATCACAAAGAGGTATATATGGATTAATAACAATGAGCCTATCTAATGCCGTCAATGGAACTCAGTGAACATAGTGTGTTCCAAACTATAAGAAAACACTGCAGCTTTGGAAAAGGTACAATGCTCATTAACTGGAATGATGTTGGGTATGAGAAAATACAAAGATTTTCATTAGAATGATGCAGCTTATAGTACAATTTGATATAATGGGGAAGAGGAGGTTAATGAAAGATAATTCTTTCCAGCATCTGAGGGGTGTACAAAAGGAAGCACAGAACAAGGAACTATAGATACCAGATTGCATGCAAGAGCTTGAGAACAGAAAACTAAAGAAACCTCATCACAGGGAATTGTGAAGCTATGGAATTTCCCTCCAGGGTTCGTGGTTGAGGCATAAGTTAGGTCAAAATTCATGAATAGATTGGGTTTGTGGATGAAAGGAAGGGGTACAAAGGGTTATTGGAACACAATTTGTAAAATGTGATTAGGACCATTTGCCTCTGCAGAAGGTAAACAAAAATTGGTTGGACCTGATGACTAGTTTCCATGATGTAACGTGTTATTTCTTTCACAAGTCTACATAGTTTTATCAGACTTTCCCCATGCTGGGGACGGCACAATGGCACATTGGTTAGCATTGCTGCATCACAGTGCCAGGGATCCAGCCTCGGGTGACGGTCTACGTGGAGTCTGCACGTTCTCCCAGCGTTTGCGTGGGTTTCCTCCGGGTGCTCCGGTTTCATCCCACAGTCCAAAAGATGTGTGAGTTAGGTGGATTGTTAATTTTTTTAAAAATCTTTTAAATAATCTTTATTGTCACAAGTAGGCTTACATTAACACTGTAATGAAGTTATTATGAAAATCCCCAAGTTGCCACACTCCAGTGCCTGTTCAGGAACACAGAGAATTCAGAATGTCCAAATTATCTAACAGCATGTCTTTCAGGACTTGTGGGAGGAAACCAGAGCACCCGGAGTAAACCCACGCAGACATGGGGAGACCGTGCAAACTCCGCACAGACAGTGAACCAAGCCGGAAATCAAACCTGGGACCCTGGCGCTGTGAAGCAACAGTGCTACCCCACTGTGCTACCGTGCCGCTACATTGCACTTAATATCCAGAGATATTCAGGTTAGGTTATGAGATTACGGGGTGGATATTTGTAAATGGGCAGAGTGCTCAATCGCAGGGTCATGCAGACTCAATGGGCCAAATGACCTCCTTCTGCACCTTAGGGATTTTATTCTATGATTCTATGCTGAGTTTGAATTAAATGCAGCACGTACTGACAAGAAGCTGCTCATAAACTTTGCTTTGAAGTTCAACAGGATTAATTTGGCAAGTACAATCTCCAGTGTGCCACTGCACCACACAGTAAAGTCAATTTCAATTCCAGCTCTGCGAGGAATTTCTCAGCCCAATCAGCAGCACAGTTGCGACAACTGGCCTCAACACCACAAATCTCAACATCCAATAGTTTGCTTATCTTCGCTATCTTGGGCTATTTAGCACAGTGGGCTAAACAGCTGGCTTGTAATGCAGAACAATGCCAGCAGCGCAGGTTCAATTCCCATACCAGCCTCCCTGAACAGGCGTTGGAATGTGGTGACTAGGGGCTTTTCACAGTAACTTCATTGAAGCCTACTTGTGACAATAAGTGATTATTATTATTATTGTAGAACTGCCTTCAGGAGGAGATTTGGAATTCAAAAGTGTTCAAGCAAGCAACGTCTAACCAAAGTTCATTAATAAAATTATTGAATTGCTCGTCTGCAGACCAGCTCGAGGTACCACATATTTCATTGAAAAAGACTGTCTGAATCATTCCATTCTTCGGATGTACAGTAAGCATTGGCAGAAAACGATGATCTGATCAGAGGCATTAAATGGATTGATTTAAGTGAATGTGAATTTTGATCTAAATCAAGTAAAATTGTCAGCATTCATTTTAAAATAAGACAATACAACTGAATCTCATTTTCAAAAGCACACATTCTGTAAAGATAATTAAGCCATGGTTGAATTTTTTGGTTTATGCATTAGAACAAAGAACAAAGAACAATGCAGCATAGGAACAGGCCCTTTGGCCCTCCAAGCCTGCACCGATCACATGTCCTATTTAGACCAACCACATATCCTTCTATACCCCATCTGTTCAGGTGCCTATCCAGATAAGTCTTAAAGCTCGCTAACGTATCTGCCTCAACCAACTCACTTGGCAGTGTATTCCAGGCCACCACCATCCATTGTGTAAAAAACTTCCCCGCACATCTCCACTGAACCTTTCCCCCCTCACCTTGAACTTGTGCCCCCTTTTTTTTTCATTTCCGCCCTGGGAAAAAGCCTCCAACTGTTCACCCTATCTGTACCCCCGATAATTTTACTATCTTCTATCAGGTTGCCCCTCAGCCTCCGTCTTTCTAGGGAGAACAATGCCAGTTTATTCAATCTCGCCTCATTTTTAAAAAATAAATTTAGAGTACCCAATTATGTTTTTTCCAATTAAGGGGCAATTAATGTGGCCAATCCACTTAACATGCACATCTTTGGGTTGTGGGGGTGAAACCCACACAGATGCGGGGAGAATGTGCAAACTCCACACGGACAGTGGCCCAGGGCCGGCATTCAAACCCGGGTCCTCAGTGCCGTAGTCCAGTGCTAACCACTGTGCCACGTGCCACCCTGCAATCTCTCCTCAGAGCTAATACCCTCTTCCAGGCAACAGCCTGGTAAACCTTGTCTGTACTCTTTCCAATGCCTCCACATCCTTCTGGTAGTGTGGCGACCAGAATTGGACACAGTATTCCAAATGTGGCCTAACCAACATTCTATATAGCTGTAACATAATTTTTGAACTTCTATACTCCTTACCCTGTCCCATGAAGGCAAGCATGCCGTATGCTTTCTTTACCACTATTTCCACTAATGCTGCCACTTTTACCGAGTATGAAAAAGATTCTGAATAGGAAATAATTTTCTCCCTCCTTTTAGAATTTTTTAGAACAGTACAGCACAGAACAGGCCCTTCGGCCCTCGATGTTGTGCCGAGCAATGATCACCCTACTCAAACTCACGTATCCACCCTATACCCGTAACCCAACAACTCCCCCTTAACCTTACTTTTTAGGACACTACGGGCAATTTAGCATGGCCAATCCACCTAACCCGCACATCTTTGGACTGTGGGAGGAAACCGGAGCACCCGGAGGAAACCCACGCACACACGGGGAGGACGTGCAGACTCCGCACAGACAGTGACCCAGCCGGGAACCGAACCTGGGACCCTGGAGCTGTGAAGCATTGATGCTAACCACTATGCTACCGTGCTGCCCTTTTGCTTTTTTAGTTACCCCAGGCCTCCAGCAATGTTTGCTTTCTTTGCTTTGGCCTATCCAATGTACCAGAACGGCGCTGGGCATTGTGACGAAGGTAAAAATATTTTGCTCGTCGTCCAATTTGATCTGGCTGCAGCCTTTGACATAGTGTTGTTCATCGCACCAACCTCGCCAAGTGCCTTTTCATCTTTGTCCAGCTGATTGGGACTGGTCTCAGCTGGTTCCACCCTGACCTAACAAATCATAACCAGAGATTTCCAGACAGTTACCTCGCGTTACCCAAGGGTCTAACGTCAACCCCCCCCCCCCCTCCTATTTCTCATCTACATGCTGCCCCTCAGCAACATCATTCAAAAATAAAGTTTCCACACGTTTACTGACAACGTTCTCATCACGTCTTATCTTGACACTTCCACTGTCTCTAAATTGTCAGGCTATTTTGCCTGCCATCCAGTGTTGGATGGGCAGAAATTTCCTCCAGTTAAATATTTACTTCCTCTACAAATTCTGTTTCATCATCACCAATTCCATCCCTCTTCCTTGCACCCGACTGACCCATGCGAACAACACACAATCCTGACTTGGGAACGATATCGCTCTAACGCATTATGCAAGCATATTTCACCACAAGTCCAGGTGCCATTCTCTCGAGACTGCAGAGGCTTGAAATCAAACCATGAGCTAGAAGCAGGGTTTAATACAAGAGAAAGGTGTCTCAAGAAAGACATAGGCCTTAGTGTGAACTTCAAGCTAAAGGCTCAGTTTGATAAGAACTAAAGTGACTACAGCAGTGTCCTTCAAACTTTTTTTCGGGGACCCATTTTTACCCACCAGCCAACATTCGGGACCCGACCCGGCCAACCTTCACGACCCATGCTGGCCAACCTTCGCGACCCACCATTTTCGCTCACCTTGTTTGCTGCTGACAAAAATGGAGGAAATGGTTTTGGGTCCCTTTGGCCCTCGTACACGCTCCTCCAATGGAACCTGTTGGATGAAGGTGAAGCCTTCCGGTGCCGGAAAGTATGGAGTCTCCATCTGTCCAAAGTTCTGCATTTTTTTTAAACTGTAAAATTTTATCAAATAAAACCCCCTCGAATTTGTAAAACAAAATTTTTTTAAAAATGAATAAAATAAATGAAAAAAATAAAAATTAAATGAAATGAATAAAATGAATAAAACCCCCACCAAACCTGTAAAAGAAAAAGCTAAATGTTCACGTACATTTTGAAGGCTGCTTGCAGCCGCCGTTATTAACAGCCGGCTGTTGCGCACAGATTTGCGCGATCGGGAGCGCTGCGACGATGGCTCCGCGACCCTCCCGACACCTGCCCGCGACTCACCCGTGGGTCGCACCCCCGGGTTTGACAATGCCTGCTCTACAGAAGTCCTGCTGCCTGTGAGTACCATACTAAATGATTGACTCTGCAAAGAAGACTTTTACCAGCTGCAAAACAAGGACTTTGACCAACCAGTGTGCTGTGAGGAAAGTGTGCGAGAGAATTAATATTGGAAGCAAAGACTCTCCTATTTTGCCTTCATCATTATTATTTTCAACCCCACCCTGTGTTTGCCGGTCTGCTGTGTGTGTGTGCGCAGTGGGGTGGGACAGTAAAAAGGGGTAAGTTAGCTTGCTTGTTATTCAGTTGCATTTACTGCATATTTCATCATTATTTGTGTTATAAATAAACAGTAATTGTGTTTCTACTTACCAACCTGGCGACTAATTATAGGGCAGCCAAGGGCCAAAGGCTTGAGGAATTTTAACAAGAATTATTGGATAATTCACTTGTGTTGTGACTCTGGGGTACGTGGGGCTGGAATTGACCATGCACTAGCACAGGGTGTCATAACACAGCGTGTGCAGGAGTCACTCACAAGAGACAGCGTGCATGTGCATGCACAACAGAGATGTTTGCACGTGCATACAAATTTTTGCGGACACACCCACAAGAGAGAGAGAGACAGTGTGTGCACACAAGAGAGTATTCACTTGTGAGAGTGCATGTGTATGCGAGAGTATGATGGTGTGTGCGTGCCCGCAAGAGCACGAATGAGCGAGCGAGTCAGTCTTACCCCGAGTCTCAATGTATCTCACTTACTCTCATCACTACACACAAAAGCATACAATGAACACTCCGAGACTGGGAGTGAGCCTGGCGCACACAAACATGCATGCACACGTGCATACTTGTTGTGCGGAACTCATCTGGCTTGAATTTGCTCATCGGCCCCTTGAGGGAAAGAAAAAATGCAAATTCCCCCTCCACCCTGCCCACAAACACAAAGGTTGGACATGGCTGTTTAAAACCAAGTTCCTGTCATCCATACTGGACAGTCAGGGCTTTGGATCTGACAGGCTGGCTTAAAATAAAAACCCAGAAATTTCAGGCGGAGTTCAGATTTATTCAAAGCCAGTCTGTCAGGTCAATTTTAATCGTTGCTGCACCAAGGAACTTAAAAACTTGAATTAGGAGGGCGAAAAGGGGCCATGAAATGTCATTAACGAACATGTTCAAGAAGAATCCCACGGTTTTTATGCAAACCTATGGGTAGCAAGAGAAAGTGTAGGCCCGTTCAAGGACAACGGGGGGAGGTTGTGCATGGAACCACAGGAAGTGGGTGAAATCCTCAATGAGCACATTGTATCGGTATTCACCAGGGAGAAGGATATGACGGATGCTGAGGTCAGGGATAGATGTGTGAACGTTCTTCAGAACATCAATATATCAAAGAAGGAAGTGTTGGGTATCCCAAATTGAATTAAGGTAGACAAGTTCCCAGGCCGGATGGGCTCTATTCCAGGTTACTGCAAGGCAAGGGGAGAAATAGCTGGGGCCTTAACAGATATCTTCACATCCTCTTTGACAACAGGTGAGGTTCCAGAGAGACTATCCAATGTTGTTCCCTTCTTTAGGGAAGGAAGGAGGGATAATCCAGCAAATTATAGGCCAGTGAGCCTGACATCAGTGATGGGGACGCTTTTGGAAAAGATATTGAGGGACAGGATATTTGGAGGAAAATGGACTAGTTAGTGACAGGCAGCATGTTTTTTGTGGAGATGGTCATGCCTGATCAACTCCATTGAGTCTTTTGAGGAGGTGACAGAGACAATTGATGTGGGAAGGGCTGTGAGTAGTTTATATGGACTTTAGTAAGGCGTTTGACAAGGTCCCACATGGCAGCATGGTACAAAATCTAAAATCGCATGGGAATCAGGGTGGGCTGGATAGATGGATATAGAACTGGCTTGGTTACAGAAGACAGAGAGTATCTGTGGAAGGGTGTTTTTCAGAATGGCGATCTGTCACTAGTGGTGTTCTTCAAGGACCAGTGCTGGGACCTCTGTTGTTTGTCGTATACATAATGATCGGGTGGAAAATGTGGGTGGTCTGATTAGTAAATCTGCGGATGACACAAAGATTGGCGGAGTCCTGATAGTGCCAAGGGTTGTCAGAGGATACAACAGGATATAGGCAGATTGGGGACTTAGGCACAGAAATGGCAGATGGAGTTGAATCCGGACAAATGCAAGGTGATGCATTTTGGAGGATGAAATCTAGGTATTAATTATGCTGTAAATAGCAGAACCCAGAACATTAACATACAGAGGGATCTGGGTGTGCAGGTCCACAGTTCCCTAAGAGTGGCGACACAGGTGGCCAAGAAGGTATATGGTATGCTTGCCTTCATCAACCGGACCACTGAGTACAGGAGGTGGAAAATCATGTTGCAGCTATATAAAACCTTGGTTAGGCTGCATTTGAAGGATCGCGTGCAGTTCTAGTCACCACATTGTCAGAAGGACATGGAAGTTTTGGAGAGAGTGCAAAGAAGGTTCACCAGGATTTGCTGGTCTCGAGTGTGTTGGCTATGAGGAGAGGTTGAATAAACTAGGATTGTTTTCACTGGAAAAACGGAGGCTGAGGGAAAACCTGATAGAGGTCTACAAAATTATGAGAGGCATAGACAGGGTGGATAGTCAGAGGCTTTTTCCAAGGGCGGAAGTGTCAAGTACAAGGGGGCACAGGTTCAATATGAGAGAAGGAACGTTTAAGGGAGATATGCGAGGTACGTTTTTCACGCAGAGTGGTGCGTGCTGGAACGCACTGCCAGAGGATGTGGTGGAAGCAGGCACATTTGCAACATTTAACAGGCATCTAGATGGGTACTTAAATAGGGAGGAAGTAGAGGGATATGGACCGAGTAAGGGCGGAAGATTATTTTTTAAAGTTAGGGTATCATGATTGGCACAGGCTTCGAGGGCCGAAGGGCCTGTTCCTGTTGGAGGGTTGGGGAAATTGGAAGGGCAGTGAGGGGTGAGGAGTTGGGCAGCTGATTGGGGGAGGTTATTGTAGGGTGGGATGAGAAAGAAGTTGATGGTAGTGGGGGCACAAAATCTTTTAATTAAAGCATAGTTTTACTGACTTCTGAGGACTCAAATGATTAATTCATGACAAAACAACGTCAAAGTAGATTTCAAAAAGATGTGGGCAAAACATTTCCTTCAAGCTCCAGCACCTCAAAATTTGGCACTACACTCCTGGAAAGAGGGAAGTGAAGAATTCCTTTCTGTCAAAAGGATAATTATGGAATGCGAGAAGAAAAGTATATTGAAATAAATGTGTTCAACAGCAGCAAAATCGATGAGACCAGAAGCTTTTTAGCACCCGAGGCACTCACAATTTGATATCAGAACTGAGCAAGACTAGAAGTGTCAGCCGGGATATTGGGGGTGCGCGGGTTGGTGGTTAGAAGAGAAGCCAAGTGTAGTTGCAGAAGGAGATTTCTTTCTTGAGGCAACATTTATAGCAGGACAAAAACATTTGGGAATTGATGAGTGAGTGTGTGCGTGCGCCTGGGGGGACTGGTGGAGGACATGGGAATAACAAGATCAGAGCTGACATCAACTCTTGTACCAAGCGGTCTGTTCAGTCACTTTGGAATACATGCAACAATTAACTTTCTGTCAAGAATTATGAATTTGAAATTGATCTTCTTCCGCGAAGCAATCCTTCACTACCATTCTATGGTACAAATTTGTAATAACTTTACTGTTGTGTAGGCAAAAGATAGTAGCAGGATACAAACCAACTGCTGGTGATTTCTGATATATGGTCATAAGTATGACGGAAAGCTTACATAGTCCTCGGAGTATCCAAGATTGAATCACAGCCTGGAGACCCTAAGTGATAGTTATCCACTACAAGGAATAAAGCTTTTTAAATGAAAAGGTGATTGGAAGCAATCCACACACGCAATATATAGCTTTGTATTGGTATTAATATGGTATGGTGACGTTTTCTTGTTAGTGTGATATGTGGAATGTTACATAGTTGATTTTCAAATTTTAGTTACTATATTCTCAAAAAGAATACACAGTCCAATAAATGAGGGGCAGCAGTTATGACAGACCCATTTAGCTAATAGTTTCTTAAAATGAGTACAGGGCTCAGCCAAAATGTTAAACTCTTTAACTCAGAAAAATAGACCAAGTAACATTGCCTCCTGTTGTTGGCCACAAGGCAGCACGGTAGCATGGTGGTTAGCGCAATTGCTACACAGCTCCAGGATCCCATGTTCGATTCCTGGCTTGGGTCACTGTGCGGAGTCTGCACGTTCTCCCCATGTGTGCGTGGGTTTCCTCCGGGTGTTCCGGTTTCCTCCCACAGTCCAAAGATGTGCAGGTTAGGTGGATTGGTCATGCTAAATTGCCCTTAGTGTTGGGTCGGGTTATGGGGAGAGGGGGGAGTTGTGGGCTTGGGTAGGGTGCTCTTTCAAAGAGCCAGTGCAGACCCGATGGGCTGAATGGCCTCATTCTGCACTGTAAATTCTATGATCTATGAGAATTTTGATTAGTGTTGCAAGTGGCAAAGAGAAAGTGTGAGCAGTTTAAATATCCATTCAACCACTAGAATGTTATCATCCTTTATGTCAACACAGCTTTTCCCAATTCTTAAGAGGTTTTCTCTCCAAATTTGCACTTAGACTTCTTCTCTCCCTGCAGCCTTATCACAGTGAGTGATTTCAAATTCAACATTCTTTAATTTATTGTCACATGTATTAGTATACAGCGAAAAGTATGGTTTCTGTCATGCTGTGCAAACAATGCATACCGTACATAGGGAAGGAAGGAGTCTGCAGAATATAATGTTACAGTTATAGCAAGGTGTAGAGAAAAGATCAACTTAATATGAGGTAGGTCCATTTAAATGTTTGATGGCAGTAGGGAAGAAGCTGTTCTTGAGTCGGTTGGTACGTGACCTCAAACTTTGGTATCTTTTTCCTGACGGAAGAAGGTGGAAGAGTTTATGTCCGGGTGCATGGTGTCCTTAATTATGCTGGCTGCCTTCCGAGGCAGCGGGAATTATAGATAGAGTCAATGGATGGTAGGCTGGTTTGCATGATGGACTGGGCTACATTAACGACCTTTTGTAGTTTCCTGTGGTCTTGGGCAGAGCAGGATCCATACCAACCTGTGATACAACCAGAAAAAATGCTTTCTATGGTGCATCTGTAGAAGTTGGTGAGAGTCGTAGCTGACATGCCAAATTCTTCTGAGAAAGTAGAGTCGTTGGTGGACTTTCTTAACTATAGTGTCGGCATGGGGGGACCAGGACAGGCTGTTGGTGATCTGTACACCTAAAAACCTGAAGCTCTCAACCCTTTCTACTTTGTTCCCATTGATGTAGACAGGGGCATGTTCTCCATTACGCTTCCTGAAGTCAATAACAATCTCCTTCATTTTGTTGACATTGACAGAGAGATTATTGTCGTTGCACCAGTTCACCAGATTCTCTATCTCATTCCTGTACTATGTCTCGTCATTGTTTGAAATCCGACCCACTACGGTGGTGGCATCAGCAAATTTGAAAATTGAGTTGGAGGGGAATTTGGCCACATAGTCATAGGTGTATAAGGAGTATAGTAGGGGGCTGAGGGCACAGCCTTGTGGGGCACCGGTGTTGAGGATGATCGTGGAGGAAGTGTTGTTGCTTATCTTTACTGATTGCGGCCTGTGGTTTAGAAAGTTAAGGATCCAGTCGCAGAGGGAGGAGCCGAGGCCAAGGCCACAGAGTTTGGAGATGTGTTTCGTAGGAATGATGGTGTTGAAGCCTGAGCTGCAGTCGATAAATAGGAGTCTGACATAGGTGTCTTTGTTATCTAGGTGTTCCAGGGTAGAGTACAGGGCCATGGAGATGGCGCCTGCTGTGGACCTGTTGCTGCGGTAAGCAAACTGTAGTGGATCAAGGCAGTCCGGGAGGCTGGAGTTGATTTGTGCCATGACTAACGTTTCGAAGCACTTCATGATGATGGATGTCAGAGCCACTGGGCGATAGTCATTAAGGCACGCTGTTTGACTTTTTTTTGGTGCAGGGATGATGGTCATCTTCTTGAAACAGATAGGGACCTCAGATTGTTGTAAAGACAGCTTAAAGATGTCTGCTCAGTATCTGAAGCAAGACTGACACAGATTCAGATCAGTACTTCAGCTGTAAAGATTATTATCGAAAATATAATGCTCCAAAGGCTTGCATGTTCTGAAGTAAAACATACTTTACAAAACATACATTTTCAAAATTTAGGCAGGGACATTTTGAATACATTATGTGGAGAATGTTGCTCAAAATGCTGTTAGCAATTTCAATCAATCCTTTATTCCAATTAAGGTTTCATTAGATAATAACATACAGCAGGATCCTGATCTAATGTTAGAGTTGAACTCACTCCCGTGTATTTTACAACATTGTTCATGGGTCGCATTTAATTCTGTTACACTCCTGGTAAACAATGTGACTTAAACTGAGTGGGCACGTGTCATTGAAATTAATCCATTTTGAGCATTCTGTAGCATTGTAAACTGATGTTGGTCCTAAACCTGATAATTGGTTAATAACACTGTATGGAGCAGATGGAGGGAATATATCATGTCAAGAACAAGTGCAGATTTTAAAACCAGCCAGATCTTTAAAAAGTGCCTTTGTTGTTTCAATATTACCAGCAGATTATAAAAGGCAGAAATCTGGAAGAAACACTGCCTAATCTGTCTGTGTTTCTCTTGTAATCCACGCAAATCATTTTCTTAATATCAGATTACTCATGTAATCCTCCACATGAACAGACAGGCAATGTTGGGTATTACACATGTAATAAATGTGAGAAACAAGTACTGCTATAACAGAATGCAAGGAGCACAAATGATATATCCATTTTCAATACAACCAGAAATGTGGCAGATCTATTAAATACAAGATGTGGAGATGCCGGCGTTGGACTGGGGTGAGCACAGTAAGAAGTCTTACAACACCAGGTTAAAGTCCAACAGGTTTGTTTCAAACACGAGCTTTCGGAGCGCAGCTCCTTCCTCAGGTGAATGAAGATATATGTTCCAGAAACATATATACAGACAAAGTCAAAGATGCCAGACAATGCTTTGAATCCGAGCATTTGCGGGTAATCAAATCTTTACAGATCCAGAGATAGGAGTAACCCAGGTTAAAGAGGTGTGAATTGTCTCAAGACAGGACAGTTGGTAGGATTTTGCAAGTCCAGGCCAGCTGGTGGGGGGTGAATGTAATGCGACATGAATCCAAGATCCCGGTTGAGGCCGATTATAGCCAAGTTCTGCACGCTTGAGTGCGGCCTCAACCGGGATCTTTGACTTTGTCTATATATATGTTTCTGGAACATATCTCTTCATTCACCCAAGGAAGGAGCAGTGCTCCGAAAGCTCGTGTTTGAAACAAACGTGTTGGACTTTAACCTGGTGTTGTAAGACTTCTTACTGTATTAAATACAAAACCATTGCAAATCAGAATCTCCAAAACCATTTAGGAACTAATCCCCATTGTACAATATTTCTTGGCATTTCAAAGTCATGCATGGTAGCACAAGTGGTTAGCACTGTTGTTCACAGCACCAGGGTCCCAGGTTCGATTCCTGGCTTGGATCAATGTCTGTGCGGACTCTGCGCTTTCTCCCTGTGTCTGAGTGAGTTTCCTCCGGGTTCCTCCCACAAGTCCCGAAAGACGTGCTGTTGGGTAATTTGGACATTCCGAATTCTCCCTCCGTGTACACCCAAACAGGTGCCAGAATGTGGCAATTAGGGGCTTTTCACAGTAACTTCTTTGCAATGTTAATGTCAACCTACTTGCGACAATAAAGATTATTATTATTTCTTAGTTTTAAACTTTCAAAGTTAATAGCCTGGTAGAGGCCAGAGGGAATTTGTGTACAAGTACTTTCCATAGAGTATATAAGTCGTTAAGATATAACACACTGGTTTAGTATTAGTACCAGTACATCTATAAATGAAGATAAAAGCTAAATATTGTGGATGCTGGAAATTGGAAATAAAACAGAAAATGCTGGAAAAGCTCAATAGGTCTGGCAGCATCTGTGAAGAGAGAAACAGAATTAACATTTTTAGAGTCCATATGACTCTTCTTCAAAGCAAAAGAGAGGGAAAAATGTGATGGACGTTATACTATTTAAGACAAGGTGGAGTAGGTGGAGCGAAGTAAGAGGGTTAGGGATAAGTGAGACCTGGGAGAGATTGGACAAAGATGTTTTGGGCACAAGAGAAAGAAAATGTTGATGGTGTTTTTAAGGGCTAAAGAAGGTGACGATAGTGGCATAAAGGTAACATTTCAGAATGTGTTAATAGCAGAACAAATGTCATCAGCAAAGTGGAAGTGAGCCACAATCATATCAGCCATGATCTTATGGAATGGCAGAGGAGGCTCAAGGGACTGACTGGTCTATCCATGCTCCCATTCGTCCTCATGATATATTAATTACAGCTAGTTTATCTCATATGACACTAATCACAAACAAAAGTCAATCTTTTCCTGTAATTTTTCTCTATTAACTCCACTTTCTGACTCGGTTGCTGTGCACTCTGCTGTTCTACCAATTTATTCAACGTTTTCATAAATGCAATGATCTTAAGGGGGAAGGGGAGCAGCCCCAAGTCGTAGTCCACATTGGCACTAACGACATAGGTAGGAAAGGGGACAAGGATGTCAGGCAGGCCTTTAGGGAGCTAGGATGGAAGCTCAGAGTGAGAACAAACAGAGTTGTTATCTCTGGGATGTTGCCCGTGCCACGTGATAGTGAGATGAGGAATAGGGAGAGAGAGCAATTAAACACGTGGCTACAGGGATGGTGCAGGCGGGAGGGATTCAGATTTCTGGATAACTGGGGCTCTTTCTGGGGAAGGTGGGGCCTCTATAGACAGGATGGTCTACATCTGAACCTGAGGGGCACCAATATCCTGGGGGGGAGATTTGTTAGTACTCTTTGGGGGGGTTTAAACTAATTCAGCAGGGGCATGGGAACCTGGATTGTAGTTTTGGGGTGCGGGAGATTGAGAGTATAGAGGTCAGGAGCACAGATTTGACTTCGCAGGAGGGTGCCAGTGTTCAGGTAGGTGGTTTGAAGTATGTCTACTTCAATGCCAGGAGTATACAAAATAAGGTAGGGGAACTGGCAGCATGGGTTGGTACCTGGGACTTCGATGTTGTGGCCATTTCAGAGACATGGATAGAGCAGGGACAGGAATGGTTGTTGCAGGTTCCGGGGTTCAGGTGTTTTAGTAAGGTCAGAGAAGGGGGCAAAAGAGGGGGAGGTGTGGCGCTGCTAGTCAAGGACAGTATTACGGTGGCAGAAAGGATGCAAGATGGGGACTCTTCTTCCGAGGTAGTATGGGCTGAGGTAAGAAACAGGAAAGAAGAGGTCACCCTGCTGGGAGTTTTCTATAGGCCACCTAATAGTTCTAGAGATGTAGAGGAAGGGATGGCGAAGATGATTCTGGAAAAGAGCGAAAGTAACAGGGTAGTTGTTATGGGAGACTTTAACTTTCCAAATATTGACTGGAAAAGATATAGTTCGAGTACATTAGATGGGTCGTTCTTTGTACAATGTGTGCAGGAGGGTTTCCTGACACAATATGTTGACAGGCCAACAAGAGGTGAGGCCACATTGGATTTGGTTTTGGGTAATGAACCAGGCCAGCTGTTAGATCTGGAGGTAGGTGAACACTTTGGAGACAGTGACCACAATTCGGTGACCTTTACATTAGTGATGGAAAGGGATAAGTATACCCCGCAGGGCAAGAGTTATAGCTGGGAGAAGGGCAATTATGATTCCATTAAACATGACTTAGGATGTGTAGGTTGGAGAAGTAGGCTGCAAGGGTTGGGCACACTGGATATGTGGAGCTTGTTCAAGGAACAGCTATTGCGTGTTCTTGATCAGTACGTACCAGTCAGGCAGGGAGGAAGGGGTCGAGCGAGGGAACCGTGGTTTACCAAAGAAGTGGAATCTCTTGTTAAGAGGAAAAAGGAGGCCTATGTGAAGATGAAGCGTGAAGTTTCAGTTGGGGCGCTTGATAGTTACAGGGAAGCGAGGAAGGATCTAAAGAGAGAGCTAAGACGAGCAAGGAAGGGACACGAGAAGTCATTGGCAGGTAGAATCAAGGAAAACCCAAAAGCTTTCTATAGGTATGTCAGGAATAAAAGAATGACTAGGGTAAGAGTAAAGCCAGTCAAGGACAGTGATGGGAAGTTGTGTGTGGAGGCTGAGGAGATAAGCGAGATACTAAATGAATACTTTTCGTCAGTATTCACTCAGGAAAAAGATAATGTTGTGGAGGAGAATGCTGAGACCCAGGCTATTAGAATAGATGGCACTGAGGTGCGTAGGGAAGAAGTGTTGGCAATTCTGGACAAGGTGAAAATAGATAAGTCCCCGGGGCCTGATGGGATTTATCCTAGGATTCTCTGGGAAGCCAGGGAAGAGATTGCTGAGCCTTTAGCTTTGATTTTTATGTCATCATTGGCTACAGGATTAGTGCCAGAGGACTGGAGGATAGCAAATGTGGTCCCTTTGTTCAAGAAGGGGAGTAGAGATAACCCCGGTAAATATAGGCCGGTGAGCCTAATGTCTGTTGTGGGTAAAGTCTTGGAGAGGATTATAAAAGATACGATTTATAATCATCTAGATAGGAATAATATGATTAGGGATAGTCAGCATGGTTTTGTGAAGGGTAGGTCATGCCTCACAAACCTTATCGAGTTCTTTGAGAAGATGACTGAACAGGTAGACGAGGGTAGAGCAGTTGATGTGGTGTATATGGATTTCAGTAAAGCGTTTGATAAGGTTCCCCACGGTCGGCTATTGCAGAAAATACGGAGGCTGGGGATTGAGGGTGATTTAGAGATGTGGATCAGAAATTGGCTAGTTGAAAGAAGACAGAGAGTGGTGGTTGATGGGAAATGTTCAGAATGGAGTTCAGTTACGAGTGGCGTACCACAAGGATCTGTTCTGGGGCCGTTGCGGTTTGTCATTTTTATAAATGACCTAGAGGAGGGCGCAGAAGGATGGGTGAGTAAATTTGCAGACGACATTAAAGTCGGTGGAGTTGTAGACAGTGCGGAAGGATGTTGCAGGTTACAGAGGGACATAGATAAGCTGCAGAGCTGGGCTGAGAGGTGGCAAATGGAGTTTAATGTGGAGAAGTGTAAGGTGATTCACTTTGGAAAGAATAACAGGAATGCGGAATATTTGGCTAATGGTAAAATTCTTGGTAGTGTGGATGAGCAGAGGGATCTCGGTGTCCATGTACATAGATCCCTGAAAGTTGCCACCCTGGTTGATAGGGTTGTGAAGAAGGCCTATGGTGTGTTGGCCTTTATTGGTAGAGGGATTGAGTTCCGGAGCCATGAGGTCATGTTGCAGTTGTACAAAACTCTTGTACGGCCGCATTTGGAGTATTGCGTACAGTTCTGGTCGCCTCATTATAGGAAGGACGTGGAAGCTTTGGAGCAGGTGCAGAGGAGATTTACCAGGATGTTGCCTGGTATGGAGGGAAAATCTTATGAGGAAAGGCTGATGGGCGTGAGGTTGTTTTCGTTAAAGAGAAGGTTAAGAGGTGACTTAATAGAGGCATACAAAATGATCAGAGGGTTAGATAGGGTGGACAGTGAGAGCCTTCTCCAGCGGATGGAGGTGGCTAGCACGAGGGGACATAGCCTTAAATTGAGGGGTAATAGATATAGGACAGAGGTCAGAGGTGGATTTTTTACGCAAAGAGTGGTGAGGCCGTGGAATGCCCTACCTGCAACAGTAGTGAACTCGCCAACATTGAGGGCATTTAAAAGTTTATTGGATAAGCATATGGATGATAATGGGATAGTGTAGGTTAGATGGCCTTTAGTTTTTGGACTTCCCATGTCGGTGCAACATCGAGGGCCGAAGGGCCTGTACTGCGCTGTATCGTTCTAGGTTCTATGTTCTCTGCCTCAACCACTCCCTGTAACAAAGCATTCTGTACCACCATGAAGATCTGCACAAATGTTTGACCTCTTCTCACTGTGTCAGAATTTTAAAATGTCACCATTTACTCCCCAACCAGGGAAAAACATTTCCTGTTCACTCTTTCAAAACCTTTCATCATTTTACAAGTCTCTGGGAACGCCCTCTCAGACTTCTCTGGCTCGGTAGAAACCGTTCCAGTATCTCACTCAAGTTTGTTCTAGCTAGAATTTTCACACTTCACATCATCATGGTGAACTCTCCTGAAAGATTTTCGTTCCATCTATTCATTCTCTGGCCCGCCTCCCCAAAACCTTCTTTGGGTCTTCGACAGTTCTCTTTGCTGGATACTTAATTTTGTTTTTGACTTCAATATCTTGTTCTGTACCATGATTTTAACAGGCAACATGTACTTGATTCAGGTGTCAATAGGCTACAGGAATCCTCGTGAGTGTGCAAGGAAGAGGAACTGGGATATCAACAAAGCCGCACAGAAGACTCATTTGTTACTGTGTGGTAATTCGTTGTCCTTTCATTTGTGGTAACTGGCTGTTCACTTACTGCCTTTTGGTTCGTATAACATTTAATAGCGAGTTAAATTAGTTTGAGACATGGTGCAAAATTATTTTCTTTTCAAACACATCATTTTTGATAAGCTCAAAATGGCTCATTCGCTAAAAAGCGCCAGTTTATCA
Source organism: Scyliorhinus canicula (assembly GCF_902713615.1). NCBI lineage: Eukaryota > Metazoa > Chordata > Chondrichthyes > Carcharhiniformes > Scyliorhinidae > Scyliorhinus > Scyliorhinus canicula. Next base: position 53,786,326 of record NC_052148.1, read on the forward strand.
CCCCCTATGGGGCTTGGACATTTCCCAATACTTTGAGACACTTGCCAAATGCAAAAAACTTTTAATTAGAGAAAGAGGCAGCAAGGAAGAGACAGCTTTTAAATGACTATTAATAACATTTCTGCCCATTAAAAAGGTAGCAATGCAAAAACAAAAGGTATCAGAAGAATCTAACCTGCCTTTTACTCCTAAATCGACCAAAATATCAATCTGATGAAATAGAGGAGAATATCATTGTTAATAGTATTTATTTTATTGGCTCATTAAACAATTGAGAAAACAGTGAATTTTGTACTTCAATCGAGATCCCTGAACATGGGAGATGCATATGCAGCCAGAGTTTGGCGGATGGTTTCATTCGGTTACAGAGATAGGAAGAGATGCAGTCAAGAAATGGAAGGGCATTCTGGTGGCAACATGTGAGGGGAGGTCGCGCACTAGGTAGCTCCGACAGCTATCCTCATTTTTAAGACCTTTTTGCTCAATTTTTAAGAGATTTTTGTAGGGAAGCATTCTGGGTCGATAATTGTGTTCCAGCACTGAACACATGTCAAAAGAAAAAGGAAGCAAAAAATCCACAGACGGTAATTCTTCGGAGGCAGCGTGCAGTTCGCCAGCAGAGAAAATGGTGGCAGCAGCGTTGTCGATGACAGTTGTCCCGATAATAGTGGTCATGCTCTCAGATGCGCTCGGAAAGTAGCTTGAAAAACCCTTCGACAAGCAATGGAAGCTGGTGTCGGAGAGTCCTGTCTGGATGAAACTTGCTAATCGCCGAGGCAGTAAAGAGGTTCTCGAGGCTGTGGAGAAGTAATTGACAAGGCAAGGTAAGCAGCTGGTGTCATTTGAGGCTGCGACGGCGGTGGTGATGAGAATAAGGCTACGGCGGATGATCTCAAAAATTGGCCAAGGAGGCAGAACATCAGAGCCGTGGGGTTGTCGGAGGAGATGGAGGGTCTAAATCCCACGGAATATATATCGCAGCTGTATGGAATGATAATCAGCGAGGATGATCCAGTGTTCTGTCCGGAGCGGGGCAGGGCACATCGGGAACTTTGACATAAGCTTCGGCCGAACGAGCGGACACCTTCATTAAAAAGCATGGATTTGGGGCTAGTGGAATGGTGTTGTATAGGATCTTTGGTGTATGTGGGTTGGGAAGTGTGTTGGCGTATCCTGTATGTCGTTGTTTGATTTTTTTTAAAAATCTGTTTTTGTGGCCGGAGGATTTTTATGTTGGGACATGAGGATTGTTTTATCCCTGAGGTATATGGGGTTGGTTTGGTGTTGGTAGGGCTTATTGTTTTACTTGAGGGGAGGGGGAGGAGTTTGGTGGCCATCTTGGGAGAGCCTCTGGCCTGTACTTTGTGAATATTTGCCTAGTAGCTCCTGACAGTGGAAATGGCCGATTCTGGGATGAGGGGAGGAGGTGGGAGACCTCCAATATGGTCAGTCACCTGGAACGTAAGGGAGTTGGGTGGCCCAGTGAAGAGGTTGAAAGTTTTTGCTCATCTAAGGAATTTAAATACTGATTTGAAGGAGACTCACTTGTGGTTAAGAGATCTGGCCAGGCTGTGGAGCAGGTAGGCAGGACATGTGTTCACTTGGACTTTGATGGCAGGGCGGGAGGTGCTGTAATTTTGGTTAATAAGCGGGTCTCCTCGTCGGTCAGCGAGATTGTGGCGGATTCTAATGGTCGGGACGTGGTTGTCAGTTTGTCTCTGGGGGAGGTACATTGGTGGTAATGGTAGTAATCTATGCCCCAAACTGGATGATTTGGCTTTTATTGGAAAACTGCAGCGACTAGTGGCCGCGATCTTGGAGACGGATCGCCACTATACGCAGGACCCTACTCCGAAGTTGCTGCCAACTAGGGAGCATCTGCAGTTTGATCTGATGTCCACGGGGAAGGCGATGGACCAGCTGCGGCGCTCGAGGGGGATGGTTTCAGACTATGGTGAGAAGGCAGGCTATCTTTCAGCTCACCGGCTGACGCGGCAGGGGCTTCCTGGGAGATCGTACTGATTAGGGACTAGGGCGGCAGCTTGGTCTCTGCTCTGATGGAGGTCAATGTGGAGTTTGAGGTTTTTTTCATACAGGGTTGTCTATATGTCAGAGCGGGGAGTGGTTCGGACCTGTCAGAGTTCCTAGATGGGTTGTCCTTCCCAGTTGTGGGGAGAGAGAGTAGGGAGAAGTTGGAGGCTCCATTATGCTTTGAGGATGTACTGAAGGGCATTGGGCTGATGCAAACAGGGAAGGCCCCTGATCCAGATGGATCTCCCATTGAATTTTATAAGAGGTTTACGGGCCAGTTGGTGCCGTTGACAGTAGATATGTTCAATGAATCTTTGGCTCGTGGTTCATTGCCCGACACACTGTCGTAGGCTTCGATCTGCCTCATCTTGAAAAAGATGAAGGACCCCACGGAATGTGGAGTATATAGGCCAATCGCTCTTTTGATTGCCGGTCCTGTTTGTACTCGCGATAGAGCCTTTGGCCATGCCGCTGAGGTCATCAGGTAAATGGGGTGTGGGAGGGGGGAGGGTGCTGATGACCTGCTCTTGTATGTTACGAATCCAGTCTCCTCTATGGACAAAGCAATGAAACTGCTGAGGAGCTTTGGCTCTTTTTCGGGGTATAAATTGAACCTGGAGACGAGTGAACATTTTCCGGTTAATCTCCGGTGAGGGGAAACAATCTGGGGACAGTGACCCAGGGCCGGGATCGAACTGGATCCTCGGCACCGTCAGGCAGAGAATTTCAAGGTTGTGAACTGGTTGAATCAATGGCAGCTATAGGGAGTTTGAGACAGAGTTTGAAAACAGTGGCGCAGCTGCAGCAAATTACAGTTCATCCAAGAATGGATAGTAGTCAAAGAGTGTCATAAGAGAAGACAATCGAGGAATTGAAATAGGGAGTGGCGATCCTGGCCCCAAGTCACTGTGTGCAGTTTGCACATTCTCCCAGTTTCTGCGTGGGTCTCACCCCACACCCAAAAGATATGCAGGGTAGGTGGATTGGCCACGCTAAATTAGTAAAAAAAATGAATTCAGTATTCTAAATTTATTTTTAAAAAACACGTGAGGGTTAACCAAAAATTGTTGGATTATTTTGCAAGAGGCAGGTGTACATAAGGAAGAATATTGGATCAAGAATAAACCAGAGAGGGAACTCCAAAGCTCCAATATAGGAAGAAAAGCCATTGCTGATGATGCTGCTGATGACTGGATAGTTTAAGAGTGGTACCAAACAAAACTAGTCCAACTGACTGGATTAAGCATGATAGAGCAGCTGATGTTGCAGATGGATCAGAGAGGCTGATGAGTGAGAACATGAACAAAGAAAAGAACAAAGAAAAGTACGGCACAGGAACAGGCTCTTTGGCCCTCCAAGCCTGTGCCGACCATGCTGCCCGTCACAACTAAAATCTTCTACACTCCTGGGGTCCCTCTATTCCCATCCTATTCATGTACTTGTCAAGATGACCCTTAAACGTCACTGTCAAAGAATGAGATATTGTAAGAGCGACAAAGAATGCAATAGGTACAAAAGGTATTTGTTGTGGCCTGCCATATGCAGTGATGAATGACGACACCAGTTGTGTAAAAAGATGCAGTCAAGCTCTCCCTCTTTGACTGGAGGGAGTGAAGATCAGTCTATGCCGAGGAACAGATAGAATGAAGACAACAATAGAGGTCTTTCTGAGTATAATGGTGGAGGTGAGTGAGAGTTTTAGCATATCAGTGGACTCAGAAGTACAGAAACGTCACAATGAATGGAGAGGTAAAGGTTCAGTGATAGGTAATTTGAAAATGCAGTTGTAAATCAGCTTGTCAGTGGTCAAAACCATTGGAGGTGGCAGGGCCAATGGGTAACCCATCTATATGAACGGAGAGGTTTACTGGGAAGAGCAGAATTATAAAATCCAGGGGACAGATGGAAAGGGAGTTCGAGAAGACTGAAATCAGTAAGGATGAGTATTTGCTGAATAGTGAGGCTGGGAACAGAGAGGAGAAGGGTATCTCAGGGAGAAACTCAAGAGTGTGACTTAGTTGGGAATGGGTGAGGTGAGGGGGGGGGGGGGGGGGGCGGAAACGACAACGATAACAAAAGTAAAACATAGATAAAAAGGAATTGCTGAAACAGACACCAAAAGGAGAAGGTGTCAGAAGAGGGTGAGTATACAAACAGGTGTGATTTGATAATAAAGAATATTATCAACATGGTGAGACAGGTGGTGGAAGCTATGCCAAGGAGGGACATAGAGATTAGAAAAGTCATATCCTGGTCATAAACAAAAGGACTAATTCCTTTACTCCAGGTGCCTTATAACAGATAGAGCAAAAGTTAACAGTTGGTACACTCAGTACCTTAAAAAATACTTGATTAACCAATCGTCAGCCCACAGGTGTAAAACTTCACTGGATCAACGGCCTCACTAAACATTAAAGGATTCCACAAGGCAGGCTTACAAATTTAACAGAAGTTATTTTCAAGCGAGTGCCTCTCTGCTGGATAAGTGGATAAAGGCTCTGATTCCTGGTCTGTGTTGATACCCCGGGGCAGGTTCAAGCCGGAGACTGGCAACTATGAATGACAACATGTCAAGAAGTCTCTGAATAGCTTCCAGACCTGCTTGTAGTTTATGCTCTCCAGCAACCTCCAATTCTGCCAGCCCAGATCCAGAAAAGCATCCAGATCCAGAAAGAAGAATCCTGAACTCAACTAATTTATTCTCCAAAATATTCTCCTACCTTGTTCCAAACAAGGTACAGAGATGAATAATAAACTCTAGATATGTTTGAAATATACAATTCCATTCAGGACAAAATAACAATTACAACTAAGTTTACATTTTAGTTTTAATTAGCATTTGCACTCATCTTCACCCCTTGGAAAATTCACCAACTTTGGTCAATCATCAAAGGAAAGGGAAAAAAATTAAGACTGGGATCCTCTATCCACATTACACAATGACACTCCCTGGTGAGCTAACAAATGTAATGCCAGTGCTGTAAGTGAGCACTCGACAAAATACTGCCCGTCAAACATCCATATGAACTTAATGCCAAAGTTGTTGATTATGAGGAGGGTTTGAGTTTTGAAACAAATGACAGCAAGGTTCTTTTACCACAGTCATAGAAAATGAACCACAAAAAAACACATTCTTTCTGAAACTACAGAAAAGAACATGGTACCACTCTGCACTTTTCTTTGGTTTTCTTCTGTCATATTGATTCGTAGAAAATCCACTAACTACCACACTATTGTAGCCATACACTGCCACATATTTTCAGCATTTGCTGAACTTGTTTGTGGATTGTTTTTTTTTAAAAAAGGTTTTATTAACATAAAATAAGACATGGCACTCAGCCACAAATTCTCCACAAGTTTGAATTTCAAACCAGAGCCAAACTCACGAGAAAGGGACATCACAGGTTAATTGGTTCTCCATAGAAAAGGGAAATACAGTGAAGATTCTGCATGTGTTGGATTTTGTCATATTTCCCAACTCTCAGCTTCTAAGGAGCAAATACAAATGTCTGGGAGCAAGTTGCCTGGTCACCCTATGAAACATCAGTTGGGAAAAATAATAGAGAAATGTAATTATGTTTAATCTAACTTTTAATAGCTAGCATGAATCAGTATGCAAATACTTAAAGCAGGAAAATGTCCCGTCAGCCACTTGTTTTCGGATTGAATCTTTTGGTTTGTACGGTTACTTTATATAGGGTAGACAAAAAGGATCAAGTGACGTGTCTGGAGTCTGCCTGACAGTGAGCCTGGGAGGTTGAGGAAGACTGAAATTGAGGGAGGCACAAGAGGGAAATGCTGGCAGTGCTTGGGGGCAATGTCAGCAGTTTCTAAATTCACAATGAGGGGCTCAGTCTCCCAAAGTCCAAAAAAGGTGTTATGGATTCTAGGTTGAAAACAGTTGTGCTTTAAAATATCCTTTTATATTTTAAGATGAAAGGAAGTTGGGATCAAAGGTAGCTAATTAACATTTCTACTTAAGATACCAAGTTAATATGTTTCCCGTTCCCATGAGAAAGTAGGCAGAGGAGGGGATTTTGAGATCAGGTTACAGGCTTCCCTTTATACTTAGGGATAGCACAGACAGGAAGCAGTCATAGTTTTTTTCTTATGTGCTCTTATAGCCAATAGAGAAATAGAGGGCAAGAGATAGAACCAACCAGATCAGCATTGTAAAGAGAAAATGCTGACCCCATTGTTCACTCTACAGTATGCAGGCAGGAGCATATGTTCAGATTGAAGACAGCGTTTGAGAGGAGTTAAAGGAGGCTGGAACACTTACCTCGTTTGAAGCCAGAAGACATTATCTAGCGTAACCTCCAAAGAGACAGTTCTAGGATCAGAGGTTACCCAACTGGGAAAGGGGAAAAAAACAACCCACTTGAAACATCGGTGAACTGTTTGTGTTAAGAACTGTAACTCCATGAAGAGTGTGATGTATGAGGAGTAAAAAGGATTTTTTTTCGATGTAGTAGAACGGTAGTAAATAATGTCGTCAGTCATGTGTTACAGTAAAAATTGTAAAACCTGAAATTTTGACATATTGTTCTTTCGGTTGTCAGCTGGAAGTTCTCATTTCTGTTTAAAAGGTATCAGTCTCCATGGAGATTATAACATAGAAAACAAATCCAACAACAGAATACAGCAGATGCTAGTAATCTGTAATAACAGAAAAATTCTGGAAATGCTCAACAGGTCAGCCAGCACTGGTTGAGAGAAACAGAGTTAAATCGTTTCAGGTAGATGACCTTTCATCAGAACTGGGAAAAGTTAGAAATATTTTGCAAATACGAGATAGGAATAAATTCAGAAATAGACAGCAATGAGGTTAAACCAGGTGAAAGAGACAAAATGAATCTACTTGGCTCTTTTGCAGTGGTCACCTTCATTAGAACACTAATTTTTTTTAGCTTCCAGAAGAACATACTCTCAGACTGCTTTGACCATTTTTTGCTAGATAGGAAAAACCAATAAGTTCACCGCTAGAAACAAAACAAGGAAACAAACCATTAATGAAATAAATCACATTATTTCCCACAATAAAAACAAACCGATTCTGTGGAAACAAAAACACCAAAAGTTTTTTGAAATAGCCACTAATGTAATTTGACAAAGGAAAACCTCCTTCAGAAAAAGTTGGAAAGAGGAAGCACAATTCTGCTTTCATCCCTGACTGCTTTGATCCAAGTGCACACGGTATTATAAAAGTGGAAGACTTATAATTTAACCGCCACAAAAGAAAACGGGTATGTGGCATACACTTGATCAATCAACAACCAACTTAAAAGGAAAATTAATTAATAGAACGCAGTAAGGAAATAACTTGTGTTTACTTACTATCAGCTGCACCATTTTAAGCACATCAAAGCTGCTGAAGATTGCTTACACCCATCAGGGTTTATTGTTTACAGATCAAAACTTTTATGCAATACTTACCCTCACAATGAAAGCTGCCTCTGAGGTAATCTCAGCAATTTAGAAGGACAGTGATAACAATGGATCGAGTCCAGTAAATACTGGCATCAGGCAAGTTAAAGTAGGTATTTTCATCATACTCATCACCCCGAAATGTAGATAAGTAATTGTAAAACAAGAAATTCCCAAGTTATTAATACACTGTTTTCTATCGCAGCTGGCTGATTTGACTCTCTAAATACTCAACTGCCAAGGGAACATTTATTTTTATTTATTCTTTCATGGGCTATGGGCATCACTGGCACGGAGAACACTTGTTGCCCATCCGTAATTGCTCTTGAACTGGGTGAATTGTTGAGTCATTTCAGAGGGCAGTTAAGAGTTAGCCTCATGCATGGACCTGGAGTCACATGTAAGCCAGACCAGGTAAGGTGGGCAGATATCTTTCCGAAAAAGACATTTGTGAATGGGTGGGTAGGTGTCAGGAAGGTCGCAGCATTCCTGGTCGCGGGAAGAAGTGTCCAAAGGCCGCAATCAGCTTTTTAAAATCCTGGCCGTGATCTGCTTTCAAGAATGCAGCCCCTCCCACACATGCGTGCGTCCTCAGCCGGATCTAGCAGTGCGCAGGCTCGGAAACCAGTGGGGTAGAGTGCCTCTTCCTGGCATCTGTGTGCTGTCCTAGGACCAGATTTTTTTTTCAAATCGATGGAATCTTCCCGCTAGAAGTGGCAACAGGTCATGCGCCCCATTCACTTACGGTACGTGCTCTGGCCACAAAATCAAGGAGCAGAGATTCCTCCATTTGGTAGCTGTCAGGAAGCAAGCAACAGGACTGTGTGAAGAACTGAAGATGAATAATTTTGTGATGAAGAGAAAGCCAGATACACAAACAGACCAGGGCCTCACAATTGAATTTGCTGGAGAGAGCTTCACAGGAGAGTCCACGGCAGGACAAAGCAGTGCTGGTATGAGCTGTATCCAGAGCCCCAGAGCCTCTGGTGAACAAATAATTAAGAAACTGCAATTGGGAACAAAGCAGTATAAAGATGATTTATTGAGGTATGGCAATGTTAATTTTGCCAACACAAATCAGGATGCAAAGCTCATGTGTTTTGTGCAGGGAAGTCCTGGCAAATGAAAGTTTATAATCCTCGAAACTTCAAATGGATTTGCAGACTAAGCAGAGAGAGTTTGAGGACAAACCTATTGATTTGTTTCAAAGGATGCAGCGAGAACGTAAATCATCAGTTGAAGTCCTTTGCAGAAATGTAACATTGAGTGACAAAGCAAGTGAGATCATGAGGACCAAGCAGGCTCACCTGTTGCATTAAATGGAAGCAATAATAGTGTGTTGTGAAGGTCGGTCAGCGTGGGTTACGAAGAGCAGCCGGTATGGGCCGCAAAGGTCGGTCAGTTGGTGAAAGTGGGTCCCGGGAAAACAAATTGAAAAACACTGATTTAAACTGCTTTGTTGGGAGAAGGTATGTAATGCAGCCTTATGCATTTCAGAGAGTTGAAAGAAAATTGCTATTCCCAAGCCAATTTTGAGCACCACCCAACAAAGGTTCAAAGCTGCATCGCTGGAGGTTAGGAAACCTCAAGTAAGGAGTCCAGATAGCCCACATCATCTCAAGGTAATAATGAAAATAACAGCATTCCTCTTTTCCCCACCCAAACTCTACCATCGTCCTTCACTGCATTTGCATTTTCACATTGGCTGTTTCAGGACCTGTGGGCGCGATTCACCGATCGCGGAACAGTGTGTCCGCGCTGTCGTGAATGCCGTCATGTTTCACGACGGCATGAAACGGGCGCGGGCACTATTGCTACTGGCCCCCACAGAGGGCCAGCACCTGCTGGAGCGGTTCATGCCGCTCCAGCCTCACTTCCTGGTGCGCACTTGGGGCAGCGCCAACCCGTGCATGTGCAGTGGCGACACGCCAACCCACGCATGCACGGTGGCTTTACGGAACGCGCCGTCCCAGATGCAACATGGCGCGGGGGTTCTGGGGCCGGTGGGGGAAGAGGCGGGCCCGATTGGTGGGCCCCAATCGTGGGCCAGACCCCATCGGAGGCCCCCCGGGACGGAGGCCCACCGGGACGGAGTCCGCCCCCCCATCCCACAGGCCGCCTTCCAACCCTTCATGCTGAGTTCCCGCCGGCAGCGACCAGGTGTGGACGGCGCCGGCGGGACTCTGCTTTTTCCGCGCAGCCGCTTGGCCCATCAGGGCTGGAGAATCGGTGGCCCGGCCTCGTACAGCGCCCGTGACCGGCGCCGCACCAAACGCGCTGGCGCAAATGACGCCGACGTCGGGGAGGCATGGCGCAGTTGCGGCGATTCTCCGGCCCGGAGCGGGGATGGGAGAATCGCACCCTGTGTTACCAGATGCCCAGCAGCAAACCATCTACTTGGCAGACACCTGGTGAATGATTTGAGGTTGAATGAAAATGTGAAAATGTAACAAAGTTAGTTATGTTTTAGCTGACCTTTCAAATGAGGTACATGCTGTCAGCAATGCGGTCTTTCTATGTATATTAAGATAGGACCGTTTAGATTTGGGGTTTTCGATGATGGATGCCGAGGGCTGCTTGTAATCTGGAATTGATATTTTGGATTTGGATTTCTGAACATAAATATTCAATGCTGTAACAAAACAACAAATTATATTTGCATGGTGCCTTTAATGTAATAAAGTGCCCCAAAGCACTTCACAGGGACATTATAAAATAAAGAATGACACTGTCACAGAAGGAGGTATGGTCTGGATCTTGCAGTCCCAATAGCACTGAATTCTTAAAAACTGCCGAAGTTCCCCTCCACCACAGCTTCTCAGTCCTGACGATGCCAAAGAAGGGCTGGAGTGGGGGAAGTGGAACTGAGCATGGTGGGGCGTGGATACCACTTGGGGCCTAAACGATTGAAGGTGCAGCCGACAATAGTAGAGCGGTTAAAATTGGGGAAGCTCAAGAGGTCAGAATTAGAGGAGTACAGAGATCACGGAAGATTGTGATACCGGACCGGAGAAGATTACACAGATCGGGAGGGGCGAAAGCCACGGTGGGATTTGAAAACAAGGATGTGCGTTTTTAAAATCATAATGTTGCTTGACCAGGAGCCAATGACCAAACAGGAGTGCATTGAAATAATTAAATCGAGAGGTAACAAACTCATGAATGAGGTTTCCAGCAGCTGATGAGTGAAGCCCAGCAATATTATGGAAGTGGAAGCAGATAGACTTGATGATTACACAAATATAAACGCAGAAGCTCAACTTCAAATCCAGTATGATACCAAGGTTGTGAACAGATTGGCTTAACATAGAACAGTACAGCACAGAACAGGCCCTTCGGCCCTCAATGTTGTGCCGAGCCATGATCACCCTACTCAAACCCACGTATCCACCCTATACCCGTAACCCAACAACCCCCCCCTTAACCTTACTTTTATTAGGACACTACGGGCAATTTAGCATGGCCAATCCACCTAACCCGCGCATCTTTGGACTGTGGGAGGAAACCGGAGCACCCGGAGGAAACCCACGCACACACGGGGAGGACGTGCAGACTCCACACAGACAGTGACCCAGCCAGGAATCGAACCTGGGACCCTGGAGCTGTGAAGCATTTATGCTAACCACCATGCTACCCTGCTGCCCCTTAATCGCAGAATGCTGCGAGGGAATCGAGGTTGGAGTGGGGATTGAAAACAATAACTTCAATCTTCCCAATATTTATTTGCACAAAACTTCTGCACACCTAGTACTCGATGTTGGATAAGCAGCCTGATAAGATAGCAACAGTGAAGGAGTCAAGGCAGGTGGAGGAGTATACTGTAAATGAGACTAATACACACTTTGTACGAATGGGACATTTGAAAGCTCTCCTGGCTAGCCTCAGACCTTTGACTGTACATAAATGTGAGCTGACCCAAAACCTCTCTCATTTGCACCAAGTCACACTCATTCCTGTGCTTGCTGACCTAAATTGGCACTCAGTCCAACAAAAACTTGGGCCTGAATTTTAAGGATGAGAGTTGGCAGGTAACACCGCACCACTGGCCCCGGCAGGTCTGCTGTCATTTTAAGCTTAACTGAACATTGAGTGGCAGCAGACAGGAATTTTGTCTGCCCTTGGATGGAAGCCCTGCCAGCCAATCAGATTGGTACTGCAGTGCTGTGGCTAAGCCAAACTCCCAGGACCAAACATCTGGCAAGTACCAGGGCACAGGAGCCGGAGGCTAGGGGATGCCCTCGGGGTCAGGAGCAGATTGCCTCAGTTTCAGGAGGGAGAGAAGGAGCTCCCAGGTCCTGGAGGGTGACCGTCCCAAATCTGAAGGAGCCGTCAGATTAAGGCCCCCACCAGAGATGGAGATCTGTAATATTTTCAGTTTTGCATCCTGCTCCAATCGGCCTGGAAATTGAGGCGGGGTAAGAAAATGGCCTTAATAGGTGTCCTGTCCAAAGCCCCACCCACCCCAACATGAAACTACGTTCAGTTAAGATAGGCAGCATCCCCAAGGGAATCGTGCATGCAATTTTATACCTCCCACTCCATCTCAGAACCCACTGGGACCACGTACAAATTCTGTCCTAGATGTTTTAAATTCTCTTCCTGGTTTTCAAGCCTCTGTTATCTTGCTGTCTTTCTCCACAGGGGGCAGCACGGTAGCATTGTGGATAGCACAATCGCTTCACAGCTCCAGGGTCCCAGGTTCGATTCCGGCTTGGGTCACTGTCTGTGCTGAGTCTGCACATCCTCCCCGTGTGTGCGTGGGTTTTCTCCGGGTGCTCCGGTTTCCTCCAACGGTCCAAAGATGTGCAGGTTAGGTGGATTGGCCATGAGAAATTGCCCTTAGTGTCCAAAATTGCCCTTAGTGTTGGGTGGGGTTACTGGGTTATGGGGTTATGGGGATAGGGTGGAGGCGTTAATCTTGGGTAGGGTGCTCTTTCCAGGAGCCGGTGCAGAATCGATGGGCCAAATGGCCTCCTTCTGCACTATAAATTCTATGAATATAATTCTATCTATGCTGCCAGACCTGCTAAGTTTTTCCATAATTTTCTACATAAATACAAGCTGTAGTAGTTGTAATATAATGAGAAGTTTTATTGTAGTCATAATAAGAAACACCATTTCCAAACATTTGGTTTTGTAAATTGTGATTCTAATAATTTGGTACAATAATGACAGCAAACTTGAAGAAGCAGAGTTGAGTCTCTCCTGCCGCAGGGCTTCTACCAATTGTTATGCTTTTTGTTTTAAGACAGATCACCATTCATGTTTAAATATTTCACTGTTAATTTGGTGGTGGGATGTGGGTATCGCTGACTGGACCAGCATGTGTTGCGGCCCATAACTGCCCTTGAACTGAGTGGCTTGCTAGACTATTTCATAGGGCATTTCAAAAATCAACCATATTGGTTTGGATCTGGCGTCACATGTGGGCCAGACCAGGTAAGGATGGCAGATTTCCTTCCCTGAAGAACATTAGCAAACCAGATGGGTTTTAGGCTTTCAATTCCATATTTTTACTGAATTCAAATTTCAACATCTGTCACGATGGGATTCAGACTCAGGTCCCCAGATATTACCCTGGGTCTCTGGATTGCAAGTACCGTGGCGTTAATGCCATTGCCTTTCCCGGACTGACCCTGGGGTAAGTCAGTGTGGTTTGACAAAGAGTCATCGGACTCGAAACGCTAGCTCTTTTCTCTCCCTACAGATGCTGCCAGACCTGCTGAGAGTTTTCAGCATTTTCTCTTTCGTTTCAGATTCCAGCATCCACAGTAATTTGCTTTTATTTAAGTCAGTGTGGTTGTGTGTTACACAGTTAAAGGAGCTACCATTTTGTCAAATTTCATGTTGATCAATTACTCTGGATGAGGCCTTCAGGACAGGACATAAGAAAGTTGACTTCTGCATAGCCCAAGTACTCTAATTTAGGCATAGCCTCCTGTGGGAGAGTGGTGCTAGTAAATGCTGCTGTATTTATTTCACATCTCTAGGTTCTATAATACTGTTTATATAGCTAAGTGCTTGCATGGCCAAAGGATATTAGCCAGATTGTCCTACTGTGCATTAGTGAACTAGCAGCTTTGCTATATAATTTGGGAGCTTTAATAACCATCTTTTCTAGTCCAGCTCACTCTTACTGAACTCATTTCATAATGTGGTATTTGAAAGCAGGGTCTCTTGAGTTGCTAATGCTAATCTAATACTGTAGTTACATTATAATATCTTTCCTCCCACAAAAAAGTGTTTCTCCTTCTCTCTGTTTCTCCCCATCCACTACCCTACTCCCAACACAACTAACAAGTTAAAGCCCACAAATACATTCCTAACTTCCTGGTGCGACCTGGTTCCCATGGTGCTTGGTATATACTGTCCCACCTATTCCTGCCATTGCTGGAGGATTGCGTAGCTGTTTTATGAATGAGAGGGTAGTTAACTGAAGCAAAGGTGTGGAATTCTGATGGACAGAGCGCAGAACATGAAATGTAGCCAGTTAATCTTCTGAGATCATCTTTTGCCATTTTGCCAAACAATGGAAATAACACATTTTTAATTCTCTTAGCCTGACCATTCAATCTTGAAGGGCTTGTTTGGATCACCATTAATCTCCCTTCACATGAAGATAAAAAGACAACCTTAACTTCTCAATCCCTTTATAATAGTATTTATCATCCTTCCCAACATATGAATTCATCTTTTCTGTACCTTTCCATTGTTTGGTTATCATAGAATCATATAGCATTATCATTTGGTCATCTTAAAACATTATTTAATTAATCCTAAACACTGCTCTCTCCCTCCTCCCGCACCCTAAATCTCCTCCTCCCCACCCTAAGTCCTCTCCTCCGCACCCCAAGTCCTCCCCTCTTCCCCCCTCTTTCCCCCCCCCCCCCCCCCCCCCAAGTCCTATTCTGTACACAGAATTGGATACAGTGGGCTGGGTTTTTGTGAAAAGTAGTAGTGAGGCTACCAGGACCCGCCTATTATAGAGTAGAAACATATAATCATAGAATTTACAGTGCAGAAGGAGGCCATTTGGCCCATTGAGTTGACACCTTAAGCCCACGTCTCCATCCTGTCCCCGTAACCCTGGAGCTGTGAGGCAGCAGTGCTAACCACTGTGCTACCGTGCAGATGGAACAGCAACTTCTCAAGATCACATGTACACAGTTAAACACAGAAATCACTGTCTGAGTTGTCCTGCTCCTCTGAAAACATCACTATCTTGCTGGGACTCTGCTTTGAACATATGAAGTTACATACTTTCACTTGAGAAAACAAATACAACTTGCATTTATACAAATACTCTATTATAACCCTGTTGCTGTAAGAAAAAACACCTGTTTTTCCTGTCTCTTCATGTGACTGAAGAGGTCATTCTGGTACGATTCTATTAAATCTCCACTGCACCTTCTCCAAGACATTGACATCCTTCCTAAATTTCACTTCTTCAGATGCCTACAAAATTCTGCAGAACAGGTAAGGCTTAAATTAATTTTGTTTTAGTGTAAGTGGATTTTTAATGGTTTGATAAACCTTAATTATTGCCAAACAATTACTCTGGTGTTGAAAATTAACTTTTGCAATTATGGATTCTCATTCCTTAAGATTTTAATTATTGTTGGAGATTTTTAAAAATAAAAATAAACTTTGTTTACCTGTTTTATCTCATCTCTCTCTCTCTAGTATTCAATCCCATCTTTTTTTTCCATCTCTTTATTGTTCATTCTTGACATTGAAGTAAATATTGCAGCTCATATATCCTGGTTTAGACTGTGCTACTGATAACTATTCAATTTGGTTGGTTAAGAAGGTATGCTGTTACACGCCCTGTTCACACAGATTTCCATGGAGAAGGTTGTGCTGAAATGGATGTCTATTTACAACCAGTTTCAATACAAAATCTTTTAGAATATCTGCGACATGTATAGCTGTAATGAATAATGTTCATTTGCCGCCTATCACATAATCCAAGCCAGTATTCCTTCGGATTCCCTGCAAATGATTTTTAAAAATTAATTTAGAGTACCCAATTCATTTTTCCAATTAGGGGGCAATTTAGCGTGTTCAATCCACCTACCCTGCACATCTTTGTGTTGTGGGGGCAAAACCAACACAAATACGGGGAGAATGTGCAAACTCCACATGGACAGTAACCCAGAGCCAGGAACGAACCTGGGACCTCGGCACGGTGACACTGCAGTGCTACCACTGCGCCACCGTGCTGTTCTGCAAATGAATTTTAAAGGTGCAGCATAACCTCCCTGCTTTTGTATCATCCCTGCGCAAAGTGGCTAAAACTATACACAGTACTTCAATTACAGCCTAATTAAGGTTGTGCATAATTTTATATTTTTCTTATTCAAATCTAAAAGATTAGGTGGGGTTTCTGTGTTACGGGGATAGGGTGGAGGCGAGGGCTTAGTAGGGTGCTCCTTCCAAAGGCTAGTGCAGACTCGATGGGCCTAATTCTGCACTGTCAATTCGATGATTCTATTCTCTTGAAGCTAAATATTAATTTCCTTGTATGAGACATGTTCTGTCCCAAAAAGCTTGGATTCAGTCCACACTTAAATTTTTGTTTTATGAATGTACGTTTTGTCTGTGCACATTGGGATCTGGTCAAATTCAATTCATTTTAGACTCTTGCAATTGATCCAAAGAGGGAGATTGACTTTCAACTCATTTTGCTGGCCTGGATTTCATCCATGGCTCCAAAGTTGAAATGATTATTTTACTCACTGCATTGTTCCTTCGAAATAGATTTAACCCAAAATAAAGCGTGTTACCTGCAAGTGCCTAGAAGAACTGGTGAACTGTCCTAGATCACCAATGCATTCAGCACTTGATGCTTTCCTTACTCCTTGGTCATGTTCTATTTTAAATTCACAAACACACTGTGGTTAGAATTTCTGTTAATGCCTAACAGCAGCTTTTGTGATTAGCTATTCCTCTGGCTAGGTAACCTGTATTTGAATAGCCAATCAAATAAATGCAACTAAGAACCAGCAATTGAATTTGACGTTTTGGGGTCAAGTTCTTGGTTCCCACGGTCGAGCTATTTCACTGCATTGCAGGTGTACAGTGTAAGAATACTTCAAATTGTGCACAGCTATTAACGTCTGGATTGCACTCTTGCTGAGTATATTCCCTTTCCTGCTCCTCAGCTACTCCTTGGTGGCAATTTAATAATTTAATGTTGGCCAGTCCTCAGCAAAATTATAAAAATTATGACCCTTGGGTCTGAAATTGGCAAATTACACTTATGCACTTGGTAACACTTTCTTTTTGGAGATTTAGTCCTCGGAATACCTTGCTCGTTATTAATAACATTAAAATGCATTTAAATTCCATTCAGCTGCTGATGGGCAAGAAACTAATCATGAATGAGTAGAGCATTGCCTTTCCTGCCACATCCTGCAGTATAGCGTGGGCCGGTAGCTCTGGAAGGATGACAATTTGAAACTGTTCCTTGGTGAGGGGATGGTGGTAAATCTGGATATGGCTTTTAAAAACTAAACACAGAAGTGCTGTGGGTTTTTCACCCAATCTTACTTTTCCCTAACTGCACACCACCCCAAAATAGAACACCACAAATTTCAGCCATCAACTTTAATGCAAAGTGGACATTCTACGTGGCAGAAAGTCAATAGCTATCACATCAACAGGATGGAAGAAGTCCCAGGAAATGATAGCAATGCCTGTGTTGTGCAGTAAGGAAGGAACTTAAGGGAAGTTTCAGAATTTGTGGCAGTAGCTCGCAGAAGGAAATGAGGCATGTCCTGCTTTTATTATGCTTACTGCACATGGGATTCCCAAAGGAGAGCAGGGGCGGCTCTGGGACTCTAGGTTGGCACAGACTGGATTGTAATGTGTTTGCTTTTCATTGTTTTTATATTTGCCCATTATTTCTGAGGGCTCTGGTGTAGTTTATAAATAAACTTCATGCAATACAGTTTGTTTTCCGGTGATTGACATCATTTGAGCTTGGCATGCACTAACATAACAAGTGTAGGAGGCTTCTGAAACTTGTGGGTTTTCTTACATGCCTCTTGAAGCCAGCTGTTATCAGTGTTTCCTTTAAGATAACGTTGAGATACTTTAAGGTTTTGTGTTTTCATAAAATAGAGTATCAAATGAGCACGGTACAATTAGCATTCATGTGAGGAACTGATTTAAGTATTTCCGTCCAACAGGATGCTGCACAATTGTTACATAATTTGTGCAGATTATAAAATTAATTGTCTTTGTTGACAAAGGCCAAAACTTAAATATTTAAATAAGATCAAATTTGTTGTGGTCGAGTCTAAGTTTGCAGTCTACTTCTGAATTATCTGGGAGCAGTGGTCAACTGAGAGTTTTCTAAATGATTGGTTTGTTGGCCCTATTTGTTTTTGAAACGATTTCCATTTGCATAATGCCTTTTAGGACCTCAAGACATCCCAAAGCAATTTACAGCTACCGAAATACTTTTATGAAGTGCAGTCACTTTTGTAATGAAGGAACCAAGGCAACCAATTTGTACACCGCAATCTCCCACAAACAACGATGTGGTAAGACCATAACACATAGGAGCAGAATTAGGCCACTCGGCTCATTGAGTCTGCTCCACCATTCAATCATGGCTGATATTTTTCTCATCCCCATTCTCCTGCCTTCTCCCCATAACCCCTGATCCCTTTATTGATCAAAAACCTATCTGTCTCTGTTTTAAAGACACTTAGTGATTTGGCATCCACAGCCTTCTGCGGCAAAGGCTTCCACAGCTTCACCATCTTCTGGCTGAAGAAATTCCTCCTCATCGGTTTTGAAGAATTGTGCCTTAAGTCTGAGACTGTGTCCTCTGCTTCTAGTTTTTCCAACAAGTGGAAACATTCTCTCCATGTCCACTCTATCCACGCCACGCAGTATCCTGCAAGTTCCAATAAGATCCCCCTCCTCCTTCTAAACTCCAATGAGTACAAACCCAGAGTTCTCCACCGTTCCTCTTATGACAACCTCTTCATTCCAGGGATCATTCTTGTGAACCTCCTCTGGACCCTTTCCAAGGCCAGCACAGCCTTCCTTAGATACGGGGCCCAAAACTACTCACAATACTCCAAATGGGGTCTGACCAAAGCCTTATATAGTCTCAGAAGTACATCGCTAGTCTTGTATTCCAGCCCTCTCGACATGAAAGCAAACAACTGCATTTGACTTCCTAACTGCCGATTGAACTGCACGTTAACCTGAACAGAATTGTAAACAAGGACTTCCAAGTACCTTTGTGCTTCTGATTTCCAAAGCATCTTCCCATTTAGAAAATAGTCGATGCCTCCATTTCTCCTTCCAAAGTGCATAACCTCACACTTTTCCACATTGCATTCCATCTGCCACTTCATTGCCCACTCTCCTAGCCTGTCCAAGTCCTCTTCAAGCCCATCTGCTCAACACTACCTGCCCCTCTGCAGATCTTTGTATCATCTGCAAACTTAGCACAGAACATAGAACATAACAGCACAGTACAGGCCCTTCGGCCCTCGATGTTGCACCGACCTGTGAAACCACTCTAAAGGCCATCTACACTATTCCCTTATCATCCATATGTCTATCCAATGACCATTTGAATGCGTTTAGTGTTGGCGAGTCCACTACTGTTGCAGGCAGGGCATTCCACGCCCTTACTACTCTCTGAGTAAAGAACCTACCTCTGACATCTGTCCTATATCTATCTCCCCTCAATTTAAAGCTATGTCTTCTCGTGCTAGACATCAGCATCCGAGGAAAAAGGCTCTCACTGTCTACCCTATCTAATCCTCTGATCATCTTGTATGCCTCAATTAAGTCACCTCTTAACCTTCTTCTCTCTAACAAAAACAGCCTCAAGTCCCTCAGCCTTCCCTCATTAGATCTTCCCTCCATACCAGGCAACATTCTGGTAAATCTCTTCTACACCCTTTCCAATGCTTCCACATCCTTCCTATAATGCAGCATCCAGAATTGCACGCAATACTCCAAATGCAGCCGCACCAGAGTTTTGTACAACTGCAACATGACCTCATGGCTCCAAAACTCAATCCCTCTACCAATAAAAGCTAACACACCGTACGCCTTCTTAACAACCCTCTCAACCTGGGTGGCAACTTTCAGGGATCTATGTACATGGACACCGAGATATCTCTGCTCATCCACATGACCAAGAATCTTACCATTAGCCCAGTACTCTGTATTCCTGTTATTCCTTCCAAAATGAATCACCTCACACTTTTCTGCATTAAACTCCATTTGCCACCTCTCAGCCCAGCTCTGCAGCTTATCTATGTCCCTCTGTAACTTGTAACATCCTTCCGCACTGTCCACACCTCCACCGACTTCAGTGTCATCTGCAAATTTACTCACCCATCCTTCTACGTCCTCCTCCAGGTCATTTATAAAAATGACAAACAGGAGTGACCCCAAAACAGATCTTTGCGGTACACCACTAGTAACTGGACTCCAGTCTGAATATTTCCCATCAACCACCACCCTTTGTCTTCTTCCAGCTAGCCAATTTCTGATCCGAACTGCTAAATCACCCTGAATCCCATGCCTCCGTATTTTCTGCAATAGCCTACCGTGGAGAACCTTATCAAACGCTTTACTGAAATCCATATACACCACATCAACTGCTTTACCCTCATCCACCAGTTTGGTCACCTTCTCAAAGAACTCAATAAGGTTTGTGAGGCACAACCTACCTTCACAGAACCGTGTTGACTATCTCTAATCAAATTATTCCTTTCCAGATGATTATACATCCTGTCTCTTCTAAACCTCTCCAAGACTTTGCCCACAACAGAAGTAAGGCTCACTGGTCTATAGTTGCCGTGGTTGTCTCTACTCCCCTTCTTGAACAAGGAGGACATTTGCTATCCTCCAGTCTTCTGGCACTATTCCTGTAGACAAAGATGACTTAAAGATCAAAGCCAAAGGCTCAGCAATCTCCTCCCTAGCTTCCAAGAGAATCCTAGGATAAATCCCATCCGGCCCAGGGGACCTACCTATTTTCACACTTTCTAGAATTGCTAACACCTCCTCCTTATGAACCTCAAGCCCTTCTAGCCTAGTAGCCTGTATCTCAGTATTCTCCTCGACAGCATTGCCTTTTTCCTGTCTGAATACTGACGAAAAATATTCATTTAGCACCTCTCCTATCTCCTCGGGCTCCACGCACAACTTCCCACTACTGTCCTTGACTGGCCCTATTACCCTAGTCATTCTTTTATTCCTAACATATCTATAGAAAGCTTTAAGGTCATCCTTGATTCTACCTGCCAAATACGTCTCATGTCCCCTCCTGGCTCTTCTTAGCTCTCTCTTTAAGTCCTTCCTAGCTAACTTGTAACTCTCGAGCGCCCTAACTGAACCTTCACGTCTCATCTTTACATAAGCAAATCCTGCCCTCAGTTCCTTCCTCCAGATCATTAATGTATATTGTGAAAGGTTGTGGTCCCAGCACCGACCCCTGAGGTACACCACTAGCCACCGGCTGCCATCCTGAAAAAGACCCCTTTGTGCCAACTTTCTGCCTTCTGCCAGTTAGTCAATCCTCTAACCATGCCAGGAGCTTACCCTGAACACCATGAGCTATTAACTTATTTAACAGTCTCCTATGCAGTACCTTGTCAAAAGCCTTCTGGAAATCTAAATCAATCACGTCCACTGGTTCTCCTTTGTCTAACTTCCTTATTTCTTCCTCAAAGAATTGTAACAGATTTGTCAGACATGACCTCCCCTTGACGAAGCCATGCTGACTCAGTCCTATTTTATCATGCACTTCCAAGTACTCCGCAATCTCATCTCTAATAATGGACGCTAAAATCTTAACAATGACCAAAGTCAGGTTAACTTGCCTATAATTCCACCTCTTCTGCCTCCCTCCCTTCTGAATAGTGGTGTTACATTAGCCACTTTCCAGTCCTCTGAGACCCTTCCTGCCTCCAGTGATTTCTGAAAGGTCATCACCAATGCATCCACAATCTCCTCAGCTATCTCTTTTAGAACCCAGGGGTGTAGTCCATCCGGTCCAAGTGATTTATCCACCTCAGACTTTTCAGTTTCCCCAGAACCTTCTCCTCAGTAATGGTCACTGCACTCACCTCTGCTCCCTGATTCTCCTGGAGCTCTGGCATCCCACTGGTGTCTTCCACCATGAAGTCTGATGAAAAGTAACAATTCAGTTTGTCTTACCTTTTATATATTGAAAAAAGCTCTTCCTATCTTCCTTTATATTACAGTACTAGCCAGCTTGCACTCATACTTCATCTTCTCCCCCCCGTATTGCTTTTTTAGTTGTCCTCTGCTCGCTTTTAAAGGTTTCCTAATCCTCTGTCTCCCCACTAATCCTCACCACTTTGTATGCGTTTTCTTTTGCTTTTATGCTGTCCTTGACTTTCTGCATCAACGTAGGATTCCTCGTCTTCCCCTTAGCATGTTTCTCCCTCCTTGGAATGAATTTCTGTTGTGCCTCCCGAATAATCCCCAAAAACTCCTGCCATTGCTGTTCCATTGTCTTCCCTGCTAGACTCCTTTTCCAATCAACTCTGGCCAGCTCCTCCCTCATGTCTTTGTAGTTACCCTTATTCAATTGTAATACCGTTACTTCTGATTCCAGCTTCTCTCCCTCAAACTGCAGGGTAAATTCTATCATATTGTGGTCACTGCTCCCTAAGGGTTCCTTCACCTAAAGTTCCTGAATCAAACCTGCCTTATTACACATCACTAAATCCAGAATTGCCTGTTCCCTAGTAGGCTCTGTCACAAGGCTCCAAAAAACCATCTCTTAGACATTCCACAAATTCCTTTTCTTGGGATGCATTACCAACCTGATTTTCTCAGCCCACCTGCATACTGAAGTCCCCCATGATTATTGTAATATTGCCTTTTTTTACATGCCTTTTCTATCTCCTGATTTATTTTCTGCCCCACCTCCTGACTAGTGCTAGGGAGCCTGTACATAACTCCCATGCGATTCCTCAACTCTACCCGCAGAGATTATATACCTTCTGATCCTGTATCACTCCTTGCTATCGATTAACTTAATCCCTTACTAACAATGCAACCCCACCCCCTTTGCCCATCTGCCTGTCCTTTCAATAGGATACATATCCTTGTGTATTTAGATCCCAGCTCTGATCCTCATGCAGCCACGTCTCTGTGATGCCCACAACATCGTACCAGCCAAGTTCAATGTGAACAAAACCTTGTTTCGCATACTGCGCGCTTTTAGGTACAACACCCTCAATCCTGCATTGACCACCTCCCTTTTCACACTTGTCACCTTTCTTGCTCTGTCCGAGGGTGATTTTGACCTTTTATTTTGATTCTCTACTTGCCCTTCAGTTATTACACCTTCTAAGCTCACATTCTGGTTCCCACCCCCCTGCCATACTAGTTTAAATCCTCCCGAGTGAATTTAGCAAAACTCCTAGCCAGGACACCAGTGCCCCTCCAGTTTAGATGTAACCCGTCCTTCTTGTACATGTCCCACCTGCCCCAGACAAAATCCCAATGGTCCAAAAATATGAAACCCTCCCTCCTACATCACCAGTTTAGCCACGTGTTTAGCTGCACATCCTCCTATTTATAGCCTCACTGGCACGTGGGACAGGGAGTAATCCAGAGATTACTACCTTAGAGGTTGTGCTTTTTAGCTTACTGCCTAACCCCCTGAACCCCTTCTGACGGACCTCATCACTCTTCCTGCCTATGTCATTAGTACCTATGTGTACTACGACCTCAGGCTGTTCACCCTCCCCCTTCAGGGTGTCCTGTGTTCGTTCAGAGGCATAATTGACTCTGGCAGCAGGGAGGCAACATAACATCCTGTGGACATTTCACATCCACAGAAGTGCTTATCTATGCCCCTTACTATAGAGTCCCCTATAATTATCGCTCTCCTGCACTTTGCCCTCCCCTGCTGAGCAACAGAGTCAGTTGCAGTGCCATTGTTCTGGCTGCTGTTATTTTCCCCTGATAGGCTATCTCCTCCACCAGCATTCAAAACGGTATACCTGTTGGAGAGGGGGACAACCATAACTGGATAATCATTTTTCTTTTCCTGCTAGTGGTGTCAGCAAGTGCCATGGAATCCTTTACGTTCACTTGAAAGGGCAGGCAGAACTGCTTAACTAAGGATAAGCCTTCTGACTCCCCATTCCAAACTCCATCCCATTCCCTGACAAGCGAGGTTAAACCAATCTGTTTGCCACCTTGGTGTCATATTTGATTCTGAGATAGGTTTCTGACCACATATCCATGCGGTCACTGAAACTGTTTATTCCCACCTCTGTTTCATCACCTTATTTCACTGCTGTCTTCTCTTATCTGCTCCTGAAACTCTCATTCATGCCCTTTGTTACTTCTAGACTCGACTATTCCAATGCACTCCTGGCTGGTCTCCCCAGTTTTACCCTCGGTAAACTGGAGGTCATCCTAGAATCTGCTGCCCATATCTTTACCTGCACCAAGTCACTTTCTCCTGTCACCTGTGTTTACTGACCCCCAGCCGATTGATTTTAAAATCCTCATCCATGCTTCCAAATCGGCTTTCCCCTCCCTGTTTCTCCTCTAATGCCACAGCAATCCCAGATATCTGCAATCCTCGAAATCTGGCCTCTTAAATATGCCAGATTTTTATTGGTTCATTATCAGTGTCTGTTCCTTAGGTTGCCTAGGTCCCTCTCCCCCCAACCTAGACTAGAATACCCTGGCCCCCTACTGCACTCACCTTCTTTAAGAAACGTATTCAAATCTACCTCCATGCCAAAGCTTTTTTTCAGCTGAGCTAATATTTCCTCATGTGGCTAATTGTCATACTTTGCTTTCTCTCGCTTCTTGATGTACCTTGGGATGTTTCATTGTTAAAAGCCGATGCAAATATCCATCTTCCATCGGGCAGGACCTCTTCCATCGGGCAGGAAATGCAAAAGTCTGAGAGCACGCATGAACAGACTCAAAACAGCTTCTTCCACGGTTACCAGACTCCTAAACAACCCTCTTATGGACTGACCTCATTAACACTGCACCCCTGTATGCTTCACCCGATGCCAGTGTTATGTAGTAACATTGTGTACCTTGTGTTGCCCTATTATGCATTTTCTTTTATTTCCTTTCATGTACCGAATGATCGGTTGAACTGCTCGCAGAAAAATACTTTTCACTGTAGCTCGGTACATGTGGCAATAAACAAATCCAATCCAATCCAAATACATAATTGTTGATGGTTGGCTATGTTGTGCATCTGTCTAGACCCATTTGTCCTATGTTTCGATCTATCCTTTGGACTATTTGTCTTTGTGAGGTTGCAGGTATCTTAAAATTGCATAATTTGTGGAAAGAAATTCTCATTTTTTTGCTTGATGGGTTCAAGAAGAACTAACAACCTGTAGTCAATCCCAAAAGAACAATGGACAAAAGTGGTGTTGTATTAGTTAGGTCAGAATAGTGCTAGGTCCCCGTGTTTCTGTTACTGCTGTCAAGCATGCAAAGTCCAGTTGCAATTGCCACACCAAAATCAAGGAATGTCTACATTCACAGACTGAACATATATCTGCAGTTCAATGAAGTCTGTCTACCAAGGTGGAAATGTGCAGATTTTTAGAGATATCCTCTTGCCAGAAATATGCAGGTTTCCCAGTGCCTCAGTTCATTCTCTTTGGTATAAAATTATGCCGGAGCCCACATTTCACAGAAAAATACATTTAGAGTTTGGTGATTTTATAAGGGGATCTAGAAATTGATTGCAGACACTACTTTTAATAGCTGATGGACATTTGACAAAAACTAATAATGATTATCATTATTAAAACTGTGGTCACAATTAACCCAGCTTTTTACTGCACGTTCCATAAAGCCAGGTGGAGGAATCTGCTAATTTAAAACAAGATGAAGATTTTTCAGTTTTGTAGTTTAGATGAATCATGATTGTGCAGCTTCCAGAACGGTTGAAGGACTGTGGGTTCTGTTTGGAAAAGCTGCTAATTTCCATGTTACAGTGAATAAATGATTCACCTTGGAGGATGTAGTTTCCAATCTTTAAAAGTTGTTTTTTCTTCATATTTTAAATCTGATCTTTTCACAGAATTTACAGTGCAGAAGGAGGCCATTCGGCCCATCGAGTCTGCACCGGCTCTTGGAAAGAGCACCCTACCCAAGGTCAACACCTCCACCCTATCCCCATAACCCAGTAACCCCACCCAACACTAAGGGCAATTTTGGACACCAAGGGCAATTTATCATGGCCAATCTACCTAACCTGCACATCTTTGGACTGTGGGAGGAAACCGGAGCACCCGGAGGAAACCCACGCACACACGGGGAGATGTGCAGACGCCGCACAGTGACCCAAGCCAGAATCGAACCTGGGACCCTGGAGCTGTGAAGCAATTGCACTATCCACAATGCTAACGTGCTGCCTTTTCTCTCTGGACTTAGCTTGGAGGTATATTTGGTATCTTTAGTGTATTCAACATCCTTTTTTCAAAGTTTTATATGAAAAAAAGCACAAAAGTTCAAAAGAATTGGTTGGATAGAAACTTTCAGAAGTTGCTTTTAAAACTAGTTTCAATTTCCTTTTCCAGCATTTACTTCCACTTTCAAGTATTTTAAAGATATTAACACATATATATATTTACTAAGCCAGATTTCTCAAAGCAAATTATAATTGTTTGAACACCGAGCATTTTATGTGACATACTAAGTGTTTAAGTGTAACTCAAATAACATTAGTGAGGTATACCATTTGTTTCAAGAATGGTAGCATCATAGAATTTACAGTGCAGAAGGTGGCCATTCAACCCAGCGTGTCTGCATTGGCCCTTGGAAATTGCACCCTATTTAAAACAATGCCGCCACCCTATCCCGTAACCCATTAACCCCACCTAATCTTTTGGACACTATGGGGCAATTTAGCATGGCCAAACCACCTAGGGGCTGGTTTAGCACACTGGGCTAAATCGCTGGCTTTTAAAGCAGACCCAGGCAGGCCAGCAGCACGGTTCAAATCCCGTACCAGCCTCCCCGGACAGGCGCCGGAATGTGGCGACTAGAGGCTTTTCACAGTAACTTCATTGAAGTCTACTCGTGACAATAAGCGATTTTCATTTTCACCTAACCTGCACATGGGAGGAAACCGGAGAACCCGGACGGAGGAGGCCCATGCAGACACGTGGAGGAAGTGCAAACTCCACACAGACAAACAGTCACCCGAGGCTGGAATTGAACCCGGGCCCCTGGAGTTGTGAGGTAGCAATGCTAACCACTGTGTCTCCGTCGTACTGTTTAGAATGTAAATGTTAATGCAAAATGTACCATGGAAATGCCAGAATATGATTAAAATTGGTAATGTAAAGTAACATAATGGAAAACCTATTCGCAATAACTTAAAATATCGTTTATATATGGTTGACAATTCTGGTTTGATGCGTTTCTGGAAATTTAATCACATGACACTTGTCCACTGTTTGCAAATGCTAATGCAATAATCTCAGTTGTAGCTCAGTACCATCAAGCCCAGATTAAAATATTTTACTTTTTGTTTTGCAATGAGATAAATAACATATAGAATAGAAAGATTTAAAGATGCGTAGCATTTAAACAAGAACTGTTTCTGTAATGTCTCTGTAGCATTATCCTCAATGAGAAACACAGTAAAACCGGTTCCAAAAAATCATTAAGATAAATAAACTATCAAATATCCTATACAGTTTGGTGACACTTTGCAGCACACATCATTATAAATATAATAAATCAAAACAAAACCTAATTGAATTCACTGACTCCAACACCCCATCCATGAAATGCAACTTCAGGGAGGCTAGGCTCAGTCCTCAGAGAAAAGCACCAAAGCAGTGCGACTTCTGCAATAAAATAACAATGCACATCACAGGCTGATGTGAACTCTCCTTCCAGTAGATTTTGCTATAGTCTGTCTCCCTCTCACTGGATCCCCACCTTTTGTCAGTTGCGCCCTCGGAAATTGCGGTGTTTCCAGATGATTTCCATTATGCCGGAAAACATAAGTTTCTCAACCAGCAATGAAGTAGCAGGAAGACCAACAGGTTTCCCGAAACCCAATTAGAATGAAAGCAGCCAGAAGACTTTGTGAAAAAGAACTAGTCTTACTGACAACTGTTAGAAGAAATAATCCTGGCAGGTATACACTGAGGATTGTCAGCTGTGAAAAGACATATAATAGCGGGTGTGTGTGTTTGAATATTATTTGGCCTTGGGCAGTGAAATTTCTGCCACCTGCGATAGCTCTCTAGAGGACGTTTAAATTGTACTAATGTAGGTTTTAAACAGATGTGAGCCTTTATTTAACCTTAATTTTACTTTGCCTAGCTGAGAAAATAGAAACTGTACGATCTGCTCGCAGAGCCCTCGAGTCCCACAGATCCAGTCAGGTCACTAATATTCAGTGGTTCACTCCCATTGTGTTTCTATTAAGGTTGGGTGTTTAATAATAGATGAAAGTTGTTGATTTTCGAAGCTTTTACAATGACTGGATATTTTTCCTCTTAAAACATTTGCTGCGATTAGTTTGGCATCAGCAGATTGTGCAAATTCCATAATCCCTCCTTGAAGAAACTCCAGTTTAAACTTGACTTCTGCAAATGCGTCCAGTTCTGAAGTGAAATATGTTCCCCGTCTACACTTCTCATGATAAGTACACTAGCATTAAGTCCTGTGGAGAATCCAAAGTTTAATCCTCAATTCATATACATAGTTCTCAATTGGAAAAGGATTGTATAGGATTTTTGGGGGGGGGCGGGAGAAGAGAGATAGAGAAAGACTGATGCCTGTCTAAACTAAAACTTTCTGCACTTCCGGGGCTCATATCCCTCTATTTCCAACCTACTCATGCATTTGTGAAGATGCCTCTTAAATGCCACTATCGTACCTACTTCCACCACCTGCACCAGCAGCGAGTTCCAGGCACTCACGACCCTCAGTGCAAAAAAGCTAAGCTTCTACATCTCCTCTAAAATTTGCCCTCATACCTTAAACCCTTGTCCCCCAGTAATTGACATTTCTACCCTGGGAAAAGGGCGTCTGACTATCAACCCTGTCGATGTCATCAGGTCGCCCCTCAACCGCCATTGTTCCAGTGAAAACAATCTGAGTTAATCCAACCTCTCCTCATAGCTGATAGTCTACAGACCAGGCAACACCCTGGTAAACCTCTTCTGTACCCTCGCCATAGCCTCCACATCCTTCTGGTAGTGCGGTGACAAGAATTGTGGTGACACAATTTTCCAAATGTGGCCTAACTACGGTTCTGTACAGCTGCAGCATGACTTACCAATTTTTATACTCAATGCCCTGACCAATGAAGGCAAGCATGCCACATGCCTTCTTTCTACCATCGCCACCGGCGTTGCTACTTTCAGTGATCTGTGGATTATTCTCCCATATCTCTCTGCCTGTTAATACTCCTAAGGGCTCTGTCATTTACTGTACACTTTCCACTATATTAGACATTCCAAAATGCATGACCTCAAATTTGTCTGGATTAAACTCCATCTACCATTTCTTCGCCCAAGTCTCCAACCGATCTACATCCTGCTGTATCCTGTGGCTACTTAAAATGGCCTCCTGCAAAGGACACTAGGAAACATGGCCAAGTTCAGGGACAGACAGGTTGCAGCTTGCAAATACAGCTCAGGAAAAAGGCCATCTCCAGGCCATCCCAGGAACAATAGAATTATCCTGTCCCTCACGCTTTTTACCAGACACAGTGGCACCTAAGTTCCGTACTTTGAAGGGCCTACCTGCCCACAACATTTGCAGGCATGGCTAGAATGCCCACCCCAAAATAGTATGTGGCAGCCCCTGATTGGACATGATCGATCAGGGTGATCGAGCCCTGATCAATTGATTGACAATGACCCAGAGGCCACCCACCAAAGGAAACGAAATCCAAGCAGGTTAAAAGATGCTCATAGAACCATAGAATTTACAATGCAGAAGGAGGCCATTCGGACGATCAAGTCTGCACCGACTCTTGGAAAGGGCACCCTACTCAAGCCCATACCTCCACCCTGTCCCTGTAACCCAGCAACCCCATCTAACCTAAGGGCAATTTAGTATGGCCAATCCATGCACATCTTTGGACTGTGGGAGGAAACCGGAGCACCCGGGGGAATACCACGCACACACAGGAAGAACGTGCAGACTCCGCAGATAGTGACCCAAGTGGAAATCGAACCTGGGTCCCTGGCACTGTGAAGCCATAGTGCTAACCACTATGCTACCGTGCTGCACCACCTTAGAATCTCGCTGCAGCAGCAACCAACAACAGTGACCATTCACCGGCCGAAGAGAAAGACCATCACCCGATCAACTGAACAGGCTAGATCAAGGACTGAACATTTGAGGACTACAAGATTCGGAATAGAGATAAAGGCCAATATCTGTCTGGTACTTGCCAGTCAATCTGAAATTAAGTTAAGATCTTGTGCGAACTTGCTTTGTAGTTTAGCTTGTGTTGTATTAGTGTGAGATTGATTAACAGTAACAATTGTGCGATTGGAAATAAATAATGAATTATTCTATGAAACAGACTTGTCACCATTTGCCCACCATATACGAGTTCAAACACTGTGGTTTAAGTACAACAATCCTCTGACAATCCTCATCGCTATCCGCAATTCCACCAATATTTGTGTCGTCCACAAACTTACTCATCAGACCAGTTACATTTTCCTCCAATTCATTTGTATATACTACAGCAAAGGACCCAGCACTGATCCCTGTGGAACACCACTAGTCACAGCCTTCCATTCTGAAAAGCACCCTTCACTGCTACCCTCGGTCTTCAATGAACAAACCAATTCCGTATCCATTTTGCCAGCTCACCTCTGATCCCATGTGACTTCATCTTTCGTACCAGCTGCCATGAGGGACCTTGTCAAAGGCTTTCCGGAAGTCCATGTAGACAAAATCCACTGCCCAATCTAGTGAGGCATGACCTCCCTTTCACAAAGCCATACTGCATCTTGCTATTAAGTCATTTTGGTTCCAAATGGAAGTAAATCCGGTCTTAAAGAATCCTCTCCCGTAGTTTCCTTATCACTGACATAAGATTCACCGCCCTATAATTTCCTGGATTATCCATGCTGCACTTCTTAAACAAAAGGAACAACATTGGCAATGCACCAGTCCTCTGGGACCCCACCTGTAGCCAATAACGTTACAAAGATTTCTGCAAAGGCCGCAGCAATTTCCTCCCTCGCCTTGCTCAGTATTCTGGGTTAGATCCCATCAGCCCCTGGTGACTTATGTTTTTCAAGACACCCAACACCTCCTCCTTTTTGATATCTACATGACCCAAAATATCTACACATCCTTCTCGAGACTCATCATCCACCAAATTGTTCTCTTTGGTGAATACTAATGCAAAGTACTCAATTAATACCTCACCTGTATCCTCTGGCTCCACCTTCCCCTGTTCTTGAGTGGGCCAACCCTTTCCCTGGCTGCCCTCTTACTCTTTATTTATGTACAAAAAGCCTTGGGATTCTCCTTAATCCTGTTTGCCCATGACTTTTCATGACTCCTTTTAGCCCTCCTGACTCCTTGCTTAAGTTCCTGCCTATTCTTTCTTTATATTCCTCAAGGGCTTCATCTGTTCCGAGCCTTCCGATGCTTATGAATGCTTCCTTTTTCTTTTTGACTAGGCTCACAATATCCCTCTATAACATGGAACAGTACAGCACAGAACAGGCCCTTCGGCCCTTGATGTTGTGCCGAGCAATGATCACCCTACTCAAACCCACGTATCCACCCTATACCCGTAACCCAACAACCCCCCCCCCAACCTTACTTTTTTTTTTAGGACACTACGGGCAATTTAGCATGGCCAATCCACCTAACCCGCACATCCTTGAACTGTGGGAGGAAACCGGAGCACCCGGAGGAAACCCACGCACACACAGGGAGGACGTGCAGACTCCGCACAGACAGTGACCCAGGCGGGAATCAAACCTGGGACCTGGGACCCTGGAGCTGTGAAGCATTTATGCTAACCACCATGCTACCGTACTGCCCCTGCTGCCTCTGTATCCAAGTATCCTGAAACTTGCCATCCTTATCCTCACAGGAACATGCCGGTCCTGAATTCTTAGCAACTGACATTTGAACAACTCCCACATGTCAAAATGTTAATGTATCCTTTGAATTATGGTCATTGCTCCCGAACTGCTCCCCTACTAAAACTTTGATCACCTGACCGGGCTCATTCCCCAATACCAGGTCCGGTACTGCCCCTTCCCTAGTTGGACTATTTACATATTATTTCAAGAAGCCTTCCTGGATGCTCCTCACAAATTCTGCTCCATCCAAGCCCCTAGCACTAAGTAAGTCCCAGTCAATATAGGGGAAGTTAAAATCACCCACCACAACCCTGATCCTTTTACATCTTTCCAAAATCCGTCTACATATCTGCTCCTCTATCTCCCTCTGGTTGCTGGGAGACCTGTAGTAAACTCCAAATATTGTCACTGCACTCTTCCTATTCCTGAATTCTACCCATATTGCCTCGCTTTATGAGACCTCCAAGGTGTCCTCCCTCAGTACAGTTGTGATATTCTCCTTAAACAATAATGCAACTCCCCCACCCGTTTTACATCTCCCTCTTTCCCACCTGAAGCATCCAAATCCTGGAACATTTAGATACCAATTCTGTCTTTCCCTCAACCAAGTTTCACGTATAGTTCCAAGTACTAATCCATGTTCTCAAGTTCATCTGCCTTACCCGTTATACTTCTCGCATTGGAACAAATGCACTTCAGACCACAAGTCCCGTTGTGTTCAGCAACATCTCCCAGCCTGCTTTTCCTCTGAGTTCTACTGGCCTTATTCACTAGTTCCCCCGCAGTTATTCCACCTGCTTACATATGCTCTGACTGTCACCCCCCCCCCCCCCCCCCGTTACACTAGTTGCTGTACAAAATAAGAGCTCATCGTGTAAGGGACAACATATTAGTCTGGATAGAGGGATGATTAGCTAACAGGAACGAAGGGTAGGGAAAATGGGGCTTTTCGGTTTGGCAAGCAATAACTAGTGGAGTGCAACAGGGATCAGTTCTGGGGCCTCAATAGTTTGATTGAAGGAAGCAAATGTATCGGTACCAAATTTGCCGATCACACCCAGGTAAGTAGGAAAGTATAGCTAGGTAAGTGAGTGGACAAAAAATTGGCAGATGGAGTATAATGCGGGAAAATGTGAACTTGTCCACTTTGGCAGGAAGAATAGAAAAGCAGTATGCTATTTAAATAGACTAAATAGTTTAAAACATGATGTGGAGATGCTGTCTTTGGGTAAGCGTTCTCCAAGGCGGCCTTCATGACGCAGAATCGCCGAGCAGAAACTTACAGCCAAGTTCCGCACACATGAGTAAGGCTTCAACCGGGACCTTGGATTCATGACGCATTACATTCCGCCCCTCCCCCCCCCTCCCCCATCTGGCCTGGGCTTGCAAAATCCTACCGACTGTTCTGGCTTGAGACAATTCACACCTCTTTCACCTGTGATTATCCCTCCACCTGGACCTGCAGACTTAATTACCTACAAAAACTCGCATTCAAAGTAGCGACTGCATCTTTGACTTTGTCTATATAAATGTTTCTGGAACCCACCTCTTCAGTCACCTGAGGAAGGAGCAGTGCTCCAAAAGCTAGTGATTCAAAACAAATCTGTTGGACTTTAAACCAGGTGTTGTAAGATTTCTTACTAGTTTAAAACAGTGAGAGGTGGGCCGGGGGGTTTAAGTGTTTAAAACATCGAGAGGAGAGCCGGGAGTTTCAGTGTTTAAAACAGCGAAAGGAGAGCCGGGAGTTTCACAGTTTAAAACAGCAAGAGGAGAGCCGGGAGTTTGTGTTTAAGACAGTGAGAGGAGAGCCACGAGTTTCACAGTTTAAAACAGCGAGAGAGCCGCGAGTTTGTGTTTAAGACAGTGAGAGGAAAGCCACGAGTTTCACAGTTTAAAACACGAGACGAGAAGTCTAAACAGCTGTTTTGGTATGTACAGTTGGTTCAGTACTTACTACTACATATTGGTTATAATTGTTCAGATATCATTCTTTGATTCATCGTTTGTAAGAAATATAATTCTATAATAACAAAAAGCAGAGAAGAAAGCCTCTAGTTGATATTGTTTGACATTAAAAGGACTAATGTAACTTTTAGAACATAGAACATAGAACAGTACAGCACAGAACAGGCCCTTCGGCCCTCAATGTTGTGCCGAGCCATGATCACCCTACTCAAACCCACGTATCCACCCTATACCCGTAACCCAACAACCCTCCCCCTTAACCTTACTTTTTATTAGGACACTACGGGCAATTTAGCATGGCCAATCCACCTAACCCGCACATCTTTGGACTGTGGGAGGAAACCGGAGCACCCGGAGGAAACCCACACACACAGGGGGAGGACGTGCAGACTCCACACAGACAGTGACCCAGCCGGGAATCGAACCTGGGACCCTGGAGCTGTGAAGCATTTATGCTAACCACCATGCTACCCTGCTGCCCCAAGACTTGATAAGAGATATCCGTGGTCTGCTCTTCTTGCTCCATATGGGATACCAGGAATGCTTCCAGTTCCTAGGACCAGCAAGTGTGCAGGAAGTGTCGCCAGGTGCAGGAAGTGTCGCCAGCTGCAGCTCCTGGAAGCCCAAGATTCAGAGCTGGAGGGGCATCTGGGAACACTGGAGCATCCGTGAGGTGGAGAGTATCATGGATAACACATTTGGAGATGTGGTTCCACCACAATTTCAGACTCAACAGGCAGGAAGGAAATTGGTGTGACCACCAGGTAGAGCAAGAGGACTAGGCAGGCAGTGCAGGAATCTCCTGTGTCTATTCCCCTGCAAAAGAAATATACCGTTTTGGATACTGTTGAGGATCATGGTCTCTCAGGAGAGAACAGCAGCAGCCAAATTCGTAGCACCACAGTTGACTCTACTGCACAGTGGAGTTGTAAAACGTGTAGAAATGCATTAGTCATAGGGGATCCAATTGTGAGGCAATAGATAGATGTTGCTGTGTCCACAAAAAAAGAGGTTCAGTATGGCATATCGTCTCCCTGGTGCTAGGGTCAAGATGTCTCAGAGCAGTCATAGGACATTCTGAAGGGGGAGGGTGAACAACCAGTTGTGGTACACTTTGGTACAATTTGGTACAAATAGGGGCTGTTTAGCACACTGGGCTAAATCGCTGGCTGTGAAGGCAGGCCAGCAGCACGGTTCGATTCCCGTAACAGCCTCCCCGAACAGGCGCTGGAATGTGGTGACTAGGGGCTTTTCACAGTAACTTCATTTGAAGCCTACTCGCGACAATAAGCGATTTTCATTTCATTTTCATTTCATTGGTACAAATAAGGAATGAGTCCTAAAAGCAGAATATAGGGAGCTAGGAAGCAAGTTGAAAAGAAGGACCACAAAATGTAGTTATATCAGGATTACTACCTGTGTCGCTGTGCTATTCAGAGTAGAAACAGGAGGGTATATGCGATGAATAAGTGGCTGAAGAGAGAGTGTGGGGGGAGGTTTCAGATTCCTGGGGCATTGGGACCCGTTCTGGGAGAGGTGGGATCAGTACAAACTGGACAGGTGACACCTGGAAAGAATGGAACTGATGTCCTTTGCTTTGGAGGGGTTTAAACTAATATGGAGGGAGACGAGAACTTATGTAAGGATTTAGAGCAGGGGGAAGAATACAGCGAGGAGAATAGTAAAAGTGATAGGCAGAGAAATCAAGGCCCAGTATCAGATAATGACACTGTAAAAAATAGTAGGGATGGGAGAAGGAACATTAAAAGGACTAGCCTTCAGGTTTTGTACCTGAACGCTCGGAGCATTTGACATAAAATGGATGAATTATTGGCGCAGATAGATGTAAAGAGATATGATATAGTTGGGATTACGGAGACATGGCTCCAAGGTGACCAAGGATGGAACAAAACATTGAGGGATATTCAGTTTTTAGGAAGGACAGACAGAAAGGAAAAGGTGGTGGAATTGCAGTGTTGATTAAAGAAGATATTGATACAATATTGAGGAATCTTATTCGCACAATGTGTAATTTGTATGGTTCGAGTTAAGAAATACCAAGGGGCAATTGTAGTGGTAATGTTGGAAATAGCATAAGTCAGGAAATCAGAAATGCATGTGATAAAGGAACATCTGTGATTATGGCTGACTTCAATCTGCATATAGATTGGGCGAGCAAAGTTAGTCACAGTACAATAGGGGAGGAATTTCTGGTGTACACAGGGTAGTTTTCTGGACCAATAAGTTGAGGAACCAACAAGGGAACAGGCATCTTCAACTAGCTATTGTGCAATGACAAAGGATTAATTTCGTTGTGAGAGAACCCTTGGGGATGAGTGACCATAATAATTCTTTATCATGGTGGATAGTGAGGTAGTTGATTCTAAGACTAGGATCCTGAATCTCAGTAAAGGTAACTATAATGGTATGAGGCATGAGTTGGCCACGATGGACTGGGAAACATTACTAAAAGGGCAGACAGTGGGCAGGTAATGGCAGGCATTCAAGGAACGAATTGGTGAACTCCAAAAGTTGTTTATTCCTATTTGATGCAAGAGTAATATTACGATCCAAGATGAGACCCAACAGTGGCTAGGATACTGGACACGAAACCCCAATGTTTTGGTTTATTTTAAGACTCAGTGTGGAAAGAATGATTCACTCCAGAAATGATTGCTTGAAGAAAATAGGGCTTTGGTATTTCGAAAACAAAACTTTATTATTCATACAATATCAAACTTAACTTTGCTCCTGAAAAGGAGCAATTACCCCTTAACACTACTACACAATTTCCCATTAAGCAACAAGAGGAGAAACACACAGCTCTCAGGTTATCTTTTTAAAAATACATTTAGAGTACCCAATTAATTTTTTCCAATTAAGGGGCAATTTAGCTGGCCAATCC
This sequence comes from Scyliorhinus canicula, assembly GCF_902713615.1. Lineage (NCBI taxonomy): Eukaryota > Metazoa > Chordata > Chondrichthyes > Carcharhiniformes > Scyliorhinidae > Scyliorhinus > Scyliorhinus canicula. Next base: position 53,822,764 of record NC_052148.1, read on the forward strand.
ACCTACCCTGCACACCTTTGGGCTGTGGGGGCGAAACGCCCACAAACACGGGGAGAATGTGCAAACGCCACACAAACAGTGACCCAGAGCTGAGATCGAACTTGGGACCTCAGCGACATGAGGCCACTACGCTGCCCTGCTCTCAATCCATCTTATTATTAGCAGGGCAGAGTAATACTTGTGGTACAGAGCAGGCTCTGGTTAGAGCCCCTTCAAACTCTAGCTGAACATCTCAAATAGTTGCTTCCACTGGATTGTTTAGGTCTCTTCCTTGTCTTCAGACAAGACTGCTCTCCTTTTAAAAATATTCCTACTCTTGCGTGTAAGAATTATGGACTCAGTCATACAGATCAGAAATCAGCTGCTCTCTCTCACAAAACTCCTCCAAACCCACTGCCACTCTGAGCTCCACCCAGAAATGACCTCACCACCCAAGCTAGATACCACATTGAGGTAATTTCTCCGCCCGGTGGAATTCTCAGTTCTGCCCAAGTGGACCCCCCACCCCAGCCTGCGTGTTTCCCTGCAGCGTGGGGTGACTACAATGGGTAATCCCATTAGCCAGCAGCGGGAATGGAGAATTCCGCTGCCAGCAATGGCACACCACCGAGAAACATGCAGCTGGAGTGGCAAAGAATTCACCCCATTATCTCTGCAAGCTGCAAAAGCACAGCAACTCCCCAGGGACTTCCCCAGGAAAACCACTATGCGTTAGTCCAGTCAGAAAATCACATCCCTATGACAATTTCAATTTCTGGCTGCTAAAACCACCCAGACTCAGCAAACATAATTATTTAAAAACCCATTCTAACCCCGAGCTATTAACCATTAAATTGCAGACTACATTTATAATCCAATTTTTCTAGCATCTTCCAATCATCACAGTAGAAAGGTTACTGTGGCCAAACCATGGCTTACAGGTAAATTACACATAGCATTGGAGTCAAATGAGCATACAAATTAGCATGAAAAAACAATAGACCCGAGGATAGGAAATGGTTTAAAATTCAGCAAAGGCAGACATAGGGATTGATTAAGAAAGGGAAACTACAATATGAAGTAAGCTCGCGGAGAACATAAAAACGAACTGTAAACGGTTATACAGATATAAAAAATGGGAAAAAGATCGACAATGAATGTTGGCCCCTTACTGACAGAAATGGGGGAATTCATTATGGGGAACAAAGAATAGACTGAGGAAGTAAATTCATACTTTGCTTCAATCTTCAAAAAAAGACATGAATAATATACCGGAAGTTCTAAGAAACACATGTTTTCGTGAACAGCTAAATCAGGGCCTAATAAGTAATCTGGGATGAAAATTAAGGAAGTTTCCGTAGAAATAGCAGATCCATTAGTGGTCATTTTCCAAAATTCTTTGGACTCTGGAATGGTTCTTACACATTGGAGGGTAGCTAATATAAACCTGCTATTCAAAATGGTAGGTAGAGAGAAAACAGGGAACTATAGACCAATGAGCCTACCGTTGGTCGTAGGAAGTTTCCAGAGTCCATTATCACAGCATTTGGAAAGCAGTGATATAATCTGACAAAGTCAGCATGGATTTAAGGAGGGGAAATCATGCTTGACAAATCTACTGAATTACTATGTAAAGTTAAAGCGCATGGGATCGTGGGTCGTGTCTTGAAATGGATAAAAAGCTGGTTAGTAGACAAGAAGCAAAGAGTTGGGATAAATGGGTCTTTTTCCGATTGGCAGGCAGTAACTAGTGGGGTACTGTAGGGATCTGTGCTATGATCCCAAATGTTCAGGTTGTATATTCATGATTTGGATGAGGAAACTAAATGTATTATCTCCAAATTTTCAAAGTTGGGTAGGAGGGTGAGCTGTTGAATTTGATGATCAGCCAAGACCACAATGTAAGGAGGAGCAGGTTCGAAGGGCCAATTTGCCTTCCCCTGCATCTATTTTCTATGTATGTTTCTGTGTGTGTAAATGGAGGAAGATTTCAGGACCTGGTGGTACGGAGGAATCTGGATGTCCTGGTACATGAATCACAAAATGTTGGTATGCAGATAAGCAATCATTTAGGAAGGCAAATGGAATATTAGTGTTTATTGCAAAAAGGCATGTGATGTAAAAGCAGGAACATTTACTGCAGCTGCATAGGGTCATGGTAAGACCAATCCTGGAATACTGTCCACAGCTTGGTCTCCTGGTTTGAAAAAGTATTTGAATTAGATGCAGCTCAGAGATGGTTCATCTAGTCAATCCAAGACTTATTGTTTGAAGAAAGGTTGAATAGGTTGGGCCTTTATTCATTGCCGTTTAGAAGAATGAGAGGTGATATTACTGAAACATGCACGATTCAGAGGGGATCCACAGCTTTGAAAAAGAGTCATCGGACTCAAAATGTTAGCTCTTTGGTCTCCCTACAGATGCTGCCAGACCTGCTGAGATTTTCCAGCATTTTCTCTTTCGTATCAGATTCCAGCATTCACAGTAATTTCCTTTTATCCAGAGGGGACTTGATAGGATGGATACCGGACTAGAACTCTTGGATGCAAGTTAAGAATGAGAATCCAAGATAGATGACGAGAATTATTTCTCTGAAAGTTTATGTCTGTGGTGTTCTCATCCCCAGAAAGCAGTGGAGGCTGGGTTATTGAATTTACTCAAGCTTAAATTAGATAGACCTTTGGTGGACAAGGGAGTCGAGGGGTATGGGGAGCAAACAGAAAAGTGAGTTGAGACTAGCCATGATTATCAAATGGTGGAACAGGATCACAGGACTAAATTTAAAATTTCAGGGTTTGGGGCCCACAGGTAACTAAAATAGGTAGTCAACTAGATGTAAGTAATTTTAAGAGGTTTAGATGTGATGCAGTAACTAATTGACAGTAAAAGTATTTGACCCATAACATCAGTTGTGAGCAGGTTACTGATCCCATAGGACAAATAGGTGGTTGTCACAGTGTTGATCTCAGTGCCCGTGGTAACAGCATTCTGTTCATTCTTCGCTTGGCCTTCCTCCTTCTCTGAGGGGAAAACAAATCAATGGAAGAAATTAAAATGAATTGAAAGAAATAAAAATGGGGTGACAGTGGAAGAGAAAGTTCACAGCCAGAAGTTGTTGAATTCAATGTTAAGTCTGGAAGGCTGTAATGTGCCTGATCAGAAGAGTTCCTGCTCCTCCACTTCGGATCACTGTCCCTCTCCTGAGATTTGTGCATCATGTCAATATTAGTGGCAGACACAAGGTTTTTTTATTTAAAAAATTCATTTATGGGTTGCAGGCATTGTTGGCTAGGGCAACATTTATTGCCCATCCCTAATTGCCCTTGCGAAGATGGTGATGAGCTGCCTTCTGGAACTGCTGTAGTCCATGTGGTGTAGGTACATCAATAGTACTGTTTGGAAGGGTTTTCCAGGATTTGACCCAGCGATAATGAAGGAAAGGCAATTTATTTCCAAGTCAGAATGGTGAGTGGCTTGGAAGGGAACTTCCAGGTGGTGGTGTTCCCATGCTAGCAGCTGTAGTTTTGGAAGGTGTCGTTGAATGAAGCTCAGTGAGTTCCTGCACAGCATCTTGTAATGGCTGCCCTCTGCGTCTGTGGTGGAGGGAGTGATTTTGTTTGCGGTAGCCACAATGGTTGTATAGCTTGCTAACACTCAGCGTCTCATCTTTGTCATGAAAAATGGTCTCTTGGAAGAAGTAATGTGGGTGGCACGGTGGCACAGTGGTTAGCACGTCAATTCCAGCTTTGGGTAACTGTCTGTATGGAGTTTGCACTTTCGAGTCTGCGTGGGTTCCCTCCGAGGGCTCCGTTTCCTCCCAAAGTCCAAAAATGTGCAAGTTAGGTGTATTGGCCCTGCTAAATTGCCCCTTAGTGTCCAAAGGTTAGGTGGGCTTAAGTGGGGCGCTCTTTCAAGGGCTGGTGTCGACTTGATGGGCCGAATGGTTCCTTCTGCAGTGTTAATTGTTGATTCTATTCATAGAACTACTCCAGGATAAATTGGTGCCTCAAGGGCAGAGTGTGAGACGTCTTTTGGCTCAGATCAAGCCTAAAATCAAGAGTAATGCCTGTTCTGTCAACCTGGATCGAGTAAGTCTCTCTTGTGGGGAATATGAATTGACTTCAAGTTGAATTTGAATTTGAATTGATTTGATTTATTGTCACATGTACCAAAGTACTAAAAAAACTATTTTTCTCCAAACAAGGGAAAGTACACACTAAGTACATTGTAGACAAAAAAAGAATAATTGACAGAGTACATTGACAAATGGTACATCGACAAACAGTGATTGGTTACAGTGCGGAACAAGGGGCCAAACAAAGCAAATACATGAGCAAGAGCAGCATAGACGTCGTGAATTGTGTTCTTACAGGGAACAGATCAGTCCGAGGAAGAGTCGTTGAGGAATCTAGCAGCTGTGGGAAGAAGCTTTTCCTATGTCTGGATAATAATAATAATAATCTTTTATTATCACAAGTATGAAGTTACTGTGAAAAGCCCCTAGTTGCCACATTCCGGTGTCTGTTCGGGTAAGCCGGTATGGGAATTGAACCCGCAAAGCTGGCCTTGTTCTGCACTATAAACCAGCTGTCTAGCCCACTGAGCTAAACCGGCCTCTGCAAACTTCTGTATCTTCTATCTGATGGAAGGGTCTGGAAGAAAGCAAAGCCTGGGTGGGAAGGGTCACTGATAATGCTGTCTGCCTTCCTGAGGTAGCGGGTAGTGTAGACAGAGTCAATGTGCGGGTGTCAAGCTTGTGTGATGCATTGGGCTGTGTTCACCACACTGCAGTTTCTTCCGATCTTGGGCTGAGCAGTTACCATACTAAGCTGCGTTGCAGCTGGATAGAATGCTCTCAATGGCACATCTGCAGAAGTTTGTGGGAATTGGTTCTTGAGCAAGCAAGGAGGTGCAGCAGAGAAATCCACAGGCAACTAAGAGGGTGTATTTTCGTCATAATGTTAAAGCTACATTCATTAACCAGATCAAAATAGGTTTTTAGTGTAAAGTAGCCAACTCCTAGAATGATAATGCTAATGCTGCATCTTATAAAGGACAGTCTTGATTATGAAAGATAAATTTCATAACTCAGATAGTTTTGATGTGGTAATAGTGAAAAACATTGTGCACTTCATACTGGAACAGGATTCCAAATCACAAAACATGAGACGCAAATGATTGCTTAAATCTATTTAAGGTCTACAAAATTATGTATAATCCTACTGCATTAATATAAAATAATGCCAAAACAGCATTTCAAGTTTGCAAGCATCTGCATAGCATCCACATTTTTCAATCTCTCTTTGGATTGATGGCAAAATGTCAACATCCTAACCCTCCTCTCCAGGCCTCCTTCCCCAAATCCACCTCTCTCCACCCATAAAAACTTTCTCCGATCAAAATTGGGATCTTGCTCTCCGTTTCTCATTTCCTATTCCATTTCTTAACCTTCTCATTCATTTTACTCACGCTCTCTCAAAATAAAATCCCAAGGCACTCTAATGTTAAAAGGAACTATGTAAATGCAGATAGTCATTGACAACTTTATAATTTTACGATTAACGAACACAAACCGACTCGGAGGGTAACTATTCAGTCTACCCTCCTCACTAATTTTACAATTATAACCCGACTCCTCTAGTTCAACAGGAACTAGTCACACATCCGAAAACAGGTCAAGGTTTCAAACAATACATTTTCCTGAACATCTACACACATGGCTCTGTTGTCCCAACGGTGTTGAATGGAGCCATAATGACTTATAATTTAGTTAGTAAATGCACTGACTATTGGGAACCAGACCATGATGTTCCAGAGTGCAACCCCTGCTCTGCATTCAGTTGTATAGAACCCAGGCATCTAAACTCAACAAGTTCGGGAGGAATTGAAGGCGAAAACAAATTAACCATGGTATCTACCTTTTATTGCTCTATTGTGGTATCCACTGAGGAACGTACACACAAACATAAAACGTGAACATGGAATCATCATAGATGAGCCTGATAAGTCACACCCCAATGGACAAACGGCCTGCCAATATCACCATCAAGACCCAAGGCCCCAATTACAAAATAGAACAGTGGTACTGCCACCAACGGAAATGTTTTAAAAAGTGATGTGAAACTATGAATTCAATTTATAATCCAGAGGATTAATTCAGATTGTATTTACTGAACGAGAACACACATTTCTGGCTCAAAAAGGTCAATAGGATGACAGTTATAAAAGTACCATAACAACAGGAACTGGAACACAATAAAGGTTTTAATACCTTTGCTTTGTGAGAAAATGCTCGAAATAAAAAGGCTCACAGTAAGATTTCTATCAATCACTGCTCCCTAAGAAAATAGTAAAACCGCCTTGTGTGGGAGAAGGTTCTTTTGTTCTGCATCCTGTCGAGAACCACTTGCACAATACTGTGGTGTGCTAATTTTGTTCCAATTACTAAGACCAGTGAGTCACTAAAGGCTCATGAGTCACGAGGATATACCAGCACAGCGCACTATCAATTTTGTTGGCTGCCGCGGATCAAAATGACATTAGAGTCAAAGCTTGTTTAAACACATTTGAATGTTACCGGAGAAAATAATTTTGTTTGCTTTTTTTGTTGGATAAGAGTGGGGGGAGGAACAGAAAGAAAACAGCTTTGGATATTATTCATTTTCAACACTGATTTTGTGAAACAGTTTACTAATATGGGCACATCCAGATAAAATAGACAGCAACTTCGGTCTATCCATACAAGAAAATTGCTGGTGATTTTGAGAACAGATTGGCACAAGAGTTTAAATGTTATTGTAATCCAGTTGGCCACTGTGCAACACAAGGTCATCTAATGTCAGCTCAAGATATTAAGATCGCTGTAACACTAATAAGTCTATGCTGAAGTAAATACCTGACAAAATTTGATTTGATTTATTGTCACATGTATTAGTATACAGTGAAAAGTATTGTTTCTTGCATGCTGTACAAACAATGCATATCGTACACCAGGAAGGAAGGAGAGACTGCAGAACATGTTACAGTTATAATAAGGTGTAGAGAAAAGATCGACTTAATACGAGGTAGGTCCATTCAAAAGTCTGATGGCAGTAGGGAAGAAGCTGTTCTCGAGTCGGTTGGCACGTGACCTCAAACTTTGGTGTCTTTTTCCTGACGGAAGGAGGTGAAAGAGAATATGTCCGGGGTGCGTGTGGTCCTTAATTATGCTGGCTGCCATTCCGAGGCAGCGGGAATTATAGATAGAGTCAATGGATGGGAGGCTGGTTTGTGTGATGGACAGGGCTACATTCACGACCTTTTGTAGTTTCCCGTGGTCTTGGGTAGAGCAGGCTCCATACCAAGCTGTGATACAACCAGAAAGAATGCTTTCTATGGTGCATCTGTAGACGTTGGCGAGGGTCGCAGCTGACATGCCAGATTTCCTCAGTCTTCTGAGAAAGTAGTCATTGGTGGGCTTTCTTAACTATAGTGCCGGCATGGGGGGGGGGACCAGGACAGGCTGTTGGTGATCTGTACACCTAAAAACTTGAAGCTCTCGACCCTTTCTACTTCATTCGCATTGATGTAGACAGGGGCAGGTTCTCCACTATGCTTCCTGAAGTCGATGATAATCTCCTTCGTTTTGTTGACATTGAGAGAGAGATTGTTGTCATCGCACCAGTTCACCAGATTCTCTATCTCAGTCCTATACTCTGTCTCGCCATTGTTTGAAATCCGACCCACTACAGTGGTGTCATCAGCAAATTTGAAAATCGAGTTGGAGGGGAATTTGGCCACACAGTCATAGGTGTATAACGAGCTTAGTAGCGATACAATATGCAATATGCATACAAAATACAATATGCCTGACATGGATCTGAAATGCACCGATAACTTGTATTTATAATCGCTATTTTAACGCAAGAAAGTGCCCCAAGACACTTCAGGGAGGCATTATAAAACAAAATATGACACCACGCTACACAAAGAGATATTATGGTAGGTGACTGAAAATTTGATCATATAAGTGGGTTTTCAGGTGCGTCTCAAATAAAGAAAGCTAGATAGGGAGGCATATAGATGTATGGCGGCAGGGCAGCACAGTGATTAGCACTGTTGCTCCACAGCGCCAGGGTCCCAGGATCGATTCCCATCTTGGGTCACTGTCTGCGCGGAGTCTGCACATTCTCCCATATCTGCTCCAGGTGCTCCGGTTTCCTCCCACAATTCCCGAAAGATTTGCTGCTAGGCAATTTGGATAGTCTGAATTCTCCCCGAGTATCTGAACAGATACTGTGGTGGCTAGAGGATTTTCACTAACTTCATTGCAGTGTTAATGTAGGCCTACTTGTGACAATAAAGATTTAAGGGAGTTTAGGATCTCAGCAGCTGGAGGCATGGTCACAATTAGGGGCTGAAGACGCTGGGATTAGACGAGTGCCGATAATTCATACAGTTGTAGGTCTGGAGGAGATTACAGAAATGGGCAGGGGCCGGGGCATGGAGTGATTTGAACACGGAGAGCATTTTAAAAGCGTATTGGGAATCAGGGTACAGTAGCAAGCACAGAGGATGATGGGATTTGGAGCAAGTTAGGCCATAGGCAGCAGAACTATGGATGACCTCAAGTTCACAAAGAGTAGAACATGGGAAGCTAGTCAGCAGTGCATTAAAATAGTCAAGTCTGGAGGTAACAAAAGCATAAATAAGGCCTCAGCAGCAGAAATACTGAAGTAGGGTAGAGATGGATAATGTTACAGATGTGGAAATAGGCAGCCTTAGTAGCAATGCAGATGCCCGGCCAAAAACTGATCTTCAGATTCAAAGTCGGGGCAGCAAGGTAGCACAGTGGGTAACATTGTTGCTTCACAGCTCCAGGGTCCCAGGTTCGATTCTCAGCTTGGATCACTGTCTGTGTGGAGTCTGCATGTTCTCCCAGTGTCTGTGTGGGTTTCCTCCTGGTGCTCCGGAGTTTCCTCCCACAAGTCCCAAAGATGTGCTGTTGGGTAATTTGGATATTCTGAATTCTCCCAGAGTATCTGAACAGGTGCCAGAGTGTGGCGACTAGAGAATTTTCACTAACTTCATTGCAGTGTAAATGTAGGCCTACTTGTGACAATAAAGATTATTATTCTACAAGACCAAGGTTGTTAACAGTCTTCTTCAGCCACAGACAGCTGTCAGGGAAGAGGATTGAGGGAGCGGAGTTTGTGTTCGAGACCAAAGACAACGGCCTCTATCTTCCCAATATTCAAAGTGGAGGAAATTTCTGTACTGGATGTCAGATAAGCTGTCTGACAATTTAGTTCCATGGAGGAGTCAAGAGAGATAGGGGTGAAATTATCCTGGCTGCCATTGACGTACATGGGCAAACTGCCATTGTGTTTTCAGATGACACCCTGTCTGTTACCTGCTGAATTTGTTGATGAAAAAAACTACAAGAACCTTTGCCCATTCGATTCTTGAATAAAGAAAATGCACAAAGGGAAGGTTGCAGTCAGTGGAGTGTGAAATTGTGCAAATTAATTTTCAGATAATTTTGGGCCTTAACAAGCACAGCAGAATCTACAACTGTTATGGTGGTTGGATTCTTTTATCCAGTAATATAATCTATAATACAAAACAATCCATTGTTCAACACATTTTGGGCAAATAAATGCTCAGTCAGTCAGTCAGTATGTAAAGATCCCATGAGTCTAGCGTAGAGGATGAAGAAGTTCTCCTGTTGCTCTTCTCAGTCCTCGATCAGTTGCACCACCAAGAGCCTGTCCAGCCACGTCTTCATTTGCTATTCATGAGAACTTGTTGAGCACAAATTATCCAATACTGGTCAACCAATGTAACATCAGAGCCCTTATTTTTAGGGACAGAAATTATGTCTGATACAACAGAGCCCCAGTTGCTGGGTATGAAACCAAGTGTTAATATGAGAGTGGACTTCAAAATAATCCATTGGCTTCAAAGTCACTTGGGATGTGCTGAAGATATTCTGTTCCATCAATAAAGTTAGTCAGCTTTATATATTCATGATCTTCCCACTACAAAATAGCAGGGAGTCATGGAGCAAAGACCACAGATAGATGAATCGGTTCAGAAACGTGTACAAAAATGTAAAAAGCCTTTGAATTTTCTTTATCATCAACACAAAATTAGTACAAATACACACCATTAGCAAACATTCAAATACAGCTTCGTCGTGTTGCAAATACTGTTTGAATACATTGTCAAAAATGCACAGATAATTTGTTCCAAAAGGTGCGAGAGTTTTTGATATAACTACTGCTGAGGATTAAGATTTTTAAAAACTTGAATGTTAAAATCGAGAAAGAAACTGAAAATTGTGGAAAAAAGTTAAGAATGTCAGTCAACATCTTAAAGATCAAGATATGTCAACATTTCAGCTGGGACTGAAGTTTAATCATGGGCTATGATTTATATATAAAATAAACATCAAAAATGAATGGAAATGGCTTCAAACATTTACTCAACAACCATAAATCAATATTTAAAATTTACATTTTGTTATTAATTCCCGGGCTCTGGGCGTTGTTCACAAGTGCAACCTTTATGCCCATCACTCATTGCCCTGTGATATTGCTGTAGCCCACATGGGTTTGTAGCATTTGAGAGAATTGAGAAATTTGCTTGGCCATTTCAGAGGCCACTTAAGAGTCACTTAAGTTGTTGTGGGGTGGGCTGGAACAGATTTTAAAAAACAATATCGTTCGAAAGAGCTTCCAACCACGCACACTGATCCGGACCTATTTTCCAGTCATCAAACAAACCTTTGATCATCTCACCAACTTCGTGGCTTCTTAACATTCACATCGACTTCACGCATCTATATCTGTAGGCACACCCATGATATTTGATCCACCTACAAAGATTTTGGACAGCTCTCTAACCACACAAAAGTGACTGCAATTATAGTCTGGCTGTAGTATTTTCCCAATAATTTATTGTATTGGAACTCTTTATGGTACTACTCAAAGTCATTGTAAGACCCCATCCATCCCACCCCAGGCAACAGCTCATCTGCTTTACCATCCTCATCATTTGCTTTGCTCCCTGCTGCTGTTCTGCTCTTCAATGCTATCCTCTCTTGTCTGCCCCATCTTAAGCTTTCCTGATGAGCAGTCTGCCCCCGATTCTCTGTTACTTTGTCTTTTTTTGCCCAGATTCTCATCCATTTTCAACATTCGTTTTTGAGGTTCATTTTATACCTAATTAGACTTCAGTCCCAGTTCAAATGATCTTTTCCCTGGTATCCTCCTCTGCCCACTAATATATTCACCTGATGAAGGAGCTGTGCCATGAAAACTAGTTACTCAAAACAAACCTATTGGACTTTAATCTGGTGTTGGAAGAATTCTTACTGCACTAATGTACTGACAGAAGAATTTGATTCTATTTCTCTTTCTCAGCAGCACATCTATCAGTCTTGATTTCCTAAGGGCAATCCCTTGATCTCCTCCCCACACCTTGGGCAGGTTTCTCCATCCTCTGGTCTACCCTCCCCGACTCCATTCCTTCCTCCACACATCTCCAATCAGTACTGAAAGCAGAGAATTCAATCCCCCATTTCCCCCACCCCACCTTTGCAAAGCTGAGACTCAGCAAGGGAGGCCTGTGTCTCAGGCTGTAACATGAATTTGCCATTACAAGTTCCTTAGTGTGCTTCAACTGTGTTCAGAGTACAATAACTTTCACTTATCTACTACCATTAAAATAGTAAGTGGCCAAGACTGCACAAGGAGGTCTTGTGGCGCAGTGGGTAGTGCCCCTGCCTCCAAGTCAGAAGCTCCGAGGTCGAGTCCTGCTCCAGGACTTGATGGTGAAAGAAGGTGAACATCAACCTGCAAAATCTTTCTAACACATGCCAATGGGAGGTGATAAGAGCAGGAGAAACTCCTGGTTAGCTATGCTTGATGCGAAGTGGCGCCCCTCAAGCTATAAGCCCTGACAACACACCAGCAACCTATCCTAGGGGAAACCTTGCTATGGAAACACCACTAGGTGCAGAAAGGGGAACAACAAGGCTGCACATAGGCAACAACATTCAGCGAGTATCAGCTATCACAGGATGCTAGAATTTCAAATTCAGATTGAGCGAGAGAGGACAGAGTGCCATACTAGAGTTTTAGCGTTGGGCAGAGGTAATTATACAGGCCTGAGGAAAAAGTTGGCCCAAGTAAACTGGGCACAGATAATTGAGTGTAGAGGACAGTTGAAGAACAATGGCAGATGTTCAGGGAGCTATTAAACACCTCTCAATTAAAGTATATTCCTGAGAGGAAGAGGAATTGTAAAAGGGAGAAACAGTTCCATGGCTAAACAAGGACGTCAAGGAGGTCATAAAGGCAAAAACTAGGGCATACATACCATACTGCAAAAGCTAGTGGTAAGCTGGAGGATTTGGAGATCTTAGGGGTCAGCAAAAAGCTACTAAAAATAGAATCAAAAAAGCTGATGAACTACAGCAGAAAACATAAACACTAATACTAAGAGCTTCTATAAGTATATAAAGAGAGAATAGTCAAAGTAAATGTTGGCTCTTTAGACGACGATACTGGTGAGGTAATAATGGGGAACACAATATTTTGCCTGTGTTCACAGTTGAGGATAATAAAAACTTTGCAAGAACTGTAGATAACGCAGAGGAACTTGGTGCAATCACCATCACTAGGAAGAAGGTATTGAATAATGATGGGAATAAAGGCAGAAAGGTCTCCGGTGCCTGATGGCCTGTACCCTAGGGTATTAAAGGAGATGGCAGCAGAGATAGTGGATGCATTGGTTATGATATTTCAAAATTCCCTGGATCTGGAAAGATCCCGGTAGATTGGAAACACGCTAATGTAACTCCCCTATTCAAAAAGGGAGAGCCAAAAAGTAAGAAACTATAGACCGGTTACCTTCACCTCTATGGTGAAGAAGTTGCTGGAATCAATCATTAAGGAGGAGATGGTTGAACATTTGGAAAGACAAAGCTCAATCCACCAGTGTCAGCATGGTTTTATGAAGGATAAGTCATGCTTGACAATTTGCATGAGTTCTTTGAGGACATAACCAGCAAGGTGGATAATGGGGAACCTGTGGATGTGGTACATCTAGACTTCCAGAAGGTGTTTTGACAAGGTGCCACGTAAAAGATTGATCCAGAAGGTGAGATCGCAGGGGATTGGGGGTAGAATACTCTATTAGATTGAGGATTAACTGATTGACAGAAAACAGAGGGTTGGGATAAATGGGTCCTTCTCTGGCTGGTGAACTGTGCCGCAGGGTGGGGTGCCGCAGGGGTCAGTCCTCCGAACTTAACTGTTTACAATCTATATAAATAATCTGCAAGAAGGGACAGAATATAACATAACAAAATGTGTGGATTATACTAAAATATATGGGGAAACAGGCAGTGAAGAGGAGATACAGATTTTACAGACGGTTATTGAGTCAAAATTTTTTAGATGGAGTTTAATGAAATGAAAATTGCTTATTGTCACGAGTAGGCTTCAATGAAGTTACTGTGAAAAGCCCCTAGTCGCCACATTCTGGCGCCTGTTCAGGGAGGCTGATACAGGAATTGAACTGTGCTGCTGGCCTGCTTTAAAAGCCAGCGATTAAGCTTAGTGAGCTAAACCAGCCCCTGTGGATAATGTGGATAAGTGGGAGGTTATCCATTTTGGCTAAATAAAATAGAAAGGCAAATTGTTATCTAAATGGAAAGCCAATTCAAAATGCGCCTGGGCAGAAGGATCTGGGTGTCTTTGTTCATGAATTGCAGAAAGTTTGTATGCAGATACAAATGTTAATAACAAAGGCAAAGGGCATGTTAGCATTTATTGCAAAAGGACTGGAGTATAAAAGTAGAGAAGTATTGTTGCAATTATATAGGGTGTTGGTGAGACCACATCTGGAGTACGGTGTCCAGTTTTGGTCTCCTTATTTGAGGAAGGATGTGGTGGCATTGGAGACAGTTCAGAGGAGGTTCACCAGATTGATTCTGGGGATAAAGAAATTGACATGTGAGGAGAGATTAACAGTTTGGGCTTTTACTTGCTGGAGTTTAGCAGGATGAGAGGGGATCTGATCGAGGTAAATAAAATACTAAAAGGGATTGATAAAGTAAATGTAGACCAAATGTTCCCCCTTATGGGGCAATCTAGAACAAGAGGTCACAGATATAGGTTGAGAGGCAGTAGATTTAAAACTGAGATGAGGAGGCAAAGGGTGGTGAATTTGTGGAACCCATTGCCCCATAGTGCAGTGGGGCTGGTTTAGCACACTGGGCTAAATCGTGGCTTTTAAAGCAGACCAAGGCAGGCCAGCAGCACGGGTTCAATTCCCCTACCAGCCTCCCCGAACAGGCACCGGAATGTGGCGACTAGGGGCTTTTCACAGTAACTTAATTGAAGCCTACTCGTGACAATAAGCGATTTTCAATTTCAATTTTTCAGTTTGAATAATTAAATGGTTTCAAGAGAGAGGTAGATATATTTCTGATTTTAAAAAAAGTACGTTAAAGGGATATGGGGAACAGGTAGGGAAGTGGATTTGAGACCAGGAAGAGATCAGCCATGATCTGATTGAATGGCAAAGCAGGCTCGATGGGCTGAATTGCCTACTTCTGCTCCTACTTCTTAAGTTCCTGTGTTGCTCCAACACGATTTGTCTTTCTTTTCCATTGAGACCACACTCAGAGCAATTAGATCACATCAAAGCATTTTATGTCTTGCCTCTCATGGAAGGCATTGACTTGGGTATAATTTGCAAGTATTTTTTTCCCTTCCTACAGTTCCTTTGCAGCATGAGCACCAGGACACAGTGGCACCACAATCTGTCAGACATCACAGCAGGTTGAGTCAAGCACTCCCCCAAGCATTAGCCCATCTATTAGCGCCTCTTCCTCAAACTCATTAATGATCGATCTGGGATCCTTGTGGATGGGCTGGTGTTCAGTGCAAGGGACAGAGTTCCATCCAAATTGTTAAATACAGCTTAATTTTGTGTGTGATACAGCTGCTCTAGCAGTGATGTGCCCACTTCTTCAGAGCTTCACCCTAACCCATAACTCAGCATGGAATTTCATTGCCTCATTTCAATATCAATGCGAGGCCAGCACAGGCTGGCAGCATAGCCTCCTGGATCTCCCCCAAATCATGTCTCACAAAACTGGGCAGAGCCATGAGCCCTCAGAAAATCAATGCCAAAAGTCTTAGTGACAGTATCACACACTGCATGCTCTACTGAGGATTTTGATCAACTTGGCTTATTAGTGTACATGATTTCTCTGTTAAATTACAGATGATGAACATTACCTGAAAGTTGTGAATGATGCCAAAATATAGTTCTCATCTGCTGGCATGTGATTTTAATAATTCTACTGTGAGCAGAGCATTCTCTTGCTCGCTCTTCTCTTCTCGAACCTACAGATTCAGGCTTTCCTTCTACCTTACATTGTCAAGATTTTCCAAAATCAAACTTGGCATCATCTGGTAACCACATCTTGATCCTTTCATCTATTTTCTCTCTATCCATACCTCCGTTAATCTTTCCATCTCTAATAAGATTGATTCAGTTTATTCAAAGATGGTCATGGAAAGGTGTGTTCCCTACAAATCACCGCAAAAATATTCTTCGGTAAGTGTTTCAAAAATTGAAATCTACAAATAAAATAGATCATTTTTTTCTTCAAATACTAGTTCTATTGTTTCACGAGTTCAACAGTTCAGATTCCCGATCAAATCAGCCGCCTTATTCGCAAAGAAAACTTTATGCCTTTAATCTTCAGTTTCCTATTCTACAAAGTAATACGGTAGAACAGACACAAATGAGCAGTTAATCTCACTTTAACACAAAAAGGGGGAGGGGAAAGAGAGAAGATGTTAAAAATCAGGTCAGTCAGCACCTGTAAAATGCAAAGACAGATGATATTTCAGATTTGCATCCTTCGAATACTTTTCCGGGAAGCATTCCACCGTTTTTCTTTTTACTGCGCTTACTAATCTGCGGCGATGTTTTGGCAGTGTTCTGTTTTTTAGTTCAAATCAATCTCACCCGATTAAATAGGAAACACATAACCTGTGCTTTCACACTCTATTCAGCATTTTAAAATAATGAAAACCTGCTCACAGCTTTGAAGTGCCTTCCCACTGAACAATATCATGATCGCCATTTCTGTTGACAGCTTTAACAATAAATCATGCATTTTTCAATGCAAGAGGAACAAGTTAAACATTTCAGTTTTCCCAACATTTAGGTTCTGGTTCAGAACAGAATTTGTACTAGCTTTAAAGACATATACTCCAGGCAACACAACGTCCTGGTTATTAAGGACCAATATCAATCCAGCCTAAAAGTGGTGCAAATATAACAATGGAGGGAGGTGCTGAACTTGGCAATTGCTGGCACAGTGATGCCTGTGGTGGACACTTTTTGCAAGCAACAGCAAATAGCCCAATCCTGCAACTCCCTCGGTCTTGAAAATTTCAATTGACTTGCTTTCCACAACTTTTCATTACCTCCCATGAAGAACGCTGCCCAACTTAAATTCGAATTGTTCTGCAATCTCTCACCATAGGAAACAATTTTTCTGTGCCTATCGGAGCAATTCTCATTTTAAACACTTAGATCATCCAGCAACTTTTTAAATTCAAGGGAATATAGAGTGAACTTTACAACTTGCTCTCATAATCTAACCCTTTAAGTTCTAGCATCATTTCAGTGAATCTGTGCTGCACGTTTACAAAGGCTGATGCACCTTTCCTGAGGCGAGGGTTCCCAAAATCCCCAGGTGGGCTGTTTAGTAAGCTAGCAGTACAGAGATTTATTTAACTATATACAATATTCTGCTCAAGGCAGTAACTCGCTCCCACTCCAGTCCTTATTGGGAGAGCTACCACACCAGGCCCTGCTTTTATTTAATAAATTTATAGTACCTAATTGATTTTTTTTTCAATTAAAGGGCAAATTAGCGTGGCCAATCCACCTACCCTGCACATCTTTGGGTTGTGAGGGTGAGACCCATGCAGACTCGGGGAGAATGTGCAAACTCCACACAGACAGTGACCTGGGGCTGGGATCAAACTAGTGTCCTCGGCGCCGTGAGACAGCAGTGCTAGCCACTGCGCCATGAGCCGACTTTTATGCAAGTCCGAAATGAGCTCCAGCTTGGTGGCCTTTTCACAGTAGGGGCTTTTCACGGTAACTTCATTGAAGCCTACGTGTGACAATAAGCGATTATTATTATCTGGGAATCTCATACTCCAGTTTCCTCGTGGGGTTTATAACACCTCCCCCCCTCCCCCCCCCAACAGCCGGAAAGTTCCCTTTCAACCGCAAACGGTGGGTGCCTTCTGTGCCGCTTTCCCCGAGGCTGGGTCTGTATCGGTTCATCGAAAGCCAATTTTGTGCTGATCTCCAGTATTATTGCCAGGACCTTGGTCTTGGATGAACGTTGTCTGTAGGTAAGGGCACTCCTGGGTCCATTCCGAGCCAGAGTCACCCTCCTCCTGCTGGACCTTGCGCTGAGATCTAGACAGTCGGATCTCCAGGCTGAGGGCCATTGCCTGGCACGGAGAAGATGTCGAATGCTGCTGTTTAGGTATTGTGAAACTCAGGTTCCTGCTTCAAAAGGTGGTCCAAATGCTTCCACTGAACGCTCTCCTGAATTCAAACTTTTTACAAGACTGCTCCTATTCTCTGCAACGTGACACCTGGGAGCCAAAGTGCTATTTCTCCGAAATTGCGGGCACAGACCCATGTCCCGGGTGAAATTGACGGCCTGGCGTCCTCAAGTCCTGGTGCAGCTTCGGTATTTCCTGCCGCAACTCCACTTTCCTGCTGAGGTTCTGAAATGCGAGACTCAACCGGGTTTGAAGCCCATCAACAATTCAGCAGGGCAATTCCGATCATCACGTGTGGCGTTGCGCAGCAGTTAAAAAGGAACTGCGCCAGTCGCGTGTCCATGGAAACTGCGATGTGTATTTTTTTTTATGCCCCTTTGAAAGTTTGGACCGCCTTTTCCACCAGGCCATTGGAGAAGGGATAATGCGGGATAGTTCTAATACACTTGATGCTGTTTTGCTTTGTAAATGTGACAAACTCTTCACTAGTAAGGGGCGCGCCATTATCGTTACCAGGACCTCAGGGATCCCACGGGTGCTAAACGAGCACCTGGCTCACCGTGGCTCATACAATCATAGAATTTACAGTGCAGAAGGAGGCCATTCGGCCCATCGAGTCTGCACCGGCCCTTGAAAAGAGCGCTCAACCTAAGCCCCACCATCACCCTATCCCTGTAACCCAGTAACCCCACCTAACCTTTTTTTTTGCACACTAAGGACAATTTAGCATGGCCAATGCATCTGAACCGCACATCTTTGGACTGTGGGGGGAAAGTGGAGCACCCGGAGCAAACCCACGCGTACACGGGGAGAAAAGTGCAAACTCCGCACAGACAGTAACCCAAGTCGGGAATCGAACCTGGGACCCTGGAGCTGTGAAGCAACTGTGCTAACCACTGTGCTACCCTGTGGATGTTGGCGAGGTCATCTTGGACACATCCAGCCCGGTGTTTTTCAAATATTTTTCCCGGGACCCACTTTGTCAACTGGCTGACCATTGGGACCCACAGCACCTTCACTTGCCCAGTCTATTCTGAGTCAAGGCAGTGTTTGGGACACAAGTTTTCTTGCACCAGGCAAGGGACAGAAACAAAATCATCTCATGTTCCTCTCTTATGGTATTATGAGTGCAAAAGCTGCTATGAAGGAAGATCAAGAAACACTGTTCTATGATGGACTCTACTTAATAATAATAGTCTTTATTGTCACAAGTGGGCATAAATTAACGCTGCAATGAAGTTACTGTGAAACGCCCCTAGTCGCCACACTCCAGGGTCTGTTCGGGTACAGAGGGAGAATTCAGAATGTCCACATTACCTAACAGCACATCTTTCAGGACTTGTGGGAGGAAACCAGAGCACCCAGAGGAATCCCACGCAGGCAAGGGGAGAACATGCAGACTCTGCACAGACAGTGGCCCAAGCCAGGAATCGAACCTGGGATCCTGGCGCTGTGAAGCAACAGTGCTAACCACTGTGCTACCATGCCGGCCATACTTGAAGTTAATCTCCACAGGGAAAGTTCTGCAAAATTTCCCCATGGCTTCCTACAGTAATCAAACAAAACTTGGAGATCTGTGCATTTCCACGTCCCAAGCAGCTGTGAGAAGCCAAAGGAGCATTTATTTTGTGAAGGTTGAAAGACTGCACTCTCAGATATCAGAAAACTCATTAAAAGGTTCTGAAATATTTACATATTAACACTTTTTAAAAATGCAGAAACTCTTCCTTTTTCAGTGCTCAAAATATTATCCTCCCTGCCACCATTCCAAAAATAGAGTTTGGCATAAACGTGAGATTTAGAGGGCAATCATCAAGCTACCATGCGCTTGCCACCATTATCAACTTAGAGATGGCGGTCACAGATTTGGGATGCTACATCACTTAAGGAGTACTTCTGGGTTCCACTTCTGGTATTGTTCAAAGTGCTGAGTGGCCAGTATTTAGTGTGGTTCCAAATAAATTACCAAGTGAATGGATTCTTACTCCCAACACTGAGCTGTTGCATTAAGGAGTGGCACTAAAGGCAGCAAACGAGACGGTGCACAGCCTGCACAATACATTCAAAGAACATAGAACAATACAGCACAAGAACAGGTCCTTCGGCCCTCAAAGCCTGTACCGGTCATGATACCACCCTTGGTCTAAACCCTCAGCACTTCCTTGTGCCACATCCCTCTATACCCATTCTATCCATGTATTTGTCAAGATGCCTTTTGAACATCGTTAATGTATCTATTCATTGGACACGTTTCCGTAAGTGAACTCACTTTGCTTCAATATTTCCCTATCTCTTCTGTCACAGTTCGGTCTCTCACTCACTCTCACTGGATTGATCGAGAGATAGGACTGTGCCCATGTACCTGAATCCTCCAGACTTCCCTGTTTAATAAAAGTGCAGATCATGATCTTTCTGACACCCGCCCGTGACACACCCGCCGGTTGAGACCTGCATTAGAAAAACCTTAATAGCCACTTTGAGTGGATATACACTATGATGAGGAACTTGGACCCCATGAAGGACTCTGCGAAGTCTGCATGTAGTCGTATCCATAAGCATCCTGGTCATTCAGGATCCTGATCCATACTGTGTCAGTCCTTCAGCCAGGGGCTGGTTTAGCTCACTCAGCTAAATCGCTGGCTTTTAAAGCAGACCAAGCAGGCCAGCAGCACGGTTCGATTCCCGTACCAGCCTCCCCGGACAGGCGCCGGAATGTGGCGACTAGGGGCTTTTCACAGTAACTTCATTGAAGCCTACTCGTGACAATAAGCGATTTTCATTTTTCATTTCATTCCCATGGTTGAATGGAGGCCGCCAGCAGGAGTTTATGATGCTTGTGGAATGCCGGGCAGCTGCACACGGCCCTTTCAGTGCCCCCATCAATGCAGGGCCGCCAGATATAACTACGGGCCAACATCTTCATCGTAGAGGCACCCGGATCCATACTGTGTCAGTCCTTCAGCCAGGACTCGTGACCCTGCAGTGGGATCACCACGTGAGCACCCCACAATTTGACACCGTCCTCCACGCTGGGTTCAAAGAACTTCTGGGCAAAAGCCAAAGGGAAAAGGAAGGGCCTCCTGCGTTCCACCTCAAAAGCATGAGGCAAAGTTTGACCAGTCCCAGATCCCATCGCATCCATGCACACACCTGAGTAGCCATCCATAAAATTAGCCATCCAAGG
Source organism: Scyliorhinus canicula (assembly GCF_902713615.1). Taxonomy (NCBI): domain Eukaryota; kingdom Metazoa; phylum Chordata; class Chondrichthyes; order Carcharhiniformes; family Scyliorhinidae; genus Scyliorhinus; species Scyliorhinus canicula. The sequence goes on from NC_052148.1 coordinate 53,843,530, forward strand.
TATCCATAAAATTAGGAGTTGCAACCACTTCATACCCCACTGGTGGGGATGTGGCACTTATGGGCAATGATAGATGACCGAGAGTGTTGGCATGGGCAATCCATGTACCCAGACAGTGTGGAAACTAATATTTATATGCGATGAGTAGAAGCTCTTCATGCTCAAGAGATGCGCCCGTCAGCAGTAGCAGTAGACTGACCCGGTTGTGGAATTGTCTATGTGGTTGCACTTTCGAAGGTGATCGAGCCAGACCGCAATTGCCCTGTGATGCAGTGGGAGTTCAAAATGGAGGACAGGCCATTTTGGGCGCCATAATCCATGGACTCCTGCAGCTACAGCATTCCTTTCCCCACATGCTCCCAGGAGAATGAAAACTCAAAGGCCCATTTCAAATCCAAGGTGGGCTCTTTCAACAGCCTCCTCCGAGTGGCCGTGTTGCTTATGCCACACACTAGCCTATCCCTCAACATTTCAAAGAGGACAGCCCAAACTCGCAATACTCACCTAGATGCCTTAGGTTGGTCAAGAAATCATAACCATCTCACCTGCAGACTGTATCACCGCATCAAATCTATGCCACTGAATGATTATAGAAGGCTTATGGTCATGATGTTCAGCAACCAAAGCAAACAGCACATCAAACAATTTGGAGTCCGGTCCAGCCAGGTACATTAGACTTTCTATGATCCCAAAAGTCAGGACCCCACAGGCGGTCAGGACGACTTTCAGACAGTCTTCCCCCAAAATCCCATTAGCCTGGAAGAAATACCTCATGCATTCAGCATACTGGTCTGGTCTTCCAGACCTGCAATAAAGGCTTCCAGTTTCCCAAATAGTGTTATGTCCTCACGTTCCGGGATAGTAATCGACGGGGCAGCTAGGCGACTCCGTGAGTGAATCCTTTCATCCTCATCACCAGTTTAGTAACTCAAGGAAGTCAGCGGTAGTAGAACAGAGATTTATTTAACTATATACAATATTCTGTTCAAGGCAGTAACTCACTCCCACTCTAGTCCTCGCTGGGAGAACTAAGCACACCAAGCCCTACTTTGGGCCGAATTTTACGGAAGTCTGTAACGAGCTCCAGCTGGGTGGCCTCCGCCCCCTTTCTGGGAAGCGCGTACTCCACGAGTCCTATGGGGAAATCAACAATGTCCTTGGGGACTTTCTAACACTCTGTATACCTGAAGCATCAATCCTCACTTTTGATTTGCAACTTGCTGGAGATAATGGCCAACATGCCATTAACCTTTCTAACAATTACCTGATGCCTCAATTGGCAAGGGCAACACCCACTCACACATCAGAAACATAGCAGGCTGCAAGCAGTCCCCAAACAATCGGTAACGCAACAGGCCAGATTTTGTAATCAGTGGCAAAACAAGGGTGCTCACCACCAACCACAAAATAAGTTTCATAAAGAGATATCATTATCTCTCTAGTGAGAATTTCAAGTCCTGTGACATGCAGTGAAACTGCGAATGACTGGACATTCATAGCCTAGAGCAGCAGTGATGTCATCAAGCTACCCAAGCACTCAATTGTATTAAAGGATTTTCACAAGCACCACCAGGAAGCTAAAAGCACCAAATTGAAATCACTAGTGATTTTTTTTATAAAACAGAGAATATTAAAGATTGAGGCATACATACGGGCAAAATACTCCAAATTTTTTTTTTTATGTCAACTTCAAAAATTTACTAATCATTCACTTAACAGCATTCCATGATTACAACATTTTCAGGACAAGTTCGGTTCAGATTTTATTTGGTTTGATAGCTAGAGCGAGATGCAAAACGATGCCAAAACCATGGGTTCAATACACTTACTTAGCTCTGGTAGATCATGGAGGCCTGCAATCCTGGCTCTTCCCACATTTGCAGAGTGATGCCCCTCAAACTATATATCACCAATTGTCTCTCTGTAATGAAGAGAGATGCTTGTGCCGATTTGTAGACTACAGCTATTTACTATTCTCTGAGTTTAGAAGAACGAGAGGTGATCTCATCGAAACATTCTGAAGGCCCTTGGCATGGTGGATACAAAGGCTGTTTCCTGATGCTGGGGAATCGAGGACATGGCAGGACAGGCTCAGGATAAAGAGCCAATTATTTGGAACTGAAATGAGGATAACTTTCTTTGCACAAAGGATTTAGAATGTTCAGAATTCTCGACCCCAGGGGGTTGTGGATACTCCATCATTGAATAGATTGAAGGCGGGGTATATTTTGATTTCTCAAGGAATCAAGGGACATGGGAAGAGGTCAGGAAAGCAGAGCTGAAGCGGAAAATCATCCATGATCATAATGAATGGCAGAGGAGCCCAGACGAGCCATAGAGTTTACTCATAGAATCTACAGTGCAGAAGGAGGCCATTCGGCCCATCAGGTCTGCACCGGCCCTTGGAAAGAGCAACCCACTTAAGCCCACACCCCCACCCTATCCCCGTAACCCAGTAACCCCACCTACCCTTTTTGGACACTAATGGCAATTTAGCGCAGCCGATCAACCTACTTGCACAGGGGCTGGTTTAGCACCGGGCTAAATCGCTGGCTTTGAAAGCAGACCAGGGCAGGCCAGCAGCACGGCTCAATTCCTGTACCAACTTCCTCGAACAGGCGGCGGAATGTGGTGTCTAGGGGCTTTTCACAGTAACTTCATTTGAAGCCTACTTATGACAATAAGCGATTTTCATTTCATTTCATTTTCTTTGGACTGTGGGAGGAAACCGGAGCACCCGGAGGAAACCCACACAGGCACGGGGAGAACGTGCAGACTCCGCACATACAGTGACCCAAGCCGGAATCGAACCTGGGACCCTGGAGCTGTGAAAGAACTGTGCTAACCACTGTGCTACATGCCGCCATATTTCTCCTGCTCCTATTTCTTGTGTCCTTGAACTGAAAGTTGGAAGGAGCTCACAATTCATTGCAATTTGGTGCTTTTGACCCACCAACCTGCAAATGCAAAGTTGGGTCACAGCAAATCTTTTACTTGAGGTCATGAAAATTTATTGAAATTGAGCTTTTGTCAACTGGATATGTTTAATGCTTTAATGCATTGCTTTTGAATAATAATCAACTTGTGAAGAAAAAAATGATATTGAGGTCACAAGCAGCAACTTTCAAATGTCAACCAGTTAGTTCCAAATTAAATTTAAAAGCCAAACCTTTGGTCACAATGTGTGGCATACCGAATCCAAGATTCCTCCTCTTTCTCAGTTCTTGTACAAAGATTGTGGAGCTGGGCATTTTACATGGATACATAGATATGAAGTAAAAGTCACCATAGTCACAGAGGACCATGGGCTGCTCTTCACCTTTGAGAGAGAGCACTGACTGGTGATGATTTAACCAGAGGATCACTTCAGGCAAGGGACAAAGGCAGGGCCCTTCATGGTAACGTCTGCCGGTATGGGAATTGAACCACTGCTGTTGGCATCCTTCTGCATCACAAACCAGCCATCCAGCCAACTGAGCTAACCGATTTCCCAAAGTTGAAACAAGGATACCGGTAAGGCCCATCTTGGACATCCGGTCCATTTTTGCAGACGACTAGTTCAGAGTTTTGTGACCGACTGGGAGAAAGGCCAACACCGTACTGGACACACCAAGAAAGAAATGGGAGGAAGACCTGGGGATTGAAATAGGGTGGGGACTCTGGAGCAACGCATTGCATAGTCAACTCCACTTCCACGTGTGCAAGGCTCAGCCTGACGCAACTAATAGTGGTACATAGAGCCCACTTAACAAGAACTCGTATGAGCAAGTTCTTCCCGGAGGTGGAGGTTAGATGTGAATGGTGCCCAGGAGGCCTGGCCAACCACGCCCACATGTTCACGTCTTGAGAGGTGAGATCAGCTATGATCGTATTGAATGGAGGAGAGGCTCGAGGGGCTGAATTGCCTAATCCTGCTTCTAATTCTTTTAATCTTACATTATGTCAGTTATTTGGTATTCAGCAACACTGGGTGAAAGAATATTTGGGCCATCCAGTACTTAGGTAAAAAAATAAATCAAGACAGCCCGGGCTTGGCGTTCCATCCTGGACCTGAGTAACACTAGGAGATCCTGGGTTTTGGTATAATGGGACTGGGGAACCTGGAGTTTGGCAACACTGCGTTGGGGCTGCTTAAATTTGAAAAGAAGACAGAATCCTTCAGTCCAATATTAAAATGGAGGGGCAATCTGTGATTTGGCTCCCAGTTGGATTCCTGTGCTGTCAGTAATGAGGAGAGGGAGAAAGGAAATGAGGTAGTCTGTACCAAGTCTCAGATCAGTTTTTCAGCCTTCTAAAATACCTCCTCAAACATCAAATGTCCAACCCTGCCCGAGTGCCAAAACAATTCTCGAAGTCACGAATTACATCCTATCTGACGGTGTGAAAAAGTATCCCTCCAAATTTTTCTTGCAGCATTTGAAACAATTGACCACACCATCCTCCTCAACATATCTCTACTGTCGTCCAGCTGGGTGGGACTGTTGGATCCATTCTTGACTATCTAATTGGAGCCAAGAGTATCATGTCCAATGACTTCTCCTTTGGCTCCCACACTATTACCTCTAATGAGCCCCAAAGATCCAGTCTTATTCGCCTCCTATTTCTCATCCCATGCTGTAGCCGGTCAGCATTGCCCAATAGGAGTGTGAATTTTCATATGTCTGTTAAAGACACCCAGATCAATCTACCATCACCCCCTCTTGATTCCTCCACTGTTGCTACATTATCAGATTATTTTTCCGACATCCAGCAGTGGAGGAGCAGACATTTCCTCCAATTGAATAGCTAATATTTTTGTCACCACTCCATTCCCTTACAACCAACTTGATCCCTCTCCTTGGCAACGGTTGGGAAATTAAAACATCTAACCCTGAAATGAGCTTCTGACCACATGAAAATGAAATGAAATGAAAATCGCTTATTGTCACAAGTAGGCTTCAAGTGAAGTTACTGTGAAAAGCCCCTAGTCGCCACATTCCGGCGCCTGTTCGGGGAGGCTGGTAAGGGAATTGAACCATGCGGCTGGCCTGCCTTAGTCTGTTTTCAAAGCCAGCTCTTTAGCCTTGTGCTAAACCATTATCTTTGTGTCATCCCTAAAATTGACAATGTTGCCTTCACAACACCACCCAACATACCTGAATTATACCTTCATTGCCTCTGGATCTGACTGTTCCATCTCACTCCTGGTTATCTCACACATCCTATCCGCTGTAAACTTGAGATCATTCATGTCTAAACTCGCATCAAGTCCAGTTCCCCTGTCACTCGCTGACCGAGCTCTCAGTCAAGCAACATCTTGTTTTAACATTTTCACCCCCATTTACAAATCCCTCCAACGCTTCACTTCTCCCTATCTTTGTAATTTCCTTCAGCCTCAGCAACATTTGCACTCATCTAATTCTGATCACTGGAAGATCCAGGATTTTAATTGCACCTTTATGGGTGGCCACATCTTCAGTCGCCTTGGCCGCTAAACTCTGGAATACTCACCTTATAACTTTCCATCTCTTTCCTCCTTCAAGACATGCCATAATACCTTAAAACATCCATCATCTGACCTGAAACCCATGTAACAATGTAATATTTGGTTTTATAATGGCCCTGTGAGGTGCCTTGGGACATGTTATTTTGATAAAGGCGCTATAAATACAGGTTACTGTTTGGTTCCTGGATTTGTCTACCTAACCTCTTCTCTCCTTCACGGATATCATTAATAAGAATTACTCCTGCTTTCTAACTATCAAAACAAAATGGTGTTAATCAGGTAATTAGAATCTTTGTTTAAAAAAATACTTTGTCTGTAGAGAGAGAGAATGAGTTGAGAGAGGAAGCACGCCGTTTCCTTTGAATGTGCGCACACACTGCCACACATAAACACATAGAAGGGAAGAACATTCTAATTAATGATGCCCAACAGCAGGGTATAATAATGCAACCAGTACTTCACTTTTAAAATTCAACATTTTTTTTCCAAAAACTGCGAGAGAGAAAAAGGATAAACATCCACTAAGCTTATTATGCCTTCTGAAATTTACAGAGTATTTGTAATTCAAACACTAAGACTACGGAAGGTGTGTAATCAGTACAGACAGCAATTATTTAACTCACACGGATATGCATAGGCAGAGTCTGTTTCTGTTTTTAAAAAAAATGTCAATAGCACATTGTTGGAAATTTGTCCTCTAGCTGTTCAAGTAATTTGAAAAACAAGGCAGATTTTGTTCAAGGCTAGTCGAAAAACCTTTTTATCCCTGTTGCTAGTTTAAATACCACCGATGCATTTTGGGAAACTTCACACTGCAGCTGATCAGCATGCAATGGTCTGTCTGCAGTCAGGAGTCCCACACCAGGCAGATTATAAAGTGCGAATGTAGACTTCATGCAAAAACTTTAATTGAAGAATTAAAAGACATACAAAAGAATTATGCAATGGTGAAATATATAATTATTTTACTTTTTTCTTGCATAATATCATACTTTGAATATTAGGCATTTCAAGTGGCTGAAGAAAGAAAGGGTGTTTTTTTCTCCCTAAAAAGCATGACTGATTTAATTATTTTATTAACAATCCATGATGGCAAAATGTTTACATAAGTTTATGCCATTATAAAATATTTGCATAAATGTTTGCATACTGAATTTCAGTCTAAATATTTACATAGCAAGTTTCAATTATAAACTGCTGATATAAAAAGTGCTACAGGAAGCAGTGTCTGTGGGCAGGAAGTGCATGCCATATGCAAGGTTGGAGTACATAGATACAAATTTTCAGCACGTGTACCAGGAGAAAAATATTTTAAAACTGAACTTCACTATATATTAATCTACGTTTAGAATTTTGAACATGTTTTTATTAAAGCACAATAATGCTTAGTCTGAATAATGTTGGAGTAAACATACACCTTAAAAATTAGAACATCAAATCAAAGAAGTTGGACATCCCAGGGTACCTTCTGTTCAAATTTATTCCAACATCCAATAGTAAAAAGAATTCTTATGCACCATTCATTCAAATAGACGCAATTTTGTGGCTTCAGACAGCTAACCAACCTTGGGAATATCCCAGAGAATATGCAACTGCAAACGCAATTCTCAGTCAACAAAAAGTTAAACAATTGTCAGTGTACTACTTAAGCAAATAGTCCTCAGCTGATAATTTAGGAAATTGAGGGACATTATTACATGCTTTTCTTGTGGCCACTGTAGGGTTAGATTCTTTCTTTATATAGGAAAAGTTGATCGCACCCTTGTTACATAACCCTTCCTTCTCCAAAAAAACATCCAGTTGCCTCTTCAACATATTAATTGCTCAATTAAATTTGCATACGACTTACTCCAATGTTTTTTAAAATAAATTTAGTGTACCCAATCATTTTAACAATTAAGGGGCAATTTAGAGTGGCCAATCCACCTAGCTTGCACGTTTTTGGGTTGTGGGGGCGAAACCAACGCAAACACGGGGAGAATGTGCAAACTCCACACGGACAGTGACCCAGAGCCGGGATCGAATCTGGGACCTCAGCACCGTGAGGCCGCAGTGCTAACCCACTGCGCCACCGTGCTGCCCGACTTACTCCAATGTTTACTGCCATTTATGTGAAATCGCTCTCTTTGTATTCCCTATATTCCCCTCATTTTTAAATGATTTCCGCCAAATATTCAACAGCAAAAGGCATCGTCTGTAACAACTATTAACCTGGCAGACGGTTCTGAAAGCTCCCATTCAGCGAAGACACAGACTAACCCAACTTTTTTAACCTATCATAACTTGTGAACCAGAGATGTTATCCTGACTGCCAGTCATAGGCAGCAATAGCTTTTCTGCGACTTCCACCCTTGATTGACACTGAATGTCTGCACAAAGGATTACAGAAATAGGTGACTTTGTCCATCAGTTCTGAAAAGAGACTTGAGAAGATAGTGCTTAATTCTGATTTGATGTATTATTGTCACATGTATTAGTATACAGTGAAAAGTATTGTTCCTTGCATGCTGTACAAACAATGCATACCGTACATAAGGAAGGAAGGAGAGACTGCAGAATATAATGTTACAGTTATAGCAAGGTGTAGAGAAAAGATCAACTTAATACGAGGTAGGTCCATTCAAATGTCTGATGGCAGTAGGGAAGAAGCTGTTCTCGAGTCGGTTGATACGTGACCTCAAACTTTGGTATCTTTTTCCTGATGGAAGGAGGTGGAAGAGTGTATGTCCTTTCTGAGGAAGCGGGAATTATAGACAGAGTCAATGGATGGGAGGCTAGTTTGCGTGATGGACTGGGCTACATTCACGACCTTTTGTAGTTTCCTGTGGTCTTGGGTAGAGCAGGCTCCATACCAACCTGTGATACAACCAGAAAGAATGCTTTTTATGGTGCATCTGTAGAAGTTGGAGGGTCGTAGCTGACATGCCAGATTTACTCAGTCTTCTAAGAAAGTAGAGTCATTGGTGGGCTTTCTTGACTATAGTGTCGGCATGGGGGGACCAAGACAGGCTGTTGGTGATCTGTACACCTAAAAACTTGAAGTTCTCGACCCTTTCTACTTTGTTCCCATTGATGTAGACAGGGGCATGTTCTCCACTACGCTTCCTGAACTCTCCTTCGTTTTGTTGACATTGAGGGAGAGATTATTTTCTTCGCACCAGTTCACCAGATTCTCTATCTCATTCCTGTACTATGTCTCGTCATTGTTTGAAATCCGACCTACTACAGTGGTGTCATCAGCAAATTTGAAAATAGAGTGGTCTGTGGGTTAGAAAGTTCAGGATCCAGTCGCAGAGGGAGGAGCCGAGGCCAAGGCCATGGAGTTTGGAGATGAGTTTCGTAGGAATGATGGTGTTGAAAGCTGAGCTGTAGTCTATAAATAAGAGTCTGACATAGGTGCCTTTGTTATCTAGGTGTTCCAGGGTTGAGTGCAGGGCCATGGAGATGGCGTCTGCTGTGGACCTGTTGCAGCGGTAGGCGAAATGTAGTGGATCAAGGCAATCCGGGAGGCTGGAATTGAATCGTGCCATGATTAACCTTTCGAAGCACTTAATGATGATGGATGTCAGAGTTACTGGACGATAGTCATTAAGGCACGCTGCTTTACTTTTTTTGGTGCAAAGATGATGGTCGTCTTCTTGAAGCAGATAGGGACCTCAGATTGTTGTAAAGAGATGTTGAACATGTCTGCGAATACCCCCCGCCAGCTGATCCGCGCAAGACCCGAGTGCTCATCCGGGTACCCCATCCGGGCCAGTGGGGGCCAGTGGCTTTCCGTGGGTTGACCTTCGAGAAGGCTGCTCTGACGTCTGCAGTGGTGATCTCAGATACAAGTTCATCCGCGGCTTCTGGGGTGGAGGGCTGACTCTCGCTGACCTCTAGCTCAAAGCGGGCATAGAATGCGTTGAGCTCATCAGGGAGGGGTGCGTGGAGCCGACGATTTTACATGCCTTCATCTTGTAGCCTGTTATGTCTTGCAGACCTTGCCATAGACGGCGAGGATCCGTGTGGCTAGCCTGGGACTCGAGCTTGGTCCGGTACTGTCTTTTGGCATCTTTAATGGATTTCTTTAGATCATATCTGCTTTCTTGTCGATGTCAGGGTCGCCTGACTTGAACACCTCAGACCTAGACTTCAGCAAGCAGTGGATAACCCTGTTCATCCAGGGTTTTCAGTTGGGAAAACGCGGATTTGCTTCTTTGGCACACAGTCTTCTACACACTTACTAATGAAGTCAGTTATTGTAGTGGCATACTCGTTCAGGCTGGTCGCAGGGTTTTTAAATACTGCCCAGTCCATTGATTCTAAGCAGTCCCGTAGGAGATCATCCGATTCCTCAGACCAACAATGCACAACTTTCTTTGATGGATTCTCCCGCTTTAGTTTTTGCTTATAAGCAGGGAGCAGGTACACAGCCTTGTGGTCGGATTTGCCGAAGAGTGGGCAGGCAATAGAGCGGTAGGCATGTTTGATATTTGTGTAGCAGTGGTCCAGGATGTTTGGGCCTCTGGTGGAACAGGTGACGTGTTGGTGGTAACTTGGTAGTATGCTCTTAAGCCTGGCCTGATTAATTTTACTATAATGGCGATGGAGGACTCAAAATGAAGAATGTACTTACTGAATTAAAAAGTGATAGGTTTTGTACATTGGTGAAAAAGGCAGTAATAAGAGGTCACAAGTTTAAGATGATCACAAAAATGATTAATCGGAAAATAAAGTAAATAATTCTTGGCAAGAAAAGTGGTTAGAGTTTGGAATTGACAGTACTACTGGCCACTGTTGGTGCAGTCTGCAAGTTATGTCAAAAATAAATTAAATAATGAATGGAGAGAAATATTAGAACATATGAGGAACAAGGAAAGTGAATTAGAGCACAACATCAACACGCGTGTATTAGGTGCTGTGGTCTATTCCTGTACTGTAACACATTCCAGACACAGTTCTTATGCTCTTGACAGTTCAATAATCTTCCAGCATTCAGCAGCTAAACTCACACTTACACAAGTTACTATGAGAAGCACTTCAGGGAACCAAACCATATTTTAAGAGGGGTTTATTTTGTGAAACCTTAGGAATGAAGCCAGATTTACAGAACAATCCCAGCAGCGCGGGTTCAATTCCTGTACCGGCCTCCCCGAACAGGCGCCGGAATGTGGCGACTAGGGGATTTTCACAGTAACTTCATTGAAGCTTACTTGTGACAATAAGCTATTATTATTATTGTTATTATTCTGGATAAACTGGCAAACGGTGGGCCTTAGTATTTAGTCTGAAGAACAAGTGCTCTTCTAAAAAGATTTAAATACAAATCGAGCTCAATTTCATGCAGCAAGACAGGTCTCAACAAAAAAAAAGACACAATCTGAAAGTAGAATCAGCTCTTCAAGTCCCTGTTATGTTAAATTAATCGGATCAAATGTCACTGACTAGCAGCAGTAGAAAGCAATTATAGCTTAATAGCTGTCTGCTGCTATCATCTTGTAAATTTAACCTTTAAATATTTAGCTATTACAATTTCATCAAGACTATTAGTTAGCTGCTTAGGAAGCTGGATAGGTGCAAAACTGTTGCTGTTCACAGATAAAATTAAGTTGGCTTCTTCATTTTTCAAAAAGGTATGTTTTCAACCAGCCAAAGGAGACCTTTACACCTCCAGTTTATAATAGTTACCTTTTTTAAACAACTACTCAGATAGTAAAATCCATAAACATTACAGAATACATGGGTAACTGCACGGGTGGAGCAGAGAAGAATTAAAATGGTGCAACCACTTATCCTTCATTCTTTCGTACAACTGACCACTATCTTTCAGTACCCTGAATCGAACAAATTGAACATTATCCCACTAATCCAGAGCTCATTGCAATAATGCACTTGCAACACACATTAAATAAAATGTGTATACTATACATTGCTGTTTTGTTTCGAGGAGATTTTCAGCCCAAATTATCCTGGTGTAGGAACTCCAGTTGAGTCCATGGCCCAGCTTATGTTTGATATGCAGCAGTTTGAACTTTTGAAATGCATGTTTGTGACTTTCTATCTTCTTTAAATTAAAAAATAAAAAGCAATTCTAACAATGTAATTATGCTCACCTATAAAGCACAAAGAGTAATTCATGCCATAAAACCAGTAAATCCCTGTTTCCATGCCAAGGTTGGCATACACATTTGGTCTGCAATTATTAATTCTACCCAGAGAGAAAGGAGAATCTTTATCAAAAATTCAGTGGAACAAAGCCTGTCAAAATAAATAAGGACAATTATATTGCAAATTCTACCTCTGTGATACAGCAAAGTAATCCTTAGAAATCCAGCCATGAGCTGTTTATTCTGCGCAGGCATTCCCAAGAGCGAGGTCACAGTGTGATTAGTCCTGGATATCCCTTTTACAGGAGTTTGGAGAGTCCCAGCAGCACAGATTTCAAAAGAGATCAGATGGCAACATTTAGTTTCCTAGCTGTGAGACAAACTTAAATTAAAGAGGCAAGAGTCATCCTATCTTCTCTTTCTCAAGATTTTGCAAAAAAATGTAACCACCCATTTTAGGAACGAATGATGCCGAGGTCTTGACTGTGCCTTATTGCATGATACATGATACCTTTAGTTTTTCAAAATGCAGAAGTAGTTATACTATTATATCCTGTATTTGTCGGTTAGTCTCTTTGAATCACATTGTACACTGCGGAGACAAGCAATCTGACCTACCCGATGCTCAGCCTTCTCAGTGCCACTCCATAACCAGTCAGTGGAAGGCACATTCAGATAGTCTGCAAATGATCTTTGCTTGTGCTCAGCTCTGCACCTTCATACAATTGAGGAACTGCATCATTTGGGGCAAACCAAACACCATCACAGCACAGATGCAACATGCTGGAGCCACAACACGCCACAAACCAATGCTTACTATCAAAGTCGACATGTGCAACAGCCACTAGTCAGCATCTGGCACAAAAGTACATTACACCAGGACAAGCAATCAACCTCTTCAGAAGAAAACTCAACACGTTCTATGCAACAGGCATAGAATCTAATGCCGTGCACCTCAAATATTCTGAGCAGGCACACACTAGCACTCTACTGATATCAGCAATATAATCACATTCTCTTCTGCCAGTCATGCACTTATACGTGTAGAAATTAGGGCAATTTAAGAAAACCATTTTCAATCAAAGAGCACAAGACCTAGAACATTTTGGAATAGGTGCCCACAACCTCCCATGTGCATTGTCAGACAAGAACAGCAGACTAGAAATTTAAAACGCTTTCATTTCAACTCATTTATGATATTCTGCTGACTGAAGATCTGCTGCCGACTCAAGTTTCACCCATCTTAGTTTAAAAATATAACCTTTTTGACAAATGAATCAGTCTTAAAATAGTCACAATTTAATTTCAAATGAGTTAACAGCCAGTCTGACTCTACATTTTCCTGCTATTGACAGGCCTGCTGCTGCAGTGTAGGTGCCAGAGACTGTGGAGTGAGCCTAAAGTCATCACTCCAGTTACCAACACTTACAAGGCAGTAAGTACTACAACACAGCAAAGCTGTCTCTTTAAATCAATCACACAATATGAAACCACTGCTAAGAAGCACATCTACAATAAATCAGTGTGCACAATGACAGTATACCAATCAAAACCCCTGCAGATACAATCAAAAGACTTAGCGGGCCAAACAAGTCCATTTTCTAGTTTGCCTGCCAAATTTTGAGCATCCCAATTTTGCCCCAATCTATAATTTGATCAGCAACTGCAAGCTTTCAGGCCCTTATTGTGCCCCATCAGAAGGTGAAGATACTGATGCGGAGCATTACAGAAACATGTACCTATCTGTAATGACAGTGGAATTGCTTAACAATTATGAAAAAGCAGCCTGGGATTTTCTTAGTCTGTTTGGAAAAAAAAATCACTTTCAGGGAGAAGCACTTAAATTGGAGAGATTACTTCAACTAAAAGTCAGACATCCCAGTTACCTATTGCAATCTTTTGTCCCCATCCCCTCACCAAAATCAACAAAAATGAAGCCCGCTCTGGTACAGAGCATGGCAGAGCAGAAGTGTCTCGGGTTTAATTGCTTGTCAATGTTAGGTTGGCTAATCTCAGCTGGACAACTCAGTATCCACAGACTGAGAGTAGGAGAGAAACAGGCATGGTTTCTGCTCACGATGCGTTATCCAATGCTACATTTTGGAACTGCACAAGCATGGGCAGGAATTGAATACTTGCCACCATCATGCCCAAACTGCCTCACTGTGCAGGATCACATTAGACAAATAAGGACATTGACAAAGTACTTAAAAGTCCAATGATACCCAAGGATCATTGGACTTTTCAGTACTTTGTCAATGTCCTTATTTATTCCCATTATTATTATTCCCAGAAGTATTTAAAGTCAGTCCATTCAGGGTGAGGAAGGCAGGAAGACAGCAAGCTCCTTCAAATAGAAGTTACCCCAACTGTGACTATTGCAAGCATTTTGATCTAAACATTTATCTCCAAGGTCAACTCCTGATCGAACATCTCCCCTTATATCCTGCTTCCATTTGTTTACAAGCTAGAACATTTCTCATTTGAGATCAAATGGTTTTCAAGTGACTGTGTGAAGTGTTAGAACATTTCACAAAGCAACCTACCATCAATCCTACAACCACTCCAGGCTGACTTGAAGTTAACCCAAATGAACATCGGCAAAACAAGGATCAATACCAATCTCAGAAAATGCTGGACAGTCTCAGCAGGTCTGACAGCGTCTGTGATGAGAGATCGGACATAGAGTCACCCAGGCTCAAAACATTAGCTCCATTCTCTCTCCGCAGATGCTTTCAGACCTGCTGAGATTGTCCAGCATTTTCTGATTTTACTTTAGATTCCAACATCTGACTTAATTTGCTTTCATCAATACCAAATCACCCTGGGCAGAACATTTTAATGAATGATAGACACATTGTACCAGAAATAGGACGCATTTTAAATCTGGGTTGGGGCAGGACAGAAAAGGGCCCAAAATAGAGAAGGCAGAAGATTTTTTTTCTCCACAAGTGTTTAACAAGAACTTCCATTGGCTCATTTGGTAAATGCTCCGCTAAGTGTATGGCTGACCAGAAAGATCAGATTCAGTTCTTCTCAAAGCTGAATTAGCTGATGAGGTGCAAAACTGTTTCCAGTGCTCCAGGCATAGCAAGGCAGTTTAATTTTAAAACTTCTATTTCAAGACCTTTCACAAAAGCATGAATCCATGACCATAAAGTATACCATAAGACGCAAGAGCAGTAGTAGGCCACTGGGTCCATCGCTTCTGTTCCACCATTCAATGAGATTGGGCTGACCTGATATAATCCCCAACAGTAGCACAGTGATTAGCACTGCTGACTCACGCCAAAGACCCAGTTGGCAGTGTCTGCGTGGGTTTCCTCCGGGTGCTCTGGTTTCCTCCCACAATACAAAGATGTGCAGGTTAGGTGGGGTGGGGTTACAGAGATAAGGTGGGGAATTGGGCCTAGGTAGGGTGCTCTTTCAGAGGCTTGGTGCAGACTTGATGGGCCGAATGGCCTCCTTCTGCACTGTAGTAATTCTCTGATTAACGACCCAGCCTTTACAGCTCCCTGCAGTAAAGCATTTCACAGATTCACTACCCTCCGAGAAGAAATTCTTCCTCATCTCTGTCTTCAATGGGCAACCCCTTACTCCCTTACTCTTTATTATGCTATCTGGTCCTAGATTCTCCTACAAGAGGAGACACCCTCTCAACATCTACCCTGTCAAGTCCGCAGAGAATCCCAAATGCCTTAATAAGGTCACCTCTCACTCTTCTAAACTCCAACGAGTACAAAGAATCTGTACAGTTCAGAACGAGACCATTCGGCTCACCAAGTCCGCATCAACCCTCTGAACGAGCACCTTACATGGGCCACTACAACCACTCTATCCCTGCAACCCCATCTATCTGCACATTTTCAAACACTAAGGAGCAAATTTATCATGGCCAATGCACCTAAACTGCACGTCTTGGGACAGTGAGAGGAAACTGAAGCACAGGGAGGAAACCCAAAAAGATACAGGGGAACGTGAAAACTCCACGCACACTCAAAGCTGGTGCTGTGAGGCAGCAGTGCTAACCACTGTGTCACCATGTTGCCCAGGCCCAATCTACTCGACCTCTTCTCATAAGAAGATAACTGCATATCCAGGACCAACCTAGGGAACCTGCTCTGTATTGCCTTCAATGCCAGTATATCTTTCCAAGGGGACCAAAACTGTCCACAGTATTCCAGATGTTGTCTAACTAGTGCCTTGCATAGTTTCGGCAGGACTTAGCTATTTATACTCCATTCCCTTTGAAATAAAGGCCAACATTCCATTTGCCTTCCCAATTACCTGCTGAACTTGTATGCTAGCTCTTTGTGATTTATGCCGATGACCCTCAAATCCCTCGGTGCTGCAGTTTTCTGCAGTCGTTCTCCATTTAAATAATATTCATCTCCTTTATTCTTCCTACCAAAGTACATAACTTCACATTTTCCTACAATATATTCCATCTGCCACGTTTTTGCCCACTCACTTAACTTGTCTATATCCCCCCTTATAGACTCTTATGACATCCCCATTACTTGCCTTCCCACTTATTTTTGGGTCATCCACAAGCTTGGTAGTAGCACATTCCCTTCCCTTGTCCAAGTCATTAATATGTATTGTGAATAATTGAGGGCCCAGCATGGATTCCAGTGGCACTCCACTAGTTACAGATTGCCATCGTGAAAATAGCTCTCTTATCCCAACTTTCTGTCTTCGATCAGTTAACCTATCCATGCTAATATACCATCCCCAACACCATGGGCTCTTATGTTATTAAGTAGTCTTTGGTTGAACATATTTTTGAAATCCAAGCATATTACATCTGCTCGTTCCCCTTCATCTACCCTGCTCATTACCAACTCAAAGAATTCTACTAAATTTTATATTATGCATTTCTAAATGCTCTGCATTACAGCCTTTATAATGGGCTCTTAACTTCACAATGACAGAAGAAGTTAAGCTAAGGGCACGGCACAGTAGCTAGCACTGTTGTTTCACAGCACCAGGGACCCATTTTAGATTCCTGGCTTGGGTCACTGTCTGTGCGGAGTCTGCACGTTCTCCCCTTGTCTGCGTGGGTTTCCTCCGGGTGCTCCAGGTTCCTCCCACAAGTCCCAAAAGACATGCTCGTTAGGTGAATTGGACATTCTGAATTCTCCCTCAGGTGTACCTGGACAGGTGCTGGAGTGCAACGACCAAGGGATTTTCACAGTAAAATTCACTTCATTGCAGTGTTAATGTAAGCCTACTTGTGACAATAATAAAGATTATTATAATTGGCCTCTAGTTACTTGTTTTTTTGTCTTCCTCCTTTTTTGAATAAAGGAATAAATCCCCAGAATTTAAGGATTCTTGGAAGATGGCTGCCAGTGCATCCATAATTTCTGAAGCTACTTTCTTTAGTATCCCTGGATGCAACCCATCAGGTCCAGGGAACTTATCGGCCTTTAACGTAATTATTTTCCCCAGTATATTTCCCTTGTGATTGTTGTTGTATTTATTTCCTCCCCCCTCTTCTGTCTCTTGATTATTTACTTTTGGAATGATAATAGTGCCTTCTACCATGAAGACTGATACAAAGTATTTGTCTAACGCCTCTGCCATTTCCTGGTTCTCCATTATTATTTGCCCAGTCTCATTCTCTAAAGGGCCTATGTCACTTTGGCCTCTCTCTTCCTTTTCACATATTTAAAGAAACTCTTGCTGTCCATTTATATATTACTTGCTAGTTTAGCCTCATAGTTTATCTTCTTTTTTCTTATATTTTTGGTCATCTTTTGTTGGTTTTTAAAACTTCCAATCCTCTGGCTTACCACTAATTTTTATAATAATAATATTAATCTATATTGCACAAGTAGGCTTGCATTAACACTGCAATGAAGTTACTGTGAAAAGCCCGAGTTGCCACATTCCGCGGCGCCTGTTCGGGTACACAGAGGGAGAATTCAGAATGTCCAAATTACCTAACAGCATATCGTTTGGTACTTCTGGGAGGAAACCGGAACAATGGGAGGAAACTCACGTAGACACAGGGAGAACGTGAAGACTCTACACAGACAGTGACCCAAGCCGGGAAACGTACCTGGGACCCTGGAGCTGTGGAGCAAGAGCTACCCACTGTGCTACCGAGCCGCCCACAAATTCCATGTGCACAACTGCATAGCAGAGGATGGTTTGCCACAAAATATGGTGTTTCTTTCAGTTTAATACCATCCTTCACTTACTTGGTTGGTTGATTTATCCTCTTCCTAGAATCCTTCTTCTTCACTGGGTGTAGTTAAGTAGTAGTTACATAATCACTAAACTATTATAAAGATGACCAAGCTATAATGAAAGCAAAATACTGCGGATGTTGGAAAACAGAAAGTGCTGGAAAAACTCGGCAAGTCTGGCAGCATCTTTGGCAAGAGTTGTTTCAAGTTTGTATGACAAGTCTTCAGATTCAAAACTCTGACTCAAAACATTTACTGTATTTGTCTCTTCACAGACGCTGCTTGATCTGCAGATCCTTTCCAGCATTTTCCGTTTTTATTTTTGTAATTTTTTTTATTTTATTTGTTCATGAGACATGAGTGTCGCTGGCTGTGCCAGCATTTATTGCCCATTCCCAATTGCCGTTGAGGGGGCAGTTAAGAATCAACCACATTGCTGTGGGTCTGGAATCATATGTAGGCGAGACGAGGTAAGAACGGCAGATTTCCTTCCCTAAAGGACATTAATAAACCAGATGGGTTTTTATGACAATCAACAATGTTTCATGGTCATCATTAGACTTTAAATTCCAAATTTTCATTGAATTCAAATTTCACCATCTGCAGTGACGGGATTTGAACCTGGGTCCCCAGAGCATTACTTTGGGTCTTTGGTTTACTAGTCCAATGACAATACCACTATGCCACCGCCTATAGTATATTACTAAACTATAACCCTGTTTCGTCAAAGTAGGTAATTACATTGTGGACCATGTGTTGCCCTATTATGTATTTTATTTTTTATTTTATTTTTCTGTACTAAATGATCTGTTTGAGCTGCTCGCAGAAAAATATTTTCACTGTACCTCGGTACACGTGACAATAAACAAACAAACCAAATCCAATTTAAACAGGAGCAAAGTAACATACAACTGCTGAAAATTTGAAATAAAAGTAGAAAATGCTGGCGCGTTTCAGCAACATCCCACGTAGAGTGAAATAGATTTAACACCTGACCCTTTGTTGGACCTAGCAGCTCTTTCGTTGCTGAGGAAACCTGAAATTTCCTCCTGCCACCCCTCCTCCATAAATAACTTCCTTAAAATCCAGTTCTGACCTAGTTTTTGGCTACTCCTCTCCATGTCTTTGGTGAAACATCTGGTCCTTTTCTACTTTAAAATTGCTCTATAAATCTAAATTCATTGCTAGTGCAATTGAGACCTCAGACTACTGTCAGACTGAAGCCATCAATGGTCGAAACCACAACCATTGATGCTGCTATTGCAACCTCAGACAGATGTGGAGACTGTAACCAATAATGAGCCTTACTATGCTCCATACGAATAAGAAGTATTAACAAGAGACTAGAAAACTGTTGATAGTTATTTTATTTTAGTTAGTGAATTTTTCCAATTTTAAGAAACATTCTTCAGAGACACAGTCTTCCAGCATTGTTTTGCAACAACCTGAGTTTTCAGTTTAATCTGGTCATCCAGATAGCTCAGCTATGCTTGGCTACAACCCAGTGTCATTGGGGAAATGAAAGTTTCCCAGTGACTGGTGTAATTATTTTTATGTAGCAAATTACATTTCACACCATTTTCAACTGAGAGAATTTCAGTATTTGAATCATTTGGCCGGGGAAAAAGATAAATTTGAAGAAAGGAGAGGGGAAGTAAATGTAATCTGGTTTCCCTTCCTGGAATTATTTTTTTTATAGGCAAAAGGACACAGACACACACACACACACATAGCAGCATGAGACATCTGCCTGCGTCAGACCCGAACTGCCAAATTCTCAACTTAGCGGAGTCCAAAGGGAATGAATTTTTTTAAAAAGCCCCCCATACAGACTTCCCAGCAACCAGTTACAAACCAGGATCAAAAAAGACCTGGGAATAGCTCAAATGATATCCCCTTCCATTAAAGAAAAAAAAGTGTTTAAAAATCAGGCATAGACAATAAACTTGCAATAATTCCAATGAAAAATTAGTACTCCATGGCATGACATTTTTTTAAAAACCTAAGCAACTAAACTGAAGCCTGTTGCAAAAAAGAACTGAAAAATAAAAGATTTTGTAAAGTCCTCATGAAGTATTGAGCACAAGTTATTAAAAAAATAAAGTTAAAATGTACAATTGATCCCTCAGTTGACAAAGAAGCTTTGCCCCTCATCTCAAGACACAAGTTTATTTCCAAACAAAGATAGCAATTTACTGGTCAAGTTGGAAAATGCCACTGGTCCTGTCTCCCCAGTTTTTTTTAAAGAGTTGGTGCATGGTCTCATTAAGAACACCTGCAACATCTAACCTCTCAATCGAGTCCTCCTGTAAATTAAGTGACTATACAGTCTTGCACATGTAGACAGTTAATATAGTCAATTAGCAGAGATTAACTAAAATGAGAGCTCTGATTTTCTGAGCTGGCAGACATTAATGCATGATAAAAAGCAACGTTGCACTAACATTGGTAAAATGGCCATTATTGTATCCGTTTGTCTGAGACGTTACCCCCACCAGAAACAGCTTGCTGCTGGTAATGGTAACGGATGAGAAAATTATATGTCCAGAGGATTCTTAGATAAATGATTCACTAAATGTTTTCACATGATTCGAGTTCCTCATACTCGTAACAAGGGCTAACATTGGAGACATTCAGAAGTCAGTGTTTCCTGTATTGCACCTACAGAATCAAAATTAGCATCTTCAATCTGGTATTAAAATTGACAGGTGGGTCGAGCATCCCATTCTACATAAAGATCCCAATGATAATATTCTGCATTAAAAATAAACAATGATGTCCAGCCTGTGACTCTTTGCTGTACTTCCAGTAGCTGACACTGCACTCAGATTCCCAAACTTAATCTGATCGGTCATGTCGAGCACTCCCTACAATTTCTGAGTCTTCAACATACCTTCATAATCCATGTCCGTCCCCCACCCACACTGGTCGCCAGCCTCTGCTCTTCAGCATCCAGCAATGCTGTTTGGCCTCTGTCCAGTATTTGTAATTATTTATTCAGAGATCTGCATGTCAGTGACAAGGCCTTCAGTGTCTATACCCAACTGTCCTCAAAGTCAGTCAGCCAGCTGAAATAATCCATCTGATGAAGACACTCACAAAACTTCTAGATAGGTATTTCCAGGATTATGACACGTTGACTATTAAAAACAACATAGTTCCAAACAAGAATTGGTACGTGAATTGAGGGGGAAACTTCTCTCTCTTCAGGTGCTCATCTAATTCTTTATTGAAAGCCATGATTGAATCTGCCTCCACCACACTTCCAGGCAGAATATTCCAGATCTTAATCACTCACGACTAAAAACGTTTTTCATGTTGCCATTGCTTCTTTTTGCAATCACTTTAAATCGGTGTGGTTTTCAACCATTCCACCAATAGGGAGGGTTTTTCATTTACCTGCTCTGACCAGACCCACATAGAACATAGAACAGTACAGCACAGAACAGGCCCTTCGGCCCTCAATGTTGTGCCGAGCTTTGTCCGAAACCAAGATCAATCTTCTTGGAACTGATCAGTTGCACTAAAATGCTTGCAAGTGATTTTAAAACCTCGATCAAGTCTCTTCCAGACCTTGCTTCTCCAATCTACCCTGATGTCACCTATCCCTGGAATCATTCTTGTAAAAGACTTGTGCCTTGTAAAAAATAGATTGGGGCAGTCATTAAGTGAGTCACCATATAGACTAGAGTGATTTCAGAAGGTGGCTGACTAATTTTGACTTTTTCAATTCATTTTTTATAGGATGTAGACATCACTGGCTAGGAAGTGTTCATTGCCCATCTTTAATTGCTCGAAAGGTGGTGGTGATGAGCTGTTGTCTTCAAGTGCTTAAGTTCCTGTGGTGTAGGTACAGCCACAGTGCTGTTGGGAGGGAGTTCTAGGATTTTGATCCAATGACAGTGAAGAAACGGTGAAATATTCCCAAATTGAGATGGCGAGTGGCTTGGAGGGGAACTTCTAAGCGGTGGGTTCCCATTTGTCTGCAGCCCTTGTCCTTCTAGATGGGAGTAATTCTGGAAGGTGGTGCCTAAGAAGCCTTAGTGGTACACACTGCTGCCACTATTCATCAACGGTCGAGAGCAAATGGTTGTGCAACGGGTGCCATTCAAGCTGACAACTTTGTCCTGGATGGTGTAAAACTTCTGGAGTGTTTTTTGAGCTGCACTCATCCAGGCAAATAGACAGTATTTCATCACACTCCTTATTTGTGCCTTGTAGATGGTGGACAAGCTTTGGTAAGTCAGGGCACGAGTTATTCACCACAGGATTCCCTAGCCTCTGAACTGCCCTTGTAGCCACAGTATTTATATGACTAGTCCAGTTAAGTTTCTGGCCTCCCCCCCCCCACCCCCCGCCAATGATATTGAGAGTGAGGCATTTAGCATTAGTAATGCCATTGAACATCAAGTGGCAATGGTTAGATTCTCTCTGGTTGGAGATGGTCATTGCCTGGCACGTGAATGGCATGAATGCTACTTGCCACTTGTCAGCCCAAGCCTGGATATTGTCCATGTCTTGTTTAATTTGGACATGGGCTGCTCAGTAACTGAGTAGTCACAAATGGTGTGAGCATTGTGCAATGTGCAATCATCAGCAAACATCGCCACTTCTGATGTTATGATTGGATTTGATTTATTGTCATGTATACCAAGGTACAGAGAAAAGCATTATAAGACCATAAGACATAGGAGCAGAATTAGGCCACTTGGCCCATCGAGTCTGCTCCGCCATTCAATCATGGATGATATTTTCTCATCCCCACCCTCCTGCCTTCTCCCCCAACACCTGATCCCTTTATTAATCAAGAACCTATCTATCTCTGTCTTAAAGACACTCAGTGAATTGGCCTCCACAGCCTTTTGCGGCAATGAGTTCCACAGATTCACCACCCTCTAGCTGAAGAAATTCCTCCTCATCTCTGTTTTAAAGGATCGTCCCTGTAGTCTGAGATGGTGTCCTCTGGTTCTAGTTTTGTTCTGCATTCGGTCCATACAGATCATACATACCAGGCTGTGTTGCAGCCAGATAGGATGCTTTCTATGGTGCATCTGTAAAAATTGGTAAGCATCAACGTGGACATGCAGAATTTCCTTAGTTTCCTGGGGAAATATAGACACTGTTGTTCTTTCTTGCTCGCAGTGTCAACGTAGGTGGACCAGGACAAATTGTTGGTGATATGCAAACCTGGGAATTTGAAGCTGTCAACCATCTCCACCTCAGCCCCGTTGATGCAGACAGGGCTCTGGACAATAATTTTCTTCCTGATTTTAATGACCAGGTCCTTAGTTTTGCTGATGTTGAGGGAGAGATTGTTGTTGGTACACCACCCCACTAGGTTCTCTATCTCCCTCCTGTACCCTGACTCATCGTTGTTCAAGATCTGACCCATTCTGGTTGTGTCATCAGCAAACTTGTAGATGGAGTGGAGCCAAAGTTTGCAAGTCATGGGAGTATAGGGGTACAGTAGGGGGCTAGGTACACAGCCTTGTCGGGCCACAGTATGGAGGGCCATCATGGAGGTGTTGTTGTTTATTCTTACTGATTGTGGTCTATGGGTCAGAAAGTCAAGGATCCAATTGCAGAGGGAGGAGTCAAGTTCTAGGTTTTGGAGTTTTGATATGATCTTAGCGATTATGCTGTTGAAGTCAGAGTTGTAGTCAATGAATAGAGTCTGATGAAGTAGTCCTTGCTGTTGAGATGCTCCAGGGATGAGTGTAGGGCCAGGGAGATGCCATCTGATGATGGAAGGAATATCATTGAAAGATGGTTGGGCCTTGAATACTGCCCTGAATAATCTCTTCAATGGTGTCCTGCAGCTGAGATGATTGCCAGAAGAGCCGGCATTGTCCTGTTCTTATAGTCAAAATATTTATGTAGCTGGTTCAGTTAAGTTTATGATAAATGGTGACACCCAAGGTATTGATAGTGGGAGATGTCAACAGATGCTACTGCAGATAGTCAAGGCACTTGTGAACATTACATACCAGTTATCAGGCAAGCCTCGGTGTTGTCCAGGTCTTGCTAATCGCTGGCACAGACTGATTCATTATTTG
Organism: Scyliorhinus canicula; assembly: GCF_902713615.1. Classification (NCBI taxonomy): domain Eukaryota; kingdom Metazoa; phylum Chordata; class Chondrichthyes; order Carcharhiniformes; family Scyliorhinidae; genus Scyliorhinus; species Scyliorhinus canicula. Next base: position 53,867,357 of record NC_052148.1, read on the forward strand.
AGCAGTTACAAATCATACTAAACACTGTGCAATCATCCCTGCTTCTGACCTATGATGCAGGGAAAGTCTTCCGCATATCAGCCAAAGATGATTCGGTCTGGAGCACTGCCCTGAGGAACCCATGAAGGCTGAGCTGATTGAACTCAAACAACCACAATAATCTTTCACTTGTGCTAGCTATGTCTCTAACCACTGAAGAGTTTTCACCTGATTCCTACTGACTTCAATGTTACTAGATTTCTTCACACCACACTCAGCTAAATGCTGATGTCAACTGCAGGCACTCTGACTTCACCTCTGGAATTCAGCTCTTTTGTCCACGTTTGGACCAAGACTGAAATGAAGTCTGAAGCCAAGTGATCCAGTAAAACTGGGCATTAGTGAGCAGCTTAATGGCAAGTGCCACTTCATACAACCGTCAATGATATGTTCCACCACATTGCAGATGACGGAAAGAGAGATATATCTTCCAACGGGCTTTGCCCGAGGATGCTGGTGTTATACCAGGGACAAAGAAAAATACAGCACAGGAACAGGGCCTTCGGCCCTCCAAGCCTGCGCCGACCATGCTGCCCGTCTTAACTAAAATCTTCTACACTTCCGGGGTCTGTATCCCTCTATTCCCATCCTATTCATGTATTTGTCAAGATGCCCCTTAAACATCACTATCATCCCTGCTTTCACCACCCCCTTCGACAGCGTGTTCCAGGCACCCACTACCCTCTGCGTGAAAAATAAACTTGCCTCGTACATCTCCTCTAAACCTTGCTCCTCGCACCTTAAACCTATGCCTCCTAGTAATGGATCCCTCTACCCTGGGAAAAAGCCTCTTGACTATCCACTCTGTCTATGCCCCTCATAATTTTTTAAGACCTCTATCAAGTCACCCTTCAACCTCCGATGTTCCAGTGAAAACAAACAGAGTTTATTCAACATCTCCTTATGCAAGGGAGTCAACATTTGAAATATAAAAACCCATTCCAAACCATACAATTCATTTCACAGAAATACAGTATAATGGTATACATATCCACCAAATGTAAAAACGGTCAGAAACGCAAATCAAAACATCAGCCCATCAATAAATCTTGCTTGATTGATATCCATTTAGGTTAAATGTATATAGGCAATTTCTCCTCATTGTAGCCAGCATGTGTATTTCAGTGTGCATTCATGGTGTCTTAAAATCGGAGAGTATGTGAGCACCTTGCACAGTAACTCTGGGTCACTGTGCTACCATGTGCAATCAGCTTACTGGAAACACTGGTTATAGGGGGGGTTATCACTAGATTACATAGCTCAAAAGGGGAAATGTTGCCAGACATATTTTTGGATGGAGGGCATTTTTTCGGGAGGGGTGAGGGGAAAAGCCTTAGAAAATCTTAGGAAATCCTTAGAAAGATCCTTAGAAAATAGGCGGCAGTTTTAGATAGAGGATCTGGATCGGCGCAGGCTTGGAGGGCCGAAGGGCCTGTTCTTGTGCTGGAATTGTTCTTTGTATCAGGAAAGTAGATATTGTCACTTGACAGTGAACCCACAATTGGCTGTGTGGAGCCCGTCAGTGGAGACATGACAGCCACGTAGAAGACGCGCAACCAGAAAAGATCCCCATGGGAAAGGCAGACAAGGATATGAATGGAATACTACTAGGCGGCAAATGTGGAGAAGGTGCGGAGCTGGGCCAGAGGGTTTGATTCCTAGTGGATCAGAATGGAGGAGAGTTTGTGTAGGGAGTTGGGATTGAAAGCACTAGCAACAGCGCAGCTCCCGATGGCCCTGGGGAAATACTCAGGGAGTCCGGTAATAATAGCTTCATTGAGAATTTGGAGGCAGTTTCGCCAACACTTTGGGTTGGGGGCAGGGTCAAGGGAAATGCTGATTCGGGGGAACCACAGATTTGAGCCAGGGAGGTGGGATGGAGATTTTTGGAAATGGGAGGAGAAGGGGATTAAGACACTAAAAGATTTGTTTCTTTGGGGTCGGTTTGCAGGATTGAAGGAGCTGGAAGCGAAGTATGGGCTGGAGCAGGGAAAAATGTTTAGATACATGCAGGTTTGAGATTTTGCCAGAAAGCAGATACAGAGCTTCCCGGTGGAGCAGGCCTCCACATTGCTGGAGGAGGTGCTGGCGATGGGGGTAGTGTCAGCGATTTACAGAGCTATTTTGGAAGAGGAGAAGGCACCACTGGAAGGGATGAAAGCAAAGTGGGAGGAAGAGTTGGGCGAGGATATGGCGGAGGAGTTCTGGCGTGAGGTGCTCCGGAGAGTGAATGCCTCCAACTCGTGCGCAAGGTTGGGGCTGATACAGCTGAAGGTGATAAACACAGCACACCTCACGAGGGCGAAGATGAGCCGATTCTTTGAAGGAGTAGAAGATGTGTGTGAGCGTTGGGGGGCCCCACTAATCACGTTCATATGTTTTGGTCCTGTCCAAAGCTGGAGGATTACTGGAAGGAGGTTTTTAGGGTAATTTCTAAAGTGGTGCACGTGAAACTGGACCAGTGCCCCCGGGAGCCCATATTTGGGGTGTCGGACCAGCCAGGGTTTGAAACGGGTACGGAGGCAGCTGTTGTAGGCTTCACCTCGTTGATCGCCCGAAGGCGGATCCTGATGGGTTGGAGAGCAACTTCTCCACTCTGTGCCCTGGCGTGGTGGGGGTCCTGTTGGAATTCGTGACTCTTGAGAAGATTATGTTTGAACTGAGGAGAAGAATGGAGGGGTTCCACAATTCATGGGCCTTATTCATTCTGCACTTTCAAGAACTAGATAACATTGAACATTAGTGGGGGGTGTGGGGGGGGGGGGGGGCGGTGTGTGTTAATGGTGACTATGGGTGATTCCTGATTCCTTTTTGTTATTTGTTTATGTGAACATGTGGGCTAGTGTTTGAGGTTTGGTGGGAGGGTGGGATTGTTGTTATTGATATGGGGATTGACATATTTGTTAGTGATTGTTTATTGTTGGTGGGTGTAAATTTGGGAGAAAATGTGAAAAATTGAGAATAAAAATATTTTTTAAAAAAGGATATGAATGGAATTAATTTGAACAAAATTGGTTCACTGGGGTTTTTGGAGCTTGTCAAGGATGCTGGGTGTGCAGATCAGGGTGTAGGTCACTGTTGACTGAACAAAAGCAAATACTGCAGGTGCTGGAAATCTCAAAACAAAACCAGATGAAGCTGGAAATACTCAGCAGGACAGGCCACATCTGTGGAGAAACAGAAGTCTCACCGGTCAATGTTCCAGATTTTGAGACCTTTTCTCAGGACTCATTTTCACAACATTCTGAATTTATTTGCAATTATAAATAGGAAAGCGAACTGTAGGTGGAACTAGTAAATAAAGAATCATGTACAATTTCACAGGATCTATATACAACTCCAAAGCCCTCTGAACTTAAGATTTTACAAAAATTGATTACTTGATTGCCAATGTCAGAAGCTGCAACAAAGAATCATTCTTTTCTTGAAAAAAAATTGATCAGATCACAGATTCGATTACCATAAATATATAAGATCCAACCCAGTGAAAATAGGTCTTCACCGATATAACAGAAATCCTGAGTTAATTGCTGGGATAACATTTTTGATATTTCTTTCCCATCTCTCTTCTCCTCCAAATCTCCACCATTTTTGCAAATGTACATAACCAATATACAGAAAGCTATAATGTATCAGTGCTACAACCAAGAGCTGTCACAAATCAAAGATAATCTTAAATAAGCATTTAAACATTCACCCAGACTTGTGCTCCAGAAACAGAACGAGTACAGCTAGAACATCTACCAGTGTGGAATATTGCTCAGGTATGTTCTGTATACAAAAAAGGTCAAATCCAACCCAACAAATTGCTGCTCCCATCAATGTACTCTCAATCAGCAGCAAAGATGCAACTGTGGCATCAAGTGGCACTTGCTTAGTGATAACCTGCTTATTGGCACTTAGGGATGCTCAGCTCCTGACCTCATTTATGCAGCCTTGGTTCAAACATGGACAACACAGCTGAACTCCAAACGTGAGGTGAGAGTGACTGCCCTGGACATTGAGACAACATTTGACAAAGTGTGGCATCGAGAAGACCTGGTAAAACGAAGTCAATGGGAATCAGGAAGAAAGCTCTGAACTGGTTGGATGGTTGGACTCATAACTAGCACAAAGGATTATGATTGCTGGAAGTTAATCATCTCAGTCCTGAGACAACACTGCAGGAATTCCTTGGGGTGGTTTTTGAGGTCCAACCACCTTTTCCTGCTTCATCACTGACCTTCCAACACAAGGTCTGAGTGGGGATATTTGTTGATGATTGCACAGTTCAGCACCATTCATAACTCCTCAAGATACAGAAGCAGTGCATGCCCAAATGCAGCATGTCCTGGAAAACACCCAATCTTGGGTACCACACAAGTGTCAGGCAATCATCTCCTCCATCAAGAGAGAATTTAAGCATGTCCCCTTGACATTATCATAATCATCATTGGCATAATCATCGCTGACTGCCTCCATGTACATACTTGGAGTTACCATTGCCCAGAAACTGAACTGGACTAGCCATATAAATACACAGTGGTTACAAGAGGTCAGAGACTGGGAATTTTGTCATAACTCACCACCCGACTCCCCAAAGTGTAACCACCATCTATCGACAAGACACAAGGGGCGGGATTCTCCGAACCCCCGCCGGTTCGGAAATCACCAGGGGGGCGTGGCATGAATCCCGCCCCGCCGCTCCAACGCCGGCTGCCGAATTCTCAGGCACCTGTTTTTGGGCGGGGGCGGGGATCACATTGCGCCGTTCGGTGGCCGCTGCCAACGCACCCCCCCCCCCCCCCCCGGGCAATTCTCCGGGCCCCGATGGCCCGAGCGGCCACGCGTTCCTGGCCAGTCCCGCCGGCATGAAATGGACATGGTCCATCCCGGAGGGACCTGGCTTGTTGGCCGTCTAGCAGCTCCTCGGGTTCCTACTTCCTTACCTATTCAACATTCTACTCTCCCTCTGCTGTATTATTGGTGTGTTAGTCATCTTGTCCCCTAGCTCTCAAACTTTCTTCCTAAACCTTGGAACATTTTCACAGACCTCTTTAAAAACATACTTCTTTAACAGCACTATCAGCCTCCACTGCTAATTTCTCTTTTTCACTGGACGATACTAATTCACATTTGTCAAGTCCCCTGGGGTATTTTGCAAAATTGAAGTAGCTCTATCAGTGTATGATTGGCTTGAAGAAATCAAACTTGATCTCTGAATGCTCTGGTGCCCTGTTAAGGAACCTTTGCATTATTACTAATCTGCTAACTCAGAACAATAGCAATGGGCAATCAAAATTAGGCGAAGAAGAACAATAAGTTGAGGATCAGAAATAATGTACTGTACAATGCCAATTAAAAAGCTATTCTACAAATCAAGAATTTTGAAGACACAGAAAAACAGGGCCTTTATTTCCAAAGTTATTGCTCTTCTCTTTTTTAGGACTGACTTAATCAAAATAATATTTTGCAAAACACACATGAATGTGGGAACAGAAACTAACACTCCACATTGGTCTTTCCCAAGCATTAGATAGAAGATATCTCATTTCTCACGGTTTTCTTTTTCACATTAAATAACGTTTTTGGCATTTGCAGCAGGAATTTATTTATTAAAATAAAGTTTTACACAATTATTTACTTCAAAGATGAAAATAATCTGAAGCTAAAAATGTGAAGGTCACTGCCAATCCCAGACTGCGGCACAAATTAACTGCAAGAGTAACACATGCTATTTTAAAAAGCAAAAATAGTGTTCAACTCAGCTGTTAGAATCAAAATCATGAAAAATATTTTTGGTGCTGTCAGGAGACCAGGAGTGAAAAAAGTAATAAATACGAAGTAATTGTGCAGGTCATGCAGCTCTTAACGTAAAATACACATTAACATCACATATAATAGCTAATTGTGTTAGTAATAAATCAGTTAAAAAAGAAAGCAATTTTTTTGTTTAACTCCTGCACGTTATGTGTGAGCTTGTGAAACCTGGGGTGTTTAATCTGACAGAAAGCAGCAAATTTTTTTTTTTGAAACCGAAAGGTATTTTCCTTATGGATCAGCCTGAAATTGCAGTGCTGATTTTCATTAAAAATCCTAATGAGTCTGCGCTGTATATGTTTATGTATCTGACAGGCATTCTGATAAACACAGAGGACAACATTCTTGCACAACTCTGAATGACAACAGAAACAACAGACCTAGTCTTCTATGAAATCTTTGGACTCTATTCTGACAGCTAATATCTAACAAACACTACCCAGTAGTCTGAACAGCCAGGCAAACCAACAGTCGGTTAGTTCAGTTTACCCACTTAGGGTCAGAACGAGAGGGGGTAAAATGGAAATTACACATGTACACAAATCATGCCGGCTCCACAAAAATACTCATGATTGAAAGGAAGCAAAAAGGTGATTTAGTTATTCAAATTGTACCAGGTGGTGGTGGTGGTGATGTATCAAGGAAGTGGGAAAAACAGCTGTGGAGGAGGGGGAAGGAAGAGAAATTAAAAAGTTGTTATTCTTTTCTTCCCCCCTAAAATTAAAACTTGTGTGAAAAGTTTGTTTCTTGCAAGTGAGTGCAAATTCAAGCTAACACAATGTACCATTTTTAATTAGATAACAATACAGGCAACCCTCTGTGTGCATAGAGCCAAGATGCAAGCACAGTATAGGAAGGTACAAGGATGGGATAGCAGTGGGATTGGCTTCTGAATTATAAACAAAGAGCAAGCACAGACACTGTAGGTTAAATGCCCTCCTACTGTGTTGCTAACTTCTATGGCTCTAGACATTAACATTGATGAATGCCCTTTGATGCTGTTAGTGTAGTATTAATAAGTTTACAGGACAAAGCACCACACAAACCAAAATCAAGAACTTGAACTTAAACATACCAAATGTTGGCAATGTGTCCCAAATACAAAGCTGTTTTAACAGTTCATGCAAAATAATCAATATTTTGATTTTGTATATTCTATTAAATTGAATACACAAGTTAGCAACAAGGAAATACAAATGAATTATAATGATCAACTATGTCAATCCCAGTTTCAAAAAAAGTTTTGTTTCAGGGTGGAGAAACAAATAGATATATTGTTAATGGTTCAGGGAAGAAGAAACAAAATGGGATTCTCCAAGTTGAAATTTCAAAGCAAGTTATTCATTTGAGGCAATAGAAAATGTCAAACACTACAACACTGCCCTTTTTTAACAGGATTAATAAAAGCTTTTCTTTAACAGAACTAAACCTATGATAAAACATGAACAAACAATGCAGCAAACACACCAGATTAGATAAAGTAAAATGATACAAACATAAGATGAACAGAAATGGTTTTCAAAGGATACGGCAGTTCAGTTATAAATTGACAGGTTTAAATTTCAGGTGGGAATTGGTATGGAGCTCTTTTTCAGAAAAGTAACCTCAAGCTCTACAGCCTCAATGCCAGTCCTGACGGAAGGTTGATGTGGAGAACATAGAGTTCTTGGGTCGACCCGCTGAAGGAGCATGCTACAGAGGCCAGCTCCCCTGCCCTATCCCCAAAACTCCACCTAACCTGCACATCCCTGAACACAAAGATGGAATTTTGCATGGCCAATCCATCTAACCTGCATATCTTTGGTCTATAAGAGGAAGCCGGAGCACCTGGAGGAAACCCACGGAGTGCAAACTCCATACAATCACCCAAGGTCGGAATTGAACCTGGGTCCCTGGCGCTATGAGGTAGCAGTGCTACCACTGTGCACTTCAAGCATTTTCTGTTATGAAGAACACAAATCCCTCCCTCATGCTGAGAAAGCTTCACTGACAAGTGGAGGGGCCATAGTGGAGGACAAAATGTGCATCTTCACAAACAGTACGCCATTAGTCCACTCAAACTCAATTTTGCCCAACTTTTCTAAAAATAATTCCACACAAGAGAATTCACAATAAATGTAAATTTGTTCAGACTCCACAGCAAGGGGAGAAAATCTTGGGCAAAACAAACAGGATGTGGTGTTTAAGGAATACTTTTTTCAGAAACATACGATTCCTCATAAAAATTAAATTATACCATTAACAGAAACACATTGAAGCTGTAAAAGCATTTTCCCAAATGTTGTGAATTTTTTGCTTCAAAATTATACTTAGAAAATGCATCTAATTATAGACCAGCTACGAAAATTATAAGGTCTCCAGTGTGAATATCTGCCACATGAACTTGTCAGCTTAAGGAGCAATTTGAACATAAATACAGTAATTGTTTTTAAAAAGGCACATGCAGCTTCATTGTGACATTTTGAATTTATATCGTTAAAGAGGTTCGGCGACTGATGACTTTGATGTCAAGGTAATAAAATTTGAAAGAAACTGTTGGGTCTAAAAAAGGTGTTTTCTTCAACTGCAAAGAGAAAGTCACAACAGTATTAGCACATAAATAATGACAAATCCCAGTCTTTATGGAAGCAAAAATACTTTTATTAGAAAATTGGCGGCTGCCAGTTGAACAGGATTTTACTGTTTTGCTTGCAGTTATGCCACTAGATTTGTGTAGCATACTGATACCAACAGAAAATTTGCAATTAAGCCAACACACATTTGTTTTGCCAACATCTGAAATTTCTCCCATCATCAGCAAAACTCGGGCAAGACATAGAACCCTCAGTACTTCATCCCAGTGTTCCACAGCTGACAATCCTCTTTCCCGGCACAATCAAGGACAAGACAAATATTGCATAGTACTGCTAATATTTTTCCTCTCATAGTGCAAATGAACATAACACAAAGGTTTCACATAGCTACTACTGATTGACCATCATGCTAGTGTGCGGAAAGCTACTTTTACGTTCAGTCCAGGCCTTGGGAAAGTAAACAAATTGAGAAACGCCCCCATAATTTTAGTTTGCAACACAAGCCAACTTTCTGTGGGCAACTCAAAATTACAAGAAAAAAAAGACGACATTTATGCATAATGATGTCATGTCATCACTGCAGATAGGACAGTGGCAGCAAGAAAGACCCAGTCAAAAAAACCATTTCCCTTCAGACAGTATTAAAAAACAAATTGGTTTAATATGACTGTTGGCTGTGGGAAAGTGTAGAATAAGAGCAAGTGGCTGAAGAATATAAATGCAAAATAATTGTGAGCCTTAAATTGCAAAGAGTAAAAAGAGACACCGCAATAAATGAAGAGAATATTTTTGTGACTGCCGTGATGTGTTTTCTTGAAACTGGCGGGAAGATCATACCTTCCAAGCCAATGGCACATTCCAGGACATACAAATCACTATTTGTCAGAATAACCAACTTTTATTGATTTTAGAGCATAAAACCCCTATTTAGCACCTCAACCGAGACAGATAAATATGAATTACCTTCACTTTGGGAGAAGAAAGGACGTAAGGAAATGTAAAATCTCCTATGATCTATACTAAGCACATACATAAAACAGGATTATTAAATTTTGGCTTAGATGACTCACCATTGAGAAGCTTCCTTGGTTTAAACCAGTCTAGACACTAATGTAAGCATGCAAAGCATTGACTGATACAAGTCTTTGACTGTAACCTATCTACAAGTTTAGAACCAGCAAGGGTTTTTAATCCAGATGCACAATTGTACAGCACAGCAAGATTTTTTTTTAATTAGTCATTTTGAATGTAACGATGTCAGCATCAATATAAAATAGGATTTAAATGAACCCTACTTTGTAGCAACTTCAAATGGAAATAAGCTTTCATATTTTGTTGAATCACTAGGCAAATTAATAAATATTCCATGTTGGGCAATGTAAAAAAAACACTTCAACATGGGAATAGACATGAGAATCAGATTTAATTGTGCTTTTTAAAAAATGAAATGTGCACCTTCTCAACTGCTAAATTAGTGTTAGAACACAGGTCCCTAAAATCTCATGCCTTGCCTTTTTCTTGTCCGGCAATTCTCTATGGGCATTGCTTAAAAAAAAGCTTCAATTTCAGGCATAAAAAACGCATGTTACTCCTTCCTATTTAATTTTTGCAATGATTGTGCACCAAATAGGTACACGTAAACAATTATTTAATAGTGTTATATTAACTAAAAACTCCAGTGTGAAAGTAAACCAATCTCTCCTCACTCATTCAAGGTCATGGATCCTCTTTCACCTTGCTAATCCCTCTCAGATTACAAACTCTGCAACCACTGTGTATTAAAACACAACAGTGAAGAAGAGACCCCATTTAAATTTTGTTTCTTTGCCCCTCACGGTAAGCAGCCCTCGGTTTGACCTCCCCTCAGCTGAAATTGAGAGCCCAAATTTCATCAATGGGCAAAAGATTAACTGGGATGAGCAACCTTTGGACCAAAACCTTGGAGAATTTTGGTATTGAAGGATCAGTCACTGTGAGAATGAATGCACTGAGGCAGTTCACACCACTAAAGAATTCAAAGGGGAGATGTACAATCGTTTACATAAACAATTTTGATTTAGAAATGTAACACAAGTTGGTCAAATTTACAGATGATACCTAATTGAGAATGAAGGTGGCTCATTACATCTAATAATGGAGGAACTAAGAAGGAACTGGGCAATATCATGGTAGGCGAGATCCAACGGAGGTTAAATGAAACATGTTTCTCAATGGACAAAACAAAGATGTAAGAGTGGCAATGGCTTTTATTTATTTATTCTTAGAACAGAGGCATTTCTGGTAAGGCTGGCATTTATTGCCCATCCTCACTGCCTCAAGATGGTGATAAACTGACTACTTGAACCACTGCAGTGTACAAGGTGAAGATACTCCTCTTGTAATGTTTAGTAGTGAGTTCCAAGATTTTGACACACAGTGACAATGAAGAAGTGATAATGTATGCCCAAGTTTGGATGACGGGTGACTTGCAGGATAATTCAGAGGTGACAGTATTCCATATGCCTGCTGTCCTTGTCCTGCTAGATGGTGGGGGTCACAAGTTTTGAAGATGCTATCAAATCCTTTGTGAGTCGCTGAAGTGTATCCTTTGTCATACACACTGTAGCCACAAGGTATCAATGGTGGAGGGAGAGGCTGGTGGATAAGGGGTCAGTCAATTTGTCCTGGATGGTTAACGGTTACCATGCCCATTCACAAAGCAGACAGAATAACATGCTACCAAAATCAGTATGTGCAAGCTCCTCGCTGTTATAGTGAATCATATTCTTCCCATGTTTGCGTGGGTCTTACTCCCACAACCCGAAGATGTGCAGTGTAGGTGGATTGGCCATGTTAAATTGCCCCTTGATTGGAAAGAATTGGGTGCTCTAAATTTATATTTTAAAATAATAGCAAGGCAACTGTGCAAATTGGAAATTCAGCCATGATTCAAGTGAACCTTACTATCAGCAGCACAGACACAAAGCTATCCCCTTGCAAGTCTACAGCATCAAGATGACCGAGTTAAGTCAAGTTTAGGCTGAGATTTTCATGTCTTAAAAAGGAGGATTAAAAAGAGTAAAATCCTAAATGGAATAGAAAAGATAAAGGCAGCACTATTCCAAATCAAATCAGAAGTACAGGAACATGGATTTATAGTTTAAAAACTGCTAAAAGGATAGTTCCGGATTGATGTCAAGATGCACTTCATCACAAAGAGTGAATAGTTCCTGGAATGCAATTCTGATTAGGTAATGACCCTTGAATCATTATGTAGGCAGTTACCATGGTGAGAACAGAGGTTCTTAATACAAGGATGAGCCAAATGAGCTGAATGGACTGAATGAATCTGAACTTAACTTTTTATGACCTATCTTCTTGAAGAAGAGCATCTCAAGTTCACCTTCTGAGTCAGGAGTTACTCCCATTCCAGTGTCTTGAGCACCAAAACCTAGGCTGACACTTCCAGTGCCATACGAGGGGAGTGTTGTACTGTCAGGGGTCCCATATTTTGGATAAGACATTAAACAGAAGCTCTGTTCTCTAAAAAGATCCCCGGTGCAATTTTGAAAACATGGTGAATTATTGCCTACGACCTGGTCAATATTATTCCCTCAGTCAAACTTCACAAAAGCAGATTGTCTAGTCATCATCTTACTGCTCTGATTCATTTTGGTAGAAAAAATTTGAATGCGGATTACAGGGTCAACGGCAGGGTTCTGAGGAATGTGGAGGAACAGAGAGATCTTGGGGTTCATGTCCACAGATCTCTGAAGGTTGCCACACAAGTGGATAGAGCTATGAAGAAGACCTATAGTGTGTTAGTGTTTATTAACAGGGGCTTGAGTTTAAGAGCCGCGGGGTTATGCTGCAACTGTACATGACCCTGGTGAGACTACATTTGGAGTATTGTGTGCAGTTCTGGTCACCTCACTATAGGAAGGAAGTGGAAGCATTGGAAAGGGTGCAAAGAAGATTTACCAGGATGCTGCCTGGTTTGCAGGATAGGTCTTATGAGGAAAGGCTGAGGGAGCTAGGGCTTTTCTCTTTGGAGCGGAGGTGGATGAGTGGCGACTTAATAGAGGTTTATAAGATGATGAGGGGGATAGATAGAGTGGACGTTCAGAGATTATTTCCTTGGGTAGATGTCGCTGTTACAACGGGGCATAACTATCAGGTTCATGGTGGGAGATATAGGAGGGATGTCTGAGGTAGGTTCTTTACTCAGAGAGTGGTTATGATAGAGATAGAGAAATACAGCACAGAACAGGCCCTTCCGCCCGCGATGTTGCGCCAAACTTTTGTCCTAGGTTAATCAAAGAATTTTGGACAATTTTGCATGGCCAATCCACCCAACCTGCACATCTTTGGACTGTGGGAGGAAACAGGAGTACCCGGAGGAAACCCACGCAGTCACGGGGAGGATGTGCAGACTCCACACAGACAGCGAAATCGAACTTGGGACCCTGGAGCTGTGAAGCAATTGTGCTATCCACAATGCTACCGTGCTGCCCTTAAGAAGTTAACCTACACTCCATTATTCTACCCTAATCCATGTACCTATCCAATAGCCGCTTGAAGGTCCCTAACTTTTCCGACTCAACTACTTCCACAGGCAGTGCATTCCATGCCCCCACTACTCTCTGGGAAAAGAACCTACCTCTGACATCCCCTCTATATCTTCCACCATTTATCTTAAATTTATGTCCCCTTGTAATGGTGTGTTCCACCCGGGGAAAAAGTCTCTGACTGTCTACTCTATCTATTCCCCTAATCATCTTATAAACCTCTATCAAGTCGCCCCTCATCCTTATCCGTTCTAATGAAAAAAGGCCTAGAACCCTCAACCTTTCCTCGTATGACCTACTCTCCATTCCAGGCAACATCCTGGTAAATCTCCTTTGCACCTTTTCCAAAGCTTCCACATCCTTCCTAAAATGAGGTGACCAGAACTGCACACAGTACTCCAAATGTGGCCTGACCAAGGTTTTGTACAGCTGCATCATCACCTCACGGCTCTTAAATTCAATCCCTCTGCTAATGAACGCTAGCACACCATAGGCCTTCTTCACAGCTCTATCCACTTGAGTGGCAACTTTCAAAGATCTATGAACATAGACCCCAAGATCTCTCTGCTCCTCCACATTGCCAAGAACCCTACCATTAACCCTGTATTCCGCATTCATATTTGTCCTTCCAAAATGGACAACCTCACACTTTTCAAGGTTAAACTCCATCTGCCACTTCTCAGCCCAGCTCTGCATTCTATCTATGTCTCTTTGAAGCCGACAACAGCCCTCCTCACTATCCACAACTCCACCAATCTTCGTATCATCTGCAAATTTACTGACCCACCCTTCAACTCCCTTATCCAAGTCGTTAATGAAAATCACAAACAGCAGAGAACCCAGAACTGATCCCTGCGGTACGCCACTGATAACTGGGCTCCAGGCTGAATATTTGCCATCCACCACCACTCTCTGTCTTCTATCGGTTAGCCAGTTTGTTATCCAACTGGCCAAATTTCCCACTATCCCATGCCTCCTTACTTTCTGCATAAGCCTACCATGGGGAACCTTATCAAATACCTTACTAAAATCCATGTACACTACATCCACTGCTTTACCTTCATCCACATGCTTGGTCACCTCCTCAAAGAAGTCAATAAGACTTGTAAGGCAAGACCTACCCCTCACAAATCCGTGCTGACTATCCCTAATCAAGCAATGCCTTTCCAGATGCTCAGAAATCCTATCCCTCAGTACCCTTTCCATTACTTTGCCTACCACCGAAGTAAGACTAACTGGCCTGTAATTCCCAGGGTTATCCCTATTCCCTTTTTTGAACAGTGGCACGACATTCGCCACTCTCCAATGTGTGGAATGGACTACTTGCTGTGATAGTGGAGTCGGACACATTAGGAACTTTCAAGCAGCTATTGGATAGGCACATGGAGCACACCAGAATGACAGGGAGTGGGATAACTTGATCTTGGTTTTGGACAATGCTCGGCACAACATCGAGGGCCGAAGGGCCTGGCCTGTTCTGTGCTGTCCGATGCGGTTAGTGGACTTTGCTGTATGCAAATTAGCTGATACAACAGTGACTACACATCAAAAGTACTTCACCGAATATGTGAAAGGCACTATATGAATACAAGTCCTTCCTTTAAAAAAAATAAATAAAAACAATTGCAATAGTTCTGCTTGACCGTTATTTTTATTAAGTCTATGCATTCCCTATTTTGTTGGGGTAAATAAATCACTTTTTTTCCCCAAAAATTCCTTCAGCCAAAAGTGAGGTGCTAGGGTCTTCGGTGGAAGTGGAAATAGTCCCTGCCCCTCTTCTAAAGACATTGACTTGTGGCTCCTGACAGGACCAGCAGTGTTGTCCTCCCTCAAGTGCTCATTATTCATTAAAGGCATTAAAGAGTGGGGGCAGATTTGAGTCAATCACAGGCTAATACAACATAGCTCAAACCCAGTGCTCATCCAGCATCCATGTGCACATAACTTTGTCTCTGAGTCGAATGCCCAGTCGAAGCAAAGGTGGTAATGGTGGTGCTGAACGACAGTGGCAAGTTCTGAGAGAGAATATCCAGGGAATCACTGAGCATCACTCTGGCCTCTCTGAAATGTATCTCTGGCCTCATTTAAAAGGAAACCCGCAGGGTTCTGAAGGTTTTCTTGGAAAATATCAATGACGTTGTCACCTATACCAAAAGCACTACATGCAAAACTGTTACTGCCATAGATGTGGTCTATGCCCTGAAACAGCAAAGCTTAACCCACTATTTAATTGACAGTTGGGGCTGGTTTAGCACAGGGCTAAAATCGCTGGCTTTGAAAGCAGACCAAGGCAGGCCAGCAGCACAGTTCAATTCCCGTACCAGCCTCCGCAAACAGGCGCTGGAATGTGGCAACTAGGGGCTTTTCACAGTAACTTCATTTGAAGCTCACTTGTGACAATAAGCAATTTTCATTTCAGTTGAGAATTGTTAAGAAAATATCTCATTTCCAGTAGCATTAACTTTTCTTGTAGATGTTGGAAATAAATTGCAATAGCAGCCTGTTCTTTAAAATATTTTGCACGGGTGCAAGGGAAGGGATATGAACCAAACACTTTCAAAGTTTTAGGAAAAATAAATCAACGTGAATTTAACAGAAACTGAAAGCAAAGCATTCTAGCCATCTCAAAACAACTTCCTGGCTGCTCATTCACTACAGGTCAACATCTGATAACCATGGATTCCATCAAGCTAAGGCAGGGGTGGGCAAACTACGGCCCGCGGGCCGCATGCGGCCCGCCAAAGGTATTTCTGCGGCCCGCCAAGTCATTAAAAAAAAAAAAAAAAAAAAAAAATTTTTTTTTAAATTTTTTTTTTTTTTTTTTTAATTTTTTTTAAGGTTAATGGAGGCGGGCTGTTGGGTTACTTACTGGTATAGGGTGGATACATTGACTTGAGTAGGGTGATCATTGCTCGGCACAACGTCGAGGGCCGAAGGGCCTGTTCTGTGCTGTACTGTTCTATGTTCTATATGAGGCGCCCAGAATCATAACCGGGTGAAGTAATTATTTTACTTAATATACTATGCGGCCCTTTGTGAATTGTGAATTTTTGAATGTGGCCCTTGCACGGAGAAGTTTGCCCACCCCTGAGCTAAGGTTATCACACATAGTTAGAAGTCAGACACAATGAAGGTTTTCCATGGAAATATTATCTTGTCTCTGTATTATACAAAGAATAATTGTACTCATACAGAACCTTTCATGTTCTTAGGGTGCCACAAAGTGTTGCACAGGCAATTACTTACTTTGAAGTGTGGTTACTAATATGGTGCAGGCACAGTAAGCAGAAATATGTTTTAGTTTAGTGGTGTTCTTTGAGGGATAAGTATTGTCCAGGACACCATGGGAAATGCTACTGTTGTTTTGGTTTTTTTGAATACCACTGTGGGATTTATGATGTACAAATATGAGTAGGCACCCAAAAGACAGCATCTTTTCAGTACTGAACTGAAGTGTCAGCCTAGAATATATACACGACGCTCAGGAATAGGTCTTGAAGCCACAACTTTGTAATTCTGAGGTGTGAGCCCTGCCACTCAGCTACAACTGACACATGAAGCAAATAAAGAGCAGTGCTGCTTCTAGTTACGAATATAAAACTAAATAATTCTTTCATTTCATGGAGAAGCTTGCATTAACAAAAGCACTACTTACAAAGATTACTTTTGTTTGGTGGGGGAAAGAAGGAAGCGTCACATTCCACATTCAAACATATCAGCCACTCAAAATCTATAATAATCCTACAAACATGGGTGGTTGCACCCGTGGTTCCAGGGCCATGTACGGTTTCCCAGCCCTGGTAATAAGGCTCTTGAAGGCCAGACAACACAATCCTATTTCTGCTTCTGCTTCAGTTGCAGCGGCATCACAGGCTAAATATCCATATTCTGCCAACATTTATATGCGTAGTGCTATCTAAACCAATGAAAACTTTTAAATTGGAATAATCTGAAAGTGGGTCTTGGAAGATTTCAAGTAACCATGGGTGGGATTCTCCGCCGGCGTGATTCTCCATTTTGCCGGCACCCGGGAGTTTCCAGATGGCGTGAGGCTGCCGCACAATGGGGAACCCCATTGACCGACCGGCATAACGGAGAATCCCGTTGGTGGATCAAGGCTGAAAAGTGGCGTGGCAGAATGGAGAATCCAGCTCCATATCTTTTGCACTTGTCCTATTGTGGGATTGTCCTTGGGACGAAAGATTATTGATGCACAGTCATGGAAACAAATGATCTTTGTGGTTTATGTGGATGAGGTACCTCGTGTTTTGTCATTGCCAGGGAACATCAGGTTCTTGTGTCTGTCAATTCCCATCAGTCCATCCTATATTTTATAGAGCATGGTCGGTCTATTTTTCTCCTTCCTTTGCTATTGAGAACCCCATTCTAAATCTTTGATCAAGGATGTGACACTGGACCCTGTCCCATCCTGATTCAAAAACATATTTAGATCGCTTCAATCTTATTTATATCTCTTGCGGTGTAAGGATCCCACACACAATGCATACTCCAAAACTGGAAGAACAAATGTTTGGTAAGCTATAGCCCTGCCATTTCTGTTGCAATACTAAAGATTCCTGCTCAGCAATCTAAGAATCCTACTTGTTTCGGATGTTATCTGCTGAATGTGGAACCCCCATTGGAGGATTGTTTTTAAGATGAACCCCCAGATGTGGTTGTGCATCTACCTGTTGGAGAATTTGATGACAAAATTAGCTATTTAATGGTGGACCCTTTTTGTTGGTAATGCACATGACCATAACGTTTTGGCATTCAGTACCATCTTCCATTGGTCCTGCCATTTTTACAATTCAGTCGATCACCTTGCAGGGAATGGATACGATCTTCAGTTTTTCCTGATGCTAAAACCATGCAGCTATCTGCAAATAGTCACAACTTGCACCTTCATCTTTTTTTTCAGGTTGTTCCATTTGTACTGGTTTGGAAAGGATGGTCATTAGAAGTAGCCATTCATTGGTGACAGAACACAAAACACTGGCAAAACCCAGTTTTCAGGCCTGCTCATGGCCTTTTTTATTGTTTAGACATAAATTATCAAAACAGTGTCACTAAACATACCAGCATCCATTGATTTATTGAAGTCACAATTTGAAAACCCTCAGTCCCAATCAACACTTAGCAATGACCAAAAAAGAGAGACTATCTGAATAACACACATCACAAGGGCCTTTGATTTGCACTCTAGTCTGTGCTGAGTCACACAATCAATTGTCTGCACAACTTTACAAAAGAAGAAAAAAAAGTCAGGATTCCCACTTCTGGTTTCTGTCCACTGCTACTGGAGAGGGCACATAACATCAAGTGTAGACAGAGGTTGGGCTGCCAACCAGAAGCTGGCCAGCACCAGTAGAACCAATTCTTAGCAGGAATCTCTGCCTTCTAGAGAGGAGAAAAATAGTTGGGGAAGAAAGAAGAAATATATGATAAAAAACTTCAAAGGAATATTTCTTTTAGAATACATAAATACGCAGTATTTTTTTGATAAGAGAGAAGGTCCTTAAAAGAACATTCTTTACCAACTCTCAGTATTTCTTCCTTTATTCTTTATGAATAATTCCACTAAAGATGCATAATAATTGCCCACGAGCAGTGACACAAATGTTTATTTTTTTAAATCTACATTACATCTGATAAGAGCAATGCTGCTCTTGCTCACCTATGTCTCCCTTGGCTGTGTTTATAAAAGATAATTTCATTACCCAATTGTAAACTGTATTAAGTACTCCAATTCTTCTTTTGGCTGCACCCACCCGCCTCAAAATAACACATTACTGAAACTGTAAGTGGGGGAATAAAGTGATAAAAGTGATGAGTGAGAACATATTTTATTCGTGGAGGCTGTTTCATTATTTGTATATAAAGTTTTAGTTTGTTGCTTTGGATCAGAATTTTCCTGAAGACAAGTCAGTTTGTTGCCTACGAGTAAGTAAATAACTGAATCTTTCCAGATGGTCCAAATGGTTAAATTGGGTAAAATGCGGTTTCCAGTTGGGGGTGAACATGGCATTTGAGGGGGGTGGGGGGGCTTACAAGTGACCTCAGCACACCGTGCCTCATTATTCTATGAAAGTCTTCAAATCACAGGTGAGGGAATGAAGAACAGCCTCTGAAGGGGGGAATCAGGTGCCTCGGAAGTAAATGTACCCTGGCCCGAACTGTAACATTCAACGGGCAGATGTAAAAGGAGAGAAAATTTATGAAACATTAGAAAGAGAAAATCCCAGATACACCAAAACATATTGCTGCTTCAGTGTAAATGTTACCATGTACAGTTCTTTACAAGCTGAAAACATCAAAGGGAAACATCAAAGGATTTTTTACCTCAAAAGCAAGTCAAGTCTAATTCAAATGGTTTACACATCCCAACCAGAGGATAAAAGTTGCCAGTAAATGCACAAAAAAGCAAGCGCTAAAATAAGGGAGATTCTTAAAAAAGGCACCAAGCTCAAAAAACACAACTGACTGATAGAAAATATGCTTTAAAAAAATGCATAAACTAGTTGCACTGATCTTTCAGCACAATTGTGAAAGATGCCAAAAATCAACTGTGAAAATATCACGTGAAAGGCACAGGAAATATGCAAATGTCACACAAAACCATCACCTGCACCAATCCCACTGCCCTTCAACGAAGGCAATTGCAGTAGTTCAACAAGTTTTGCTTCTCTGCTGCTGCTGCCAAGGTTTTATTTGAATTGCACAGAACTGGAATCTATTGAATAATTTATCTGATCAGCAATTAAAAATACCCCGAACATTAGATCACTGTCCAAAAAAGTTAAGACAATAACCATTTTAGTAACACTGCCTCTTCCTCGGTGCAAAGTTCTTTTGCAGATAAAAGCAGCAAATAAGTGGGTGTTGTGTAGTTGTGCTTTGTTTTACAGAAACAATAGAATGGGAAGGGGGAAATCTAATAATCAACCACTATTCCAATCAATTGCTTATCGTCACGGAAAGAGGCAAACATAATTTCTCACCTGCTGTGTTAACAGCTTTAGCCTATTGGTTCTTTTAAACATTTCTGATTTTATTCAGAACAGGGAAAAGAATAAGTACTCCATTCCCCCAAATTGTGAACTTAGGAAACGAAGGGCTGATTTTGCCTTCATCTTACTATGCTCCTCAGTGTAAGTCCGGAATGTCATTAACCGTTCTTCAGTATGAATGACAAGTGACTCCAGAGATCCAGTGACCCATCCAAAAATTCATAAGATGCAGCTCCTAATTATCAGCTATTTTTCACACCAGTTTGGTTTTGCTTACCCAAGCCATATATTTCTTCTTAAAATCATTCAATCAGGCAACATTCCAATGCAAAAAAAGAACGCACATTACTGGGTCAAATCACCACATTTAGGCCATTAACTTCTTCAAGAAAGCTATTGGTTCCAGCTGAAATTAACCCGATTATAATTCTTAATAAGCATTCTTTATTTCTATTAAGAACCAAAATACTAGACTTGGAATATAACCGAACAACGTCCATTTAAATTCAAGATTTCTAAAAGACAAATACAGTCTTGATCTTCTCCCTATCCCCTGTTCCCCCACACTGAACACGCCAGAATTATCAAGATAGACCATGCTAAGCGTGCTAATTCTGATGTGTCAACATAAAACATTACAACAAAGCCTTCTTACTTGGGACAAAAGAGGTTACGATTCTAATAGAGGGGGGAGAAAAAAAAAGAGACATGATTAATGGTGATCCTCATATTAGGGGTTAGCCAAAAATCTGTCAGGCAATCTTTTTCATCAGCCAAAAGATAGAATGGCACAACTGAAGGCAAGTTCCAGGTCAAGCGCATCAGTGTGGGTAGACTTCTCCCCTGTACACACACACAAATATCTTCAAAACGGTGAAGACTTTTGATTTTGGTACTTCTCACAAGAAGCTGAACATAATGAAGGATGTCTGTGTTCATTTCATTACAACACTTTTGGTTTACCTCCGAGAGCATCTAGAATAAGAATATTGTGACATCTCAATTTTTTGGGGGTCATAAAATGGTAAACAAATCTCCATAACTGCATGAAAATAAAACAGTTTGAAATTCACGGCAATGTGTATAAAACATCTTTGGGAGGTATAGTACTCTTTTTATTAAACTGGAATGTTAAACCAGCCAGTCCAAATTCTGCTGTATGGTCCTTTTGAAATATAAAAAATAAAACCCTTTGGGCTTCCCATGCACAGTTCGACGCTATTGTTCATACAATTGATACTTGTGGCCTGCCAAATCTTCCAGCCTGAATTTTACATTTACAGTACAACGGTCGGGGAAGGAACAAGTGAGCCATCTTGCTCCTCGTAATTACTCAATTTAATCCTGACTGTAGAGGCAGTCAGGCATCAATCTTTTAAAAGTCAAAAAACAAATTAATTTACTGAAAACACGGCTATTCCCATAAAAAAAACAATTAATTCAGGTCAAAAATATTCTATGTAAACTAACTTGCAATTGTAATTTCAATCACTTTTACAGCTATTCCACAACTATTTGAAAAACATGCAAACAATACCCTCATTTTTTAAAAATGCTATCCGTTGCTGTCGCTTTTCAGTAGTTATTTCCTAACTTGATATACCTGTATGTCATAAAGATGATGTGACAAGTGGTTACGAATATTGTAATGGGGTACTTAAACTTACAAAATATTATCACACTTCCTAAAAATTGAAAATTTGGCTGACAAACAGACTGCAGTTCAGAAAGAAGAAAAACTAATTTTCTAAAACGAAACAAATTCTTTGCTTCCCATTGAGGGAGAAAATAAATCTTAGGCAAAATCAGAAACTGAAAATCTATTGCAGAAATATACTAAGAAGATATCCAAGCAATTAAAAAGCGGAATAAAATTTAACAAAATCCATTCTATTTATTCCTAACTAACACATTGCATTCAGTATTATTTCAAAATCACCCCTACATGGATATAACCGCAATGCATTTCCAATGATTATTTACACTATAAGAATCAAGGTTTCAGTCCTTAAATTTATATTTCACTCAGATCTTTCAGCAAGAATATAAATTCCACCTTAGACTGGGGTCATTTAAACCATGTTACTAATCCAAAAGATATTAATGCACACTGTCCTATAACACACACCGATAACAAATATTTTCATGTTTGTTCCTGTTTATTTCAGAACCGCAGGCAGAAATTTAAAAAAAACAAACATTGCTACAAGTCATTCATTTAGCAGGAATCATCGGCATCCCTGATCCAACCCAGAAAGAACAAGTGTAAGAGAATGGCTGCCAAGGAAAAAACTGAAAATTTAAAATAGTTTAAAACGATAGATCAATTACTCAGGAGTCACATTTATAGGAAAACATCACCAGAATGCATGTTTTAACAGGGTCCACGTATTATTATGTATTAGCATTCAAAAATATTTAACATTTTTAAATAAGAAAACATGGAATTTACCACACCAAGAAATTCATTCCTTTTGAAACACAGCTGTGGCCAGCATAATAAATAGCCCATTGGCTTTTAAAAAAAAGTAATTTATATGGTATGAACTCAAGAGATTAAAATATCACTAAGTAATGGTCATTCATGAAATGCAACTACTAGTTTTAAAAACACAATCTCAGGGACAGAAAAATGCTTCAGTTACATAGATTGTGCAATGGATATTTTACATGTAAATGAGTTTTGATGTAGAAGAATAAATTTTATGTTTCATTTCACCTGTCTGAGAAAACCATATATCCATGAAGGAATATACACCTGTCCTAGCCAGACGAAACTGACTGCATCACCCTCTCCCCACAGCTTTGATTTTTTTTTTTTACACCAAAATTGGTGCAGTTCAGGAAAAATAAGATTCAAGTCACAACTTATCCATTTACATGTGCTAAGAATTGGAAGTGGGGAGCGGGGGCTGCAGGGGGAAGAGAATATAGTTCGAACCTTACCAATTATCTCCAGCAGAAAAAAATGAAATTTAAAGGAAGTCCTAAAAATCGACAAGCCGAACAAATAATTGGAGTCCATTACACTTTTTATGAATTGCTTATATTTGATTTAACACATTAATAATTCACTAAACTGCACCAAAACCCACTGATTACAAAATTCTACACATCAGTTACAACACCTATAAATTTTAAAGAAATTTTATCCAGAATCCAAATGAACTTGCTAATTTCAGAAAAAGCAGATATTCATCTGCTTTGCATGCAGATCTTGCAAAGGAAATCAAACTACTTGCAAAGGTGTCACAATAAAAATCACAACTTTTTCCACAGAAAATTATTTCAAGAATTAATTGTAGAAATTCGGAGGATGTTCATTTTTGTCATGCCTACATTACAATTTTACACTTTATTTTAAACGTGATACAGTATATCAAAATCAAAAATGTTGCTATTTTCAGCTGCTTTTGGACAAACTTTATGCATAAGTCATCCAATTACAGCTATTTTTAGAAGTATTAGAAATTATGTTCTTAACTAAAAATACAAATCTTATAGTGCAAATTGAGGGGAGAAGGTAAATAAATCTTTGTATTTCCTGTTGCCATCTGGGCGGGGGGTAGACTAAATTACCTACAAATTAATTTTAGTTAATGTATCTCAAATGCCTGCATGATTCTTTCTTAAAGGCAGCTTTTAAATATTCTGATGCTTCAGTATGCAAATCATATTCCTGTGAAGTTTCTTAATTTTATGTGTTAAAAGACATATTCATGCATCAGCCACAACAGCTCTACCCATCACTCTTTCTTCCTCTCCCACTTCAAAACTTTAATTTAGCTTTGTTAACAAAGTATTCTGATTGAAACAATTCCTGAAGGGAAACAGATCTTGTATGGAACACATTGCCAAAACTAGTACACATTTTTAATCATCCAAACAATGACTATATCCAGCATAAATACATGTTAAAATAACTGGTGGTTAAAAAGTAATGTGCTATATATTAAAAATGCATACTCTGAGGGAAGAAAATATACCTGTATAAAATTTTACAGACTGGTTGACATTGATTCCCTTCATTCAAAATAAACTGAAGGAATTCCTCAGAATGTAATGGCATACTCATGCACCTCTCTGCATAACCTTCTCGACTACAATAAATGTCTCAATAGCAGGTGTTCTGAGCATTCATCCAAGAGAGCTCCTTTTCTAAAATTCAGTTACCGTCTACGAAAACCGTGCTCCTATTAGTATCAAGAGTTTTTAAAGGTTCCAAGTAGTTTGGAGTCAGTCACACTAGCCTTGTAACAAATGACTTGAATCATTCGACTTGCACATCCAAGCTACTTCAAAGCATTCAAACACAAGTACCTGTTATAAGACAGGTAAGCCTCCCTATCCAACCCCAACTCACTTCAGAAATGTTTCAACTAAAATCAGGCAACTCATGCGTTCAATGCTATTGATACGGCTGCAATAAGTCAAAGCAAAAAGTATTTTTTAGGCAAAAGGGCTAAATAACCGTCTATACCTCAGCTTTCTGTTTAAATATCTAAACAATTATCGCCACTGGACGATCTGCCAAATCAGTAAAGCTCGAGTCAAGTTTATACTGATAACGCTGTTTCGTTTACATGGAAGATATTCAGTTTATAAACGAGCTACTTCAACTGCTGTTAAGATTAGACGAGTGGTCCTAGTAAGCCAAGCCAAACGTGCTTGGCTCGAATCGATATGGATTCCTAGGGAAGAAAGTTGAAGCCCCGAATAAGCGAACAGATCTGCTTTATACATATATAAATATCAAAGTAGTGATTTACATACTTGAGCCCCCGAAATGGCCACTTCCCAGGGAGGTTGGTCCATTCTTCCCACTACTCACAGGCGGTGAAAACATCTACAATAAACAAAATTATAATAAAAATTGTAAAAAAAAAATAAGTCACTGCCCGAGACAAAACGCTTCAGATTCTCATCCAAGGCTTAAAAAAAGACAGCATCTCCCTTCTTACGCACCACAGTAGTGGCAACTCGCTTCCACTACTAGCAGTATAAGTTGTTTTTTTTAAAGAAATAAAATTAAACAAAGTCGACAGGAGAAGTTTCGCGGCACTTCTTCGCACAGATCTTACCATAAACACGCCTGCGCTCCTTTTTTTCACGAGTATTGGACTTGATTACCGATTAACTCTTCAAGCCACTTATCTGCGAGCACAAACGTTAAGGAGCAAGAAAAGCAGCAAAAAAAGAAAAGGGTTGAAATCGCCACCGGCTATATTTCCGCCTGGCACTACTCTCCTGACCAAACTTCCGAAACCCATTTCTCAAAAGAGGATATTCCTCCAGCTACCTCAGAAGTGCCCTATTTAAACGCGCGATCTTTCGAAAACAATTGTTAGCACATCGTGGGATTAGAACTGAGCGGACTGTTTGTGACTTGTTTATTTTTTTTTGAGGGGGGGGGGGGGTGAAGAGAAGGTTAGTTGAAGTTTTTTTTTCTTATTGTGGATAGATTGCTAAAATACACAGAGCACTATGAAGGGCCAAGAGGAAAGTCTTTAAACTGGTAACCCTCCTCTCGGCTACCCCTGACTGTACTTGAGATTTTTTTTTTCGCCGTGCACACTCGCCTTCTACACCACCTGCCATGAATGGGTTCTCTTACCGCACTGAAATCCAGTAAATCGCTCAGCTCTTTGTCCGTCCCTAAGGCAGCCATTCGCTGTTGGTGATGCATTTTGACAAAATTACACAAGCCTAGAAACATGGAAAATCAGAAACGAATTCCCAAGTTGAATTGTTTTATTTCTTTCGCACTCGGCTTTTAAACAATTCACCACTTCGAGTTGCAAAACACACGAATGCACAAACGAACAACCACGAAATCACTGTACTAGCGGCATCATTATGCAACAGGAGGTACTTAAAATGAATGAATCCGACATCGATTCCCCCCTCAAACTCCTAGGCTCCCTCCACATCTCTCGATACTCAAAGCAATTCGCTTCAAAACAAACACCCATCAAAATGACCACACGCATCTTTCGGAATAAGAAACAAAACATCAGCACTGCATGTGCAAAAAAAAATCCCTACACAACCAAAGGGGGGAAAAAAAGGCCTTGATTAAAAAAAACATTCCCTAGTGGATAATTTGGATCTTCGTTCAACCAGGTACAATATCCAACTTTTATCGCAAACGAAACTTTCTGCCCACAAAATATCATTCAACGTGGACTACTTCTCAACTAACCCAACTGGCACCAGAAACTTTTACTGAAACACAGACAATGTTCAGGCATCTTTGCTTTTAAAAATAAATTACCTTGCTCTCCCTTTTGTTTTGATTATCCAAATAAATGTATGTGATCAAAAATGTTTAAAATCCCAAACTTTTGAAGGAAAGAGGCAAGAATACAGATTGGCTCTTTCTGGTCAGCGATTGTTTTGCTGATGACTTTTTTCTAAAGAGCAGAGTGAGCAAAGGAAGGGGGTAGGGGTGTTTGTTGGAAGTTTCTGGAGAGAATGTCCACGGTTTCTTTTTTTTAAATCAGTCTGCAGAGAGAGATTGCTGTTCTCACTTTCAACATCGTGACATTTTTAAACCAAAAAAAAAGCCACAATGTATCCCAATCTAGATCCGGGACACTCCTGACCTTCTGTAACCCGCCGTTACGCGGCGTTGTCTGTCTCCCAGACTGCCTGAGGGTCCTCACAACTTTCTGATATTAACCCCCAACGCCCCCAAACCCTACTTCGCCCTCCTCCTTCACAGAGACTCTACTCCCAGCCAACTCGAAAGTTCCCCGCTCCCGGCGTCCTCCTTCCTGCTCGACCCAACATGGACTCGAAACACTGAAGCTTCGAGTCCTCTCGTTAAGGCAACTTTGCAACTGTGTAATTCGCAATCCCCAACAGAGTCAAAATGGAAGCGAAATGTATTTATTATGCCACTCAAGTGAGGAAAATATCTATTTCTTTTTTTTTAAAGAGGGTCCGGATGGATGTGTGAGCGAGAGAGAAAAAAAAACAACTTTCTGCAGTTTACATAGATGTCATGGGGAATAAAAGGTGGAATTGTTCGAGTCGAGCTGCCAACAACCTGCGCGCAAAGACGAGCAAGAGGGACCACAACCTGAGAGTCAAAAGAGATGGGTTCAAAATACAAAAACAATCACCAAGTTTTTTTTTAAACTTCCTATTGAAATCATATTTTTCCACCTCAGATCATTTAAAATGTAATGCTATTACGTCCAATTCCCAAACCAGCACACACGAAGTTGTATTGCAATAAATACGCGGGACACTAGATAAAAGCTACAAAATAACAATGGAAAGGAACACAATGTTTCCACTAACAGCTCAGAAGCTACAAAGTTACTGATCAGACAAACGAAAGCGAAACATTGTTTCCCGGGGCACGAGGAGAAGGGCTCCCCACACGAGCAGACACCACAAGCCTCCTCATTGCACTGCAACCGGCAACAAACATTGCCTGGATCATTCGTTTTCTTTTAAAGATAAATAAAGATTTGAATCCACCTCCACACACTTCACCCTTTTTTATTTGTTACCCCTGATGTTTCCCTATATTCCCCCCTACTTTATTTTATTTACTTTCTTCCATTCAAATCATTTGCATTTTTTTCTCTCTCTCTCTCTTACCCGGTTAGACTCTCGTCTCATTTTATTTTCCCCTGGTTAAGTGGGTTTCTCAGGCGCACGTCTACGTGCTCCCCAGTCCCCGCCCCACGCCGACGCTCATTGGTGTAGGTGCATTGTGACGCCAGCTTCCAAAAGGGGGCGGGCTCCCCCTTCCAGCCCGCTGATTGGAAGACGTTGTTGTGTCGGTCAAAGATTTGGCGCCTCGGCGGCACGTGTTTTCACACAATGGTCTGGAAAGCAAAAGCCCAGCAAGGAAGCGTTCGTGCAGTGGTCGACGGATTGAAGAGTGGACTCTGAATCCAACAGGAGGGTTTGAATGTTTGAGGGAATCAATTGTTTCCCCTCATTTCGGCCCAAATTTTCAATTTGTGTTTCCGCAAAGATTAAGAAGTCAACAGGAAAAGCTCAAAAACAACTCTGGTTAAAATAAGTAAAGAACTAGGCGTTAGCCCACACCCATACTGGATGCCTCAGCATTATAGAAGAAATACCGAAGTTTGTGCTGCAAAATTACAGAAAAGGTCCGAGGTAAAAACAGAAAATGCTGCAAACACACAGCAAGCAGACATGGCAGTATTTGTGGAGAACGAAACAGAGTTACCTTTTTGAGTCCAATATGACTCCACACTGGAACTGGTCTCCAGAAAAGGTCTTTCTGGATATGTGAGTACACTTAAATAACTTTGGGCAGCACGGTAGCACAAGTGGGTAGCACTGTGGCTGGGCAGCACAGTAGCACAAGTGATTAGCACTGTGGCTTCACAGCGCCAGGGTCCCAGGTTCAATTCCCCGCCGGGGAATCTGCGGAGTCTGTACGTTCTCCGTGGATTTCCTCCGGGTGCTCCAGTTTCCTCCCACAGTCCAAAGACGTGCAGGTTAGATGGATTGGCCATGATAAATTGCCCTGAGTGACCAAAAAGGTTAAATGGGGTTATTGGTTCACGGGGACAGGGTGGCAGTGAGGGCTTAAGTGAATCAGTGCTGACTTGATGGGCCGAATGGCCTCCTTCTGCAGTGTGTGTTCTGTGTGCTGTGTCAGGATGTCCCAGAGCCTGTTACACCTATTGAAGTAGAGTAAATTTGTGATGAGTCGGATGACACAAAATTTTGATTATGTTGAAGTCGTCAACCATTACAACTGGCAGAATAGCAAATCCCATGGAATGCCTCTCTATGGTAAGCTGAAATTCTGCATTGGTAACTCCTGTTAGCCAAACTTATGTAAACGTGCCTTATGGCTGCATCTACCAATCAAAGCAGAGTTCGACCACACAAGAGTGCAAAATCCTAGGCCACTGGGCAAGCCATCATTTAGCATCAAGGTTTCTCTGTGAAAAAGGGTACAGATGTCTACAAATATGGCTAAACATATGAGAAAGCTGAAAGCATTGCCGATTGGCGAAAAGGTGAAACAAATGGAAAACTGTGACGGTAAGCAGATATCGTGGAGGAGTGGGACATTCCACCATCGAGTCTGCCCACCTTTATGAAACACAAGGCAGATACCTTGGAACAATTTGCCAAGCAGGCATTCTCTCCAGCAAGGAAGGGGATAAGAATGGCTGCCTAACCCAACATTGAAGAAACTCTGCAAACGTGGTTCAAGACAGTCTGAGCAGAGAATGACCAGCTCCAGCCCAGTCCTGCAGAAAAGGGGGGTCACCCTGGTAAAGAAATGGCCACATTGGGTTCATCTGTAGTGATGGATGGGCTGGACTGATTCAAGACAAGGCATGACATCGCCTTCTGAGCAATAAGCGTTGAGGGTGTACAGTTATGACAGAAGATTGTCTCCAAAATGGTCTCACCCACATCTTGAACAAGTGTATGCCACAAAATATTTTTTAATGCAGATGAAATCAGATTGTTTTACTGACTTCTGAGGGTGCATGTGAATCAACCTTTGAAGGTGGCACAACATATTGAGAGAGTGATTAGCAAAGCATGTGGGACCTTGCGCTTCATAAATAGAGGCATGAGTACAAAAGCAGATGAATTATGCTGCACTTTTAGATATCTCTGGTTAGGCTCCACCTAGAGTATTTAATCCAGTTCTGATTGTTACCATTACAAGGTTTATCTTGTTATGTTTGGGAAGATGTCTGTAAGCCAAAATAAAGGGGCCATGTAACCTGTTGTGAAGCCAGCCTGTCATTAAGCCTGGGTGAATTGTTTGTTAGAATTGTTTGTTTTGATTAGTCCCTGCTTCTCCAAATGCAGATTAATTCTGACTCTCAGCATTGCGTTTCCCCAACACTGAGGTTAAACGGATTGGCCTGTAATGTCCTTGTTTATTCCTTTCTCCCTTCTTGAATCATGGTACCACATTGGCTTTCCTCCAGTCCTTGTATCCAGATAAAAAGCTGATGAACTATTCTTGAGATTGCTTGTTGGAGATAAAAGGGGTCTTGGCTGTTTTACTATAAAGAAGGTGCAAGCTTTTACACTCGAAGACAATGGTAGCCATTGTGTGTGAACAGTGGATAGACTGTGTGTCTCTAAAGTCCCAGAAAAGTGTTGAGAATGCCATGTTGTGAACAGTATTTAAACTGTCTACTTACTTCATAGTTGAAGGACAGCTGGGATCTCAAGAATAGTTTATCAGCGTTTTATTGGGATACAAGGACTGGAGGATAGCCAATGTGGTACCATGATTCAAGAAGGGGGAAAGGGATGAACCAGGAAATTACAGGCCAATCAGTCTAACCTCAGTGGTGGGGAAACTATTGGAAGCAATTCTGAGAGTCAGAATTAATCTGCATTTGGAGAGGCAGGGACTAATCAAAAACAGTCGGCATGGTTTAGTTAAGGGGAGATCATGTCTGACCAACTTGATTGAGTTTCTTTAAAGAGGTGAACAGGTGTGTAGATGAGAGAAATGCATTTCATGTTAATTTTCTATCAGCAGTAAATTGAAGGGTAATAATAATAATAATCACTTACTGTCACAAGTAGGCTTCAATGAAGTTACTCTGAAAAGCTCCGAGTCGCCACGTTCCAGTGCCTGTTCGGAGAGGCTGGTACGGGAATTGAACCCTTGCTACTGGCATTGTTCTGCATTACAAGTCAGCTGTTTAGCCCATTGTGCTAAACCAGCCCCTGGTTGTAGGTTCGGTAGATCTTCGATATGGCTAAATGGTCGGCGCAACATTGTTGGCCGAAGGCCTGTGCTGTACTGTTCTACAAAGAACAAGAACAAAGAACAAAGAAAAGTACAGCACCTTCGGCCCTCCAAGCCCATGCCGACCATGCTGCCCGACTAAACTACAATCTTCTACATTTCCTGGGTGAGTATCCCTCTATTCCCATCCTATTCATGTATTTATCAAGATGCCCCTTGAATGTCACTGTCATCCCTGCTTCCACCACCTCCTCTGGCAACGAGTTCCAGGCACCCACTACCCTCTGTGTAAAAAAACTTGCCTCGTACATCTACTCTAAACCTTGCCCCTCGCACCTTAAACCTATGCCCCCTAGTAACTGACCCCTCTACCCTGGGGAAAAGCCTCTGACGATCCACTCTGTCTATGCCCCTCATAATTTTGTAGACCTCTATCAGGTCGTCCCTCAATCTCCGTCGTTCCAGTGAGAACAAACCTAATTTATTCAACCGCTCCTCATAGCTAATGCCCTCCATACCAGGCAGCATCCTGATAAATCTCTTCTGCACCCTCTCTAAATCCTCCACATCCTTCTGGTAGTTTGGTGACCAGAATTGAACACTATACTCCAAGTGTGGCCTAACTAAGGTTCTATACAGCTGCAACATGACTTGCCAATTCTTATACTCAATGCCCCGACCAATGAAGGCAAGCATGCCGTATGCCTTCTTGACTACCTTCTCCACCTTGTTGCCCCTTCCAGTGATCTGTGGACCTGTATGCTCTATGTAGTTACTTGGATTTCAGCAAGGTTTTTGATATGGTTGGGAGGGTAGTTAGGGACAACATTAAGGGCATAATGTGGTTGGGGTTTAATGGGAGAAGTGGAGTCAGG
The DNA here is from genome assembly GCF_902713615.1 of Scyliorhinus canicula. Lineage (NCBI taxonomy): Eukaryota > Metazoa > Chordata > Chondrichthyes > Carcharhiniformes > Scyliorhinidae > Scyliorhinus > Scyliorhinus canicula. Next base: position 53,898,935 of record NC_052148.1, read on the forward strand.
TGTTCAGTGGGGTTTTGGGTGATCAGGGGTTTCAGATGTCAGAAGTTGGTTGATGGGGTGGGGATTTAGGCAGGAGGAGAAGTAGGGCAGTTAAGAGTACGTTGAGTGAAGGGGATGGGGAACAGGTGAGGCATGTCAGTGGGTAAACGGAGGAATGGGGGTGTCCAGGATCGGAGGTGGCAGGAGCTGGGGTAGTAGTCGCAGGGGTGGGGGGGGGAATTGTGTTCGGGGTTTCAACAATATCGTTTTTTTTGGGGTGGGGGTCAGTAATGTTTTTACTCCTAGGTTTTCCTGGGTAACTATTCTGCTGGAATAGCAGGAACCATTCAAGGTCTCTGAAAACAAATAAAGTATCAGATGACCCCCAGTGCAGAGTAATTGCCCATCTGAGGGCTAAGCTTCCCTCGAAATTCCCATGCAATCTTTGCGTGGTACCCCCACCCCGCTATGTTTGCCCTATGTTTTCTTTCATGTATGGCATGATCTGACTGGGCTGTAAGCAGAACAAAATGTTTCACTGTACCTAGGTATACGTGACAATAAACAAATGCAAATCTCTCCCCCCCCCCCCCCCCCCCCCCCCCACACCAGGGCCGGCTCAAGATACCGGCAACTCGGACAGTCGCCCAGGGCACCATGTGCTAGGGGGAGCCATCAAGGAGTGCGTGACCGGCGTCAGAGACCCGGCGCCGCGTAAAAGACTCGGGCCCCGCGCATGCGCAGTTGGGCCGGTGCCAACCAGCGCATGCGCGGTGGCCACCCTCCCCCAGGCCGCCCCGCACACACATGGCAGGTGGATCCAGGATCGCCGGTGGAAGAAAGGAGGCCTGCCAACAGAGAGACCGGCCCGCCGATCGGTGGGTCCCGATCATGTACCAGGTCACTCCGGGCCCCCCCCCCTCCGCCCCCCCAACCCCGACCCCCCCCCCAAAGGGTGCCGAAGTTCAGCTTGCCCGGGGCGCCAGCAACCCTAGGGCCGGCGCTGCCCCACACACACACAAACACACACACAAACACACTTTCACTGGGGTGCTTTACAACCTCCCAGCGAACCTAAGTTCTGAGCCAAGGTTAGTTGGAAAGGCTGGGGTTGTTTTCATTGGAGCAAAAGAGATTGAGGAGACATTTGACAGAGGTGTACAAGATTACGACAGGCTCGGAAAAGACAAACAATAAAACTGTTCACATTAGCTGATGATACAAAGACAAAGGTGCACAGATTGAAGATTGTTGGCAAGGGATGCAGGGGGGAATGTGAGGAAGAATGCTTTGACACAGCAAATGGTAATAACCTGGAGTTTACAGCCCATGAGAATGGAAGTCAAAACAGTCAATGATTATAAAAGGAAATTGGATGGGTATTTAACAGGGTTACAGGTATCGAGCAGGGGAATGGGGTTGTCTAGATTGCTCCGAGGACAGCCAACCTAGTCTCAATGGGCTGAATGGCTCCTTTCTGTCCCCTAAGTGACTCTATGTCTCTAAAAAGCCAGGTGAATGTTTGGAAGAGTTTATTTGTGTTTATTCTTATGCAATTGTGTAACTCTTGAGTGGGTGAAATATCAATACATCAAGACGTAAATAAGATCACACATTGTAGCTTTTTTACACAAAAGTAATATATATCCCTGGCACTGGGAGCTGCCACATGGAGACCTGGCAAAGATAGAGATATCAGCAACAGAAAAATAACGAGTGACATTTATGATCAACACAACCGATACAGTTCGCAAATTAGTACTGTTAAATTTGAAAGCAAAGTGAGTGAGGCAATTTCCAGTATATTCTGTCTAAAATAAATTCTCTGATTTCACTCTTAAATGTTTTAGTTCTAATTTTTAAAATTGTGCCTCCTTGTGCCCATCGCCACAAATAGTTCACTATGTTTACCCTATCACAGTTCTTTATCCTCGATCAGTTGATCTCTCAACTATCTAACCATAAGGTAACAAAATAAAAAGTTTTTGCAACCTCTCGTCATGATTTAACCCTTTAAAACACAGTAGGCACAATTCAAGTAAAAGGGAACAAGGACCCATAGCGAGCACGTTTAGCCACGTGTTCCCGGCGCTCGCAAGGCCGAGAAACACAATGACTAGACAATGCCATTCACATTAATTAAGGGCATCAGCAGGAAATGCGTGGCTGAGGCCGCACATAGCCCATTTTCTACACCGAGGAGCTCCACTTGCCAGAACACCTCAGTGTAGCGAGAGATCGGGACACCATTTTTAAATGGCATCCTGATCTCCAAAGCCCCCATCGTGACCCCACCCCCCTAAGCTCCAACACACTATGGGAGGGGAAGATTCCCCCAAACACCACACAGGGCACCCCCCGGCCCGATCACACCCGAAAGATGTGTTTATTAGGTGAATTGGACATTCTGAATTCTCCGTCAGAGTACCTAAACAGGTGCCCGGAGTGTGGCAACTAGGGGATTTTCACAGTAGCTTCATTGCAGATGTTAATGTAAGCCTACTTGTGACAATAATAAACACACATGCAAAAAATGCAAGCTTGGCACCTTGGCAGCGCCAGGCTGGCACTCACGTGGCACTGTCATGGTGCCAGGTTGGCAGTGCCAAGGGGGCCAGGCTGGCACCAGCAACGCCAGGGTACCCAAAGGGCATGCACCTGCGAGCCTCTAATTCTCTGGGCGACCCCCACAAGTGCCGTTCCATCAGTTCCCCGTTTGTGGGGATCAGTGCTGAATGGCACCAAAGGGGATAGATCCCAACACCTTGGGTAGCTCAGGAAACTATATATTAGAATGAGACCACCTGTCACGCTCTAGACGTGCAGATTTGCTAAAAAAGTGATTCCACTCACAATGGGCGGGATTTACATCGCAACGTCTCGCAAAATTGCGTTAGATTTTGCTCACTGTTGCGACGCTGGGTATATCCTGGAAAGGGGTCTCCCAATTTTTATCGGCCATGCTGCGCCGCGGCGAGCTGCTTTGCAGGCACAATGGTGCCATTGGACTGCGCCTGAAATCATTCTAGTGGATCCTCATTACACCCTTGCAAATGCTAACACTAGGAAACACTGTAAGCAGATTCACACCAAAAAACAGACACCTACAAAAGTGGACACCTCACCCTCGTCCCAGATAGCTTACACTGTAAAAGATTAAAAGGATGAAATGAAGTTCACTCTAATTTTCTAAACTAGGACAACCTTCAATGCACCAATCCCTGGAGAGTTGGTATATTCTGCATCTCAAATGACAGGAACCTGGGTCACAACTTGACATCTCCCTACAAGTTATTAAGACACTGTACCTGGACCTGATTCAGCAATGCAAGTCTCCTGGGTTGATGAACTCTGAAAGAGCTATCTGCAGTGGTGTTTCAGAGAGTGGCACTTACTGATACAGTTCTTAAAACTCAAATGGACATTTTTTAGTAATTGCAATTTCAAAACAATGTGAACTCAGTCCTAAGGTTTGATTCTCACGGTGTGGGCGCGTGGGACTCCGAGAATGAGGAGGGTGTTCCTGGAGCGAGGAGGGGATGGAGCGGGCTGGCGCTGCCCAACCTTCTGGGTGCTGTTGGGCAGCCAATGTGTCAATGGTGCGTAAATGGGTGATGGAGGGGGGAGGGGCGGCGTGGAAAGAATGGAGATGGCGTCATGTAGAGGTACGGGCCTGGGTGGCCATGGTAGCGGCACCGTTGCCGCTCTCCCCCAAGAGGGTTACCACGGGCCCGGTGGTGGCGGCGACCCTAAGAATCTGGGGACGGTGGGGGCGGCATCGGGGGGAAACGGGGGGCTCGATGGAGGCTCCGCTGGGTGGCAACCATCGGTTCATCCCGGAGAACACGGATGGGGGGATTCAGGGGATGGCAAAGGGCGGGCAATCAGCAAATTGAGGGACCTATTTATTGGCGGGAGGTTTGCGGGCCTGGGGGAACTGGAAGATAAATTTGGCCTTCCCCAGGGGAACATGTTCAGATACCTGCAGGTAAAGGCGTTTGCTAGGCGACAGGTAGAGGGATTCCCTTTGCTGCCCTCGCAGGGGACGATGGACAGAGTGCTTTCGGGGGTGTGGGTAGGAGAGGGGAAGGTGTCTGACATCTATAAGGTAATGCAGGAGGTGGAGGATCGTCAGTGGAGGAGCTGAAGGCTAAATGGGAGGAGGAACTCGGGGAGCAGATAGAGGATGGGACTTGGGCGAGGCCTGGAGAGAGTCAACTCCTCCTCCTCATGTGCGAGGCTTAGTCTCATCCAATTTAAGGTGCTGCACCGGGCCCATATGTCCGGGACTAGGATGAGTAGGTTCTTCGGGGGTGAGGACAGGTGCACCAGATGTTCGGGGAGTCCTGCGAACCACGCCCATATGTTCTGGGCATGCCCAGCACTGGAAGAATTCTGGAAGGGGGTGGTGGGGACGGTGTCGAGGGTGGTTGGATCCAGGGTCAAACCAGGGTGGGGACTCGCGATTTTTGGGGTTGGGGTGGAGTCGGGAATGCAGGAGGCGAAAGAGGCCGGTGTCCTGGCCTTTGCGTCCCTAGTAGCCCGTCGAAGGATTCTGTTACAATGGAAGGATGCAAGGCCCGCAAGCGTGGAGACCTGGATCAGTGACATGGCGGGATTTATAAAATTGGACAAGGTCAAATTTGCCCTGAGAGGATCAATACAAGGGTTCTATAAACGATGGCAGCCTTTTCTGGACTTCCTGGCTCAGAGATAGGTAACTGGGTCAATAGCAGCAGCAACCCGGGGGGGGGGGGGGGGGGGGGGGGGGCATTATTGTAGTGTTTATTCTGTAACTTTATAGTGTGTTAATTGCGTTGTTGTTAAAATGCTGGGTGTTCATGGGGATGGGGCGAATGTATATGATTGTTAATATATTGTTATTTCGGTATTTTACTAAGGTGCGTTATTGTTGTATAAAATCAAAATTTCTCAATAAAAATTATTTTTAAAAAAAGGTTTGATTCTCACTGTAATCATTGTCACTGCCAGCTCCAAGAATTTGAATCTCACTGTAGTAACTGTCACTGACCGATCACTGAGCTTCAATCTCCCCGTAAACACTGGAAAAGGAGACTTCCGGTGGCGGCCATGGAGTGAATGGTCGCACATTCAGCAGCTCTCGCACTTAGTAGTTTTTTAATAGTTTTTAAGCCGGATTTTTCAGGAGATTTCTCAACGTAAGGTGATCAAAGGGAAAGGAAAGGAGGTGACCCCCAATTTATGGAATCGTGTCCAAATAAGAGTCTAAAAAGAAGAAACAAAAAGATGAGTGAAAGCAAGGCTCGAGATCATCGAGCACAATGGTAATGAGACAAAGCGCGTCCACGCCGGCTCACTGGACGATTTACAACGGGTCGAGTATCTGGATGAGAAGTTCGCCCGGCATCGTAACCCAGACGATAGCCTGGAATAAGGAGGTGGTTGACCGGTGGGGCGAAAATGACGACTCAGGGACAGGAGATTCAAAAGTTTCAGGAGCTGATGACTGAACGAGAGGAGGAGTCCACTGCGATGGCTTTGGAAATTAGCATTCTACAGGGCAGCCAGAAACGGCTGCTGGTAAAAGTAGACCTGGAGAACCGGTCTCACAGGCAGAATGTCCAAATTGTCGGGCTGCCAGAGGGAAAAGCGGGATCAGATGCGGGTACATATGTGGGAAGATGTTGGAGATATGGTCGGGGCCGATGTGTTGACAAGCCGTTGGAGGTGGACCGGGCACATAGGGTGCTTGTGCGTAAGCCCCAGGGTCGTGAGCCCCCCGAGGGCCATGGTGGTGAGGCTACATCCATTCCTCGACAAGGAGCATATTATGAAGTGGGCCTGGGAAGAATCCGAGATCCGGTTCTACCAAGACTGGGGAGCAGAACTCGCAAAGAGGAGAGCAAGTTTCAACAAAGTTAAGGTGGCCCTATTTGTGAAAGACATTAAATTTGGACTGCTATACCCGGCTCGTCTTTGGGTGACCTACGATACAAGGAGCTGTACTTTAGCTCACCGGAAGACGTGGCTACTTTCACGAAAGAAAGACAATAACCTGGTTTAAGGACTTTTAAATTCAAACTGTGGCGGACTGAGTTTGGGGAAGGGAAAAAGCCGGGGAGAGAAAAATAGTTCTATGTTTTGTTTTCTCTTGTTTAAAATGTCAGTCTTTTAATTCTGTGAGTTAAGTCGCGATCTTCGGGAAGAAAAGGATTTTTCTTGTGTAATTTGATTTTGATTTATTGCTTTATGTACTGGATTACAGAGGGAAAATTTCAAGTTGCGACAGGCGGGGGGTTCTGTGAAAAAGATGGTTGATTCTTCATGCATAATTTGCTTTAAGCTGCTTGAAGCTTCTTCTGTTGTGATTGATTCTGTTTGAAGGTGGTAGGACTTCTAAGAATCGGTTAAAAGTGGAGGGGTTGGCCTTGTTGCCTGACCGTTGGGGGATGGTTGTGTTGTTCTTGCAGATTGTTGTTACTGAGTTGAGTGCTTGTGTTATGTGTAGGGGAGAGAATCTGGCAGATGGCAGGTTTCTTGGCACCAGAGGGTGAGACCTGCTGGGCTAGCTGGATAGCTGGACTACGGGAGCAAAGTGGGGGGAGAGCTGCGGAGAGAAAAAGTGGGGGGGGGGGGGGGGGGGGGGGGGGGGTAGATAGACTGAAGGGAAAGGGACAGCTAGGAGACTGGAGATGGAGATCAGATGGCAGTCGCTGCCGAGGGGCGGACCAAGTGCGGTGCGGAACATGAGCTAAGAGCTGACCTAGGAAAGGTCATAGCTGATCGACAGGGGAGGGGGGGCAAGCGTCCCCCGACCAGACTGGTTACGGTAAATGTTCGTGGACTGAACGTACGGTCAGGAGAGCCCGTGTGTTCGCACACCTGAGACAGTTAAAAGCTAACATGGCCATGTTACAGGAGACACACTTTAAGCTGGTGAGACCAAATTAGATTAAAGAAGGGATGGGTCGGGCAAGTGTTTCATTCGGGACTGGACTTTAAAACAAGGAGGGTGGCTATCCTGATTAACAAAAGGGTGACATTCGAGGTGGGGAGGATAGAGGCAGACTCGGGAAGCAGATTTGTTATGGTTAGCGGGAAGCTAGAGGGAATGGCAGTGGTGCTGGTGAATATATATGCCCCAAACTGGGATGATGTTGCGTTTATCAGGAAGGTGCTGGAAAGATCCCAGACCTTGACTCGCACCGGCTGGTTCTGAAGGGTGACTTTAATACGGTCCTGGACCCGAGATCGGACCGGTCGAGTGCTAGGTCGGGGAAACTATCAGCAATGGCGAAGGAACTGCGGGAGTTCATGGAGCACATGGAAGGGATGGATCCGTGGAGATTTGAGAGACCAAGGAGCAGGGAATATTCATTCTACTCCCATGTACATAAGGCATACTCCAGGATAGATTTCTTCACTGCTATCAGGGGTTGAGGACAGTGAGTACTCAGCAATTGTGGTTTAAGATTATGCACCACATTGGAAAGACCTATGGGTAGGCACGGGAATATCCCAATGCCCACATTGGAGACTGGATACAGTCTATTAGCGGATGAGAAGATCTGTGACTGAGTGAGGGAGGCCATTCGGGGGTACATAAAGTTCAGTGAAACAGGAGAGACTGCGGCTGGGGTGGTCTGGGAGCACTGAAAGTGGTTATTAGAGGGGAATGTATTTCAATTCGAGCCCAGAGGGATAAAACTAAGCAGTTGGAGCTGGACAGGTTGGTAGGAGAAATCTTACAGGTGGACAGGAGTTATTCAGAGTCTCCAAATGAGGAGCTCCTGAAGGAGCGTCACAGACTTCAAATGGAGTTTGGGCTCCTTGCCACAGGTCAGCTGAGGAAGGTAAAAGTTGCAATATATGAACATGAGGAGAAAGCTAGCAGGATGCTGGCACATCAGCTAAGGAAACAGACGGCAGCGAGAGAAATAGGGAAAATAAAAAGGATATGAAGGGGAAGATGGTGACGAACAGGCAGGGGGGAGGGCGGCGGTGGATGAAGTGTTCCGTGAATTTTATAACCGGCTATACGAGTCAGAACCCCAGGCTAGGGAGGGGGGCATGAATCAATTCTGGGAAGGCTAGAGTTTCCGAAGGTAAATGAGGAGCTAGCGGAGGTCCTGGAGCCCCGATTGGGCTTAGGGAGGTGATAGATGGACTGGGGGCGATGCAATCGGCTAAAGCCCTGGGACCTGACGGATTCCCAGTGGAATTTTATAAGAGGTTCTCTGGGTGACTGGGGCCATTCCTGGTTAAGGCTTTTTTACTCCAAGGAGCTGGGTGTACTCCCCCCAACGTTATCACAGGCATCAATCTCTCTCATCCTGAAGAGAGAAAAGGATCCGGAGAGCTGTGGATCGTGCAGGCCAATTTCCCTCTTGAATGTAGATGCCAAAGTATTGGCAAAGATCCTAGCCACTCGAATAGAGGATTGTGTCCCGGAGATAATTGGGGAGGATCAGATGGGATTTGTAAAGGGCAGGCACCTGACATCCAACATTAGACAGCTTCTTAATGTAATTATTGATGTGTTGGGTATGCTGGGTCTGCGAGGACAGCGTTTATCATAGCAGTGAGAGAGACAGGCTTCCAACACTTGGAGAAATGCAACTCTATTTTATTGAACTACCAACTGTTAAACATACTTAAACTGTGGGTTAACACTATGCTGAGTTGACTGGAGACCTGATGCTAACCTGACCAGACTATCTTACTACCAAATGGTGGATGTTCGTGTTGTTGCTCACAGGCTCTGGCTGTCTCAGAGAGCAGGAAAACTAGTGCCCTCTGGCTTTATAGTGGCCGTGACCTGTCTGGTGATTGGCTGCTGTGTTCTGTGTGTTCATTGGTCATCCTGTGTGTCAATCAATGTCTGTCTGTGCACCATCATATACTTGTGTATATATTATGACAATTATGATGGCAGCGGAGGGGCGCGAGGCTGAGGTGGTAGTTGCCATGGACGCGGAAAAGGCTTTCGACCGGGTGGAGTGGAAGTACCTATGGGATATTTTAGGCACACCCATTTATAAACACACATTTCTTAAAGGTACTCTCACATGACACAATGTCAACAAAACTATGGAGATGGTCATCAACTTCAGGAAGAGAAGTTTTGTACACACCCTTGTCTGCAACAATGGTGCCGAGGTAGAAATAGTTGACAGCTTCAAATTCCGAGGTGTACACATCACCAACAATCTGTCCTGGTCCACCCACAATGATGCTACGACCAAGAAAACAAAGCAGCACCTATACTTCCAAAGGGAACTAAGGAAATTCAGGATGTCCACATTGACTCTTACTAATTTTTACAGATGCACCATAGATTCATAGAATTTGCAGTGCAGAAGGAGGCCCTTCGGCCCATCGCACCTGCACCAGCCCTTGGAAAGATCACCCTACTTAAGTTCATGCCTCCACCCTATCCCAGTAACCCCACCTAACCTTTTGTTTTGGACAATAAGGGTAATTTATCATGGCCAATGCACCTAACCTGCACATCTTTGGTCTGTGGGAGGAAACTGGAGCGCCCGAAAGGTACCCATGCAGACACGGGGAGAACGTGCAGACTCCGCACATAGAAAGCATCCTATCTGGCTGCGTCACAGCCTGGTATGGCAACTGCTCGACCCAAGACCATAAGAAACTACAGAGAGTCGCGAACACAGCCCAGCCTATCCCGTGAACCTGCCTCCCATCCATTCATTGGCTCTATCTATACCTCCCGCTGCCTCAGGATAGCAGCAGCATAATCAAAGACCCCTCCCACCCGGGTTATTCTCTCTTCCAACCTCTTCCGTCAGGCAGGAGATACAAAAGTCTGAGAACACGCACTAATAGATTCAAAAACAGCTTTTCCCCGCTGTCAGCATACACCTCAATGACCCTGTTATGGACTGAACTGATCTCTCCACGCATCCACTAACACTACACTCCGTATGCTTCACTCAGTGTCTGTATCTATATATTTACATTGTGTATTGTATGTTCAATGTTTTTGATGTATAGAACGATCTGCCTGGACTGTACGATGAACAATACTTTTTACTGTACCTCGGTACACGTGACAATCAATCTAATTGCCGTCACTGCTAGTTCCCAGAGTTTGAATCTTCTTTTAATCACTGTTATACCAGTTACAAACTGTAATCACTGTCACTGCCAGTTCCCAAAGTTTTAATCTTTTTGTAAGCACCGTCACTGACAGTTTCCAGAGTTATTATTTCCCTGTAAGCGGCATCACTGTCAGATCCCAGATTTTGAATCTCCCCATAATCACTGTCACTGCCAGTTCCCAGTGTTTGATTCTCTGCGTAATCACTGTCACTGCAACTTCCCAGAGTTTGAATGTCACTGTAGGTCACAGCCAGTTCCCAGAGTTTGAATCACCCCGTAATCACTGTCACTGCCAGTCCCCAGAGTTTGAATCTCTCTGTAATCACTGTCACTGCTAGTTCCCAGAGTTTGAATCTCCCCGTAATCACTGTCACTGCCAGTTCCCAGAGTTTGAATCACCCTGTAATCACTGTCACTAGCCAGTTCCCAGAGTTTGATTCTCACTGTAATCACTGTCGTACAACTTCCCAGAGTTTGATTCTCTGTGTAATCACTGTTACTGCCAGTTCCCAAGTTGATTCTCACTGTAAGAAATCTTACAACACCAGGTTAAAGTCCACAGGTTTGTTTCAAACACTAGCTTTCGGAGCACTGCTCCTTCCTCAGGTGAATCACATTCTCCTGTCAGACATGGCTTAGATTTTCCAGTATTTTCTGTTTTTACTTGTGAATGCTTGCTAGTTTCTCAATGTTCAGCAGTAGGGATCCTATGAGCGAGAAAATACAAAATATTGACTAAGTGTTCTTCAGGATCATGCTTGGCTTGTAATGGCAATTGTGATAAAGCATCAGCATTTGCGTGCTGCTGTGACTTGCAATAATGGATTCCATAAGTTATAGAACAGTACAGCACAGAACAGGCCCTTCGGCCCTCGATGTTGTGCCGAGCAATGATCACCCTACCCAAACCCACATATCCACCCTATACCAGTAACCCAACGACCCCACCCCCCTTGACCTTACTTTTTAGGACACTACGGGCAATTTAGCATGGCCAATCCACCTAACCCGCACATCTTTGGACTGTGGGAGGAAACCGGAGCACCCGGAGGAAACCCACGCACACACGGGGAGGACGTGCAGACTCCGCACAGACAGTGACCCAGCCGGGAATCGAACCTGGGACCCTGGAGCTGTGAAGCATTTATGCTAACCACCATGCTACCGTGCTGCCCCTGCTGCCTCTGTATCCAAGTATCCCGAAACCTGCCATCCTTATCCTCACAGGAAGTGTGTGCCAACAATATCAATGGCCATCTTGCTGCCATAGAAGGTATACCTGTATGCATCTCAAAGATTGTAATCAAGGGCCGATGATCTGTCAAAAGGTAAAGTGACACCCACAGTGGAACCTTCTTACACCAAAAATGATGCTCAAAATTTATTTTTCTAGCTGAGTGTAATTTATCTCTGCACCCATAAGAGTGCGTGAAGCAAATGCTGTTATTTGTTCCTCTTCTGAAGGCAATTCCATAGGGTGAGGCATTGCAAGCTAATTGCATCTCCATCTTGGGATTATAATAAACCAACAGCTCTAACTTCAATAAAGCTCCCTAGACTTAATCATATGCATTTTCACATTCTTCTGACCAGTTCGATTTCCGTTTGATGTACAGCAAAGTATGTAAAGGTTTCAACCGTGTTTCTTAATTCGACATGAATTTACCATAATAATTCATCAATCCTAAAAACAACCTTAATTGTGTCACATTTTGAAGACGCGGTGCTTCTAAGAATGCTGACATTTTCTTTGGCACTTTGTGTAAACCACCTTTGTCGATAATAGGACAAAGGTAATTTATGGATTTCTTGAAAAAGTTGCACTTTTCCTTTTCAGCTCTCAGGTTGTTGCTCGGTAATCGCTTCAGGATACCTTCCAAGTTTGTCAAGTATTCCTGTTCACTTGAACCGGTGGTGAGTATGTCATCTAAATAACATTGCACTCCATTCAACCCACTTTGAATTTGATCCATGGATCTTTTAAAAAGACCAAGCTCAGGTGTTATTGCAAAAGGAAGTCTTCTGCAATGAAACAGACCTTTGTGCTTCACAATGGTGAGTAGTGGCTGTGATACGTCAGCCACATTCATCTGCAGATATACCTGTGAAAGGTAAATTTTACTGAATTTCAGCCCTCCAGCAAGTCCAGCAAACAAGTCCACTGCTTAATGGTACTGGATAATGATCTACGCACAAAACTCGGTGAATAGTGTTTTTAAAATCTCCAAAAATTCTCACTGAACCATCCCACTTTAGCACAGGAACGATTGGTGTTGCTCAAACAGTCGTAGCAACAGGTTCAATGACTCCTGTCCTTACTCATCTGTCCAGTTCTTCTTCACCTTTAGGCCCAATGGTGTATGATACAGTTCTGCATTTGTGGTGTTTGGATGTGCTGTCCAGTTTAATTTTTAAGTGTACCTCTACTCCAGTAATAGAGCCCAGAGAATCTTCGAACACTTTCTCGTACTTCTGCAGAAGTTATCGCAAGTTGCTCTTTGAATCCACTAATTGATTTGCTGTTTCCCAATTATGTCTAATCTGAGCCAACCATGTTGGCCAAATAGAGCAGGAAAGTTTCCATGGACAACGTGATGAGACAACTTCGCCACATGCCCATTTGCTTCTACTTTCAACATAATGCCTCCTTTTAATGGTACAGCCCCTTCAGTGTACATCTACAGAATCTCATTTGATGGTTTTAAAGGCTGATGCTGCAGCTTTTGAAGATAAATTGTCTCCAGCATTAACAATATCCACTTACATTTTAATTTTGTGAACTTCAAGTTTTGAGTATGCCCAGAAAAATTGCTGATTTCCCTGAATTGCCAAAACACCTAGCTTTAGCTCTTTCTATAGCTCGGTTGCGCTTTTGAGTGATCTTGCGCTTCATTCACTACTTTATAGATACAGCTAGATTGTTTAACTGTTCTTCGGAGAAGCTTTTTGAGCCCAACTCGCCTTGAAAATATGGCCCTTCTTGCCACAGTTCTTGCACGTATTCGATTTACTCTAGCATTCCTCCGCCAAGTCCCCAACCTGTGTACAACGGTGACATGGTTGTACCTTTGCAACCTTGTTTCTTGAGGTGTCCATTTTTTGAATCTTCGCACCAGCCTCTATTTGTGAAGCTTCTCTTGTTGCAAAATCCATAGATTTCGTAACTTCCACAGCAACCTTTAGAGTTAAATCACTTACAGTAAGCAGCTTCCTCTGAATAGCTTCACTACCGAGTCCACAAACCAGCCTGTCACAAAGAGTATCATCAAGTGTTGCAGAAATTAACAAGATCTAGCTAATCTTCTTAAATACACGACAAACCGTAACCTACTTCCACCGTCGTCCTGACTACAGTGGTGGAACCAAAACCTTTCTGCAATCAATAACGGTTTAGGAGACAAATGTCCTCGAAGATTTTAATTAATATACTGAAGGATCTGTCTCCTGGTTTTGCTGGGTGTAGAAGATTCTGCAGCAGCATAAATGTTTTACGGCTAACTAAGCTGAGAAATATTGCAACATTTAGGTCCTCCGGTGTCAGCTTAGCTATTGAAAACAATTGGAAACTTTCCTCATATGAATTCCATGTTTCATAATCCTCATCAACGCTCCATGTCACCCATTTTTCCTGCTATTTCTGGATCCCGGCTGCTCAGGTCTACACTTTCTGCCTTCTGACTGTGTTGGAAAGTATGGTACAAACGATCCCTTGAACAAGCAATGAGGAAAGCTTTTTGCTGGAGTATTTCGACTTTTCGCCTGACTAGTGGCTCGGGCAAAGTTGGCAGAATTTCAGTCCCCTACCCTGCAGCCCATGTAGCTTCACCATGTGCATGATCACTGCAGCTCAAACCCCACTCACTTCAACACAAACAAATCTTCCCCGACTGTCGGTCTTCCTACTCACAGTTGCTGTAGAAAAACTGTTGTTCAACTTTTACATCGGCGGCAGTGCTTTGCCCACGTCTGTATGTTTGTGAGTCTGGTCCTAAGAATCTTCCATTGCTCCCAATGCCGTCCCACTGTTGTCATAATATACACCAGTATCTCATGGTGCAGACACATACTGATGGACATACACTGCAACCAATCAACATGCACAAACACCGCAGCCAATCACCAGTTAGAATACACACACTATAAAGGCAGAGGGCACCACGGTTCCCGCTCATTCTGGATGCTGCCTCTCAGTAGAACAAGAGCTCATCAAGTTGAGCACAGACTCACACCACATGCTGAGAGATTCAACTGGTTCGGACAGGCTTAGGTCTCTAGTTAAACTAACATCGTTTAAAACCCACAGTTCTCGTGTGTCGATTAGTTCATAGTTAGTTAATAAAATAGAGTTGAATTTTCCTCAGTGTTGGTGGTATATGTGAACCTCGCAAGTCTACATTATCCAACACTTCAACTGTTAGTCACCGAAAATCTTCTTTCCAGCGAGTTTATGCTGCCTCAATCCTCGCTGACAGTTTTCTCTCTTATATTTCTTTGTTGCTGCAAACGGGAAAGGTATGGAGGTGCCCACACTCTGGGTTTGCGTAAAACACAATGAGAGGTTTATTGCTCATACAATCAAGATGGTGATCTGGTGATGCATAACCAGCGGGAATGTCTTCCCAGAAATGCTGCCCGCCTTCCCAAGGCAGCGGGAGGTGTAGACAGAGTCAATGGGCGGGAGGTGGTTTCACATGATGGACTGGGCTGTGTTCACGACTTGGTAGTTTCTTATGGTCTTGATCCGAGCAGTTGCCATACCAGGCTGTGATGCAGCCAGATAGGATTATTTTCCAACAGTTGGCTCAGAGCCTTGTATGCCTAGGCATTGCAAGTGCATATCTAAGTACTTCTCAAATATTATGAGGATCTCCTGCCTCCACTATCCTTTAAGGCAGTGAGTTCCACACTCTAACCACCTGCAGGGTGAAAAAAGGTTTTTCTCACATATGGGGCGGTACGGTGGAACAGTGTTTAGCACTGCTGCCTCACAGCGCCAGGGACCCAAATTCGATTCTGACTTCGGGTGACTGTGTGGAGTTTGCACATTCTCCCTGTGTCTGAGTGGGTTTCCTCCAGTTGCTCCGGTTTCTTCCCTCAGACCAAAGATATGCAGGTTAGGTGGATTGGCTATGTTAAATTGCTCCAAAGTCTCCAAAAGGTTAGGTGGGGTTACAGGGAAAGGGCAGGGGATTCGGCTGAGATAGGGTGGTCTTTTGCAGGGACATGCAGACTCAATGGGCCGAATGGCCTCCTGCACTGTAGGGTTTCTATGATTCTATCCCCTCTAAACCTCCTGTCTCACCTTAGATCTATGCCCCCTGGTCATTACACCCTCCACCAAGAAGAAAAAGTTTTTTTCTTATCTACTCTATCTAAATATTTTGGTTTATTAACAATTCGACAGTTACATACCAAAAACAGTCGCAAGGCACGAGGCCTCATCTACTCTATCTATGCCCCTTATAATTTTATATATCTCAATTATGTTGTCCCTCAGCCTCCTCTGCTTCAAGGAAAATGACTTCAGTCTATCCAATCTCTCTTCATAGCTAAAACTCTCCAGCCCAGACAACATCTTGGTAGAACTCATTTGCACCCTTTCCAATGCTATCACATCCCTCCTATAGTGTGGATTCCAGAACTGCACACTATACTCTAGCTGTGGCCTAATCAATGTTTTATATAGTTTCAGTATAACCTCCCTGCTCTTAAACTCTATGCCTAATAAAGGCAAGTATACCATATGCTTTCTTAACCACCTTCCATACTCCCAGGGTCCTGCTGTTTATCATGTATTTCCTTGCATTGTTTGTCCTGCCGGGGTGCATCTCCTCACACTTATCCTGATTGAATTCCATCTGCCCATCTGAGTAGCCTGCCAATGTCCTCCTGTCATCTCAGGCTATCCTCCTCACTGCTTACCACCCTATCAATTCTCATCTAATCTGATCAACCCCCCCTATATTTAAGTCTAAATCATTTATTTAAACCACAAGTAGTACGGGCCCCAGCACAAATCCCTGCAGGACCCAGTCAGGGCACAGGCTTACCAGTCAGAAAAATACCCCTCAACCATCACCCTCTGCTTCCTGCCACTCTGCCAATTCTGGATCCAAATTGCCAAATTTCTTTGGATCCCTTGGGCTCTTACCATCGCCATCACTCTCCTAAATGGGACTTATCAAAAGCCTTGGTGAAGCCCAAGTGGACTATGTCAAATGCATTGCCCTAATCTACACACCTGGTCACCTCTTTGAAACTCCTGAAACTGCTATCATTTTGCAGTAGTAAAGATGGTGACATTGTTAGCATTCATTCTTCTTATTCCTCTGAAACTGACAGCAACGTTTAACCTCTGTGCCTGTGCAGTTAAAGACAGAAATCCAGAAATTGCTGTCAGTGATTCTACTTCTCCATATTGTGCACTGCTGAAGTCCCGACAGTCAACTAGAAATCACTGAACCGACAAGAACATCAATGCGATTGGTTACTTGGCTTGCCTGATAGCAGCAGTGTTGCTGGATGCTTGGATAGCCCCTTTACTTGGTGCCAGATTCAACCAAACATTGGGAAAGGGGAAATCCATGCCACAATGAATGCTGGACATTTGTGGGCAGCTTTCCTCAAAGTCAGCAGCAAGACGTTGTCTTGATTAATTAATGATTAATTCTGGTTCATTGCTCATTGCTGAATTGCGTGTGACCTGGGCTGGAATTCTCCGGCTGTTCGCTGGCGGCGGGATTCAATGGGAATTCCCATGGACAGTTGCGGGAACAGAGAATCCTGCCACCAGTGAACGGCCTGCTGCCGAGAAACACGCGGCTGGGAGACAGAGAATCCCACCCCTGGTCTCTTCTAAAATGTATTGTTCTCATGAGAACTGCCCTCAATGAATTCTACAAATTAACTGCCTCTATTACATGAGCGGTTCAGCATTTCTCAGTCAATGTGAAAGTTAAACTCTCCCTTTATAACTGTATAATTCTCGTAACCAGTTCCATATTAATATAAACTCACAGTACATCATCATTAGGTCTACAGACATCTCATAGCGAACTCTTACGTCCTTTGCTGTTTCTGAACTTTTACCCACTGTGCTTTTACTGATTAATCACCCTTACTGAAGTCCATCCTTTTTACTGCTCTGATTGTATCTTTCATTGATATTTCTCCTCGTCACCCTTTCCCAATGTCCATTCTGAAAAGCCTGCAGTCTGGAACATTAAGCTCCCGATTTTGTCCAGCTTGCAACTCTATAATGCAGAACACACCAGACCTTTTTAAGCTGAATTTGTGCTTCTGACTCACTTGTTTTATTTCTTATGCTGTGTGAATTAGTGTGTGGAAATCTTATTTGGTAAGTGTCCCCACCTTACCCATATACCCTGTTGGGATTTTCACTTGCGTTACATGCAGTGATAGCTGTGACTCAATGCTTGGCATTCTTACTTCAGAGCTAAATTTCACTCCACAGATTTAAGCAAAGTAAAAGGCTGACACTTTCATGCAGTACCATGGGATTGCTGCAAAATTGGAGATGCCATCTTTCAGATAAGATGTTGAACTGAGTTAGGCTGTGCTCTCCGATAAACACAAAAGGTTCCATGACAATCTTTCAAAGAAAATCAAATCACTAAACCAGCACCTAAAGAAAAAGATTAGAGTTCCCTCCACCACCGGCACACATAGAACATAGAACGATACAGCGCAGTACAGGCCCTTCGGCCCACGATGTTGCACCGACATGGGAGGTGAAAAACTAAAGGCCATCTAACCTACACTATGCCATTATCATCCATATGCTTATCCAATAAACTTTTAAATGCCCTCAATGTTGGCGAGTTCACCACTGTTGCAGGTAGGGCATTCCACGGCCTCACCACTCTTTGCGTAAAAAACCTACCTCTGACCTCTGTCCTATATCTATTACCCCTCAATTTATGGCTATGTCCCCTCGTGCTAGCCACCTTCATCCGCGGGAGAAGGCTCTCACTGTCCACCCTATCTAACCCTCTGATCATTTTGTATGCCTCTATTAAGTCACCTCTTAACCTTCTTCTCTCTAACGAACACAGTGGCAGCTGTGTATGCAATCTACTAAATACACTGCAGGGACTCCCAAACCTTCTTCAGCAGCACCCTTTAAACCTGTGCCCTCTACCTATCATCTCACAATGATGACAAGTGTATGGAAGATCCACCAAATGGTAGTTCCCTCCAATTGGCACGCCATCTTGACTTGGAAATATATCGCCGTTCCTTCATTCCCAAGGGGTCATACTTCTGAAATTCCTATCTAACTGTAGTGTGGGTGTGCCTACACCACATGGAGTGCAGCAGTTTGAAAAGGCAGCTTCTCAAGGGCAATTGGGGATGGGCAATAAATGCTGGTCTTGCCAGTGATACCCACATCGCATGAACAAATAAAAAATACTGTTTCCTATTTATTGATCATTGTATCTTATCTGTATAACAGAGGGAGGTCTTGTTACACAGTGGTAGTGTCCCAAATTCTAAGCTCTGGGTTCAAGTTCCTGCCAGGACTTGTTGGCCATGAAAGGATCATTAGCACATTCTTATGCGCATGGTGGCTGCCATCTTTTGTACAACAGTTAATTTTTTTTAAAGTACTTCACTGGCTGTAAAGTGTTTTCGGGTATCCTGTCAGGACTTATCCCCCTAACCGGTAGAGGAAGATGCTAAATTATGCGGGGCACGGAGCCGGAGAAGCCGCAGGGAGCGGAAACCACAGGGTGGACAGTCAGCTTGCTACTACACCAGAGGTAGGCGTCAGCCCAGATCCGACAAACCTTTTAGAACAACCAGAGGGCGAGTATATGCAATTAGACTGCATCGCAGCACCCAAAGCTGCACCCATGAGGATCACCATTCAGGTAAATGGCCATTCTCGGAAATGGAATTAGACACTGGAGCCACTGTCTCGGTTATTGGCAGACAAACAGAAGTACAACGTTGGTAGATGCGGGATACTGAAACAAGATTGACCACATATACGGGAGAACCGCTTGCTGTAGTGAGGACTAGGATGACCCCAGTAGTCGACGGACAGCAGTCCGCAAAGTTACCGCTAATTATAGTGAAAGGACATGGCCCCAGTTTACTAGCCACGACTGGCTGTGGTGCCACTGCCTTGATGGGCAGCAAATTTACAGATGGGCTCAGGAAGCCTTTACAAGATGTTGGGCAAGTACCCTGAGGTTTTCCAGGCCGGCTTGGGGAAAATTAAAGGAGCCATGGTGAAAATTCATGTAGACCTTGAACCTTGCCCTGTTCCCTACGCCCTGCTACCAAAGATTGATGTGCCGCCGTTGGACTGGGGTGAGCACAGTAAGAAGTCTGACAACACCAGGTTAAAGTCCAACATGTTTGTTTCAAACACTAGCTTTCGGAGCACTGCTCCTTCCTCGGGTGAATGAAGAGGTTTGTTCCAGAAACATATATATAGACAAATTCAAAGATGCAAGACGATGCTTAGAATGCGAGCATTTGCAGGTAATTGAATCTTTACAGATCCACAGATAGGGGTAACCCCAGGTTGAAGAGGTGTGAATTGTCTCAAGCCAGGACAGTTGGTAGGATTTCGCAAGCCCAGGCCACATGGTGGGTGATGAATGTAATGCGACATGAATCCCAGGTCCCGGTTGAGGCCGTGCGCATGTGTGCGGAACTTGGCTATAAATTTCTGCTCAACGATTCTGCGTTGTCGTGCGTCCTGAAGACCACCTTGGAGAACACTTACCCGGAGATCAGAGGCTGAATGCCCTTGACTGCTGAAGTGTTCCAGTCGGGGAATATATGTTTCTGGAACAAACCTCTTCATTCATCTGAGGAAGGAGCAGTGCTCCGAAAGCTAGTGTTTGAAACAAACATGTTGGACTTTAACCTGGTGTTGTAAGACTTCTGACTAGGAATTTTGGAGATGGCACCAAGTTGCTTCCAGGCACGGTAGTTCAACAAACAGGACCAATCTTTCAGGATTAGGATAAAGGTCGGCACAACATCGTTGGTCGAAAGGCCTGTACTGTGCTGTACTGTTCTATGTTCTATGTTCTAATCTCGTAACAAGTTTGGATACAGGACCAAGAAATGAAGAGGCATCTAGACCGTCTGCTCAACAGGAGGCCGGTTATGTGCAAAACACGTCCGGAGAAGCCAGTGTCGATTCTGACATCAACGGCACCAGCAGCTTCGAATGCGATAACCCAAGGCAAGTACGAGCTTCCCCATTGAGGGGCGGGGGCTCCCGCATCCCGCATCAGTGGAGCAATGTACACCATGTATAAAAGCTCGGCCCAAGTGGGAGCCGAACAGAGTACATTGGCACCCGATGTGAATATTGTGAATTGTGTGCATCGTGTGTAAATAATTGCTTTAACAATAAATAACCAGCTTGTTTTCACCTCTAGTGTGGACCTCTCTGTGGCCATCTTGGATGGGCCTGGAGCTGGCACAGGTTGGGCACTGCTGTATTGCCTCACCGGGGTTATGGCTGATTCTATGGGGGCAGGGGGGGCACGGATGCCCCGATCCAGTTGATAACTTGGACTGTGAGGGGATTAAATGGTTGCTCGCAGATGAGAGATTTTGTGAGCGGGGATCCTCTGCCATTGGAGAGTATGTTGACTTCAACAGGAATGAGGTGGTCTCGCCAGTCACGATCTGGGAGGGCCTGAAGATGGTGTTTAAGGGGGGAGATAATCTTGTTTTTTAAACTAAATTTAGAGTACCCAATTAATTTTTTCCAATTAAGGGACAATTTAGCTAACCTGCACATCTTTGGGTTGTGGGGGCGAAACCCACGCAGACATGGGGAGAATGTGCAACCTCCACACGGACAATGACCCAGAGCCGGGATCGAACCCGGGACCTCGGCGCCATGAGGCATCAATGCAAACCACTGCGCCACCGTGCTGCCCTGTGATAATCTCTGTTAAGATATATAGGGATAAATCTGGGAAGGTGGAGAGGTAGAAGCTGGTGGACTCCATTCTTGAGGTACACCAGCAGTACGCGATCGCCTTGACACCAGTGTTTTGCGAACAGAAAGAAATTGCAAATGAATTCTGTGTTGTTGTCAATGGGTAAGGCAGTGAACAAGTACGTTTTATGAGCATGGGGGGAGAGGTAGTTCTCTGTTGGCTCATCAGCTGAGGTGGCAGGCAGCCTCTCAGGAGATAGTGCAGGTCAGGGACTCAGTGGCAAGATAGTTTCTGCACAGAGAAGGTTAATGACTTGTTTGAGGCCTTCCACCATGTGTTGTATGAGTCAAAGCCGCTGGAGGAGGGCTCACCAATGAGGGCCCCCCGCATCTAAATAACCAGATGGCCCATGACTAGGCCACGTTTCATAAACTTAACTTTTTTAGGCTGGGGGGGGGCGGGGGGATTTACGGCCGATTTGAAAAGGTGGGATGTCCTCCCTCCAACCTCAGCGAGAAGGGTACAGATGGTGAAGATGAATATTCTCCCGAGGTTATTGGTTTTGTTCTCGTATCTCCCAGTCTTTCTTCTCAAGGCTTTGGTTGTAGGGTTAACATTTGATATCTACTTAATAATAATATAATTAATAATAATAGTCGCTTATTGTCACAAGTAGGCTTCAATGAAGTTACTGCGAAAAGCCCCTACTCGCCACATTCCGGCGCCTGTTCGGGGAGGCTGGTATGGGAATTGAACCGTGCTGCTGGCCTTGTTCTGCATTACAAGTCAGCTGTCTTAGCCCACTGTGCCGGCTGGTAAGACTCCTTAGGTCCATAGGACATTTTTGCAAAGGGTTAAGCAGTCCGGGGTCTTGCCATTATGTAATAGAACATAGAACAGTACAGCACAGAACAGGCCCTTCGGCCCTCGATGTTGTGCCGAGCAATGATCACCCTACTCAAACCCACGTATCCACCCTATACCCGTAACCCAACAACCCCCCCTTAACCTTACATTTTAGGACACTACGGGCAATTTAGCATGGCCAATCCACCTAACCCGCACATCTTTGGACTGTGGGAGGAAACCGGAGCACCCATAGGAAACCCACGCACACACGGGGAGGACGTGCAGACTCCGCACAGACAGTGACCCAGCCGGGAATCGAACCTGGGACCCTGGAGCTGTGAAGCATTTATGCTAACCACCATGCTACCATGCTGCCCCTAATCTATTATGTTACTACTGGGCAGCAAATATTGATAAGATGCGGGGCTGGTGATCGGGACTCTATATGGGACTGGATGGAGGAGGTGTCATGCAAAGGGTTAAGTCTGAGGGTCCTGGCTACTGCACCACTGCCATTTTCCCCTGCTAGATTCTTGTCGAGCCCGGTGATGATAGCCACTTTGAGGGTTTAGATAAGGCAGCATTTTAAACTATGCTCCATGCCGCAATTGACTCCAATTTGCAGGAACCATCGGTTTGTGCCGTCTGGCTTAGATTCATAATTTAGGGAAAGGGAGGGTTGAAGAGGTTTAGAGATGCGTTTCTGAAGGGTAGGTTCACTGGTCTAGACGAGTTGTTCGAGAACCTCAGTTACTGAGAGGGAATGTACTCGGGTACTTTTAGGTGCGCGATTATTTACACAAGGCGATTCCTTCATTTCCCCTGGTCCTATCCCCTTTGCTATGGACAGGGTCAGGGGAGGGCAAAGTTTTGGATGTCTATGGGTGGATGTTGGTGACAGAGCAGGCATCGTTCAAGGAAGTAAAGAGGAAGAGGAAGTGTGAGCTGGGTTTGGTCTTTGAAGGGGGAGTGTGGAGTGAAGTTCTTCACAGGGTCAACTTCACCTCCTCATGTGCGAGGTTCAGCCTGATCCATTTGAAGGTGGCGCACAAGGCATCGTCCACCCCGTGTGCCAGGACAGCCCCGATGCCATAGGGCGAGGCGTTGTCGCATGTTAGCACGAAAGATTTTGACAGGTCAAAGTGCGTCAGCAGATGCGCCAATGGTGGTTGTTGTTTCACTTTGTCAAAAGGTGTCTGCTGTGATGGGTCCCAAACCCAACGTCAGCCCTTATTTAGCAACTGGTGCAGTGGAGCCAATATTGCCATAATAATTTATGAGGCTCAAGAAAGAACAGAGTTCTGTTTGATCCCTTGGCAAGGGTGTCTGTTGGATTGAAAAAATGAAATGAAATGAAAATCGCTTATTGTCACAAGTAGGCTTCAAATGAAGTTACTGTGAAAAGCCCCTAGTCGCCTTATTCCGGCGGCTGTTCGGGGAGGCTGGTACGGGAATTGAACCATGCTGCCTTGGTCTGCTTTAAAAGCCAGCTATTTAGCCCTGTGCTAAACCAGCCCCAAACCAGATTGTCCGTACCTTATCGTCCACTGGGTGTAACCCGTTTTTGTCTGTGCTGTAGCTGAAGGAGACTATCTCTTTCATGTGGAATACGCACTTTTCACACTGTAGGCGAACCCCGACTACCTCAAATCGAGTCGGCACTTCCTCCAGGTTTTTCAAGTGTTTCTGGTTGGAGGAACCGGTGATCAACAAGTCATCCAAGTAAACCGCTACCTGTGGTAATCCTTAGAGGATATTCTCCATCACTCGTTGGAATATGGCACATGCTGAAGGAACTCCGAATGGCAGCCTGGTGTACTCATATAAACCCCTGTGTGTGTTGATGGTTACATACTTCCGCGAGGCCGGGTCCAGAAATAATTGAAGATAAGCATGGCTCATGTCGAGCTTAGTGAAGGTACGCGCTCCGCTGAACCTCACGTAGAGATCCTCAATCTTGAGGATTGGATAAAGATCCAAATGGGATGCTCCATTGGTCTCCGCAAAGGCAGATGGAACCGTCAGGCTTCATTATCGGCACGACCAGCGCAGCCTAATCCACGAATTGCACCGAGCAGATGATTCCATACCGCTCCAGGCAGTCCAGTTCTGCATTGACTTTGGTTTCAGTACACAAGTGATGGGACAGGCCCGAAAATACTGTGGCTGGGTCCACAAAGATCTTGGCAAAGGCCAGTTGGATGGTGCCGAATCCTTCTTGGAAAACACCCGGGAAACATGGCAATACTGTGTCCAACCCGTCGGGACACATACGGCATACTTGATGCCAGTCCAGCCGGATGTGTTTCAGCCAATCACACCCCAGCAAATTTGGGCTTGACCGTTTCACTACCACCAACAGTAAGTTGCCGACTGCCTCCCGTAGTCCATGGGGACTTCCGGGGTGCCCGCTATCTCCAATGGATCCCCCGTACATTTTTGCCAGCCGAGCGTCGGTGTCTTGCAACGGCAAAATGCCTGAACGGATCTGGCTGTAAATGCGGCAACTGATCACTGAAACTGCTGCTCCAGTATCGAGCTCCATTTGTATTGGGAAACGCCTCCAGCTTACCGATAAGCAGCATTCCCGCTGCCTGATTGAAAGCCTCCTGAGGCCTAATCAAGGTGGCCCTCGTCCGCAGAAAGTGGTGTCTCCTGCAGCTCCACTTGATCCGGATGGTCACTTGGATGGGCACCACCCATGGCGCAGAGCTGCAGTAAAAATGATGGGCCCCCTCCAGCTGGTTGTCCACAAAATGTGTCCGACCTCTGGAGCGGTCATTCGGGTAGTGGCAGTGGGCAGGCTTCCTTACGGGCGTCCATTTCATCTGCTCCTCCTGGCACCAGTGTCGGGGGTCTATAGCGTGGGGGATGTACAGCATCTCTCACTGGGAGAGTGTTGCCATTGGTCCTGGCCTCCTGGAGTGCATCCCCAACCACGGGAGTCTGGATCTACAGTATGGGAGAGGCTCCGTGCCCTGTTGGGCGTCCTAGGTTTAGGACAGCCATTCCCCGAAGCTCCTGAACACCATGTTCAGCACCTTCCCAGGACAAAGCTATTTTGGTTACTTTCTTTTGGTGAAGATGGGTCTATCCTAACAAGCGTTCTTGAACTGTCACATTCCGGATGCCACAGACCAGCCGATCTCTGACAGCCTCAGATAATGTTGAACCAAACTCACAGAACTTGGCGAGTTTCTGTAAACGGCCCAGGAATTCATTACACATTCTTCCAGGTCCAGGGCAGTCGTGTGGAAACAAAAACAATGGACAATTAGCAGTGGTTTCAAATCAAAATGTTTGCCTACCAGGGTAACTAAATCCGTAAACTGTAAAACTTTTGATGGCGCTGTAGGTTCCTGTGCCACAAACTGCTCGAGGGGTCACCATCTGCCTGTTGTCCCTAGCACATTCGCTCAAAGTACTGGGTCCAATCCCCAGTCTCGGCATTGCACGTCTCCAGTTTACCGATAAGTGGCATTCCCGCTGCCTGATTGGAAGCCTGCTGAGGCCTAATCGAGGTGGGCCTGGTCCGGAGGAAGTGGCGTCTCCTGCAGCTCCACTGGATCCTTGTCACCAGTGTAAAAAGTTTCAGGCAAGTGACAGCTCAGAAGCGATGACTGTAGAAAAAGTTAGACATACGTTGTTATATATTGACATCGCCGCCTCCCCGAAGGGTCTCCTGTACCCGGCCCACACTGCCTGGGGGTATTTGTGTCTCAGCAGTGTTAATCTGAGTTGATCATACTCAGGTAAGGCCACAGGAACTCGGAGGTTGCAGATCCCAAGCCCTCCTGTCAGGTTATATCAATGCGTTTCTGACTTTATGTTCTTGCCATTACTAAGATAACCTTTTCCCATCTCTGTAACATTGTCTGACCTTGCCCCATCTAAGGTTATCTGCTGATGAATCCCGCATTAAAAACTCTGTTACCTCTCGACTTGACTATTCCAATGCACTCCTGTCTGGTCTCCCACATTCCACTCTGTGAATTTGAGGCCATTCAAAGGTTTGCTGTGTGTGTTTGAGCTTGTAGCAAGTCATATTCCCCTATGGGGGAAGCGGTGCCATAATGTATTGTCACTGGGCCAGTAATCCCGACACCCAGGGTAATGCTCTGGGGACCCGGGTTTGAATCCCACCTCTGCAGATGGTGAAATCTGAATTAAATTAAAAAAGTCTGTAATTAAAAGTCCAATAATGCAGGGGGAGCGAGGGGGTTAAAATGGGGAGGGGAGGACAGGGGGGTTTGGGTGTTGGTTAGTTAGTTAGTTATTATGAGGTTCCTGATTGGTCTTGCTCTTATGTTTGTTTGTAGTTGCTGTTTTTTACAAATGCCCTAATAAAAATATATATTTTTTAAAGTCTAATAATGACCATGAAATCATTGTTGATTGTTGTAAAAACCCATCTGATTCACTGATGCCCTTTAGGGAAGGAAATCTGCCATCCTCACCTGCCCTACATTCCACAGCAATGTGGTTGACTCAGTTCAAGGGCAATTAGGTATGGGCAACAAATGCTGGCCTTGCCTGCGACAGTCACATCCATGAAAGAAGTTTTTTAAATCATCATTGCGGTCGCTGACCGACAGAAACTTCTGTACCATCGCATACAAAACAAATTCATCTCTGTGCATCTGACTCAACATGTGAAGTCAACTTCACTGGAAAAGTGAATTATATAGCATCAATTTGCAGCCTATTGACTTCCATGAAAGAATACCTCATTGGAATTTGATTCTGGACACTGGACCCATGGGAAACAATAATTTTTTTCTCTGTGATCTTTGCCCTGTAAATCTTTCTTTTCTCTATTTGGGTGTACAGGGGGCTAATTTGAAACCCCCTTCCAGGGTTTTGAGGGTGTTCTAATAAACTAACGCTTTGAGTTCATCCTCTCATGAGTTTACTGTGGGGCTATTAATAGAAATTGGATTGCACCAAATATGTCACATCTTATAAAGGGGGAAGCAAATCAAAACAGCTGTCTTTTACAGACAGGAAGCATGAGGAGAAATCAAGGTTGTTTAAATCAAACCCCTCCTATTTCTAACAACACTTAAAAGTTTTTCACATTCAAAAAAAATCTGCTTTTTTATTCTTAGAACCAAAATGAATAACTTCACACTTTCCTATATTATACACCATCTTCCATCATGTACCCACTCACTTAACCTGCCTATATCCTTCGTGACCCATAGACTACAATCAGTCAGGATAAACAACAACACCTCCTCCACGATAGTCCTCAATACCAGGGACCCAAAAGCTGCGTACTTAGCCCCCTATTATACTCCTTATACACGCAGAACTATGTGGCAAAATTTGGCTTCAACTCCATCTACACTTTTGCTGATGACACGACCATAGTGGGTTGGATCTCGGACAACGATGAGTCAGAGTACAGGAGGGAGATAGAGAACCTAGTGTGTGGTGTAATGACAACAATCTTTCCGTCAACGTCAGCAAAACTAAGGAGCTAGACATTGACTTCAGGAAGCTAAGTTTCATATACACCCATGTCTGCATCAATGGGGGCGAGGTGGAGATGGTTGACAGCTTCAAATTCCTAGGTGTGCACATCACCAATAGTCTGTCGTGTTCCCCCCACGTCGACGCTACTACCAAGAAAGCACAACAGTGCCTATACGTCCTCAGGAAACTGAGGAAATTTGGTATGTTCATATTGACACTTCTCAATTTTTTACAGATGCACCATAGAAAGCATCCTATCTGGCTGCATCACAGCCTGGTATAGCAACTGCTCAGCCCAAGACCGTAAGAAATTACAGAGAGAGCTGAACACAGCCCAGTCCATCACGCAAAACCACCTTCCATCCATTGACTCTGTATACACCTCCTATTGCCTTGGGAAAGCCGGCAGCTTAATCAAAGACCCAACCCACCCTGGTTGGTCTCTTCCAACCGCTTCCATCAGGAGATACAAAAGTCTGAGAACATGCACTAACAAGTTCAAAAACTGCTTCTTCCCTGCTGTTACCAGACTCCTGAATGATCCTCTTATGGTCTGAAATGATCTCTTCACACATCTTCTCTACTATGTCGTACTACATTGCATATGCTTCACCCGATGCCTGTATATGTATTTATATTGGGCGCGATCTTCCCAAAACGGAACAAAGTCCTTGAGCAAGTGCATTTAGCTGTGTGTTTCCCGACACTCACAGCCGAGAAACACCCTGCTATTCAAAGTTACTTGTGTTGAATAAGGGGCCTGAATGAGGAATGTGCGGCTGTGGCATCACATAGCCCCGTTTTTTACATTGGGGAGCTCCGCTTGAAGGAATTCCCCGTTGTAGCGAGAGATCGTGTTGCCATTTTTAATGCTGTCCCAATTTCCGAGGCCCCCAAAAATATCCCTGACCCCAGCCCGAACGCCATAGGGGAGGGTCCTCCGGCCCCGCCTGCACCCCAATACGCAGGCAGGCAACCCTGGCCCAAGCATGTGTAAAAAATGCAAGCTTGACACCTTGGCAGTGCCATATTGGCACCCTCACAGTGTCCCTGTCAGCTTGGCAGTGCCATATGGGCCTTGGCAGTGCCAGACTGTCACCCAGTTGGCACTGCAAGGATGGAACTGTGTGGGTACTCAGGTGGCATCATCAGTGCCAGGCCACCACCCTGCCCAAAGGGCATGCAGCTGGGGGTCTCTGATCCTCTTGGAGACTTCCACAAGTGCAGTTCCATCATGTTTGGCACTTTGGTCTGAAATGCGGTTTAAGAACAGATTTTGAGACTGAAATGTCAGAAATTGATTAAGGCAGAAGTTGTCTGACTGGATTAGCAATTTATGACTTTAGCCTTGGAAGGGATAGAGTGCAGATTAACCAGAATTATACTCAGGTAGGAATGTATGTGTTCTCTTGAATTTGTATTTGTTTATTGTCACGCGTACCAAGGTACAGTGAAAAGTATGTTTCAGCAAGCAGCTCAACGGATCATTAAGTATATGAAATTAAACAGGAAATAAAAGAAAACACATAATAGGGCAACACAGGGTACACAATGTAACTGGATAACACCAGCATCGGGTGAAGCATACAGGGCTGTAGTGTTAATGTGGTCAGTCCATAAGAGGGCCATTTAGGAGTCTGGAAACAGTGGGGAAGAAGCTGTTTTTGAGTCTATTCGTGCGTGTTCTCAGAGTTTTGTATCTCCTGCCCAATGGAAGAAGTTGGAAGAATGAGTCAGCTGGGTCGGAGGGGTCTTTGATTATGCTGTCCACTTTTCCCAGGCAACAGAAGGTGTCGATGGAGTCAGTGGATGGGCGGCAGGTTCATGTGATGGACTGGGCTGTGTTCACGACTCATGTTTTTTGGGGTCTTGGACTGAGCCGTTGCCATACCAGGCTGTGATATAGCCAGATAAGGATGCTTTCTATGATGCATCTGTAAAAGTTGGTAAGAGTTAATGTGGACATGCCGAATTTCCATAGTTTCCTGAGGAATTATAGGCGCTGTTGTGCTTTCTTGGTGGTAGCGTCAACGTGGGTGGACCAGGACAGATGTTTGGAGATGTGTACCCCTAAGAATTTGAAACTGCTCACCATCTCCACCTCGGCCCCGTTGATGCTGACAGGGGTGTGTCCAGTACTTTGCTTTCTGATGTCAATGACCAGCTCTTTGGTTTTGCTGGCATTGAGGGAGAGATTGTTGTCTCTGCACCACTCCACTAGGTTCTCAATCTCCCTCCTGTATTCTGACTCGTCATTATTCGAGATCTGGCCCACTATGGTCGTACCGTTGGCAAACTTATAGATGGAGTTGGAACCAAATTTTGCCACGCAGCCATGTGTGTACAGGGAGTATAGTAAGGGGCTAGGTACGCAGCCTTGCAGGGCCCCGGTATTGCTTGTTTTCAAGATGTTCTGGGGATGAGTGTAGGGCCTAGGGAGATGGCATCTACTTTGGACCAGTTGTGGCGGTTTGCGAATTGCAGTGGATCAAGGCGCTCTGGGAGTATGGAAGTGATGTGCTTCATGAAGCACTTCATTATGACTGAAGTCAGGGCCACCGACGGTAATCATTGAGGCACGTTGCCTGGTTTTTCTTTGGCACCGGTATGATGGTGGTCTTCATGAAGCAGGTGGGGACCTTGGAGCAGAGGAGGTCCAGCTGGTCCACGCAGGCTCTTAGTGCACAACCAGGGATCCCGTCCGGACCCGTCGCCTTCCGAGGGTTCACTTTCAGGAAAGCCGATTTGACTTCAGAAGCTGTGATGGTGGGTGTGGGTGGGTATGGGTGTGTTATGGGCGGCTGGGGCACTTGACAGCGGATCGTTGGCTTCCAGCTCGAAACAAGCATGGAATGCACTGACTTCATCGGGGAGGGATGCGCTGCTGCTGAAGTTACTGCTGGGCTTTGCTTTGTAGCCCGTTATGTTGTTTAGGCCTTGCCACAACCACCGAGAGTCTGTAATGCTAGCCTGTGACTCTAGCTTGGTTTGATATTCTCTTTTGGCATCTTGGATGGCTTTGCGAAGCTCGTACCTGGATTTGTTATATAGGTCAAGGTCGTCAGACTTGAACGCCTCAGACCTGTCCTTCAGTAGGGAGTCAATCTTGCGATTGAGCCATGGTTTCCGGTTGGGGAACGTACGTACTGCTTTCTTTGGCACAGAGTCGTCCACACATTTGCTGATGAAGTCTGTGACGGTGGTGGCATACTTATTTAAGTTGGTCGCTGAGTTATTAAATATGGACCAGATCTTGAGAAGGTTGAGGGATGATCTAATTAAGGTGTTGAAAAAATACAAATATTCGATCGTGTAGGTAAGGAGATTTCCTCTATGTGCTTGTGTGGGTTTGGGCGTGGTAGTTTGTGTGGTGGCGGGAGGCATGTGGGTGCTGGTGGTGACACGGACTGCAATATCCAGAAGAAGTGCATAACCTTAAAGTTAGATCGAGGCCATTAATCAGGAAACATTTAATCCCACACGGGGTAGTGGAACTCCAAAAATCCCCCTCCCCAGAAAAGGCTGTGGGAGGCTGGGTCAGATGAAAATTTCAAGTCTGAAATCAATGGATTTTTGTTAGGCAGGGGAATTAATGAACATAGAACAGAGGTGGGTAAATCAAGTTGAAGGAATTAATGCTAATTAATTTCCTTTGCTTGGAATCCTTTCAACTTCTCTATTAATTTGTGACCCTGTCAGGGTAACGTGGCTTTAAAAGAAACTCTAAACTTGGACAGTGTCTGTTACACAAGCAGAATAGAGGCAGAGCTGCATAAAGGTCATGGACCAAGCAGTTTTACAGCCTGATTAGTGGATTTGAAATGAGTCCCCCAGGCCCCTTAATGGTATTTCGACATCTCACGTACGAACAGATAAAAATGGAAAGAACTTTAGGGCAGCAGGGTAGCATGGTGGTTAGCATAAATGCTTCACAGCTCCAGGGTCCCAGGTTCGATTCCTGGCTGGGTCACTGTCTGTGTGGAGTCTGCACGTCCTCCCCCTGTGTGCGTGGGTTTCCTCCGGGTGCTCCGGTTTCCTCCCACAGTCCAAAGATGTGTGGGTTAGGTGGATTGGCCATGCTAAATTGCCCGTAGTGTCCTAATAAAAGTAAGGTTAAGGGGGGGGGTTGTTGGGGTTACGGGTATAGGGTGGATACGTGGGTTTGAGTAGGGTGATCATGGCTCGGCACAACATCGAGGGCCGAAGGGCCTGTTCTGTGCTGTACTGTTCTATGTTCTATGTTCTAACTTTTTGTGTTTATATAATGCCTTGGATGATCTCAGGACGACACGGAGCACTTTACAATGAAATACTTTTGAAGTGTAACGGTCCTGCAAAAAACAGTGACGTAAGTGCCCAGATCATTTAATGCTGGTTGAGGGATAAATTATGGCCAGAAAAAGCTCCCCTGCTTACCTTCGCACAGTGCTCTTGGATCTATTCCATCCTTCTGGGAGAGCAGACAGGTTAATCCCGGCACCTTTGACGGTACGCCACTCTCTCAATAATGCACTGAAGTTTCGACCTGGATGATCGATTTGTTCCGGTCTCTGCAGTGCCATATGATCCTATAAACTTCCGATTCAGTTGTGAGTGCTACCACTGAGCCAAGATTGATCCTTTTTATAAATATGGCTTACTTGTACAGATCCACAGGTCACTGAAAGGGGCAACGCAGGTGGAGAAGGCAGTCGAGAAAGCATACGGCATGCTTACCTTCATTGGCTGGGGCACTGAGTATAAGAATTGGCAAGTCATGTTGCAGCTGTATAGAACCTTAGTTCGGCCACACTTGGAGTATAGTGTTCAATTCTGTTCGCCACACTACCAGAAGGATGTGGAGGCTTTAGAGAGGGTGCAGAAGAGATTTACCAGAATGTTGCCTGGTATGGAGGGCATTAGCTATGAGGAGCGGTTGAATAAACTCGGTTTGTTCTCACTGGAACGACAGAGGTTGAGGGGCGACCTGATAGAGGTCTACAAAATTATGAGGGGCATAGACAGAGTGGATCGTCAGAGGCTTTTCCCCAGGTAGAGGAGTCAATTACTAGGGGGGCATAGGTTTAAGGTGCGAGGGGCAAGGTTTAAAGATGTACGAGGCAAGAATTTTACACAGAGGGTAGTGGGTGCCTGGAACTCGCTGCTGGAGGAGGTGGTGGAAGCAGGGACGATAGTGACATTTAAGGGGCATCTGGATAAATACATGACTAGGATGGGAATAGAGGGATACGGACCCAGGAAGTATAGAAGATTTTAGTTTAGACGGGCAACATGGTCGCCACGGGCTTGGAGGGCCGAAGGGCCTGTTCCTGTGCTGTACTTTTCTTTGTTCTTTGTTCTTATACCATCCAGATAAATTTGAATTATCTAAGGACCTTGCCAAATCGAAACTGAGGCCTTAGAAATTGTTTATCAAGAGGTAATTTTCTTCAAAACACCAAGGAAATCTAGTTATCTCGGCCAGATCACCAGGAGTTATCTAGCACGCCATTGTGGTTGCTTCTGCTTAACTGAAAGAACTTTCAGATAACTGAACCTTTTTTCATATCTTAACGATTGTGATAATCCTACCATTTAGAGGTCAAAATTTACTTGAAAATTCTCTCTTGTGAAGGAACTCATTGGGTATTGCTTGACAACATCAAATGGTTCTTCAAAGAGGTGCAGCATCAATTAATTTTAAATGGCTCGTTATGGGTCGGGATTCTCCGGTTCCCCAGCGTGTTTCTCAGTGGCACACCAATTGCTGACGGCGGGATTCTGTCTTACTGCCGCTTGTCAATGGGTTTTCCAATTGAAGCCCCCCCCCCTCCCCCCCCCCACACCAGTGGGAAACTAGTGGGTGGGGGTGCACTGCTGGCGGGAAAAGCGCATCGCAATGGCTGGATTCTATTTTGACATGAACTGCTTCAGTATCTGAGGAGTCGTGAATGGTGATGAACATTGTACAGTCATCAGTGAACATCCCCACTTCTGACCTAATGATAAAAGGAAGGTCATTGATGAAGCTGCTGAAGATGGTTGGGCCAAGGACACTACCCGGAGGAACTCCTGCAGTGATGTCCTGGAGCTGAGATGATTGATCCCCTAAAACCACAACCATCTTCTGTTGTGCCAGGCATGACTCCAACCAGCAGAGAGTTTTCCCCCTGATTCCCATTGATTCCTGTTTAGCTAGGGCTCTTTGATGCCATACTCAGTCAAATGCCACCTTGATGTCAGGGGTGGGGATGGTGTGAGGGTGGGACAGGGTGTCCGTGCCCCTGGCCAGGACCCCTAGTTGGTGAACCTGGAGGCGATTAGAGCATCCCGCGTGCGCCAGCTGTGGTGCATACGTTGTGCGGCCTCCTGTGCCTGACTGGGCCCCATGTCCTGCCCATCTCGCCCTGCCCCCCCCATCCTGCTTGTCAGTTGAGGCCTGGTATTCAGACGCAGACACACATGATGTTCAACTGATGGTCATACACCAACTGCATGTTCATCGAATGGAACCCCTTTCGGTTTGTGAAGACCAGCCTGTCAGGAGCCGGTCCATGCATCCCGTCAATCATCCCCTGGACCCAGGGCATCTCGTCGATAATGGCGAACTCCACTGCCCGGGTATCTTCGGTCCACATTGAAATTGATGTATTGTGCCGACCGGGCATACAGGGCCTCCATGACGACATGGATGCACCTGTGCACCAAGGTCTGTGAGATTCTGGACAGGTCCCTTCTGGAAGGAGCCGTACCATAATGGTTCAGAGTGACCGTCACCTTGATGGCCAACGGGAGCGGGTGTTCTCCCCAATACCCCCACGTTGCCAGGTGCGCCATGATCTGACAGATATGTTGCACTGTCCCCCTGCTCAGCTGGAATCTGCGATGGCATGCCTGGTCCGGAAGGTCCTCAAATGACAGGTGTTGCCAGTACATACGAGGCCTGACGCGGTGCCTCGTTCCCATCTCTTCGGACTGTTGGGCAGCCGGCTCCCTATACTCATTGGGTACCTCCTGTTCCTCTGGGGCAAGCTACGCTGCTGCAGGGTCCCCCTCAAACATCTCCATCTCGTACAGCCTCCAGAGCTGTGGTGAATAGGCTGAAGGCCACCATTCCTGGTTGGATTCAAAGTCCATTGTCTGCAGGGGATGAAAGTCAGACATATTAGCATGGTGCATAACCCCCTGCCCAACCAGGTCCACAGGACTACATGGTGCCCCAGTCTGCACTGCAGATCCTGGCCCTGCATGCTCTCCTCCCCCCCCCCCCCCCCCCCCCCCCATTTTCACCCCCAGCCGTTCACCCTGGCACTCTGCCCTCCGTACCCCTGGCCCCGTTGGTGCCTGGCACTGTGGGGGCCTCTGACCCTGGCACCTGTCCCTGCTATCAGGGATACTGTTGGCTGGCACTAGCTGTGCCAACAGTATGCTCTGAGCACCCCCCCCCCCCCCCCCCCCCCCCCCCCGGTCCGGTACCCTCCTGCAGGGGCTACAGTGGACGTTGCCCTTGGGTGAGCTGCATATTGCCCAGCCGGTGTGTGGCCGGCGGTGGAGGGAGTTGGTGTGCACGGTGAGGGGTGGAATGCGGAAGTGGTGGGCAGGGGTACCCATACGGTCGGTGTCACTCTGTGC
This sequence comes from Scyliorhinus canicula, assembly GCF_902713615.1. Lineage (NCBI taxonomy): Eukaryota > Metazoa > Chordata > Chondrichthyes > Carcharhiniformes > Scyliorhinidae > Scyliorhinus > Scyliorhinus canicula. The sequence continues at coordinate 53,933,902 of NC_052148.1, forward strand.
AACCATGGGCCACAGTGGATGGTCAGTGGGATGCGCAGCAAGATGGCTGCCTTGCAGGCCGCAGCAATAGTGTTACACGCTTGGGTGCCCCGGTCTCATGGGGCGTCACCCTGACCCCAAGGTCCACCCTCCCACTACTGCCCACTCCCCCGGGCCTGGCAAACGTTTGCCCCCCACCCCCCAGCCAGCCCCGCCAGTGGCAGGTCAGTGGCTCATAATCCAGAGACCTAGGGTAATTTTCAGGGGACCCGGGCTCGATGGTATATGGTATCACTGGGCATGGTATATGGTATCACAAGCCTGTGAGAGGCACTGGCTGTGGGGGAGAAGGAGAACTCTGGCCACCATCAATTGGGAAGTTGAGGAACTAGATATATGGGAGGCTTAAAGCCTCCACGTGAGGCCCACAAGAAAACCTGAAAAGTGAATTTTAAACCTACCTGCTGGGCCCCTTCTGACCCAAAAAGAAGCTCCAATCTGGATATTTGAAATATGAACCCACCTCTTCCTGCAGAGGAACATTTAACCTGCTCAGATCAATACCTAGGTGTGACAGAAAGGAAGAGAGATCAGTGGGAGTAAGTGAGTCCATTCATTCAACTGCCAGGCAGGATCCATTAATGAAAATCGCTTATTGTCACAAGTAGGCTTCAAATGAAGTTACTGTGAAAAGCCCCTAGTCACCACATTCCGGCACCTGTTTGGGGAGGCTGGTACGGGAATTGAACCGTGCTGCTGGCCTGCCATAGTCGGCTTTAAAAGCCAGCTATTTAGCCCTGTGCTAACCAGCCCCAGCCCTGTGCTAACCAGCCCCATTAAAATCTAGCCCAGAGGAAAACAGAACACTGAGGAGGCAATTCGCCCCATTGTCCCTGTCCTAGCTTTTTGAAAGAACCTCTCAATCAGCCCCATCACCTCCCTGCCTCACCATAACCCCACAAATGCATTGTTTTCAAAACCATATCCAATTCACTATTGCAAGTTACTCAGGATTCCGTTAATATTAAAGGAGAGACAAACAAAAAGGAGCCACGGTGGAGGAATTGACAATAAAGAACCGAGAAGAAACAATAGCAAAAAATAAATAGCAACGTCACACTTGAATAAACACCAGGGGTAATTGACCTTTGGAATATTCAGTCCTGCAAATTCAAGGTGCTCGTTTTAGAAAATAAAATCTGTCAGAGAAAAGGGTAGAATTTTACTTTCAATTCTTAATGATTTTAACTGATTTATTTATGCAGTTTAAATATTCCTTTTTTTCATAATGAGTTTTAATGGATTTTCAGATATCCCCATTACAACAATTTAAATAGTGCCAATATTATATAATTTTCTGGTTTCCAATAGGCATGAAAGCGTCATCAGAATCTTCTTTGTTTGTGCCAATAGAAAAGGATACGATGTTCAAAAATTATTGATTCTTTTATTTTCAGATTTAAATTCTCCAGCAGACTGGTCTGGCTTAGAGAAAACAACTCTTGTTTCAGCTCAAGGCTTCACTCAGTACTCAGCCATATGATTCACAGAACTCAGTGGAAGGGAGAGGAGAACTTGGTGATAATGCAATCTCGAGGGAAGGTGTACTGAGCAAACTGATGGAGCTGCAAGCTGACAAGTCTTCGGGCCCTGAAGGACGTCACCCTAGGGTCTTAAAAGAGGTGACTAATGAGAGAATAGATGCATTGGTATTAATTTTCTTAAATTCACTTGATTCTATAAAGGTCCCGTCAGACTAGAAATTGTCAAATATAACCCTTCTGTTCAACAAAGGGAGGGAGGCAGAAAACAGGAAACTATAGGCCAGTTAGCTTGATGTCTGACATCTGACACAGAGAAGGTGTTATAATCAATGATTAAGGAGGTTAAACCTGGGCAATTACAGAAACTCAAGATAATTGGAAGAATTGGTGTCCTCGTGCATCAGTCGCTGAAAGTAAGCACGCAGGTACAGCAAGCAGTAAAGAAGGCAAATGGTAAGTTGGCCTTCATAATGAGAGGATTTGAGGATAGTAATAGAGATGTTTTACTGCAATTGTATTAAAATTGGTGAGGCCACACCTGGAGTATTGTGTGCTGTTTTGGTGTTATTTTGGTGCGGAAGGATGTTCTTGCTATGGAGCGAAGGTTTACCACGCTGATTCCTGGGATGGCAGGACGGTCATATGAGGAGAGACTAAGTCGGTTAAGATTACATTCAATTGGAGTTGAAGAGTGAGAGTGGATCTCATAGAAACTTACAAAATTCTAACAGGATTAGTCAGGGTAAATTCAGAAAGAATGTTCCCGATAGTGGGGGAGTCCAGAACTAGGGGTCATAGTTTGAGGATAAGGGGTAATCCTTTTAGGACTGAGATGAGGAGAACTATCTTCTGTCAGCGAGTGGTGAATCTGTGGATTTCACTACCACAGAATATAGTTGAGGCCAAAATGTTGTGTAATTTCAAAAAGGAATTAGATATAGCTCTTGGGGCTGAAGAGACAAGAGATATGGAGGGAAGGCAGGATCAGGGTATTGAACTTGATGATCAGCCATAATCATAATGAATGGTGGAGCAGAGTCGAAGGGCCAAATGGCCTGCTCCTGCTTCTATTTTCTTGTAAGTTTCTATGTCAGAATCAGCATGGTTTTATGAAAGGGAAATCATGTTTAACCAATTTATTAGAGTGACAATAAAGATTATTATATTAAATTATTATTATGTGCTGTGGATGAAGATGAGCCTGTAGATGTCCTGTACTTGGATTTCCAGAGCGCATTTGAAGGTGCCACATCTAAGGCTATTGCGGAAAATAACTTACCAAGATTCCTCAGACAATATCTTCCAAACCCACGTCCAGTACTATCTAGAAGGACAAGAGCAGCAGATACCTGGGAACCCCACCACTGGAGGTTCCCCTCCAAGTCACTCACCACCATGACTCGGAAATATATCGCGCTCCTTCACTATCGCTGGGGCAAAATCCTGGAACTCCCTCCCTCACAATATAGTGGGTGTACCTACACCTCAAGGAATGCAGTGGTTCAAGAAGGAATCTCACCAACACCTCCTGAAGGGCAATTAGGGATGGGCAATAAATGCGGTCCAACCAGCGATGCTCACATCCCATGAATGAATTTTTAAAAAGCTCATGGTGAAGGGGTGTAACATATTATCCGAAATGGAATATTGACTCAATGGCAGAAAACAGAAAATGTGTATGCTGATTGGCAGGATGTGACGACTGGAGTACCGCAGGGGTCTTTGCTGGGACCTCACCTTTTAAAAATTTATATCAATGACTTAGATGAGGGGAGTGAAGGCATGGTGACTGTAATGAACTCCAATTGGCTTTATTGGTTGGCTAATTGGAGTATGAGCTCCCTCAATGATAGCTCATTGAGGGGGCCCATATAATCACCTGTGTAGGCTTTGTGAGGCAGTCTTAAGTTGACTGGACTGCTAGCAGCACTGTTTGTAGCTGCTCCTGTAATATCGTTATTGTAAATAAATATTGGTGTGGTGATGGAACTCCTGCCTCCTGTGGATTACTACAGTGGCGACGAGGTAAACTACGAATTTTGCGGAGACCAGCTGCCGCAATCGGAGGGTAAGCCTTGCCATTTTTAAAATGCCGTTTTTTGGGAGGTTAGAGGCATTCGACCCGGCTATTGAGGACTGGTCCCAGTATGTGGAGAGAATGTGTTACTTCTTCCGGGCAAATGATATACTGACGGACGAAAGGAGACGGCTTATCCTGCTGTCGGCGTGCGGACCCTCCGCTTTCGCCATTGTACGTAGTCTGACTTATCCCGATGCGCCGGACACGAAAACTTTCCAAGAAGTAACGCAATTGGTGAAAGAGCACTACGACCCAAAACCACCCCTCATTTTGCGTAGGTACAGATTCTACACAGCGAAGCGGGAAGACAGGGAGTCAGTCACAAATTTCTTGTCCTGCCTGAGAAGGCTGGCGGAAAAATGTGAGTTCGGCCCGACACTAAATGAAATGCTTCGGGACCGGTTAGTGTGTGGTATAAACGACCTCACAATACAGAAACACCTGTTGGCGGAAACGGAGCTAGACTGCAGGCAGGCGTTACAGCTCGTACTGTCCCTAGAAAAGGCAGCAAGTGGGGCGCAGGAACTACAGGGCACGCCAATGGAGGTAGATGCCTGTGAGAGGGACTACCACAACGGGTCCTTCTACCAGATAGCCGCTCTCAGGAAAAACCTGAGGAATAGAGGGAAAAAAGAAAACCCCAGAACTGCCCCCAAGTCTGCCAGGGCTAACTGGAGACAGAGGGAAGTACCGGCTGAGGCTCCCCCAACAGAGAAGGACCGTTTCTGGCACCAGACAGAGTGGGGTAACAACGACAGAAACCCTAGAAGGAGGTTGCAAAAGAGGAATAGCAGGTGGGGACGCAGGGAAGTACACAACCTAGACGCCCCATCCTCCTCCGAAGGGGAACAATTATATAATATTACAACGAAGAAAGCAGAACCCATTAGGATTACCCCACAGGTGAACGGGCGGCCGACAATAATGGAAATAGACACGGGTGCGGCCGTATCAGTAACGGGAGTGGCAGCATTTAGAAAAATCAAAGATGGACTCCAGCCACTAACCCTAACAAAAACATTGACGAAACTTAAAACCTACACGGGGGAACCCCTGGAAGTTCTAGGCACGACTCATGTACCTGTGGAATATGAGAAACAATTGCTCAGATTACCGTTGACGATAGTAGAGGGCTCCGGACCGAGCTTAATTGGACGGAACTGGCTGAAAGACCTAAAATTAGATTGGATGAAAATTTTCCAGAGTGGAAGCGGGCAGTTGAGTGGAGTACTCCAAAAATACCCAGAGGTCTTCCAGGAAGGTTTGGGGGAAATCATAGGCGCCAAAGCAACTTTGCACGTGGACCCAGAAGCCCTTCCGAAATTTTGTACGGCCAGGCCGGTACCTTTTGCATTAAGGAAGAAAGTTGATGACGAAATAGAAAGGTTACGGCGCGACGGCATTATCAGACCAGTACAGTTCCTGGAATGGGCAGCGCCGGTGGTACCAATTTTGAAGTCAGATGGCTCGATACGTCTCTGTGGAGATTTCAAACAGACAGTAAACAAATACGCACTGCTGGACAAATACCCAATCCCGAAAATAGATGACCTATATTCCAAATTGGCAGGTGGGCTTTTGTTCACGAAACAAAAACTAGACATGAGCCACGCCTACCTGCAGTTAAAACTGGACAAGGGCTCCCAGAAGTTCGCTACGATCAACACCCGTAACAGCCTCCCCGAACAGGCGCCGGAATGTGGCGACTAGGGGCTTTTCACAGTAACTTCATTTGAGGCCTACTCGTGACAATAAGTGATTTTCATTTCACCCTGAAGGGCCTTTTTCATTATACTAGTCTACCTTTTGGAGTGTCATCAGCCTGCGCTATATTCCAGCGTACGATGGAAAATATTCTGCAGGGACTACCGCAGGTTGCGATTTATTTGGACGATGTCTTAATCACGGGTAGGACAAACAGGGAACACTTAAGGAACCTGGAGGAAGTGTTCAGGCGTTTCGCAAAGGCAGGCGTACGGCTAAAAAGGGAAAAATATGTTTTTCTGGGCCCATAAGTGACGTACCTGGGATATAAAGGAGACGAGTCAGGCAATCTTAACTGAGTTACATCACGGACATCCAGGGGTATCTAAAATGAAGATGCTAGCTCGAAGCTACGTTTGCTGGCCAGGTTTGAACACAGACATAGCAGCCTTGGTACGTCGGTGCCAGGAGTGCCAACAGGGGCAAAGAGTGCCACCAGCGGCGCCATTGCACCCGTGGGAATGGTCAAGCAGACCGTGGGCCCGCCTGCATATTGACCATGCCGGCCCTTTCATGGGCTCAATGTTTTTGGTGATAGTGGACGCCCACTCCAAATGGTTGGACGTCCACCGGGTAAACACGGCAAGCACAGCATCGACAATTGAAAAGCTCAGGGCCTTGTTTGCAACACATGGACTGCCGGAGGTATTGGTGTCGGACAACGGAACGGCATTCACAAGTGGGGAATTTGGAAAATTCCTGAAGGAAAACGGAGTCCGTCACATCAAAACGGCCCCTTACCATCCAGCGACCAACGGCCTGGCAGAGAGCGGTCCAGACACTTAAAGCAAGACTCAAGAAGCAGCCGGCAGCGTCAATAGACACAAAGCTCTCCCGCTGGCTGTTTGATTACAGGACCACACCGCATTCCACAACGGGCATACCGCCAGCTGAACTCTTAATGGGAAAGCGGCTGCGAACGAGGCTGAGTCTCCTTTTCCCAAATTTAATGGGGAAAGTGGAGAAACAACAGGAGGCCCAACGCAGGGGGCATGATAATAGTCGGCAGCAGAGACATTTCCAGGTGGGGGCACCGGTTTGGGTCAAGAATTATGGGAATGGACCAACGTGGGTCAAAGGCACGGTAGAGTCCCAAACAGGGCCCATATCCTATGAGGTTTCAATAGGAGGTAAGGTGCTGAAGAAACACCTAGACCAAATAAGGGCAGCGGAACCACACCTGGAGGCAGGCGAAGCAGGACCGCCTCAAGCTGGGATAGCCCAGATGGAAAGGATACCCACACCCCAGCCCCGTGCACGGTACCGTGGCCGTGCATGCGCATGATGACGACCTGCAACGGTCGCGGTGTAAAGAAATGGCGCAGACTGTGCGTGGACACAACCGGCCAAATAGTGCCTCCCTGGCTACCCCCTGGCCACACTCTGGACACTCCCCGCAAATCCCCCCAGCCTTCGTGGCACAGCTCCCGGCCGACTGTGGTAGATCTGGACACAGTCCGCGGCCTCCACACCAGGTTCCACACTGAGACCACACGTCCCCCGTGCGGTCAGTAACTCGGCCCATTGGGCGAAGAGCATGGGGAAGGGCCTTCCGATGACCCACCAACACCGTTCTAACGGCGTGCGACCCGATGACACAATTTTGGAGGGGACGGAGGATAGGAAACTACGCCGCCCCCGATGTGGGCGTCAGAAGTCAGGGAATGGTGAATCCCGCCCACAGTCTCCCAAATGGAGAACTTTGCACAAGATCCTAATTGGCCTTGACAAAGTGGATGTTGAAAGGATGTTTCCTCTTGTGGGTGAGTCCAGAACAAGGGGCATGTGGTGAATGTGCTTAACCTAATGCATGAGCTGTCTGTACTGCCTGTATAATAATGTGACCCATGACCTGGAGGTGATGGTATGGGCTACTTCCAGCTACTGTACAGGAACCCCGGTGGGCTCCGCTTCTGGCTCCGCCCTCACCGGGGCCATATATAGTCCGGCCACCTGTGGGTGGCACTCATTTGCACAGCCGACTCTGACAGGCGAGTTCATGGATGTTAAAGCCTAATGTTCACTCGTTCTCACGGTCTCACAGTGAATTAACGATATCACAATTTAATATCATCGACAGCACCATGGAAGCCGCTCTAAAGCCAGATAAGCTCGAACTTGACGAGCGCGCATCAGAAGCCTAGGAGATCTTTGAGCATTGGCTCCGCTGCTTCGAGGCCTACTTCGACTTCTTCACAATGCCTCCCACTGAAACCATCAAGCTGCGACTCCTCCACGCTCGGGTGAGCCATCGAATTTCTGTGATGATCGAGAAAGCGGCCTCGCACGAGGCGTCGGTTGCAACCCTCAAGGCGCATTTCGTAAAGCCTGTAAATGAGGTGTACGCCCGACATCTCCTCACGACTCGCCGTTAACACACTGGGAATCGCTGGATGAGTATCTAGAAAAACTGGCCCTACCCGTGAGGAACTGCAGCTACCGGGACGTGACCGCATAGGAACACATGAATCTACAGATCTGGGGTCCGATCGAACTACATCCGGCAGTGCTTGCTGGAAAACGGGACCACTGACCTGCGGGACACGGTAAAGCTAGCTACCTCGTCTTAGAGGTGGCCTACCAGAACCTCAGTGTGTTCCCCGAGGACCCGGTGAACCCCTCGTGGATGCCATCATTGCGACCCCCCTCGGATCCGACTACGTCGCGGGCCTGTGCCACGCGGCTGCCAGTCCAGCCCCGGGAACCGCAGTGCTACTTCTGCGGTCAGGGTCAACACCCACAGCAGAGCTGCCCAGCCCACAAAGCGACGTGCAGCGACTGTGGGGAAAAAGGGACACTTCGCCAGAGTCTGTCTGGGCCGACTAAAGCCCTGAAATCGAACACTCACCAGGCCCGACCCGTAGACTCACAGGCCCGCAGACCCCACCACGTGGCTGCGTGCCTGCCCGGAATGCCCCACTTCAGACGCATCATCAGCCTCATGCGACTCGTGGGGGCCGCCATCTTGCCTGCCGACTCCAACACCAACCAACACGTGCAACTGATGGGGGCGGCCATCTTGGTCGCCATCTTCGACACGGCCCGACTCGTGGGGGCGGCCATTTTGGTCACCATCTTCGACCCAGCCCGACACGTGCGACTCATGGGGGCCGCCATTTTGTGACCCCGACACCTCCGACCACGCTGGCTACCCGCAGCTGGGCACAGATACCCTCGACCAGTCGCAGCCGAAGCACTTGAAAAACTGAATGATGGTCGTCCGGATCAACGGGCACGAGACCCCCTGCCTTTTCGACTCCAGTAGCATGGAGAGCTTTGTCCACCCCAACACGGTAAGGCACTGCTCCCTTCCCATACACCCCATATTCCAAACCATCTCCCTTGCCTCCGGATCCCATTTGGTTCAGATCCGGGGGTACTGCATCGCTAACCTCGCGATGCAGGGCGCCGAGTATGCCCGTTTTAAGTTGTACGTCCTCCCTCACCTCTGCGCCCCCCTACTGCTTGGATGAGACTTCCAATGCAGTCACCGAAGCCTGACCCTACAGTTAGGTGGACCCTTACCCCCCCGTCACTGTATGCAGCCTTGCAACCCTCAAGGTCTCTCCCCCCTTCGCTCTTTGCAAACCTCACTTCTGACTGTAAGCTACCAGGAGCAGGCGGCACAGTTCCCAAGATATTGCTTTTATCAAGTCGGAGGTCCAGCGACTGTTGAGTGAAGGGATTATCGAGGTCAGCAACAGCCCCGGAGAGCGCAAGTGGTGGTCGTCCGAACTGGGGAAAACAACCGGATGGTTGTAGATTAGAGCCAGACTATTAACCAGTTCACGTAACTAGATGCATCCTCCCTCCCCCGCATCGCAGAAAAGGTCAACCAGATCGCACAGTACCGTGTGTTCTCAATGGTCGATCTGAAGTCGGCCTACCACCAGCTCCCAATATGCCCGGAAGAACGCCACTACACGGCTTTTGAAGCAGCCGGCTGACTCTTCCACTTCCTCAGGGTCCCCTTCGGGGTCTCGGTTTTTCAGAGAACGATGGACCGAATGGTGGACCAGTACAGTTTGCGGGCTACATACCCGTACTTGGACAATGTCACCCAGCAGGACCAATGCGCCAACCTTCAGATGTTCCTCCAGGCTGCCCAATCTCTCAACCTCACGTATAACAAAGAGAAGTGCGTTTTCCGCACTACATGACTGGCCATACTCGGCTACGTTGTGGAGAATGGAGTTCTGGGGCCCGACCCTGACCGTATGCGCCCCCTCACGGAACTCCCCCCTCCCCACAGCCTCAAGGCCCTAAAACGATGCCTGGGGCTGTTCTCCTACTAAGCCCAGTGGATCCCCAACTATGCGGAAAAAGCCCGCCCACTTATTCAAACTACCACTTTTCCCCTGACGGCTGAGGCCCGCTCGACCTTCAGCCGCATCAAGGCCGACATCACCAAGGCCGCTATGCACGTGGTGGACGAGTCCGTCCCTTTTCAGGTAGAGAGCGATGCGTCAGACGTTGCACTGGCCGCCACACTCAACCAGGCTGGCAGGCCAGTAGCATTCTTTTCTAGAACCCTCCACGCTTCCAAGATCCGACACTCCTCGGTCGAAAAGGAAGCACAAGCCATAGTGGAAGCCGTGCGGCACTGGAGGCACTACCTAGCCAGTAGGAGGTTCACCCTCATCACCGACCATCGGTCAGTCACCTTCATGTTTAGGAATGCACAACGGGACAAAATAAATAATAACAAAATCCCGAGGTGGAGAATCAAACTCTCCACCTACAATTACGATATCAAATATCGTCCTGGGAAGCTCAACGAGCCCCTAGATGCCCTGTCCCGCGGCACATGCGCCAGCGCGCAAGTTTTTAAAAAAAATTTAGATTAGCCAATTATTTTTTCCAATTAAGGGGCAATTTAGCGTGGCCAATCCACCTACTCTGCACATTTTTGGGTTGTGGGGGCGAAACCCACGCAGACACGGGGAGAATGTGCAAACTCCACACGGACAGTGACCCAGAGCCGGGATCGAACCTGGGACCTCAGCGCCGTGAGGCGGTTGTGCTAACCACTAGGCCACCGTGCTGCCCTGCCAGCGCGCAAGTTGACCGACTTCGGGCTATCAACAATGACCTCTGTCACCCGGCTTACCCACTTTATGAAGGCCCGCAATCTGCCCTTCTCCACTGTGGGGAATTCATACTGTATTGTAATTCACACTGTATTGCATTGCATTGTATTATGTCCTTGTGGGCTCTGTATATGAGCCGTTGTGCGGCTCTGCCCGTGGGGGGAGATAAGGAGCTTGTACAGGGCTGCACGCTTGGCTCCGCCCATGGCCCCTCCCACTATTGGAAGTGTAAAGTGCTGCAGCCGTGAGCCTGCCCTCAGTTCTTCTGGTCGCAGGCAGGCTCTGTTGTAAGACTATTAAAACCACAGTTTACTTCCAATCGTGTCTCTGGTGAATTGATGGTCACATCATCCACTGAGGAGGTCAAGGCCATGACCGGGACTGCCCGGAGGTCTGCGCGGAGTGCAAACCGCACTTCACCGAACAGACAGGTGAAGGCCTCCCGGCCCTTTGAGCGCCTGAGCATGGACTTCAAAGGGCCCCTCCCCTCCAACAACCGGAATATATACTTCCTAACCATCATCGACGAGTTCTCCCGCTTCCCCTTCTGAGTCCCCTGCCTCAACATGACCTCGGACACCGTGGTAAAGGCACTGCACAGCATCTTCACACTGTTCGGTTTCCCTGCTTACGTCCACAGCGACCGGGGCACATTGTTCATGAGCGATGAGCTGCGTCAGTACCTGCTCAGCAAAGGCATCGCCTCGAGCAGGATGACAAGCTATAACCTGCAGGGAAACGGGCAGGTGGAGAGGGAGAATGCGACAGTATGGAAGGCCGTCCTTCTGGCCCTCCAGTCAAGAAGTCTCCCAACCCCCCGCTGGCAGGAGTCCTCCCCGAAGCCCTCCACTCCATCAGATCACTCCTCTGCACAGCCACGAACGAGACCCCTCATGACCGCTTGTTCCTCTTCCCTAGGAAGTCCATCTCCGGCATCTCACTTCCATCTTGGCTGACAACTCCGGGACCTGTCCATCTCCGGAGGCATATGAGGAGCCATAAGACCCTGCTCAAGCGGGTCCAGCTTCTGAACGCCAACCCCCAGTACGCCTACATCGCGCACCAGGACGGACGGCACAATGCGGTCTCCCTACAAGATCAAGCGCTAACTGGTTCCCACTGCCTACAGCCACCCTCTGCGCCCCTTGCGCCCCGCTAGGTCTCCTGCATTGGCCCGCGCCGGCACTGCCACCACACGCCACCCTCTTGCCTACCCCCAACCGCCTCTGACACGCGGACTGAGGCTCACGCTCCAGACACGACGCCCCCTGAGTCATCATCTGCAACTCCCATTTGGAAGCAAGTGGACGTATTAGTGAGTGATAACATGGCTTTGTGAAGGGGGAGGTCATGTCTCACTAACTTGATAGTTGATTAAACCAGGGGCTGGTTTAGCACACTGGGCTAAATAGCTGGCTTTCAAGGCAGGCCAGCAGCACAGTTCAATTCCCGTACCAGCCTCCCCGAACAGGCGCCGGAATATGGCGACGAGTGGCTTTTCACAGTAACTTCATTGAAGCCTACTGGTGACAATAAGCGATTTTCATTTCATTCATTTTTTCATTGAGTTTTTAGAGGAAATGACGAAGGTGATTGATGAAGGTAGGGCAGTGGATGTTATTTACATGAACTTCAGTAAGGCCTTTGACAAGGTTCGTCATGGCAGACTGGTACAGAAGCTGAAGTCACAGGGGATCAGAGGTGAGCCGGCAAGATGGATACAGAAGTGGCAAGGCCATAGAAGACAGAGAGTGGCAGTGGAAGGGTGCTTTTCTGAATGGAGGGCTGAGACTAGTGGTACGCCACAGGGAGCAGTGCTAGGACCTTTGCTGTTTGTAGTATATATAAATGATTTGGAGGAAAATATAACTGGTCTGATTCGTAAGCTTGCAGACGACACAAAGATTGGTGGAATTGCGGATAGCGATGAGGACAGTCAGAGGATACAGCAGGAAATAGATTGGAGAGAGGCTTGGGTGGAGAGATGGCAGATGGAGTTTAATCTGGACAAATGTGTGGCAGTACATTTTGGAAGGTCTACTACAGGCGGGATATAGCAGTAAATGGCAGAACCCTAAAGAGTATTGACAGGCAGAGGGATCTGGGTGTACAGGTCCACAGGCCACTGAAAGTGGCAACGCAGGCGGAAAAGGTCGTCAAGAAGGCATTTGGCATGCTTGCCTTCATCGGATGGGGCAATGAGTTTTTAAATTGGCAAGTCATGCTGCAGCTTTACAGAACCTTGGGTAGGCCACACTTGGAATATAGTGTTCAATTCTGGCCGCCACATTACCAGAAGGATGTGGAGGTTTTGGAGAGGATACAGAAGTGGTTTACAAGGATGTTGCTTGGTATGAAGGGTATTAAGCTTTGAGGATAAATTTGATAAACTTGGTTTGTTCTCACTGGAACGATGGAGGTTGAGGGACGACCTGATAGAAGTCTACAAGATGATGAGGGGCATGGGCAGTAGATAGTTAGAAGCTTTTTCCCAGGATGGAAGAGTCAATTACTAGGGGACATGGGTTTAAAGTGCGAAGTCAAAGCTTAGAGGAGATGTTGCAAAGGAAGTTTTTACACGGAGGTTAGTGGGTGCCAGGAACTCGCTGCCGGAGGAGATGGCAGAAGCAGGTAAGATAATGATGTTTAAGGGGCGTTTTGACAAATACATGAATAGGATGGGAATAGAGGGATACGGGCCCCGGAAGTGTATAAGATTATAGGTTAGACGGGCAGCATTGTCAGGCTTGAAGGACCGAAGGGCCTGTTCCTGTGCTGTACTTCGTTCTTTTGTTTGCAGCGGAATGTGGGTGAAGCACAAAAAGTTAACATGATCAAGCAAGTCATTGGGAAGGCAAATGAGATATTGGAGTTTATTGCAAGGGGGATGGAGTATAAATGTACAGAAGTCTTGCTCAAACTGTTCAAGGCACTACTGAGACCACATCTAGGGCACTGCAAAACAGGTTTGGTGTACTGACTTCAGGAGAAATATACTTGAATTGGAGGTAGCTCAGATAAGTTCCTGGAATGGAGGGGCTACCTTCCCAGGCTGGGCCTATGTTCACTGAAGATTGGAAGGTTTAACTGATATCTCATATTCTGAGGGGACTTGACAGGTAGATGCTGAGAGGATGTTTTCTTTCATTGGAGGATCGAGAACGAGGAAGCATAGTTACAGATTAAGGGGTCGTCCATTTAACACAGAAATGAGGAGAAATCCTCTCTCAGAGGGTTGCAAATCTTTAGATTTCCCTACTCCAGAGAGCTGTGGAGGCTGGGTCATTAAATATATTCAAGGCTGAGGTAGATATTTCGCACCATAAAATAGTGAATGGCTATGAACAGGCAGGACAGTGGAGTTGAGGCCATGACCTTTTTAAATAGCGGAGAAGGCTCAAGTAGCCTACTCCTGCTCTCATTACTTCTGTCATTATGTTCCCAAAGTATTATTCAAGTGGAAATGGAGAAGTCCAGTAATGCTGAATATAATTTATTGAATGCATTTTTTTACCTTACCTGCTTTTAGCCAATCGTTAATTTGCTGGATTCTCCGATTTTCAAGCTATGTCCGGAGGATCCGTGGCATTTTATGTAAAAAAAAACCATCGGTGCCTCAACACCTATCTTTCGAGCAGTAAGGGGCTATCAGTATGGGGCAGCACGGTAGGTAGCATTGTGGTAGCACAATGGCTTCACAGCTCCAGGGTCCCAGGTTCAATTCCGGCTTGGGTCACTGTCTGTGCGGAGACGGCACATCCTCCCCGTGTGTGCGTGGGTTTCCTCCGGGTGCTCCGGTTTCCTCTCACAGTCCAAAGATGTGCAGGTTAGGTGGATTGGCCATGATAAATTGCCCTTAGTGTCCAAAATTGCCCTTAGTGTTGGGTGGGGTTACTGGGTTATGGGGATAGGGTGGGGGTGTTGACCTTGGGTACGGTGCTCTTTCAGAGCCGGTGCAGACTCGATGGGCCGAATGGCCTCCTTCTGCACTGTAAATTCTATGATCTATGACCCGCCGCATCACGTAAAACGCCCGTCCTCCACTACAAAAACGGCCAGGTCCGTGGCCGCACATGCACACGGCGGCGACCTGCAGCAGTCGCACTGTACAACATGGCGCCGGCCATGCTAGTACCCGACCTGCCAGATAGTTCCCCCCTGGACACCCCTGGCCACCCCCCACCAGACACCCAGCCCTCGCCGAAGCCACCCCGGCCAGCAGCATGGCTCCCTCCCTCCCATGGCGGCGCTGGACACAGTCCGCAGCTGCCATGCCGGGTTTCTGACCGCTGAGACCACACGTCCCCCACGCGGTAACTCGGCCCATTGGGGGCGGAACATCGGGGTAGGGCCTTCAGGTGACGTCCTGAGGCCATCCCAACAGTGTGCGGCACGCTCCTCGATGATGCCATTTTGGAGGGGCGGAGTGTGCGAAAACGCGATTCCATGGTAAAAAGGGATTCTCCGCCCGATTGCCAGTTATGAAATCGGGAGCAGGGAACGGAGAATCCCGCCCTTAATTTATACAAAGAAGACTATTCCTTTTTGTGGAGTCAGAGAGATTACAGAACTCTTCAGCATATCTACTGCTATGATGATTACATTGGTGCCTAAACAGTGTTGAAAGGATTTCAGTTCTTGCCATTGTCTTCAAATTTCTGCAACTGTTTGGGAAAACCTTCTCCAGTCACACGAACCAGCCACGGCCAATATCCTCTGGATCTGAATCATTGTTTGTTTCCCCTTTCACTGAACTATAATTGGGGACTTTTGTGAAGGCCACGAAGAATCCAGCACGAGTTGAAGGATAGAAGGAAATAAAATTTATTTACAATAACATATATATATTCACAACAGCAGCAGCAACTCCTTCGCTGCTCACTCTCCTCTAGCTGATTCCAAACTGGCCAGCTTTATTTATGCAGGGAATCTGCTAATGATTTCTCCACCCCCCCCCCCCCCCCCCCCCCCACCCCCCATTGGGGAAGCTCATACTCCCAAAGGATTACGGGATTGCCATTAGTCCCCAGCCAATGGTAAGCAGGCAGATTATAACATCCCTCCCCCCCCATAGTCCAAGGAATCGACCAAAGACCCGGGCGAAGGAGGGCGTCGGACTCGTTTTGCCGCAGGCCGACACCATTTGTACGAGGCGCTGGGTCGGGGGGCATGTAACGAGACGGAGAACGGCATTTCCGTGATGAATGGCATAATGGTTGTGCATCCATGGCCCGTGGGCCCGAGGCTTCCCCCTCTGAGGCATCCTGTTTCTCTATCTCAGAGTCGGGGTCCACTGCCTCCGTCATCTCAGCATCTTTATCTCCACGCGGTTCTGCAACGACCTGCGCAGGCTTTGAGTGCGGCACCAGAGGAAGATTGTGAGGAATATTTTCCACTGTGTCTGGTCTCTGTGGCTGTAGAAATGTGCTCCGGGGCGGGGAATCATTGGAAAGATGGTCTTCTGGACCGAACGTGGTCTACATGCTTGCGCTGGAGACGACCCTGGGCTTGAACCTGGTAAGAGATGGGGCCCATTTGGCGAAAGATTACGCCAGGGACCCACTGGGCACCACCAGCAAAATTCGGAACGACACTGGGTCACCAGGCACAAACTGCCGAATCGGCCAATGCCGAGAAAAACCATGTCCCTGCCGTTCCTGTGAGTGGCGTGCTTTTACGCCAATGTCCGGGAAAACCATGCTAAGGCGGGTGCAAAGTCTCCGGCCCATTAGGAGTTCTGCAGGAACTACCCTAGTCACCGCATGTGGGGTGGTCCTATGTGAAAACAAAAAACGAGCCAGTCTTGTGTCCATTGACCCGGAAAACTGCTTCTTTAGGCCTTGAATGCCTGCACTGCGCGCTCCGCCAATCCATTTGAAGCCGGGTGGTATGGGGCGGTGTGGATATGGCGGATGCCGTTCAAATTCATGAACCTCGCAAACTCCTCACTTGTGAATGGAATGCCGTTGTCCGTGACCAGCACCTCGAGGAGGCCATGCGTATTGAAAGACAAATGCATCTTCTCAATTGTTGCGCCTGCCAACTTATGCACCTCTAACCATTTAGACTGGGCATCAATTAATAGAAGGAACATGGATCCTTGAAAAGGGCAGGCAAAATCTGCATGCAAGCGCGCTCAAGGCTGCCCTGGCCATTCCCAGTGATGTAGTGGCGCAGCCGGCGGAAGCTTCTGACGCTCCTGGCAAATGGAGCAGTTTTGGGCCACCTTCTCAATGTCGGTGTCGAGGCCTGGCCACCAGACATAACTCCGGACCAATATTTTCATTTTGGTCACACCCGGATGCCCATTGTGCAAGTCTCTTAGTATCAGCTCCTGTCCTTTTTCCGGGACAGTCACACGCGTCCCCCATAAGAGGATACCGTATTCCACGCGAAATTCTGACATTTTGGAGGAAAATGCCCGCAACTCGCCTGGGAGCTGTCTATGCTGCCCACCATACAGGACTATGTGCCAAATCTTTGACAGGACTGGCTCCGTCTGGGTCCACTCATGGATCTGTGATGCCGTGACAGGCAAGGTGTCCATAAAATTTAGGATTACAGCCACCTCACCGGTTGTGCGGGTCGATGTGGGGCCGGTCGATAAAGGCAATCGGCTCAGTGCGTCGGCATTGCGATCTGGGTTCCTGGTTTGTGCTCCAGAGAATACTCGTAGGCAGCGAGCAACAAAGCCCAGCGCTGGATCCGTGCGGAAACAATGGGCGGCATTGGCTTATCCTCTCTGAAAAGTCCCAGCAGAGGCTTATGATCAGTCACGATAGTGAAGTGGCGGCCATACACGCACTGGTGGAAGCGTTTCACCGCAAAGGCCACCGCCAGGCCCTCCTTCTCGATCTGCGCATACTTCTTTTCCGCTGCAGTCAATGTGCGAGAGGCGAAAGCTATCAGCCACTCGGCCCCATTCTCCATCTTGTGGGACAGGACGGCCCCAATACGATACGGGGATGCATCACATGTAATGAGCAAAGGCTTTCCAGGATTATAGTGGGTTAGTAACCCAGACGACGACAATTGTTGTTTTACCTGCCAGAAAGCGGTTTCTTGTGGCTGAACCCAAACATAGGTGTGATTCTTCTTGAGCAGAAGGTGCAATGGGGCCAGCGTGGTTGCAAGATCGGGGAGGAACTTCCCGGAATAGCTTACGAGGCCGAGGAAAGGACGAAGATGCGAAGTGTCAGTCGGGGCGGGGGTCTGTTGAATTGCGCGCACATTCTCTGCGACGGGGTGCAAACCTTCGTGGTCTACCCGATAACCCAGGTAGACTACTTCTTTCACTTGAAAGACGTACTTTGTGCGACGTAAACAGACTCCAGCCTCCAAAAAGCGTCTAAGGACAGCCTCGAAATTTTCCAAATGATCCTGCTCAAAAGTCCCTGTAATCAAAACGTCGTCCAAGTAGACAGCGACATGCAGTAAACCTCTCAAAATGCCCTCCATAACACGTTGAAAAATAGCGCAGGCAGAGGATACCCCAGGGCAACCGTGTATATTCATACAGGCCCCGGTGTGTATTAATCGTTACATGTGGCCGGGAGGCAGGGTCCAGCTCCAACTGTAGGTAGGCGTGACTCATATCTAATTTCGTGAATGGGAGTCCGCCTGCAAGCTTCGCGTAGCGATCCTCTATGCGAGGCATTGGGTATCGGTCGAGCCAGGAAGCCGTATTCACTGTAAGTTTATAGTCGCCGCACAAGCGAACTGTGGCATCTGGCTTCATTACAGGTATAACTGGTGCTGTCCAGTCAGCAAAACGGACGGACCTGATAATACCCAAAGTCCCCAAACAAGTGAGCTCCCCTTCTACCTTCTCGAGCAAGACTTAAGGCACCGGGCGTGCCCGGAAATAGCGCGGCGTGGCTCCTGGTTCGACTTGGATACGGGCTACGGCCCCTTTTATTTTCCCCAAACCGGGCTGGAATACATCTGGGTATCGTCCTGGCACCTCAGTCTACCCTCCAGAAACTGTTTGGAGGATTTGCTGCCACTGCAGCCACAAATGGCGCAACCAGTCCCGACCCAACAGGCTGGGCCCATGGCCGCGCACCACGATAAGTGGGAAATGCTCCTCCTGGCGTCCAGAAACAACAGGGGTCATCAAAGTTCCTGCAATGTCCAATGGTTCCCCCATGTAGGTGGCCAACCTGGCCTGTGCGTTGGTTAATGTAAGGGTCTGTATCCCCTGCTTGATGCGGTCGAATGTCTTCTGGGCAATCACGGAGACCGCTGCGCCAGTGTCCAACTCCATCTCAAGCAAGTGACCATCGACCTGTACTGTCACCTTAATGGGGGCCACACGGGGAGCTGCCACACAATGTACTGCAGGCAGTCGTCCTTTGTTTCCACGTCCTCGGGAGTAGTCGCCTCAGGTTCATCCACATGGAAGGTACGGCCCTTGGGCTGGCACCAGTTTTGGTCGGAACGATGGCGCCTCTGGCGCCCCCAGGACCAGCGTCCGCGATGTCATCGGCGCCTACAAGTCTGACACGGACATGGTTCCTCATCCATTTGTTCTGGAGAAGGTTCCCTTCTGGGAGGAATGTCCGACGGCCACTGGCATTGATCCGGACGGCACCTCACCCAAGGTACCGCAGGGGTGCGGGGGGACGCTTTCGGACGGAAGGGGTTGCGCCCCAAGGCATGTACCTCCATTCCCTATAGCTCCTGCACTCCTCGTTCTGCGCTCTCTCGGAAAATACTATTTGAATGGCCTGTTGAAAAGTCAATGTTGGCTCAGCTAACAACTTTTCTCTTTGTGGCCGCATTGTTAATACCACAAACCAAACGGTTGCGTAACATTTCTGACAAGGTCTCACCATAGTCACAGTACTCCGCAATCCTGCGTAGCCTGGATAGAAACTCGGCAAGGGATTCTCCTGGGGTCCTCTCAGCAGTATTAAACCGGTAACGCTGGACTATCGTGGATGGGGTTGGATTAAAATGTTGCCCCACTAAGTTCACAAGTTCATCAAACGTTCTGGTGTCCGGCACAGCTGGGTACGTAAGGCTCCTAATCTCCCCAAACGTATGTGGGCCGCAGGCGGTGAGCAAGATGACCACTTGCCGCTCGTTTTCAGTGATGTTGTTTGCCCGGAAATAGAAGCGCATCCATTGTGCGTACTGGTTCCAGATTTCCAGCGCAGCGTCAAAAACATCCAAACGTCCATACAGAGGCATGGTGTGATAGAAAACAACTTCCAACCTGTATCCAACAAAAATCCAGGGTGGTGCCTTCAGCAGTGTAGACAGCTATTCACTTTAACCCTCGTCGCCAGTTTTGTGAGGGCCCTGAAGAATCCAGCACGAGTTGAAGGATAGAAAGAAATAACATTTATTTACAATAACATATATATACAACAGCAGCAGCAACTCCTTCGCTGCTCACTCTCCTCTAGCTGGTTCCAAACTGGCCAGCTTTATTTATGCAGGGAATCTGCTAATGATTTTTCCGCCCCCCCTCATTGGAGAAGCTCATACTCCCAAAAGATTGTGGGATTACTATTAGTCCCCGGCCAATGGTAAGCACGCAGGTTATAACAGGGACCAATCTTTCAAAGACTACGGCTGCGATGTGAAAGGGTGGGGTTTGGTATTTTAACCCACGAAGAATGGGTGAGTTGGGTTAAATTTTTAGAATTTTTGAGCAAGAACGAAATCCAACTTCTGGGTTTAACAGAGGCAAGTCTGGATGCCAGTAAGAAATCTACTTGCTGAAGTCGGTGATTTAATTATTGCAAGCAGGCAGGATGGTACTTATCGACGCAATTAACGTCCTTAGGAGACATTAATGAGGTGTTTGCAAATTGTTTTAACTTGGCTCCAAATTTAACTTGTGCAGCATGGGGCTTGGGAAGCTGACCAGGGAAATGGAGTCAAGTTTGAGCAGTTGTTCAGCTGGGTATTTAAACTTGTCATTTTCCCATCTGAATAAAAGCTCACTAATTGCAGCTGGTGTTTCAGATCCCGCTGGCAAGCGTTTGGCAGAGACTGCTAGCGTGGTTACAGCTTTCTTTCAACTTTGGAGTGGCAAGATCGAGGTGGGAGGCATGCTGGGTATGTTTGATAGAACATTAGAAAAGGAAAACCATCAGCAACCTCAATAGAGGAAACATTGTGCTGTGGTGAGACCAGCAAGTGCACAAGAGAGGTTCACAGGTCAGAGGTAGACAGGAGGGAAGTGTGCGGAAGACTGTTCCAAAGGGAGCTGTGCACAGGAGGTGTACACAGCAGTGAGATGCACCGGAGAGGTCTCTAAGATACAGAACTTCCCCTGCCATGCTTGGTGGTTACTCATTACCAATGGATGCAAAATTGAACACTGCTCTCTGGATCCTTGTTAGTACTGCTGGCGTTATATCCCGGACCTCCCTCTTGGCTGCATATAAATGCATAAGGCAGGTCACTGATGAATCATTCCCAGGGCCAACAATTATGTCAACGATAGCCATAATGACCAAGTACAGTACTCAGATTTGCCTTTTTGGCTGGATTCCCACAATTAAAGGATGCCATTGACTGTACACTCATGGCAATCTGAACATCACTGCATCAACACAGAATTTTTATTACCACTGGGATATCCATCATCAATTGACAGCTGATGTGCAACCACAAGAAGTTGTTCACATGTGCCTGCACTAGATTACCTGGGACTGCCGTGATGCTTTCTACTTTCAGACAGTGGCAGACCAACATTCCAGTCTACTTTTTTCCCCAGGAAGCAGCCGAAACGACTGTCTCATAGAAGACAAGGGATATCACTTCAAGCTTGCGACTAACCCGCGAGGTGTAGAAGTGGTCTCTGCAAGACACACATGGCTGTCTGCTATAGAACAAGCTATCTGAATATTTGAAGGTGAACTTGAGACACCTAAATAATGCCCGACCCCATTCACCAGCAAAGATGTCAAGAATGATAGTGGAGTCAACATCCTGCATAATATTACTGTAGCCATCTAGGATGGCCACTTTCAGCATATAAAATGGACACTCACAGAGCATACAGGGAAAAATGGACATTGCAAAGTAGCAAGCAGGCACAGAGCCTAAATGTGTATTTAGAAGATAAAACTGCAGACAGAACTGAAACTCTTGGCCGATTTGCACATTGATGGCCCATCTCCGATGAACAAAAGACTAGTGCTCAGGTAGCCGATACCGCCCCAGACATTCCGGCGCCACTACCTCAGCAAGAAGATACACACGAAGCAAGGCCAACGGCCACTTAGGACACGCCCAGCCATCAAGGCACCCGCCCCTTTATTGGCTCAGATCGATGGCGGTGATCGAGAAGCTGCCCAAGTTTAAGTCACGCCTAAAAGCGCGTGAAGCCCCCCGAGTATAAGAAGGAACCCCCGCCATGTGTTCTCTCTTGGAATCGGCTCTCAATGGGAGAGGCCCCTCCATCTGCACCACCAGAAGCAAGTAGGTTCAAGTTCAACGCTCGCTACCAGACGGACGACCATAGCTATACTCCTGCTACTTCTTCGAACCCAACAGCCTCAGACCCGAACAACGGCCACTGTTCCTCTGACTAAAGTGGGCACCCGAAGTTAAGTATAGGTGTTAGTGATAGACGTAGTTTAGCCTGTCGTGTTATTGTGCATGAGTAAATCATACTGTGTGTAAATAAAGTATCATTGACTTTGAACTAACTGGTGTATTGGCTCTTTGATCGGTATTCGGTTGAACCTTGTGGCGGTATCAAGAGATACCTGGCGACTCTGAAAGCATATTCACAATTAAGATTAAGAAAGGCGACCTTATTTACCACTATATTTATAGCCACAAAAGAGAGCAACATTACACAGCAGGTGCAGGAGTACCCACACACTCATTCATCCTCTATGATCTTGAGGAGGTCATAGAGGATGAGCAGGAGGAGGTGAAGGTGGGGCACCATCGATATTTTAATGATATTTGTAATTTGACCCACCATCATCATTATTGCCTGTGAATCTGCAGCTGGGTTATCGCTTCATGATGCTGCCAATGAGAATTGCAATCGGGCGGAGAATCACGTGAAATTGAAAAAATGCATATTGCGCCCGGCGCCAATTCCAATGTGATATTCCGCGGAGTCCTTCGCTGGCGGAAATATTGAAGTTTGCGCACATGCCAGTGGATCCCTGCAAAACTGTGATTTGCTTGGACACTATATGCTCCGCCCCTCCGTGATGCTGAGCCTCTCTTAGGCAGAAGTCTCGCAGGTGTGAATTTGTGAAAGTATTTATAAGTGGGGCCTGGGCTGTGGAGCGGGAGGCTAAAATAACTGAAAAAGCCTCAAAAATTGTCGAGCTTTCTGGGATTGGCTGCCTGAGCCGTGGTAGTAGCAGGGACTTGGTGCCAGGTCTGTGGTCTCGAGGTGTCCTCCACCGGATCTGAGTGGCCTGGCTCAGACCGCCATTTCTGCAAACTGTGTTTTAGACACACCCATTTGGTGCTTCTTACAGGCTCCTGGCTGTTCACTCTGCTAGGTGCTGCCTGTGTCCTTTGAGTGCTCAGAGAGCCTCTGGTCATTTGACAGCCCATCCATGCCACCCTTCTGGACACCCTCATACCCCAGCGGTATCATCAAAGGGATGGACGTGACAAAGCTCAATCAGTGACCCACCAGGTGTTGGCACTCCTGAAATGCGCTCCCCACTGCAGAGGAAGCAAGGGATTAGCAGAGCTCACCCCAATAAATGGACATCTGCGTTCCTGCATCTATTTAGCGCAGTGTTCTTCAAACTTTTTTTCCGGGGACCCATTTTTACCAACCGGCCGACTTTCGCAACCCACGCTGACTTACCTGTGTGACCCACACCGGCCAACCTGCGCAACCCACCATTTTCTCTTACCTTGTTTACTGCTGACAAAAATGGAGGAAATTGTTTTGGGTCCCTTTGGCCCACGTACACACCCCTCCAATGGAACCTGTTGAATGAAGGTGACGCCTTCTGGTGTCGGAAAGTATGGAGTCTCCATCTGTCCAAAGTTCTGAATTTTTTCCAGTAAAATTTTATCAAATAAACCCCCCCCGAACTTGTTAAAAAATAAAATGAGTAAAATAATTGAAAAAAATGAATAAAACACCCCAAACTTGTAAAAAACATAAAATGAATAAAATAAATGAAAAAATAAAAATTAAATGAATAAAAACCACTACAGAACTTGTAAAACAAAAAGCTGCAACCGTTCAAAAAAAATAGCGGCCGCACTACGCATGCGTGCCCGATTATCGGCGCGCATGCGCAATGCGGCCAAATTTGTTTTTCAACATGTTTGCGGCCACTTGCACGGGGATTGCGCAATTTGGAGCGCCACGGATAACGGCTCCGCGACACTCCCGACACCCGCCTGCGACCCATCCGCGGGTCCCACCCCCGACTTTGAAGAACACTGATTTAGCGGGCCTGGCGCCCTATGCTCCAGCCTCCTGCGATTCTCCAGTCCCTGTGGCTGGGACTCATGAGGGCACGGATCACTTGTGGTCCCTCCCAGCGTGGTCCTGGCATGGTGGACCACGCAATTGGTCAAGTGGACAACTGTTGCTCCCTTCACCCACTACCAGGTCCACCAGGTCAGGGCCAGGCTGGTAGAGACCATCCGAGCCCAACTAGGGCCTCGCCCCCAACAATGCACTGCCTGCCCACACATCCTATACCAGAACCCCCCGTCCAACCCTTCCCCACCCCAGACGCCTGTAATAGGGGGACACCCTACCGGAACCACCCACGGACCAAACCCCTACACACAGATACACACTCCCCCAGAAATGAGACCCCTTTCTGGAAGCTAGAGAGAAGTCCAGACAGGGGCAGTGAGAAGAACTATAGCTGCAACCCATACCTTGCAGCTCCACATATCCATTCTTAGAAGGAGAGCAGCTGTGACCTGCGTTTAGATCCCACAGATCCATTAGCTGCAAGCCATTCATAGCTTTCCTGCAGTGGTCTGTGCTTGACAGCTTGTACAAACCATCTGCAGCTTTGATTCATTCATCTCCCTTCATGGTTCAGTGGCCAATGGTGAAACCCAATGTCTGTAAACATTGACCACATTGAAGAGAAGTAAGTGCAGTGAGATCACACGCTTGAGTGATTGGAATGCACTTAGTGCTTGGAATGCACTTACCTTTGCATGGCGTGGAACACTGAATTGCTTGCCGGCTTGCGCTCCCAGGAGCAATTTAGCTCCAACAGGAGAACGTAAGGGCAGATTCTCCATTTGGGAGACTAAATGCGAATGCCGGATGCTTGGGCTGAATCACAAGTGTTCTATGTGGATGACAGCTTTGCCAGTTCTGGAGCTAAGTTCCCAGTACACAGTCAGCGGCATGCACAGCTGCTTGGCTGCCTTGCAGGCTGTGCAATGGCGGTCCATGCCCATCCACACTGACCCCACAGCCCATCTCCTATCCGCCCCCCCCAAACCTGCCCGATGCCCCCCGGCCACAGTACAACTATCACCACACTACAGTGATGTTGGACACTCTATTTGTACCCCCTTCCACATCCTCCGCAGCCACGGAACCTGTTCATGATTTGAAATACTACAAGTGAACCTCGCCGTTGGTAATTCCTACTGGTGGAGATGCAGCATCACGAAGGCCCGGAAAATGCCTGGTTAAACAAACTGATGACATGCCAATGACCTTTACAGTATGATATGCATGCCCAAGCCGACGTGCAGTGTAGAACACATTCACTCCGCTGTCTAGGAACCGGAGCATGGCATTCTGTTTGGCACCCGGCGCAAGCCTCGATTTTCGGCTGACACTGAATTCTCCGCACAATCTTGTTTCCCGATTCAGGTGTCGGCCGACGGAGAATCTCGCCCATAGTCTCCCAAAGGGAGAATCGGGCCCTAAATCTGTTTCTCTCTCCACAGATACTACATAACCTGCTGAGTATTAACAGAACTTACTGTTTTTATTTCAGATTTCCAGCATCTCCAATACTTTGCTTTTGTATTGAAAGAGGGGGGGGGGGGGGGGTGTTAGGCTACATTTAAATACTTTTGCATACATTCTGAGGCATTAATGAGGATATGACACAAATTATGCACAGGCACACACAAGGAAGCTGGATAGAAATTTTCGATAGAAAGAATCAGGTGCAAACATACCTAAAGCCTGCGTGCTCAATTGACAGATCCCCTGCACCTGTTCTTCACTTGGACAACTGGTGTAGGTGATTGGAAAATCGACAGTGAAGAATAAATAATGGCAGTAATCTCATCATGGAATTGAAATCATAATCCTGAAGAGGAAACCTGGAAACAAACCGTCTGTCGGCATTTCCTTTGGCTAGGGGAGGTGTTTGGCACAAAGGGACTTTTGGAAGGAGAGTAAGGAAGTAATGTACAACACACACAAGTTTTCAATTACACCGATTGGAAGTTTATTGTGTAGCTGTATTATACAGTCATACAGTTAAATGAGTTTACAATCTCAAGACTTTAATTTTAATCGTTTGCATGGCCATCATTTGTTCAACAGTAAAAACTTGTTTGTTGTTCAAGTAATGCACTCGCATTTAAACACCACCACTGGTCATCTTCTGAAGCTCATAATTAAGTTTGCTTTTTTATGCTTCTCCAAATGAATGATCAGAAATCCGTCATGTCCATATAGCTCTCATTTTGTTTTACAAAACAACAGGTATCAAAGAAATATTCCCCAAAATTCCCAAAATATATTTTGAACTAAACTGAGGTTTTATATTTCCAGTAGTAAAGTGTTTTTATTACATAGATATATAAATAAGGAAGGTTTTCTCCTCATTCTGAGGGAGGAGTCAGATAGCCAGCCCCTTCTGAATCTGCAGAGCAGTCATGTGTGCGTCGAGGTATACAGATCAGTCTGCAAAAAGTGTTCTCACATCAATTGTATATTTTCTTTCTGAATCGGGTCCCCATTCCTGGCCCACTGCCCACAGTGAGCTGGCATGTTGACAATGTTCCCACTGCAGCAAAGTACCACACAAAAGGGACATGATTTACTCCACCTGAATGAGGCTAAATCACAATGCTGCGACAGCTCAGTCAGAACCCAGCCAAACGGCAGGCAGGTGCAGGAGTACACCCTAACATTCTCAAAAGAAATACAACTGGTGTCATCCACAATCTATGAAGACAAGCTCACCCACGCAAGCTGACTTTTTTAAGCTGTGGAAACCCAGAGAAGTGATGCGATGCCATGAGCCCCTTATAGGAATTTGGGTGCAACGGGCAGCTTGCCTCGCAGGACAGGTCTGCTGGGCCTTTGCACCCAAATTCATGATATGCAGCCCAGGCAGGCAAAACTGTGCATCAAGAGTACAAATTTACTCTTCTTTGTTGTGTCCGGGGGCTGTGTATATTAAGGATGACTATGGGTAATCCCTGCCTCCTTGTTGTCATTTGTTTATGTAAACATGCGGGCTGATGTTTGGGGGTTGGTGGGAGGATGGGATCGTTATTGTTATGGGGTTTGACATATTTTAGTTGCTGATTATTGTTTGTTGTTGGTGGGTGTAAATTCGGGAGAAAATGTGAAAAAGGAGAATAAAAATATATATTTTTTAAATCCTCTCAGTCAATAAACCCTCAACCATGGGAAAGAAAAAAAAATTATTTTTATAATCAGTGTTTATTTTCCAGTCATAAAGGCGATTTAGCCACGTAGCATGCTTTTCGTGAGTTCATTAAATTATCTGTAAGAGATTTATGGACCCGGATTTTGTCGTGGGAATGATGTCAGAACTATCAGCTCTGCATTCCTCCTCTAAAAACTGACAGCGACCTCTGGAGTCCACACATGCGCAGAAATGCATGGAAATTCTGAGGATGTTGTCAGTGATTTTATATTGCTCCAAAGGATGCAATTTTGAAGCATTCCACCCACTAGCTTCACCCCAGACAGAAAACTAATAATAATAGTAATCTTTATTGTTGTCACAAGTAGGCTTACATTAACACTGCAATTGTTCGGGTACACAGAGGGAGATTCAGAATGTGCAAATTGCAGAACAGCATGTCTTTCAGGACTTGTGGGAGGATACTGGAGCATCAGGAGGAACCCACGCCGCAAGGGGAGAACGTGCAGACTCCACACAGACAGTGACACAAGCGTGAATCAAACCTAGAACTCTCGCACTGTGAAGCAACAGTGCAAACCACTGTGCTACCATGCCGCCCACAGTTGAATTAGTGAGCATTTCCACCCTGACATTTTCAGCCTTAAAGAAGCTTTGAAAAAGTTATGCTTTGTTGAATCCAATGTAACTGGATTTTTCGTGGCGTACAGGCTTCATGGTTATATTTAAACACCCTCTCTGGCCCTGAAAAACCTATTTTTATGTTTGTAAGTTGCCAAATTGCTCCATAACAAAGATAAATGACATGTTTTGAAAAAGGTATATCTTTTCTATTTAATTTTGTACCCTAAACCTACCTTCTATCTTCAATCATAATATATTTTGCTGTCTGAAAATTTGAAATAAAGTGAAGGCTATTAAGTATTTTTAACTCCTGGTTTGCAGTGTGTGAATATTTCAACGTGATTGGCTGTTTGTGCACATCAC
The DNA here is from genome assembly GCF_902713615.1 of Scyliorhinus canicula. Lineage (NCBI taxonomy): Eukaryota > Metazoa > Chordata > Chondrichthyes > Carcharhiniformes > Scyliorhinidae > Scyliorhinus > Scyliorhinus canicula. The sequence continues at coordinate 53,961,926 of NC_052148.1, forward strand.
TGCAGCTGCACACTTTAATGTCCCAGGGATTAAGAATCACAACTGACACAATTTAATCAGAAATCCAACATTTTATTGCCAATAACATAAATTTGAAAACAATGTAAAGTGGTTTAAAACATACAGTTACCCCACTGTAGCTATTCAGATTAGGTTGTCCGCTGGCCAATTTGATCTGATCATTTTTTTAGCATGTTTTTATACTTTGGCTGTTTGGCAACTCATCCCGACTGTGCAGAGGGAGGCCATTTGGCCTATCGAGTCTGCCCTGACCCTCCGAAAGAACACCCGACCTAGGCCCACACCCCCGTCCTTTCGCTGTAACCCCACCTAATCTTTGGACACTAAGGGGCAATTTAGTATTGCCAATCCGCCTAACCTGCACATCTTTGGAAGAAACCGGTGCACCAGAGGAAACCTTCATAGATACAGGGAGAACCTGCAAACTCCACACAGTGTGTCACCTGAGGTTGAAATTGAACCCGGTACCTGAGGCTGTGAGGCATCAGTGCTAACCACCGTGCCACCTGTCACTGTGCCACCACAGCTGTCATGCTCAATCCCTCTGAGCCACTCCGTTGTCGGTTTCTGGAGTACGTGGCTACGAGAATTATCGGCTAATTTCTGTACCAAATGTAAACAAATCTGAAAACATATTCTCAGAGCACTGGGACTTCCGCTTAAGCTGGTGTCAGACCGACATTCCCATCAGGAAAGGTGAAAACTACACCACAGAAATTACTCGACTTTTGTGGGTAGTTTTCTTCCAGGTCGGTGGCGAGCATCTGGGGACATGTCCAAGGCCATCGGAGGCTCCCAGGTGATCTGGCTCTGGGTGGTACTGCCACCCGGGCACCTTGACACTGCCAGACTGGCACTTGGCACTGCCACCCAGGCACCCTGGCAGTGCCACCCTGACACTGCTGGATGCCTGGGTGGTACTGCCCGGCTAGCTGGAGCACTGTCAAGGTTCCAGGCTGGCAGTGCCAAAGTGTCAGGTTGCCCATCCCAGGGATTGCGTCCAGATGCCCTGCCCTGATGAGGTGGAGTGAGGGTAGGCTCTCGGACCCCCTAATTGGTAAGTTGGGGGTTTGTGGAGGCCGTGGTGGGGAGTTGAGGGGGTTCGAGCATTTAAAAATGGTGTTCCAATCTCGGGTATCCTGCACTAATGAGCTGGATCCGTCAGAGCAGGAAGTGAAGTAAGTGCAGCCTCGGTGGGGCGTTACTTGCCGACACCAAAAAAAGTCCTGTTTGATAGTGGGATCATTCTCAGCATTGCAGCCGCCAAGAAACACCCCACTATACACGCCCAAAGCAGGATTCTGGACTATTTGGTCTTTAAACTGCGCCAGTTGTCATTTAAAAATCTGCTGATGTGTTCGAACTGACATCAAGTCCTGTTTCCCAATAACTCTGTGCTGACACACATTGGCTCCAGGTTGAGCAAGGCCTCAAATTGATTTAAAATTCTCATTCTTGTTTTCAAATCTCCCCATCTCCTTTTATCTCGTCCATCCCTACAACCCTTCAAAGTATCGGTGCTCCTCCAATTCTGGCCTCTTGTGCATCCCCAATTTTAATAGCTGCACCTTCTGAGGTTGTGCTTTCAGCTAGCCCCTCCGCACATGAGGGAATTTTCTCCCTCAGCCTCTTGTCTCGCTCTACTTCACTATCCCCCTTTTCGACATGCCTTAAAACCTACCTCTTTGATCAAGCTTTTGGCCACCTGCCCTAGTAACTCAAACAAAAGCAAAATTTGGAAGTAAGACTGGAAATGCTCAGCAGGTCTGGCAACATCTGTGGAGAGAGAAGCAGAGTTTTCAGGCCTGTGGGCTGGGATTCTCCGAGCCTTCGTGCCAAAATTGCGCTCGGCGCGGGGGTGGAGAATGGGGCGTCAGACCCATGATCGGGTCCGTCGCTGGGACGCGAAGCTCTAGCGACCGGAGAATAGGCGGCAGTCGTACACGTGCGGATCGACGCGGCGCCGGTCGAGGGCCGTTGAAAGAGGCACCCGCGACGATTCTCCGCGGTCGACCAGCTGAGTTCCCACTGGCGTGGTTCACATATGGTTCCACCTAGCGGGAACTCGCGGCAGCGGTGCCCGTCCTGGTGGGGGCCGGGGGTATCAGTCTCCGGGGGGGCCTCCATGATGGCCAGGCTTACGATTGGGGGCCACCGATTGGCGGGCGCGTGATCTGGCGGGCCCGCGCCGGCCCGCTGTGTGAGTCTGCTATGTTGCATGGAGCCGGTGCGGAAGTGGCCGTCACGCGCATGCGAGGACCCGCGGCTGGTAGTGAAAGGCTGCGTATCGGCAGCCGGAGCTGCGTGGAGCACTCTGGCGCTATGCTGGACCCCCTGTGGGCCACGGAGGCCTGTTGACACCGGCGTGAAACACTGCGCTGTTTACGCCGGCGTCAACACTTAGTCACCGTTTTGAAGAATCCCTGCCCAGATCTTTCACCTTAAAATGACCCAGGTCCAATGCCACACCTACTGAATATTTCCAGTCCTAATATTTCATTGGCTGATTTTTCACTTGTGGGGCAGGAGAAACGAGCTGTTTCTAGGTTCTGTAGGCAGGGCAGGGGTGGGGGGTTTGTGGTTGAGGGGGGTGGGGATGGGGGGAAGGGGGAAAGCAGTAATTGACCTGGGATTTTCATGCACCGTGTAGTTGGAATGGTGAAATATGCACTATCCAATTAACAGCAGCAGGAGGGTTCTCAAAATGGGTGGATCGAATTGAGAGAAGCAGCCAGCTGCAGTCACGGAGTCACGGACAAGTAACTGAGATAGCGCTTCAACGTGGATACACTGGGCGAAAATCCCCACTTGGGAGACTAAAAGCAAAGCGGGATTGAGTTGACTGAGTTGGGCAGCACGGTAGCGCAAGTGGATGGCACTGTGGCTTCACAGCGGCAGGGTCCCAGGTTCGATTCCCCGCTGGGTCACTGTCTGTGCGGAGTCTGCACGTTCTCCCTGTGTCTACGAGTGTTTTCTCTGGGTGCTCTGGTTTCCTCCCACAGTCGAAAGATGTGCAGGTTAGATGGATCGGCCATGATAAATTCCCCTTCGTTACCAAGAAGGTTAGGAGGGGTTAGTGGGTTACAGGGATAGGGTGGAAGTGAGGGCTTAAGTGGGTTGGTGCAGACTCGATGGGCCAAATGGCCTCCTTCTGCACTGTATTTTCTGTGTGTGCAGTCCGCATTCCCCTTGGGAGCGCTATTTGTGGAGCAATTCAGGATCTGTTGGACCACGTGCTCCTCGCCCAGTTCAAAATTCGCTCCTTGTCCTGAAATCTGTTGAGCTTTTCAATGATCTCCTGTAGTGGTTTTCCTGTTTTAGGCCTTTGTCGGAGTGACTTGTGGGCCCTGTCCATCTCTAGGGGCTTGAGAAAGATTTCTCCCCCCGACTAACTTCGCCAACATCTGTATTCCATTGACTTTTGCCCTCCGCGCCCTGAGGAAGCCCGACAATCCTGAGATTCTGGCGGTGTGACCTATTTCCCTGCTCCTCCACCTTCCGATTGACCGCCCCCAATCTTGCCACTTCTGACTCAAGCGAGACGATCCGTTCACTCTAGTCAGTGGACGCTTATTATAGTTCCCACACCGTCACCTCCTGGGTCTTTAACAATCCTGTCCAGCGCCTCTTTGAAGGGGCCAGAGCAAATACGATGGCCGCCTTCACGGTCACCATGACCCTAGGTTTTAGGAGCTCTTGTGTAGGACCTTCATTTATTGTCCTGTCAGTGGGTGGACCGGCAGGTTTGGATTGGCTCGGTCCATCATGACCTGCTATACTTCACTCCTCGTGTCTTCAGTTTGGGACTTCCTCTCCTCACTCTTGCTGCCTTTTCTTTCTTTTCGGCTTCTTTGTTGACTTGCGGGCATTTCCTCAGGTGGTTCGTTTTCGGGTGAGGGTGGGGAGCGATGTTGGTTTAACAGTCGATTTCCAGGTTAAAAGGACCAAAGTTGAAGTCTCTAGAGGAGAGCCACCATTCATACGACTGTTCAGCACATCACCCTCACCAGAAGTCCCCAATGCAGGATATGCAAATAAGCCAGCAGTCTGCTGGCGCGAATTCCGAGCAATTCCCAGCCCAGTGGGCGTTCTAACCATTGGGGCTGGAGTTAGCGCCAAGGAGTCTGGCAGCTGGAGCTGTTTATAAGTGCTCCACTTACCACACACCCATTGCAGAGCCACCAAGATGGCTCAGAGAAGAGCTGCCCCGCAAGGTCTGGAGTCCGAAGTGGATCACAGCTTCATGCCAGTGAAGAGCAGAGTGACACCCTCTTCCCCAGGATGGGCTGCAGACTCAAGCCTGCCCTCCTGAACACTGCCTGGGAGGTGGTGGCAGAGGCACTGCCAATCTCAACAGGAGGAGACAGCTGGGGTGGGGGTCATTGGTGAAGCTTCTGCCGTGAGTGGGGGAGAGATCCCGGGGGGGGGGGGGGTTGCGCAGGGTGCGGTGCAGGTGTTCTCTGGTTGGGGTGAGCTTTGCTGATTCCCTGCCTTCTCTGCAATGGAGCAGCACTTCTGAGGAGTGCCAACGCTTGGTGGGCTCCTGATTGAGCTTGACCCTTGACGATACAGCTGGGGTATCAGGGTGTCCAGAGTGATGGCCTGGGTGGGCTCCCCGACGACCAGAGGCCTCTGAGCATTTAAAGAACCGCCCAGCGATCAGGGAACAGCCCCTGTATTGGGGAAATCAAACCAATCGATTGGAACATGGTCCAATCAATTGGAACCAGATACGGGGTCCGCCCAAAAGGGCACGAAGCCCCTGGGGACTATAAAGTAGAGTCCACAAGTTCAATTCTGTCTCTTGGCAAGTCTTCTTAGCAGCACTCAAAGAACTCGACCGTGACTCTCAACTCGGAGAGACTTGCCTAGCAGCTACACCAACAAGTAAGTGTCCAGTCAATACACGCTACGAGATAGGCGCTCCTAACCCTTAGTCCATACCAGCTGGAAGCCTGCAGTCTCAGGATCGAACAAGAGGCCATTGTTCCCTGACCCAGTGGGTTCCTTTTCCAAAGCTAAGTATTGGCCTTTAGTGGTAGAAATAGTCTAGTTCTGTAGTATTAGAATTAGAATTAGAACAGTACAGCACATAACAGGCCCTTCGGCCCTCGATGTTGTGCCGAGCAATGATCACCCTACTCAAGCCGACATATACCTATACCAGTAACCCAACAACCCCCATTAACCTTATTTTTTAGGACACTAAGGGCAATTTAGCCTGGCCAATCCACCTAACCCGCACATCTTTGGACTGTGGGAGGAAACCGGAGCACCCGGAGGAAACCCACGCACACACTGGGAGGATGTGCAGACTCCGCACAGACAGTGACCCAGCCGGGAATCGAACCTGGGACCCTGGAGCTGTGAAGCATTTATGCTAACCATCATGCTACCGTGCTGCCCCACATGGCCTAGTATTTTATGCATGAGTAGCGATTCACTGTGTATATAATAAATGTGTTTTGATTTGAACCTTACTAACTGGTGTATTGAGTTATTGATCAGCACTTGAACTTGAAGCTCGTGGTGGTATCATAAAGATACCTGGCAACTCTAGAGCAAGGTTATAAAACAGAGCAATTAATGTGAAAAGCACACTTAGCAAAACGAGCAACACATAATATAATACAATACAGTGGTGAATTGTAGTAGCAACACGTTCACCACATTCACCCCCTGTTAAAAAATTGAAGTCCAGCGGGGGTGAAGTGGGCTCACAGATCGAGTCTGTCTGGCGCCTTGATCGTTCTCTGTGATCGACTCAGTTCCAGCTGCGCTGCGGGCACGGGTGTTGGGCTCGTTGACTCCGGGAGCGTGTTGCCTGGAGCTTCATCACGGTGGGTCGGCGATGGGGGGAGGGGGGGGTGTAGGTCGTGTAGGGGCGGGGGCAGTGTTCGGTGTAGGGGACGTAGGTGATGGTCGTTGGGGAACTGGCGGGTGCCAGATCCCGGAGGGAGACTGTATCTTGTCGGTCGTCGCAGTGTGCCACGTAGGCATACTGAGGGTTGGCATGTAGGAGCTGGACCCTCGACCAGGGTGTCGGACTTATGGCTCCTCATGTGCTTCCGGAGGAGGACAGGCTCCGGTGTTGTCAGCCAGGACGGAAGCGAGACCCCGGAGGTGGACTTCCTGGGGAAGACAAATAGGCGGTCATGAGGGGTCTCATTAGTAGCTGTGCAGAGGAGCGACCGAATGGAGTGGAGTGCGTGGGGGAGGACCTCCAGCCAGTGGGAAACCGGGAGACTTCTCGACCGTAGGGCCAGAAGGACGGCCTTCCATACCGTTGCGTTCTCCCTCTCCACCTGTCTGTTTCCCCGGGGGTTGTAACTGGTCGTCCTGCTCGAGGCAATGCCCTTACCGAGCAGATACTGACACAGCTCATCACTCATAAACCAGGAGCCCCGGTCACTGTGGACGTAAGTGGGGAAACCGAACAGGGTGAAGGTGCTGTGCAGGGCCTTAATGACAGTGGCCGCGGTCATGTCGGGACATGGGATGGCAATGGGGAAATGGGAGTACTCGTCAACACCGTTGAGAAAATACACGTTGCGGTCAGTGGAAGTGGAGGCCTTGAAATTGACGCTGAGGTGCTCAAAGGGGAGGGATGCCTTCACCAGGTGGGCCTTATCTGGCCAAAAGAAGTGCGGCTTGCACTCCGCACAGACTTGGCAGTCCCTGGTCATGGCCCTGACCTCCTCCGTGGAGTAGGGCAGGTTGCGAGCCTTGATGAAGTGGAGAAGCCGGGTGACCCCTGGGTGACAGAGGTAATTGTGGATGGCCCGAAGTCGGTCATCTAGCGCGCTGGCTCATGTGCCGCGGGACAGGGCATCTGGAGGCTAATTGAGCTTCCCAGGACGATACATGATATCGTAATTATAGGTGGAGAGTTTGATTCTCCACCTCAAGATTTTAACATTCTTGATCTTGCCCCGCTGTGTGTTGTTGAACATAAAGGCTACCGTCCGTTGGTCGATGACGAGAGTGAACCTCCTACCGGCTAGGTAGTGCCTCCAGTGCTGCACAGCTTCCACAATGGCTTGAGCTTCCTTTTCGACAGAGGTGTCGAATCTCGGAGGCGTTGAGGGTACGGGAAAAGAAGGCCATGGGCCTACCTGCCTGGTTACGGGTAGCGGCCAAGGCGACATCTGACGCGTCGCTCTCCACCTGGAACGGGATGAACTCGTCCACCGCATCCATTGCGGCCTTGGTAATGTCTGCCTTGATGCGGCTGAAGGCCAGGCAGGCCTCAGTCATCAGGGGAAAGATGGTGGCTTTGATACGTGGGCGGGCTTTGTCCTCATAGTTGGGGTCCCACTGGGCATAATATGAAAAGAACCCCAGGCATCTTTTCAGGGCCTTGGGGCAGTGGGGAAGGGGGAGTTGCAGGAGGAGCACATGCAGTCGGGGTCGGGCCCTAGGACTCCGTTTTCCATGACATAGCCGGGGATGGCAAGTCGGGTTGTGCGGAAAACGCATTTCTCCTTGTTGTAAGTGAGGTTGAGGGCTTGGGCGGTTTGGAGGAACTTCTGAAGGTTAGCGTCGTGGTCCTGCTGATCATGGCCGCATATGGCCCGCAGCCCGTACTGGTCAACCATTCGGTCCATCGTTCTTTGGAAGACCGAGACCCCATTGGTGACGCTGAATGGGACCCGGAGGAAGTGGAAGAGGCAGCCGTCTACCTCAAAGGCAGTGTAGTGGCGGGCTTCCGGGCGGATCCGAGCTGGTGGTATGCGGAATTCAGATCTACCGTGGAGAAAACCCGGTAGTGTGCAATCTGATTAACCATGCGGGGAAGGGGGTATGCATCGTGTTGCGAGTACCGATTTATGGTCTGGCTGTAGTCTACAACCATCCGATTATTTTCCCCGGTTCTGACAACCACCACTTGGGCTCTCCAAGGGCTATTACTGGCCTTGATGATCCCTCCCTCAAGTGCCGCTGGACCTCCGACTTGATAAAAGTCCTGTCCTGGGCACTGTACCGCCTGCTCCTGGTGGTGACGGGTTTACAGTCGGAGGTGAGGTTCACGAAGAGCGAGGGAGGGGCGACCTTAAGGGTCGCGAGGCTACATATGGTGAGAAGGGGTAGGGGTCCGCCGAACTTCAGGGTCAGGCTTCTGAGATTGCACTGGAAATTCAGTCCGAACAAGAGAGGAGCGCAGAGATGGGGGAGGACATAGAGTTTAAAATTGGCGTACTCGGCGCCCTGTATCGTGACACAGTACCCTCGGATCTGCAGGGAATGTGATCCGGAGCAAGGGAGATTGTTTGGGATGCGGGGGAACTTACCGTGCCTTACCGTGTCCGGGTGGATGAAGCTCTCCGTGCTCCCAGAGTCAAACAGACATGGCGTTTCGTGCCCATTGACCCGGACGGTCATCATGGAGTTCTTGAGGTGCTTGGGCCATGACTGGTCGAGAGTGACAGCACCAAGCTACGGGTAGCCGGTGTGGTTGGTGGTAGCGGGGTGGTCCTAAGATGGCGGCCCCATCAGTCGCATGTGTCGGGCGGCGTTGAAAATGGTGGCCACGATGGCGGCTTCCGTCGGTCGTACGTGTCGGGCGGCGTTAAAGGTGGCGGCCCCCATGGATAGCACAAGGCGGGTGACGCGTCAGAAGGGGGTGGTACCGGCAGGCATACAGCAATGCTGCGTGGGCCTGTAAGTCTGTGAGTCGGGCCTGCGATTTTGGGACTTTGGGTCGGGCCAAGCAGACTTTGGCAAAATGTCCTTTCTTGCCGCAGTCGCTGCAGGTCGCGTTCCGAACTGGGCAACACTGCCTGAGGTGCTGGTTCTGACCGCAGAAATAGCAAAGCGGCCCCCCGGGTTGGGTGGGCAGCTGCACAGAACAGGCCTGGGACACCCTCGGGTCGGGTGATGGTCATGCCTCTGGCGCCCACGAGGAAATTGCATGGTCGGAGGGGAAAGCATTTAGGCTCTGGAAGGTTACCTTTAATGAGGTGGATAGTTTTACCGTCTCTTCTTGGTCAAGGGCGCCCTTTTCGAGCAGGCGCTGACTGACATAGTTGGACCGGACTCCAGCCACATAGGTGTCCCGGATGGCGTGTTCCATGTGTTGCGAGGCCGTGACGTCCTTGTAGTTACAGTTTCGAGCGAGTACCCTCATTGGAGAATAGTCCATGGTGAGTCTGATGGTGGGATGGAATTATTCCATGGACTATTCTGGAAGAAGTACTGTGTTATGCTTTGGAGGTGCTGTAATGAGTTTTTTGATTTGGCAGGGAATTTTGCCCTTCCTAGGGAGGACAGAGGATCTGCTGACCTGTCCACACAAAGGCAACAACAAGCATTCGGGCTGCAGCTGTGCAGCCTGTGGGCCAGCAACACATCAGGGAGAAGAAGCAAAGGCTGTGAAGAGGGAAAGCTCTGCATGATGACTTCTGCCAAATTGGAACCAGACTCATGCTTGGACCTGATGGGACCATGGCGGAGGAAGATGAAAGTTAGAGTGGAGACTTGCCACAGTGTATTGCAAACAGACATTACAGGAAAACAAGGGATTTGTTAAACTATGAGTCAGGAAATACCAAATTTCAATTGGAGAAAGTATAAAAGTAAGTGAATTAATAAGAGTGTTAGAAAGAGCAGGTCTGGTGGCAGAAACATAAGTTAATAGTTTAAACAAGGTACTAATTACATTCTAAGAGGGAAATTAGATTTTTTTCTTGGATCATGGATGGGTAGCTGAGAACTGTTGCTTGCAATTCCTACACCAGGTGGGAACTTCAGGACACATTACCTGTCTTGCAGGACCAAGTGGACAGGAAGTGTCTTCAGATCAAGCTGAGGATTTCTGAGCTTGAAGAGCTGCTGGGTAATCTGCAGAACTTTAAAGAAGATGAGAGTTTCCTGGATCATACAGTCCAGCAGGTGGCCAGCCTATAAGCAGCACGAGTTCAGGATAGTAGATAGGTGTCCATCAGGAAGAGCAGAAAGAAGGAGGATGTACAGGAGCTTTTAAATTCATTTTTCAGGTTGCATGCTGGTTAGGACAGAATTTATTTCCCATCCCTAATTGCCCTGGAGAAGGTGCTGTATTGCCACATTGCTGTTAGGAAGGGAGTTCCAAGATGTTGACCCAATGACCGTGAAGGAAAAACAATGTATTTTCAAGTCGGAATGGCGATTAGCTTGGAGGGGAACCTGCAGATGGTGGTGTTCTCATGTCCTGCTGACCTTGTCCTTCTAGACGGTAGTGGTTGTGAGTTTAGAAGGTGCTGCCAAAGGTGTCTTGGTGAGTTCCTGCAGTGCACCTTGTAGATGGCACACACGGCATCTATCATGGCGGCATGGCAGCACAGTAGTTAGCACTGTTGCTTCACAGTAACAGGGGCCCAGGTTCAATTCCTGCTGGGGTTACTGTCTGTGCAGAGTTTGCACATTCTCCGTGTGTCTGCTTGGGTTTCCTCCGGGTGCTCCGGTTTCCTCCCACAAAAATAGGTGCCATGTGGCGACTAGGGGGTTTTCACACGATCTTCATTGCAGTGTTAATATAAGCCTATTTGTGACAATAATAAAAATTATTATTATTACTTGCTGGTGGAGAAGGCACTGAATTTTTGTGGCAGGGTGCGAATCAAGCTGCTATGTTCTGGATGGTGTCAAGCCGCTTGAGTGTTGTTGGAGCTGCACTCATCCAGGCAAGTGAAGAGTATTTCATTACACTCCTGACTTGTGCCTTGTAGAGAGTGGACAAACTTTGCAGAGTCAGAAGGTGAGCTTATCTGCTGATATTAATTAACCTTAGTTTTCTCAACCTTAACCTCTCTGCTTCTGTGTTCTACTGTGAAGACAGACATAAAATATTTATTCAATGTCTGTGCTATTTCCTCATTCCCAATGACAATTTCTCTTAACTGTGCCTCTAAGACACCAATGTTTATTTTAGCTACTCTCTTCCTCTTTATATACTTGCCAAAGATTTTACAATCTCCTTTTACATTCTGAGTTACTTTCCTCTTATTCTCGTTTTTCCCTTTTTATTAATTTTTTGGTAATCCTGGGTGGGATTCTCTGATCCTGAGGCTAAGTGTTGACGTGATCCTGCGCCCTCCAGGGGGCCAGCATGGCAATGGAGCGACTCATGCAGCTCCAGCTGCCGATACCGGCATCAAATGGGCGCTGCGGGTCTGCGCATGCGTGCTGCGGCTGGCACGAATTCACAGATGCGCACTGCGACCAGCGCGAACTAGCACATGCGCGCTGGTTTCCTTCTCCGCGCCAGCCCCAACGCAGCATGGCGTAAAGCTACAGGGGCCCGGCACGGTGTAAAAGAGGCCACCACCAGGAGAAGCTGACCCACCGATGGGTAGGCCCCGATCGTGGGCCAGGCCACGGTGGAGGCACACCACCCCGAGGTCCCCCCCCCCCCCCCCCCCCCCCCCCCAAAACCAGGTCACCCCCCGCAGGATGGACGGCAAGCTCCCGCAGGGTAGGACCACATGTGAAAGGCACCGGCAGTACTCGGCCTATCTCGGCGGCCTCTCGGCCCATCCCGTGCGGAGAATCACCAACCGCACCGGTGCCTATGGAGGCAATTCTCTGGTCACTGGAGAATCGGCGGACCGGCATCGGGGCGGCATTGCGTCAATCGTGCCCCCCCCCCCCTCCCCAACCACCACCTAGGGGATTCTCCGACCCGGCCCAGCATCAGAGAATCCCGCCCCCTATGTTGGGTTCTGAAATACTCCCAATCCTCAGAAGTATTCCTATTCTTCACAACATTATAAGCCTCTTCTTTCAATCGCAGAGTATTTAGGAGCATGGGACTTAGGAGCAGGAGTAGGCCAAATGGCCCTTTGAGACAGCTCCACCATTCAATAATATAATCGCTGATCTGGGTGTGGCTGCAGCTCCGGGTTTCTGTTAACAACCCCCATAACCTTTGACTTTGGATTTTAGGTCGTAGTCCTATAAGACCATAAGGCATAGAAGCAGAATTAGGCAACTCGGCCCATCGCATATTCTCTGTCATTTAATCATGGCTGATACTTTTATCATCCCTATTCTCCTGCCTTCTCCCCATAATCCCTGATCCCCTTATTGATCAAAAACCTATCTATCTCTGTCTTAAAGTCACTCAGTGATTTGGCCTCCACGGCCTTCTGCGGCAAGGAGTTCCATAGATTCGCCACCCTCTGGCTGAGGATATTCCTCCTCATCTCTGATTTAAAGGATCGTCCCTTTAGTCTGAGATTGTATACTCTGCTTCTAGTTTTTTTATACAAGTGGAAACATCCTATCCACGTCCACTCTATCCAGGCCACGCAGTATCGTGTAAGTTCCAATAAGATTCCCCCCTCATCCTTCTAAACTCCAACGCGTACAGACCCAGAGTCCTCAACCTTTCCTCATGCGACAAGCTCTTCATTCCAGGGATAATTCTTGTGAACCTCCTCTGGACCCTTTCCAAGGCCAGCACATCCTTCCTCAGATGAGGGGCCCAAAACTGCTCACAATACTCCAAATCAGGTCTGACCAGAACCTGATACAACCTCAGAAACACATCCCTGGTCTTGTATTCTAGCCCTCTTGACATGAATGCTAACATTGCATTTGCCTTCCTAACTGCCGACTGAACCTGCACGTTAACCTTAAGAGAATCGTGAACAAGGACCCCCAAGTCCCTTTGTGCTTCTGATTTCCTAAACATCTTCCCATTTAGAAAATTGTCTATGCCTCCTTTTCTCCTTCCAAAGTGCATAACCTTACACTTCTCCACATTGTTTTCCACCTGCCACTTCTTTGCCCACTCTCCTAGCCTGTCCAATTCCTTCTGTAGCCCCCCTGCTTCCTCAATACAACTTGTCCATCTACAGATCTTGCATTATCTGCAAACGTAGCAATAGTGTCTTCAGTTCCTTCCTCCAGATCATTAACGTATATTGTGAAAAGTTGTGGTCCCACCGACCCCTGAGGTACACCACTAGTCACCAGCTGCCATCCTGACAAAGACCCCTTTATCCCCACTCTCTACCTTCTGCCAGTCAGCCAATCCTCTATCCATGCCAGGATCTTACCCTTAACACCATGGGCTCTTAACTTACTTAACAGTCTCCTATGCGGCACCTTGTCAAAGGCCATCGGGAAATCTAAATAAATCACATCCACTGGTTCTCCTTTGTCTAACTTGTTACTTCCTCAAAGAAATAGATTTGTCAGACATGACCTCCCCTTGAAGAAGTCGTGCTGACTCAGTCCTAATTCATCATGCTGGGGCTGGTTTAGCACACTGGTCTAAATTGCTGGCTTTTAAAGCAGACCAAGGCAGGCCAGCAGCACGGTTCAATTCCCGTACCAGCCTCCCCGAACAGGCGCCAGAATGTGGCAACTAGGGGCTTTTCACAGTAACTTCAGTGAAGCCTACTTGTGACAATAAGCGATTTTAATTTCATGCGCTTCCAAGCACTCCACAATCTCATCTTTAATAATGGACTCTAAAATCTTACCAATGACCGAAGTCAGACTAACCGGCCTATAGTTTCCCGTCTTCTGCCTCCTTCCCTTCTTAAATAGGGGTGTTACATTAGCCACTTTCCAGCCCTCTGGGACTCTTCTTGCCTCCAATGCTTCCTGAAAGGTCATCACCAATGCACCCACAATCTCCTCAGTTATCTCTTTTAGAACCCTGGGATGTAGTCTATCCGGTCCAGGTGATTTATCCACCTTCAGATCTTTTCAGTTTCTCCAGAACCTGCTCCTCAGTAATAGACACTGCACTCACCTCCGCCCCCTCTTTCTCCTGGAGCTCTGACCTTCCACTGTTGTCTTCCACTGTGAAGACTGATGTAAAGTAACTATTCAGTTCATCTGCCATTTCTTTGTTTTCTATTATTACTTCTCCAGTCACATTTTCCAGTGGTCCAATGTCTCTTTTTGCTTTTCTCCTATCTTTTATAAATTAAAAAAACTCTTCCTATCTTCTTTTATATTACTAGTTAGCTTGCACTCATACTTCATCTTCTCCCCCCTTATTGCTTTTTTAGTTGTCCGCTGCCAGCTTTTAAAGGCTTCCCAATCCTCTGGCTTCCCACTATTCCTTGCCACTTTGTATGCTTTTCCTTTAGCTTTTATGCTTTCCTTGACTTCCCTCATCAGCCATGGATGCCTTGTCCTCCCCTTTGCATGTTTCCTCCTCCTCCTTGGGATGAATTTCTGTTGTGTCTCCCGAATAACCCCAAAAACTCCTGCCACTGCTGTTCCACTATCTTCCTTGCTAGTCTCCTTTTCCAATCAACTCTGGCCAGCTCCTGCCTTATGTCTTTAGTCATCCTTATTTAATTGTAATACCGTTACATCTGATTGCAGCTTCTCCTTCTTAAACTGCAGGGTAAATTCTATCATATTGTGGTCACTGCTCCCTAAGAGTTCCTTCACCTTAAGTTTGCTAATCAAGTCTGCCTGAGTTATCAGTTACTGTTGCAGGCTGTGTGATAGGGCATTGAGGAACATTGGAGGTTTGTGGAGTGGTAGGTAGGGGAAATCATGTGAAGATGCATTCCTCTGGCGACCAACTTGACATTGTTGCATTTTTTGTGGCATTATTGCCAGGCCCTGAAGGCCTGACCCTGTGAATTAACCTCCCTGGCCACTTGCTCTCATTTATTTTTGAGATTTTGCCTTGAGGGCCCTCTGTCCCCCTGTGTAAAATGGCCTCCTGTTGACTCTACCACTAAGGACTCCAGTGCTGCATTCAGAAATCTAGAGGTCTTTTCTCTACCCTTGTGCTACATTTGTGCAGCTCCTAAGTCAGTGCAGGCAATCTGCAGCAGCTCCTTTCCATTGAGTGGAGCTTTCCTTTAAAAAGGATAGACTTCATTTAAGAGGAGCAGGCTAGCTGCACCATGTGCTGTTGACCTCTATAAGTACTGAGGCAGCCAACAGCACAACCCCACTCAGATCAATGACACAATCAGGTAAATGAGGTAGCACCAAATATGCATTCTGCTTACCTTTGTAGCAACACACATGGGAAGGTTGTAAATCATGACTGCCTCCACATCCAAAAAATGGTTCAGACCAACAATAAGCCGTAAGAGTCCCAAGTTTCCTTTCTTAACAAAAAATGGGTCTTCCACTTGATGCCTACGTGGCCTAATTCTTAAGGAAAATAATGGTCCTTTACCCCCCCAAATTTCTGACTAGACGTCCGATCTCTCTTTTCAATAGATTACAGGTAACTGCACAAGAGCAGACCTTGAAGGGCTATAGCTCATTGCAAAAGTGAAAGTTGGGTTTGGGTCACAAAAGTTGTCTAATTGTTCACAACAGCACTACAGAGACATGCAAACAACACTTCTGCTTGATACGAAAGACTTGGGATTTCTGCTGCAGAAAGTACACCTAAAGAGGATGGGACTTTTTGCTGCTGTGGACACTCCTGAAACCATTGAAGCTAGCTGCATGGGAGAAGACTTGTTTCCAACTCAGTGATGCCACTCTCCTCTCCTGTGCCTCACTTCTAAAAGTCATATTTTTCCCCACAAGTTGCAAGCAATGACCATCTCCAACAATAGGGAATCTGACCAATTCCCCATGATGTTCAATAGCAATGCCGTCACTGAACCCTCCAGTATTACCATCATGGGGTCGACGTTTAGAAGTTTAACTGAACTAGCTATGTAAATACTTCAGCTTAAATGAAGGTGCTGGGAATTTTGCAGAAAGCAACTCATTTCCTGAATCCCCAAAGCTATCTATCAGGCACATGTCCAGGAGAGTGGTGGAATACTCCACTTGCCTGGAAGAGTGCATCTCCAACAATACTCAGGAGTTTAACACCAAAGAAATCTGCTTGATTGTACCCCATGTACCACCTTAAGTATTTAATTCATCCACCACTGGCACAGTGGCAGCAGTCTGTACCATAAGCAGAAACTCATCAAAGCATCTTCAGTAACCCATACCAAACCTGCAACATCAACCACCTAGAAGGATAAAATTAACAGGGGCATAGACAGAGTGGATAGTCAGAGACTTTTTCCCAGGGTAGAGGGGTCAATTACTAGGAGGCATAGGTTTAAGGTGCGAGGGGCAAGGTTTAGAGGAGATGTACGAGGTAAGTCTTTTACACAGAGGGTAGTGGGTGCCTGGAACCTGCTGCCGGAGGAGGTGGTGGAAGCAGGGACGATAGTGATGTTTAAGGGGCATCTTGACAAATACATGAATAGAATGGGAATAGAGGGATACAGACCCCAGAAGTGCAGAAGATTTTAGTTTAGACGGGCAGCATGGTCGACGCAGGCTTGGAGGGCCGAAGGGCCTGTTCCTGTGCTGTACTTTTCTTTGTTCTTTGTTCTCTTTGATAAGGGCAACAGATGCATAGGAACACCAGCACCTGAAAGTCTGTTCCAAGCCACACACTATCCTGACTTGGAAATATATCGTTATTACTTTACTGTCCTTGGATTCAAATCCTGGAACACCCTAACAACACTGTGGGTGTACCTACATCACCTGGATAGCATAAATGATGCATTTAGGGAGTTCTACCAGGGAGTTTATGAGGCAGACCCGGGAGGAGAGGAGGGGGCATGGGGTGGTTTCTGGACAAGCTGGAATTTCCCCAGGTGGAGGAAGCAAAGAGGCAGTTGTTGAAGGAGCCCCTGGGGCTGAGGGAGGTGCTGGATAATATAAGGGGTATGAAAACCGGGAAGGCCCCTGGGCCGGATGGGCACCTGGCGGAATTTTATAAGGAATTTGCAATGGACCTGCCACCAAATCTGCTGGGGGCGTTTGATGAAGCACTGGAGAAGGGGGAGTTGCCGGAAACAATGACGCAGGCAGTAATGACCCGAGTCCCGAAAAAGGGGAAGGACCCGGTGGAATGCGGGTCGTATAGGCCTATATCACTATTGAACATGGATGTGAAAGTATTGGCTAAGTTGTTGGCGGGGTGGATGGAGGAGTGTGTCCCCAAGGTGGTGGCTGAAGATCAAACAGGCTTCGTGAAGGGCAGGCAGCTCGCGAGTAATATAAGATGGCTGTTGAATGTGGTGATGAATCCGTCGGGGGCTCTGGTGTGGGAGGTGGTGGTGTCCATGGACGTGGAGAAGGCATTTGATCGGGTGGAGTGGCCTTGTTCGAGGTTTTGGGAAGGTTTGGGCCGCAATTTGTGGCATGGGTACAGTTGCTGTATGTGGCGCCAAGGGCGAGGGTGAGGACCAATGATATGAGCTCACGAAGCGTTGACTTACACAGGGGTGCCCGCTGTCACCGCAGCTGTTTGCGCTGGCCATAGAGTCATTGGAATGGCTCTCAGGGAGTCGGCAGAGTAGTGAGGGATTATGAGGAGACAGAGGGAGCATCGGGCGTCGCTCTATGCCGATGACCTCTTGCTGTATGTTTCGGATCCATTGGAGAGTATGGAAAAGATTATGGGCCTGTTGAGGAGGTTTGGAGAGTTCTTGGGGTATGAGCTGAATGTAGGGAAAAGGAAGGTATTCCCTGTGAATGAGCTGGCACAGCGGGCTAATTTAGTGGGGATGCCATTTACGGTAGCTTATGTATTTGGGGATTCAGGCAGTGAGGGAATGGATGGGGCTCCATAAGTGGAACTTAACGAAGCTAGTGGAGGAGGAGGCTAGGGAGGATCTTAAGAGGTGGGATATACTGCACTTATCGCTGGTGGGGCGGGTCTAAGTGGTGAAAATGAATATTCTGCCGAGGTTCTTGTTTGTCTTTCAAGCTCTCCCGATCTTTATACCAAAGGTCTTTTTTTGGAAAGTGGACATGATAATTTCTGACTTTGTATGGGTGGAGAAGGTGCCAAAGGTCGGGGGGGGGGAGACTCTGCTACAGAGGCAGCAGGCAACGGGGGGTTGACGTTGCCGAACTTGCTTTTTTATTATTGGGCGGCAAATGTGGATAAGTTGTGGCGGTGGTGGGAAGAAGGGGTAGAGTGGGTTAGGATGGAGAAGGAATCTTGTAAGGGGTCTAGTTTGAGTGCTACAGTGACGACAGTGTTGCTAATGGCTCCGAGTAGGTATTCAAGGAGCACGGTGATGCAGTCCACAGTGAATCAGTTGAGGAGGCATTTTAGGGGGCAAGGGATGTCAGTGCTAATGTCGCTGTGCGAGAATCATGGGTTTGAGCCGGGGGAGGGGGGGGGGTATAGTTTATACAGGAGGTGGAGGGAAGTGGGGCTGGTCAAGGTGAGGGGTCTGTATATGAAGGAAGGGTTCGCCCGTCCAGAGGAGCTAAGGGAGAGGGTAGAGCTGCTGTGGGGGAGTGAGTTTAGGTATCTGCAGGTTAGGGACTTTGCGCTAAAGGTCTGGAGTGGGTTCCCTAGGTTGTCGGGATACGCCCTGCTGGAGCAACTGCTGCTTCTGGATGTGGAAGGGGAGGATATATACAAGTGGCTGGGGAGCAAGGAAGCAAGCGGGTGGTGAAGATCAAGGAGAAATGGGAAGCGGAGTTGGGAGGGAAGATCAATTGAGTATGGAGTGAGGCACTGCGTAGGGTAAATGGGACCTCCTCTTGTGCAAGGATGATCCTGATCCAGTTTAAGGTAGTGCACAGGGTGCATATGAATCGGGCGAGAATGAATGGGTTCTTTCAGGGGGCAGCAGATGAGTGTGAGTGGTATGGGCGAGGGCCAGCGAATCATGCGCACATGTTTTGGGGTTGCGGAAAATTGGGAAGATTCTGCGCGGAGTGTTCCCAGTTCTAGCCAGATTAGTGGAGGAGGAGGTGGTCCCGGATCCTTTAGTGATTATATTTTGGGTTTCAGAGAAGCCGGAGCTCATGGAGAGGAGGAAGGCCGATGTCTTGACCTTCGCCTCTCTGATTGCACGGCGGCGAATTTTGCTGGTGTGGCGGTTGGCATCGCCACCAGGGGTAGTGGCTTGCTTGGGTGATCTGTACCTTGCGATTAGAGACAATAAAGTATGAGTTAAGGGGCTCTTCAGGAGGGTGTGAGAAAAAGTGGGGGGTTTTTGTGACTGTGTTTGAGGGTCTGTTCGTTGGGTGGGGGGTGGAAAAAGGAAAACATTTTTACAGGCTGCAATTTGATTGTTGGGAAGTATGTTTTCCGGGGCGTTTATTCGCTGTAACTTGTTTTGATACAAGTTTGTAATAAAATACATTTCTTTTAAATCACTTGGATAGCAGCAGTTCAGGAAGGCGGCTCACATCCACCTTACCCAGGGTGATTAGGGATGGCAATAACTGTTGGCCTTGTCAGCAACATCCACACCCCAAGAAGAAGATACATCCTACACTTAGGAAAAAGAGCAAGGTGAGAGTACTCCTTAATTTAAACTGGAAATTTCCCAAGCCTGAGATGAATTATTTCTAGCATTAGCATCATTATTGCCATTTTACACACATTTTTGCTATGCACCAAGCTGCTTAAAATATTTTTCTTCTAGGTGAACGTGAAGAATGTGCTTCTCACCCAAGGCTCTCCTCTGTTGATAAGGGATGGTCTCAGGATGGTCGGCAGTGCAGGTGCAGAGGATATTCTGGTTTTTCCATGGAAAATCCATTCAGTGCTTTTCCTTCACAGTATTTGTGCACTATGGGCTGCCTCTTCTTGGATAAGAACCATTAGCATTCACTGTGATGTTTTTGAAGGAAGAATATGACCTGAACACGAATTGCGAGAAAATCTTCAGCCCTTGAGGTTGAAATAAAGAGTCCTGAGTTTCCATCCAGTAACCATGTATACCATCAGCTGATGCCTCTTTTCTACAGGCAATGTGATGAAAATGTGGGTCCTTGCTGACACTGCAGTACATGCATCATTGCAGACTGCTGAATGTTTTAAGATATCTCCTGGGTTGGTTTGGAAGGATGTAGTGGCATAGAGATTTCATGCTGTGATGGTAATCTTTGCTTCTACAGGAAGAACTGTTCCTGGCCCAGTTTTTGCTTGTAGATCATTATGCAGCAGATGGTGTGTCTCTGCTGCATCATCTCTTTGTGAAGTGGAGGTGGAGAAGCCAGAAATCCAGTGACACATCCAGCTGCAGATCACAGGCTTTTGTCAGAAACGGCCTGAGTGTCTCGGTGGTTCTGACACTCACATTGTTGCACACCTTACAAACTCTCCCTTCCTCGTTTCAATCATGCAAAATGTTCAAGAGTTTCTTGATATTGATAGCAGGGAGGGAGCAGGGGTGATTGTTGACAGCCAGAAAACACAGAAATACGGAAACGCGGCTGTCCAAATTGAGGCGCTGCCTGGCTGCTGGGTGAGAATACCTGCTTTCTGGGAGTATAGCCACAGACCAGAGGAAGGGAAGGAAACTTTGCAGATGTGAGCGGGAGGATGGCAGGCAGGTAGCTATCAGATCACAGTGAGGGAAAAGGGTAAAGTATGACGGTGGGGAGGTCACGAGATCGCAAGGGTGTCATCCTACCATGGGGAGGGAGACCAACGTAGCCCACGGATTTGATATAAAAAGTTCTCAATATTTAGATTAGGGGGTGCTGGGACGAAGCACTTCTGCTCATCTTGACCCACAAGCAGGACTTAGATGCTGGATCTGCCATATCTCACCTCTTCCATTGCCTAGTTTCTGGAGTCCTGGGAAATGTGGTTTGTAGCTGATTAACCAGCAGGGCTGATGTGAAGTTAAGTAGAAAATTGCCGGATATTTATCTCAATCTATGACTCGGAAGGTAACTTGGAGGTGGTCATGTTCCCACATCATTGGGACTCATATCCCTTTTGGTGTTAGAGGTCACAAAAGAAGGTAGTGTTGTTGAAGTATCTGGAAATATGTTGCCATGAAAGCCAATACCTACTTCAATGCATAAAAATTCCATGTTGACAAAACTATATCTTCCGTTCAATGACCAATTTCATTGCAATGACAAAAATATGTTATTACAAACTTGTATCAAAACAAGTTACAGTGAATAAACGCCCCGGGAAACATACTTCCTAACAATCAAAAATATGTCTTCCGCTCAATGAAAGCATTTATATCTCTGACCAATTTCATTGCAATGCATGGAAAAATAACAGCAATTTTGATGCAGACTCTGTTAGTAATAATAATATAGTTATTTATGGCAAGGGAGAGATATATTGTGAATCACCACAAGTTGCTGGAGGATTTGCATTGTTCCATTATTAGCCTCGGGAAACAAGATCATGTTGCCAATCTGCCCCCAGGACCTCCCAAAACTTCAAGACATACCTGACTTTGTCCTGCTGTAATGATTGTAACTTACTACATAAAGGTAGGGTAGGTATTTAACAATGAGGAGATGTTAGAATGAGGAGATTTTTGTTCCCGTATTGCCACACAACCTTGAAGACACAGAACGGGACCAACTGAAACTGTGGCCTCTCACTTCCACATGTAGTAAATTGTTCTTCGAGTTTATTTGAGTTGATGGTTGAGGGAAAAGAATAACTCGTGGGGCACACCAAGATGCCCCCCACCAGCAAATTCTGGGCCAATGGCCTTCTCAGGGCAACAAGAGATGGACAATAAATTTGGTCTTTGCGGCACTGAGCACATTTACAGGAAATGTTTTGTTTAAAGTTGGCCGGTCCTAATGCTATATTGCTATGGTTACACCAGGTGCAGTCCTAAATCTCATGGCAACACGCAAAATATCATGAATCATTGGCCGGAATTTTCAAGCCACCACCTGCACACACCCCGGCACTCCACCATGGGTTTTCCCATGGCAGGGCTGGAGAGCTATTGAAATCTCCATCCACATCAGCACGATCCAAGGTTGCTGCCGGTATGAAACGCTGGAAAATTCTGGACACAGCATCATAGAATGGTCACTGTACAAAGGGGGCCATTTTGCCCATCACGTTGGTGGCACTGCTCTGCAATAACAATTCCGGAGAAGTATCCAGGTAACTTCAACAAAGTAACTTCTAATTCTTTGACACTGAGCTCAGGGTCAGAGACAGTTGTGTTGTGCCCCAGCTTCCCGGGCAATGGGCCTATGTATGCCCTAGGACGACAATAGGATCTTGACATGCAGCACTAAGTTAAATTGATTTCGCTGCTCTGAACATTGCAAGATTGCGGCCAATATGTTAGCATACCTTCCCATAACATTTATTAGCATGAACACTGCAGCCTTAATTATGTATGGTACAGCCACTTATTTCCCAGTTTGTTTCCCTATTGCCTCCATTTCCAGGAATAATGGTGAGATTCTCCATTTCAGAAACCAGGGGCGGAATTCACCGCTCCTGCGCGGATTTGGGATGGCTGTCGTGAACTCGGCCGAGTTTCACAACGGCCTCAGAGGCCGCTCCTCGCACCTTATTCACCCCCATCCAGGGGACTAGGAGCGGCGCTCCGTAACTCTCGGCCGCCGGGCGTCAAGGCGGCGCGCCTTGAATGACGCGACGGAGGCGCCTAAGTGACGTCAGTCGCGCATGCGCAGGTTGGCTGGCTCCAACCCGCGCGTGCGCGATTGCCATCTACCCCTCCACTGCCCCGCAAGATGTGGCGGCTTGATCTTGCGGGGTGGCGGAGGGGAAAGAGTGCGTCGCTTGGAGACGCTGGCCTGACGATCGGTGGGCACCGATCGTGGGCCAATCCCCTCCCGAGCACAGCCGTGGTGCTCACTCCACTCTCCGCCCCCCACAAGCCTCAAATGAGCATTTGGCGCCCATGTTCATGACGGCAGTGACCAGGTGTGGTTGCCACCATCGTGAACCAATCAGGAACGGCAGACTGCTCGGCCCATCCGGGCTGGGGAATCGGCGGTCACCGTGCAAAACGGCGAGCGCCGATTCATCCGAGCGGGGGGTGGCAGAATCGCGGGGGTGCCAGGGGGGCGTGTCGTGAGTCGCCCGGCCCTCCCGCGTTTCCCCCACCCAGCGTGGGGAACAGAGAATTGCGCCCCAGGTGTTGATGCCTAAACTGGATTAGTGGACTTTTACAACAACTCAGTTGGCACCGGTCCTCGAGCAATTCATGATCCGTTCATGGACTAGTACCGGCGCCACATAGAACTCAATTGATTGCAACAAAAAACGGTGTTGGATTCGCCAGGGTTGGGATTGACATTTGAGAGGCTGACAAGCTGCAGCCGCACATTAGCACTCCACTCCCCACTCACTCATTCCAGTGAACAAGATGGCAGCATGGAGAGGGGTACCCCGGTTTGTGGATGGCGAGCTTGAGACCCTGCTGGACGCCGTGGAGGAGATGTGGGCTACCCTATTCCCCAGGGTGGGAAGGAGCCTGCCACTGTACACTGGGCCTGGGCGCAGTTGGCAGAGGCCGTGGGCCCCACCCCCAGAACCAGCCAGCAGCCCACAAAAGGCCAGAAACTGCCCACGCTCTGTGCTGCCCACCTCCGTCTGCCTAACACAATATGCTTCCTGCCTACGCAACCCCACCTTCCCACCCCGCCCCCAGGAGAAGGCGGCGCATAACCGGGAGAGTGAGGGAAGACCAGAGGGAGACCACCTGACCTGCGGCCCTCACCATCGCGGAGCAGCAGGCACTGCTCAGTGGGCCCGGAGAGAGGGCAGTCACAGAGACTGGGATCAGCATCCGGCAACCAAGTGAGACCCCACTGTGTTGCGATTTCCTATGGCATGTCTGGCACGACCCCCAGCCCACCCCCGTGATCCAATCATGTGTCATGTCTTGTGTCTTGCAGGATCACGATGAGGCAGGCCCTTCTGGTGTATCTGAGCCCCTACCCCAAGTAGATTCAAATGACATGAAGGCAACGGACAGTACGTGAGCCCCTAAATGCCAACCCAAGACACCTCGGAACACCAGTCCAGGGACAACACTGACTTCCTGTCATAGCAGTTTCCAACACCCTCCACCATCCCAGAGACACTCAGATTGGTTGGGCATATTAGTGAACTGGATAACTCCTGTCGCCCAGGAGCCAACCCCTCACCCGGAGTGAGGCTCAAAGGTGTTGGGAATTGTCAAGTGTACCAGGATGAAGGCATCACGCACACTGCCCGGGTATCGGGCGCTGATGTGCAGCTCATGGTCACACACCAGCGCACGTTCATCCAGTGGAACTCCTTTTGGTTTGTAAAAGCTGCACCGTCAGAAGATGCCCTCGCATCTCCCCCTCCCTCCGCACCCCTCCCCAAGCCCACTCCCGGATGTCACCTCTGGTACTCTGCCCTCCACACCGCACCCAGGCCCCGTTGGTACTCGGAACCGCAGGGCCTGTGGCTTGCCGGCAGGGTACTAATGGGTGGCCCTATCCATGTCAGCAATATGCCCTGTGGCCCCCGTCTGTAGGGGCTACTGAGGGAGATGCCCTTGGGTGATTTGTGTGATGATCTGCCGGCAAGGTGACACTCCAGGGAGAGGTGGTTGGTGGGGTGGAGAGGGGATGGAGTGGGGGATGGGGACACTCATACAACTGGTGTCACTGTGCACCCATGGGCCACTGGGGAGGTCACTGGGATACGCAGCAAGATGCCTTCCTTGCAGGCCGCAGTATGTGTCTGGACACCCTGATCCCGCGGGTGGGGGGGGGCACTCTGACCCCACAGCCCCCCTGGTCGCCCCCCCCTTCCCGCCCTGCTACTCCCTCCCGGTCCTGGCAGATGCCCCCGACCCCCAGTCAGCCCTACCAGCGGCAGATCCGGAAGCCCATGGCTGCGCCTCTGGAAACATGTCCTATCTCCTCTCTCCCCCTCAGAAGCCTGTTTCCGATTTTTAAAACCACAAGTGAAACCTGCCATCAGTAATTCCTCCTGGTGGTGACGGAGCATCGTGGATATCCCGGAGAATGATGGGTTGGACCGGTTAATGATATGCCAACAGCGTTTACTCCACGTGCAGAGTAGAATGAATTGATGCCGCTGTCAAGGAACTGGAGCACGTCATTCCGTCGGGCGCCTGGCGTGGCCACAAATTTTGGCTCTCACGTGATTCCCCGCCCGATCGTGTTCCGCGATGCCAACGTCGCTGGACGGAGAACCCCGCCCAATATAGCCGGAGCTCAGCAGTGTTGAATCAAAAGGTTTGATGTGTACTGAAAGTTCGTATGCTGCCTCTTTATTTGTGTAACTCCTTTCAAATAATAATGCCAGCTTTAACTCGCTTTCTTCTGGAAAGAAGCTCAAAACAAAGTTGACCATCAGGTCCTTATTTTAATTTTGGTATTCTTGATTTCAAACAATCAACTCTGTATTCATATCGCTTAGGGTTGTTCACCTTATGTTAATGGAGGAGCTCCGTGAATACTGAAAAATATCAGCAAGTGCAGTTGAGGGAGGCTAATCAGCTCACCGACTCCATTTTATAAAATGTTGTTCGTGAATAGGGTGTTGCTGGTATATATATTGCCCATCCCTAATTCCTGAGGAGAAGATTGTCGGAGGCCATTTCTTGAACCTCTGCAGTTGAGTGGTGTTGGTACACCTACAGTGCTCTTATGTCGGGGGTTCCAGTATTTTCACTCTGCAACAATGACGGCCATAATCATCCCAAGTCAGGATGGTGTTTGACTTGGAGGGGAAGTTACAGGTAATGTGTTCCCAGGTGTCTGCTGCCCTTGGTAGAGTTCCCAGGTTTGGAAGGTAATGTTGAAGCTCATAATTCCATTGGAAACACAAGGGACACAGTGTAACTACATAAACACCGGCATCGGGTGAAGCATGCAGGGGTGTAGTGTTAATCAGGTCAGTCCATAAGAGGGTCGTTTAGGAGTTTGGTAGCAGCGGGGAAGAAGCTGTTTTAGAGTCTGTTCGTGCGTGTTCTCAGACTTTTGTATCTCCTGCCCGATGGAAGAAGTTGGAAGAGTGAGTAAGCCGGTGGGAGGGGTCTTTGATTATGCTGCCCGCTTTCCCCAGGCAGCAGGAGGTGTAGATGGAGTCAATGGATGGGAGGCAGGTTCATGTGATGGACTGGGCTATGTTCACGGCTCTCTGAAGTTTCTTGCAGTGTTGGGCCGAGCAGTTGCCATACCAGGCTGTGATGCAGCCAGATAGGATGCTTCCTATGGTGCATCTGTAAAAGTTGGTAAGAGTTAATGTGGACATACCAAATTTCCTTTGTTTCTTGAGGAAGTATAGGCGCTGTTGTGCTTCCTTGGTGGTAGCATCGACGTGAGTGGACCATTACATATTTTTGGACTTGTGTACCCCAAGGAATTTGAAACATGCATTCTGCAATCTCACCACATTACTGCCTCTTGAATGAGTCAATATTTTCTACCTTGTAGTGGCCCACACAGAAACTAATTTCAGGTGTAAATCATAGGGTTTTCCAACAACAATTTGCAATATGATTTTTTTTAAATCAAGGAGACTAACTAGGCTGGATCTACCCCTTCTGACACCTTGTTGGCTGTCATTTAGTCCAGTAATATTCTTTTAAATCTTTCTGTTTCCCATCAATCACCAGGGTCAAATTCATGAGACATCTGTCTATATCACAGTTGCCTCCGGATCCACTCTGTTGTTATGCCACCTACTATATGCAGGAGAAAAAAATCTTTATATATCCCAACCTTCTCAAGCAAAACAAAATAAAGTGCTCAAAATAACACTGACTCGAATTAAGCCAAAAAAGGTGCAAAAGTAACTATTAAAATAATTATTTTGTTACAAATCGATGCTGACACTTTTTTTTTGATGCGTGGGTGTTTATAAGAAAAAAATGAACAAGTTTAGCCAGAGGTCACCATGACTTATGTTTAAGGAGTTCAAGATGCATTTCTGACTTCCCTGGATACTTAAAAAGTATCAACCGGTGGCCCTTGGAATCGGAAGAACAGATGGTCTCCACTGAAGGATGTACAGAATATACATTTTTAAACAGTAATTTCCACAGCAGACTGGAGTGTTTTGCCTGGATCCTGTTAGAATCATGGAAACTTTCAGCAAAGTGAGGAATACCGTAATATATAATCAGCGTATGTGCAAGTTGATTTTTGGGCTCAATCTGAGCCGTGTAAACAGGAATCACCACAAGGTGAAATGCAGATGTTCGAGGTCAACTTTTTTATGTGCGAAGTCATGGGCAATAATCATCACATAGTATTTACATTTAAAGTAAACGATTCTAAGGTCTGGTCAAAATTGCTGACTTTAAACAACTTAGAATCGGGTCTAGCACACTTTTAACGGCCAGTCCTGCTGGCCTGAGCAGTCATCCACAGCACATTGACAGATGTGGCAGTGATCCTTGAGTGTCCCTGTATCTTCAACCGAGAGGGAGTTGAGGCAAGGCTGCAAAGAGGCAGCTGCAGCTTCCCAAACTGGCCAGGATCCAAGATGGCAGCCATCTTAAAGCAGCTGGAGTGGCTTGTGCTTCTTTCACAAAAATAAAATAAATGCCTCAACTATCTGGTACATTATATTTTAAATGTGAATATTTTCACCCTTTTTTTCAGGGGTTTCTGCTTCTAAATGTTTAAGTAATAAATTGAAACTGAAAAATAAATTGCCAAAATAGAGGATACTTAATAAAAAGCCTAACAAGGCAACTTATTTTATTATTTGAAACCAACAGATTTTATCTACTGAGGTGCGTAGTTTGCCGTTGTTGTATCATGTGCCCATAAAAATTATTTGCAAGATGGACACTGGCAGTCACCACTACTGTATATGTCACATATGAGATGTAATACAGTAAGTTTGTAACTACAAATTTGTAACCCTCTGTAATTTTAAAAACAACCTGTATGTAAATAGTTTTCCACTACCGCCACAGGACTCATTTTTAACGGAGTGAATGTGGTAGTCACCACTTTTGTATATACCGCGCACGAGAGTATTACGGTAAGGCCTCTGTACTACAGGTACGGGGGTAGATCCCTGCCCGTTGGCTCCGCCCAGTAGGTGGAGTATAAATGTTTGGGCTCACCGAGCTGCAGCCATTTCAGCAGCAGCTGCGGGAGGCTACACATCTCTGCATAATAAATCCTCGATTACACTCTACTCTCATCTCATAATTGATGGTGCATCAATTTATTCAGCAGAGATTTTACAACGATGGACCTCCGCATCAAGCCGGATCGCCTGCAGCTTCACCTTCAAGCAGACAATGCCAAGTCGGTCTTCGCACATTGGCTAGCTTGCTTTGAAGCCTATATCAGATCTGCGACTGTACCACCCTCAGAGGCACAGAAGCTCCAGATCCTGTATATGCGGCTGAGCTCCGATATCTTTCCCCTCATCCGGGACGCACCTACCTACGCTGAGGCCATGGCGCTACTGAAAGAGAACTACACCCAGCAGAACAACAAACTCTACACCAGGCACCTCCTGTCCACGCAACATCAACTCCCCGGTGAGTCTGTGGAAGATTTCTGGCGTGCCCTGCACGCCCTGGCGAGGGACTGCGATTGCCAGGCCGTTTCGGCAATTGAGCATTCCGAACTCCTAATCAGGGACGCTTTCGTTACGGGCATAGGGTCGGTGTACATCCGCCAGCGCCTCTTAGAAGGGGCTACCTTCGACCTCGCGGCAACCACGAAATTCACAATCTCACTAACGGTCGCCTCGCGTAATGTACAAGCATACGCCCCCGACCGCACGCCGTCCCCCTCCTGGACATCGTGGACCCCACCAGCGAACACCCAATCGTGGACCTCACCAGCGACCAGCCCCAGCCAACCCCAAGCCTGCACTGCGCGGCAGCCAGCCAGCCCCAGGGGACCCAAGTGCTACTGCTGCGGACAGACAAAGCACCCCCGGAAGCGCTGCCCGGCATGGAGAGCACTCTGCGCCGCCATCTTCCTCGCCTCAGACCACGTGCAGCCCGTGGGCGCCGCCATCTTGCTTGCTGCCCGCCACGTGCACCCCGTGGGCGCCGCCATCTTCCCCGCCTCAGGACCCCTGCTCGTCGGGCACCTCATCGGGCTGCTCATCGCCTGCAACCGCCGCTGAGCAGCCAAGGGGCCTTCCAACACCAGCTACAGCTTGCCTCCATCACGATCGACCAGTCCTGGCCGCACAACCTTGCAACCGCGTCGACGACGGTAAATGTCGATGGGCACAAGACATCATGCCTTCTTGACTCCGGGAGCACAGAGAGCTTCATCCACCCCGATATGGTATGGCGCTGCTCCCTCGCGGTACACCCCATTAACCAGAGAATCTCCCTGGACTCCGGATCCCGATCCGGGGATACTGCACCGCCACCCTCACCATCCAGGGCATAGAGTTCAGCGACTTCCAGCTCTACGTCCTCCCCAACCTCTGCGCTGCCTTGCTACTCAGCCTGGACTTCCAGTGCAACCTCCAAATTCTAACCCTGAAATTCGGTGGGCCGCTACCACCCCTTACTGTATGCAGTCTCATGACCCTTAAGGTCGACCTCCCTTCTCTGTTTGCAAACCTCACCCCGGATTGCAAACCCT
The DNA here is from genome assembly GCF_902713615.1 of Scyliorhinus canicula. Classification (NCBI taxonomy): domain Eukaryota; kingdom Metazoa; phylum Chordata; class Chondrichthyes; order Carcharhiniformes; family Scyliorhinidae; genus Scyliorhinus; species Scyliorhinus canicula. Next base: position 53,991,257 of record NC_052148.1, read on the forward strand.
TCGCCACCAGGAGCAGATGGTACAGTGCCCAGGACAGGACCTTCATCAGGTCTGAGGTCCAGCGGCTGCTACGGGAAGCCATCATCGAGGCCAACAACAGTCCCTGGAGAGCCCAAGTGGTAGTTGTGAAAACTGGGGAGAAAAACAGAATCGTCGTTGACTACAGTCAGACCTTCAATCGGTACACGCAGCTCGACGCGTACCCCCTCCCATGCATATCTGATATGGTCAATCAGATTGCACAGTACCGGGTCTTCTCGACAGTGGACCTGAAATCTGCCTACCACCAGCTCCCCATTCGCAAGGCGGACCACCCGTACACCTCGTTTGAAGCGGACGGCCATATTTACCACTTCCTTAGGGTTCCCTTCGGCGTCACTAATAGGGTCTCGGTCTTCCAATGGGAGATGGACCGAATGGTTGACCGGTACGGACTGCGGGTCACCTTCCTGTACCTGGATAACGTCACCATCTACAGCCACGACCAGCAGGACCACGACGCTAACCGTTCCAAATTCCTCCACACCGCCAAACTGCTCAACCTAACGTACAACAAGAAGAAGTGTGTGTTCAGCACCAACCACTTAGTCATCCTCGGCTTTGTGGTGCAAAATGGAGTTCTAGGGCCCGACCCCGATCGCATGAGCCCCCTCATGGAACTCCCCCTCCCCCACTTCCAGACGGCTCTGAAACGATGCCTGGAGTTCTTCTCATACTGTGCCCAGTGGGTCCATAATTGTGCGGACAAGGCCCGCCCATTCATTCACTCCATCGTTTTCCCCCTGACGGCTGAGGCTCACCAGGCCTTCAACCGCATTGAGGCCGACATCGCCAAGGCCGCGATGCACGCAGTCGACGAGACACTCCCCTTCCAAGTCGAGAGCAGGCAGGCCCGTGGCATTCTTTTCACGCACCCTTCATGCCTCCGAAATTCGCCACTCCTCCATTGAGAAGGAGGCCCAAGCCATCGTAGAAGCTGTGCGACATTAGAGTCATTACCTGGGCGGCAGGAGATTCACTCTCCTCACTGACCAACGGTCGGTTACCTTCATGATCAATGACACACAGCGGGGCAAGGTCAAAAATGATAAAATCTTGAGGTGGAGGATTGAGCTCTCCACCTACAATTACGAGATTTTGTATCGCCCCGGTAAGCTCAACGAGCCCCCCGATGCTCTATCCCGAGGTACATGTACCAGCGCACAAGTGGACCGACTCCGGATCCCACACAACGCTGTCTGTCACCCAGGGGTCACCCGGTTCTTTCACTTCATAAAGGCCCACAATCTGCCCTACTCCATTGAGGAAGTCAGGGCTATCACCAGAGACTGCCAGGTCTGCGCGGAGTGCAAACAGGCCCCTCCCCTCCATCGTCCGAAACACGTACTTCCTTAACGTGGACGACGAATACTCCGGATTCCCCTTCGCAGTCCCATGCCCGATATGACGTCTGCCACCGTCATCAAAGCCCTCAACACCATCTTTTCACTGTTCGGTTTCCCTGCCTACATCCACAGCGACCGGGGATCCTCATTTATCAGTGATGAGCAGCGTCAGTACCTGCTCAGCAACGGCATCACATCGAGCAGGTTGACCAGCTACAACCCCCGCGGAAATGGGCAGGTGGAGCGGGAGAATGGGACGGTCTGGAAGGCCGTCCAAGAATCTCCCGGTCTCCCGCTGGCAGGAGGTCCCCTCCGACGCCCTCCACTCCATCCGATCGCTACTTTGCACTGCGACTAATCCAACCCCCCATGAACGTCTCCTTGTCTTCCCAGGAAGTCCACCTCCGGGATTTCGCTCTCAATGTGGCTGGCAGCTCCAGGTCCCGTTCTCCTCCACAAGCACGTGTGGCACCACAAGGTGGACCCGTTGGTCGAGAGGGTACAGCTACTACATGCAAACCTTCAGTACGCCTACGCGATTCACCGTTGTCCGACGGCGATATCGTAATCGGTGTTTGGGCGGAGAATCGATTCCGATGCCTAAATCCGCCGATCAGCCATGCTCTGCCCCCTCGGAAATGGCGTAATTGAGTCACTGTTACAACACCGTTGCCATGTCTTCGGCCGGCCCTCCCGCGGTGCTCCTCCTTAATGGGCCGAGTACCGACCATGCGAGACATGTGTGGTCACGGCGGTCGGGAATCCGGTGTGGCGGCTGCGGACTGTGTCCAGCACCGCCACACTTGGTCGGGATCCGTGCCCCTGGCGGGTGGAGCTTCGGCGAGGGCAGGGGGACTGGTGGGGGTGGCCATGGGGTTGCAGATGACGGGTCGGGTCCACGCACTGCCAGCCGGCGTCCTGGTGTACGGCGCGACCGCTGAAGCCGTGCACATGTGTGTTCCTGGACCCGGCCATTCTCCGGTCGTTTTTGGCACCCGTTGCCGCTGCTAGCCCCTCACCGTCTCGGAATTGGTGAGGGGTCGGCACCGGTTTTTTTCATTGTATACCTCCCGTGAATTCTCCATTCGAGCCGGCACTTAGCTGCTGAAATGGAGAATCCAGCCCCTGGGCTATGTGTTTCAAAAGGTCCTGCTGAATTTTTCCCTTTTTTCATCTTCTCATCCATTTAAAAAAAATTTACTTTAACTCTTTTGTCTAATCTAACTATGTGCTACTTATTCAAACATTGCTCTCCTTGATATAAACGTTTAACTTGGTGATATTCTTCTCCTCTAATACCACTTCTGTCTTCAAGATAAGGGCCGCATCGGCTCGGAGAATCGGAGTTGATGCCGGGACGGCCCGCGACGCCAGTCCAATGCCGGGGTGCGATACTCAGGTGATCGGAGAATCGATGCAAGCCGCGCGTGTGTGGTCGACGCGGTGGCGGTCAGGGGCCATTGAAAGAGGCCCCCGCGGCGGTTCTCCGTGGTCGACCGGCCGAGTTCCTGCCGGCGTGGTTCTAACATGGTCCCACCGAATGGGAGCTTGGACCTATGGCCGCGGTGGCTGTCCAGGTGGGGAGCAGGGGGGAATCAGACTCTGGGAGGGGCCTCCACAACGGCAGGCCCACGATTGGGGGCCACTGATCGTCGGGCGTTCGTGATCTCGGGGGGGGGGGGGTGGGCTACCCACCTCTGCACCAGCCCGCTGTGGTCGCTGACCGCGGCCGGCAGTGCAGGGTCGCGTATCAGCGGCGGTGCTAGGTGCAGCACTCCGGCGCCCTGCTGGCCCCCTCTGGGCCAAGGAATCGTAGGGCCAGGAGGTCTGTTGCTGCTGGCGTGAAACACTCCGGTGTTTATGCCGTGTCAATATTTAGCCGCGATTTAAGAGAATCGTGGCCAAGAGCTTTTGCTTAGTGAAGGTTAGCCTTCAATCTTCTTCTGTGATCACTCGCTAACGAGTGTAATTGTCCACCTGAGAAACTCCATGGGCTGGATTCTCCGCTGTCGGGATTCTCCGTTGCGCCAGCAGCCTGGGAATTTCCTGATTGTTTGGGGCTGCCCCACAATGGGAATCCTCATTTACCAGCTGGTGAAACGGAGAATCCCAGGGTCACACAACACCAGAAATAGAACATAGAACATAGAACAGAACAGGCCCTTCGGCCCTCGATGTTGTGCCGAGCAATGATCACCCTACTCAAACCCACGTATCCACCCTATACCCGTAACCCAAGAACACCCCCCCTTAACCTTACTTTTTAGGACACTACGGGCAATTTAGCATAGCCAATCCACCTAACCCGCACATCTTTGGACTGTGGGAGGAAACCGGAGCACCCGGAGGAAACCCACGCACACACGGGGAGGACGTGCAGACTCCGCACAGACAGTGACCCAGCCGGGAATCGAACCTGGGACCCTGGAGCTGTGAAGCATTTATGCTAACCACCATGCTACCGCGCTGCCCCTGGTAAGACGGGACGGAGAATCCCGCCCCATGTATCTGGCCATGGGTTCAGTGGCTTTTTGCGTGGATAATGAGAGCTGCATCTTTGACAGCACACTTGGCAGATCTTTCTGTGAGGTGGGGTTGGTCCTTGGACTCTAGATCGCTCGTATTCCTTTCTCAGATTCCTTTTCTGGCCATCCTCTTGGCGGTGAGTGCCCTCAAAGAATGGTATTTATTTAATGGTAAGCCTTCAGAGTGTCTTTGAAGCACTTCCTTTGACTTCATGTTTGGAAGACTTCCTTGAGCTGGGCAAAGACGTTTTGCTTTGGAAGTCAGGAATCTGACATCCTCAGCACGTGGCCCACACAGAGGAGTTTGTTTCAGATGATCATGGTCTCGAAGCTGGTGCTTTTGGTTCTGTCATGGACACTGATGCTCGGACATCTGTTCTCTCAGCTGATGTGCAGAATCCACCTTAGACAGCATTCATAGTACCTCTCCAGGGCCTTGAGGTGGTGTCTCAATGTAGTCAAAGTTTCTGAGCCGTAAAGAAGAGTTGGGAGGACAACCGCCTTGTAAACGAGGATCTTGGTGTCAGCACGGATGTGGTCATCAAAGACTCTTACGCTTAGACATCCAAAGGAGATGCTCGTGGATTGGCACAATGTTGGGTTGTCAATGTTAGCCTTCAAGTAGAGGTGGCACCCCAGGAATGGGAAATCAAAGAATTTACCGTGTAGAAGGAGGCTATTCAGCCCATCAAGTCTGCACTGGCCCTTGTAAAGAGCACCCTAATTAAGCCCACACTTCTACCCTGTCTCCGTAACCCAGTAACCTTCCTAACCTTCAGAACAATAAACAGCAATTTAGCATGGCGAATCCGCTTAACTGTGGGAGGAAACTGGAGCACCCGGGAGAAACCCATGCAGACACGGGGAGAAAGTACAAACTCCACACAGACAGTTACCCAGGGCCGGAATTGGACCCAGGTCCCTGGAGCTGTGAGGCAGCACTGCTAACCACTGTGCCGCCGTGCCACCCATGTTCCAGGTTTGGTAGGATTTATTCATTGATCTTGATGGAGGGAGAGACAATATCTTGCCCTCAGATGGGTTGGTAAAGGACTTGAGTTGTCCTGAAGTTGAGGCTGCTATGCGTCTTCGAAGGTGTCAAGCATGGCTTGGAGATTTGCTACTGAGAGAGTGGATATGGCAATGTCATCCACATACTGGAGCTCCATAAACAACATCAGTGTCATTTTCTTCTTGGATTTCAACCATTTGAATTTGAAAAGTTTCCTGTCCATCCACTACTGGGAAGCTTGCTCTTGACAAGGTGAAGGATGCTGGTGATGAAGATAGAGAAGAGGGTGGGGGTGATGCCACATCCACCTTGACCTCAAAGTTTTCTGTCTTATTCCCGCTGATGAGGACTGTTGCCGACATTGTGTCGTGGAGGAGTCGGAGGATGTTGATGAATTTCTCTGGACAGCCGGCCTTTGACAGGATCTTCCATCAGCACTTCCTGATTGACTGAGTCAAAAGCCTTGGTCAGATCGTGGAAGGCTATGTAGTGTGGTTGATCTTGCTCCTGGCATTTCTCTTGAAGTTTCCGAGCAGTGAAAATCATGTCTGCTGTTCCACAGTTTGGTCAGAGGCCACAACGGCTATCCGGAAGGATTTCTTCAGAGAGAGAAAGAAGAAGGCAGCTGGCAAGGATTCAGACGATGATCTTCCCGGCAATGGAGAGTCGGGAGATTCCTCGGTAGTTTCCACAGTTCGCTTGGTCTCCTTTCTTACAGATGGTGGTAATGACGGCAACCCTGAGGTTGGCAGGAATTTCTTCTCTGACCCAGATTTTCAACAATAACTAATGGAGATGATGGGTGATCTCTTCACCTCCAATTTTGAAAATCTCTGCTGGAATCCCAGCCATGCCTATGGCTTTTCCATTCTTTTTTTAAATAAATTTAGAGTATCCAATTATTCTTTTCCAATTAAGGGGCAACATAGCATGGCCAATTCATCTATCTTGCACATCTTTTGGTTGTGAGAGTGAGATCCACACAGACAAGGAGAGAATGTGCAAACTCCACATGAACCGTGACCTGTGGCTGGGATTGAACCCTGGCCTCGGCGCCATGACGCAGAAGTGCTAACCACTGTGCTGCCCCGGCTTTCCCATTCTTCATGTTCTTAATGGCGACTTCACTGTTTTTCAGTGAGGAGTTGCAGCTCCTTAGCTTTCTCAGTCGACCATTGGAACTTGATTTCCATAGTGCTTCTTTGTACCTCCATTGTAGCTAATGATCGAGCTCTCCTCTTTGCCTTGCTGGTTATGTTGATTTGCCAGATGCAGAGAGCATTCCTCTTCTTTTCGATGAGGTCTTGGATTGCATGGTCATTCTCATCGAACCAAACTTGGCGTTTCCTGTTCTTGTAGCCAATGGTTTATTCACAGCTTGCGATGATGTCTGTCTTCAGCTCTTTCCAGTTTTCCTCCACTCCGTTAGAATGGACATTTTAGAGATTTTGGAGATGATATTGTTTTAAGTTCACTGGTATGCTTGGCTGCTGAAGCCACTCAATGTTGATCTTTTTTCTGAGCTGTTCCTTCATCTTCCACTGCTTCTGGTGGAGTTTGATGGACATAGAGGACGGGATAAGCCGATGGTTTGTCCAGCAGTCATCTGCACTTTTCAACGCTTTGGTTATGAGGGAATTGCCCACTCGGGATCTGACAATGATGTAGTCGATCATGTACCAGTGCTTTGATTGTGGATGTCTGCAGGTAGTCTTGAACTTGCCTTTTTTGAAGAACAGTGCGTTAATGATGACTATCTGCTGATCTGTACATTTGACGAGCAGGAGAACACCATTGGAGTTGCAATTTCCAACTCCTTTCTTTCCAATGGTTCCATTCCAGACTTGGGAGACCTTTACAACCGTGGCATTGAAATCCCTTAAGGAGGATGATCTTATCTTCCTTAGGAATGTTGGAGAGTATTGTGCCCAGGGTGGAGTGGAAGCCTTCGTTAGAATAATCATTGGCATCAAGGGTTGGGGTGTAGGCACTTACGACTGTTGTCTGCTGGTTCTTGGCAAGTTGTACATGTAGTGTCTTGAGGCGCTTGTTGATGCTGACAGGGAGCTCCGAGAGTCAGTTGACGTAGAAATAAAGAGACAGAAACTATGAGCATGAGGACGCATTCGGTATTCTAAGACTGCTCCGCCATTCATTATGATCATGGCTGATAACCCAACTCAGTAGCCTAACCCTGCCTTCCCCCCATATACTTTGCTCCCCTTTGCATCAAGTGATATATCTAACCATTCGTTCCTGATAGCGAAAACTATTCCATGCCTCCTGGACTAATCCTTGGGTTTTCCTCCCCAGAAGAAGTTGTAACCACCGCCATCTTGCCTCAGCTGCCCTTCACCTGCTCTTCGGGTCCCTTGCAGGGCAGCAACGTCAGTGTTGAAGTTCCTGAGTTCATGGACAACAAGGACAGTTCTCCCTCTGGTGATTGTTTTGCTCGGTATTCATGAAAGTTTGTACGTTTCAGGTTCCGGAATACAGTTCAACTTTGATTTTTTGACCGCGCGTAGATGAGCCACTGGACGTGGTTTTCCAGCCAGGTCGGATACAGAGCAAACTATTTTTAAGGCATCTTTATTTTCCCTTTCTCCATGAGGGGTGAGCAGAGTGGATCCTGAAGAGGACTGCTCAGTCATGAAGAAAGCTGCCGGAACGCTCTCCTGTTCCTATTCCAAGAGCGAGATGACTGAATCAAACTCACTGCCTATGTGCTGGTCCGAAGCTAGGGACTTCAGATCTCACTGTCCTGTCCCCATCACCTCTCGCCGATCGCCGCAGATCTTGTATGGGGGGGGGGGGGGGGGGGTGATGAACCATCAATCGAATGCGAGGCGAGTTGCTGTACAAAAGTTAGGCTTTAATAAGCTAGAAGTTAGCCCTGCGGTCGACTACAGTAAATGGACAACCGGCAGGCGTTCTGGGTATTTATACCTCGCTCTGGAGGCGGGGTTAACTCAGCCTCTCCACCAATCGGAGAGTCGTCACATGACTGGTCTCAACCAATCGGTCGAGAGGCACATGACGACCAGGGCCCATGGTAAGCCAGTGTTCTGCACCAATGGCAGACAGCTATGCAAATCATACCACCACATTCACCCCTTGCGGAGAAAGAAGCCGGGGGGGGGGGGGGGTAGAACTGGTTGTATGAGTAGCAGCCAGAGAAGGGAGAGAAAAAAATTTGGCTTCCCACTGGCCCAGACAATTAACAATAGTACAGATTGTCCCAACAAGGTCCATGGAGTTGTTGTAAATTAAGTAGACTCAATCAGCCTTTTCGTGGCCCGTGACGTCCTGGCAGACCGCCGCAGTGGAGCTGGTCACGTTGGTTCAGCCGATGGTGGTGGTTCCGCTGATGTCCTGGAGTCCGGGAGCGATGGTCCTTGAACAGTCTCCGTCACCCAGGCTGGTGGTGGAGACGCCATGGATGGGGAAGGGGTGGCCAGGGTGGGACGCTGGGGGAAAAAAGCAGGGGGGGTCTGTGGTGAAGTCCCGGAGGGAGACCGTGTCCTGCCGACCGTCGGGGTACTCCACATACGCATACTGCGGGTTAGCGTGGAGTAACTGGGCTTGTTCCACCAACGGGTCGGACTTGTGCACCCACACATGCTTCCGGAGCAAGATGGGTCCGGGGGCGGCCAGCCACGTCGGGAGAGGGGATCCGGAGGACGACTTCCTGGGGAAAACAAGAAGACGTTCATGAGGTGTCTGATTTTTGTGGTACAGAGGAGTGAGCGGATAGAATGTAGGGCATCGGGGATAACCTCTTGCCATCGGGAAATAGGGAGATCTCTGGACTGGAGGGCCAGTAGTATGGTCTTCCAGATGGTACCATTCGCCCTCTCGACCTGCCCGTTACCCCGAGGGTTATAGCTGGTCGTCCTGCTAGAGGCAATGCCCCTGTTGAGCAGGAATTGACGCAGCTCGTCACTCATAAATGAGGACCCCCGATCGCTATGTATGTATGCGGGGTAGCCGAACAGGGAGAAGATGGAGAGGAGGGCCTTAATGACGGTCGATGTGGTCATGTCGGGGCAGGGAATGGCAAAGGGGAAGCGGGAGTATTCGTCGATTACCGCCAGGAAGTAAATGTTGCGGTTGCTAGAGGGAAGACGCCCCTTGAAGTCAATGCTGAGACGTTCAAAGGGCCGGAATGCTTTGATCAGATGAGCGCGCTCGGGGCGGTAGAAGTGCGGTTTGCACTCTGCGCAGATGTGGCAGTCACGGGTTACTGTCCTGACTTCCTCGATGGAGAAAAGCAGGTTGCGGGCCTTTATGAAATGGAAGAAACGGGTCACCCCTGGATGGCAGAGGTCCGCGTGGAGGGAGCGGAGGCGGTCTATCTGCGTGCTGGCGCAGGTACCGCGGGACAGGGCATCAGAAGGCTCATTGAGCTTCCCAGGACGATACAAGATCTCATAGTTGTATGTGAACAACTCGATCCACCACCATAAGATCTTGTCATTCTTAATCTTGCCCCTTTGTGCATTATCAAACATGAAGGCCACTGACCGTTGGTCTGTGAATAGGGTAAACTTCCTGCCGGCCAAATAGTGCCTCCAATGTCGCACAGCTTCGACAATGGCCTGGGCTTCCTTTTCCACAGAGGAGTGGCGGAGTTCGGAAGCCTGGAGGGTTCTGGAGAAGAAGGCCACGGGTCTGCCCGCTTGGTTCAGAGTGGCCGCCAGAGCTACTTCTGATGCGTCGCTCTCGACCTGGATGGGGAGGGACTCGTCGATGGCGCGCATCGTGGCCTTTGCGATGTCCGCTTTGATGCGGCTAAAGGCCTGGCAGGCCTCTGTCGACGGCGGGAAGGTCGTGGTTTGAATGAGGGGACGGGCCTTGTCAGCGTAATTGGGAACCCATTGGGCGTAGTAAGCGAAGAAACCCAGGCAGCGTTTGAGGGATTTGAGGGTATTGGGGAGAGGGAGTTCCATCAGGGGGCACATGCGTTCGGGGTCGGGGCCTATCACTTCGTTACGCACTACGTAGCCGAGGATGGCTAGACGGTCGGTGCTAAACACGCACTTATCCTTATTGTATGTGAGGTTAAGGAGTTTTGCGGTTTGGAGGAATTTCCGGAGGTTGGTGTCATGGTCCTGCTGGTCGTGGCCGCAGATATTGACATTATAGAGATACGGGAAGGTAGCCCGTAATCCGTACTTGTCGACCATTCGGTCCATCTCCCGTTGGAAGACCGAGACCCCATTTGTGACACCAAATGGAACCCTAAGGAAGTGGTAGAGGCGTCCATCAGCCTCGAACGCGGTGTACTTGCGGTCACTCGCACGGAGGGGGAGCTGGTGATAAGCGGACTTAAGGTCCATAGTGGAGAAGACTTTGTATTTCGCGATATCGTTTACCATGGCGGAAATACGGGGGAGAGGATATGCGTCCAGTTGCGTAAACCGGTTGATGGTCTGGCTATAGTCGATGACCATCCGGTTTTTCTCCCGCACGTGGCATCCGGGGCCCAAGATGGCGGCGCCCGCTGGGGGCGGGGTTAGCAGTGCCGGCGGACTGACCGGAGCGGCTGAGAGCGGGGGCAGAGAGGCGCGGAGGCCAGGCGCAGGGGCCCGGGGACGGCGAGGAGAGAGTTGCGCGGTGCGCTGGAAGGGCCCTTCTGGGAGGAGGGGGGGAGGTGCGTAGGGCGGGCGCAGGGGCCCGGAGGCGGGGGGGGGGGGGAGATTGGCGCGGTGTACTGGAAGGGCCCACAAGGGCCCGAAGGGGGGGATCCCCGGTTGCTGCGCGGTACAGCTGCGACCGATTTGGCCTGGCAGACGGAGGAAAAGTGGCCCTTCTTCCCGCAGCTTTTACAGAGGGTGGAGCGGGCTGGGCAGCGCGGGCAAGGGTGTTTAGCGAACCCACATAAATAGCAGCAGGGCCCCGCGGTTTTGTCGGGGCGTCCCGCGGCGCAGGCCTGAGGGAGGTCGGGAGCAGCTGATGGCGGTGGGGGAGCGTGCCAGGAGGTCCAGGGTGCTGCAGCGCAGCTGGGGACATAGGCGCGGGCGTTTAAATCGGCGACCTCCAGGGAGGTGGAGAGAGTCCGTGCCTCAGTTAGGCTGAGGTCGTCTTTCTCCAGCATCCGCTGGCGGATAGCGGCAGACTGCATCCCAGCCACGTAAGCATCTCTAATCAGAAGTTCCATGTGCTCCGTGGCTGAAACTTGGAGGCAGGAGCAATTCCTCCCCAGGACAGCGAGGGCCTGGTAAAATTGGTCTAATGACTCACCGGGGAGCTGTTGTCTGGTAGCCAGCAGATGTCGGGCGAATACTCTGTTTACCGGTTTAAGAAACTGTCCATTCAGCTTAAGCATGGCCGCATCGTAATCTTTTTCCTCCGCAATCATCGCGTAGGCCGCCGTGCCCACACTGGAGTGGAGGATGTGAAACTTCTTTGCCATGGTGGGGGGGCTGTTTGCGGACGCCAGGTATCCCTCGAGACATGCCAGCCAATGTTGAAAGATGTCTGAGGCGTTCTGAGTTTGCGGGCTGATGCGGAGGCATTCAGGCTTGATCCGGAGCTCCATCTTCAAAATTCTAGCTCATTAAATTGATGAACCATAAATCGAACGCTAGGCGAGTTGCTGTACAAAAGTTAGGCTTTAATAAGCTAGAAGTTAGTCCTGCGGTCGACTACAGTAAATGGATGACCGCCGGGCGTTCTGGGTATTTATACCTCTCTCTGGAGGCGGGGTTAACTCAGCCTCTCGACCAATCGGAGAGTCGTCACATGACTGGTCTCAACCAATCGGTCGAGAGGCACATGACCGACCAGGGCCCATGGTAAGCCAGTGTTCTGCACCAATGGCAGACAGCTATGCAAATCATACCACCACGGGGGGGGGGGGGGGCAATGCTGGTTTCCTCGAGGTGGACGCCTGGTGTGGAACGTCTTTTAACGTTGATAATCCATTGCACATCAGCAGACACACAGTCCTTGACAGAGAGTAGGTCCAGTTCCAGTGGTAAGAGAAACTCAACAACTGGGGATCTCCCGACTGCTGCAGCCTTCATCCCCATCACAGACACTTATTCCATACAAGTATTTTCCGCCTGATAACCATTGAGGACTTGTTTTGGATTGCACTTTGTCTGGTGGCTCTCCTCCGACTTACGATTATTGGTGAACCTGCCAGGAACTTAAAACCCCCGACGGCATTACTCTCGGGATCAACAGAATGTTCAAGCCTCACCACCATGGCAAGGTGACAATCCAAGGAAAAGTAGCCTAATGGTAGACTTGAGGTAAACTTAAATACTAAAAGCAGGATACCCCGGAATCGGCGCGATGGCCTGACCCCGGCGTCAAAAACGGCACGACCCACTCCGGCATCGGGCCGACTGGAAGTGGCGGAATCCTCCGCACTTTCAGGGGCTAGGTGGACGCTGGAGGGGTTGGCGCCGCGCCAGCCTGTGCCGATGGGATTGCGCGAGTCTGCACATCCGTCAAAGGGCCAGCGTGAACCCGCGCATGTGCGGAACTGCCGGCATATTCTGGCACATGTGTAGGGGGTATCTTCTCCGCGCCGGCCATGGTGGAGCCCTACAGGGGCCGGCGTGGAAGGAAGGACTGCGCCCACGGCACAGGCCCACCCGCGGACCGGTGGGCTCCAATTGAGGGCCAGGCCACTGTGGGAGGCCCCCCTGGGGTCGTATTTCCCCCCCCCCCCCCCAAGGACTCCCCTAGCCAACTTACCTGCCAGGTCCCGCTGTGTGGGACCATGTATAATCCACGCCGGCGGACTGGCCAAAAGCCGACGGCCCACCGGGGCCCGGAGAATTTGCGTGGGGGGGGGGGGGGCGCTGCCAACAGCCACCGACTGGCATGGCGTGAACCCCTCCCCCGCCTGAAAACCGGCGTGGGAGAATATGGCAGCCGGCATTGGGGCAGCGGGGCACGATCAGAGAATCCCGGCCTAAATTTCCAAACAAAGGGACATCAAAATCAAGAAACCTGACAGCTTCGAGCAAGTCAATTTTTGAGGCTTTAAACAAAACAAATGTAAAAATACTTGTTCATGAGTAAACTCATTGCAAGCCCACCCACCCCTGAACCCTGTAGCAAAACATTCTCTACACCCATCTCCGGAATCCAGGTCGGAATTCTCTCAGCCTGGGACCGGGCCGGAGAATCCCCGCGACCGGCGTGAATCGCGCCACGCCACCCGAACAACGGGACACGATTCTCTGCAGAGCGGAGAATCGGCACCATTGGCGCCGGCGTGGTCCACAGCTGCCGGAAACAGAGAAAGCAGCAACTATAACTTCATAGAAAAGGAGAACCACATAACCAAAGTTTAAACCCCCTTAGATCCTTTGGTCTGCAAGGCTTCTATTCACCTAGAACATAGAACAGTACAGCACAGAACAGGCCCTTCGGCCCTCGATGTTGTGCCGAGCCATGATCACCCTACTTAAACCCACGTAACCCGTATACCCATAACCCAACAATCCCCCCATTAACCTTACACTACAGGCAATTTGTCATGGCCAATCCACCTAACCCGCACATCTTTGGACTGTGGGAGGAAACCGGAGCACCCGGAGGAAACCCACGCATACAGGGGGAGGACGTGCAGACTCCACACAGACAGTGACCCAGCCGGGAATCGAACCTGGGACCCTGGAGCTGTGAAGCATTGATGCTAACCACCATGCTACCGTGAGGCCCCAAAGAGACCTCAAAGAGAAATAGCTGTAATTGACAGCTTCCGGACAGCCCGATGTCTGGATTGTTTAATTTCATGCTGTGAACATAAACTACGATGTTTATAAACATATAGGAGTTAAGTGTTTTCAATTCCTGTTTCTCTCAGCAGAAAGCACATAACTGCTTTTGATGTGGTCATGTGCTGTCAATCATAGCTGGAAGTTTATAAACATTTTGGTTAGTTTCGCAGCAGGGTACTCTGATTCCGAGCAGCTTGTCAATTGTGACTTGTGCTCCTGGTCTTTAATCCTAGAAGAGGTCCACTGCTGCCCAGTTTAGGGCCTTGCTTAAAAGAGGCAACACCGGGCCTTTGCTACCTCCGCAGCCAGTAGGTGAGGCCCACATTAAATTCCACCTGTCATCTTAAAATTGAGACTAATTCGATTAAAAGCGAATCTAGAAAAATGTTTGCGCACAGGAAAGTCTGCAATAAGCCAACACACCCGGCTCCTGAAGTCCATAGATGCAGATTTGATGGCGGTGTTATAATGAGACAATTTTATTATTGTGAGTTAGGTAGGTAAGTAATTAGTCATTGTCCACAAAGGATCATTTGCATCTCTCTCCATCTGAGAGAGACAATTGGTTATGTAGCTTGAGGGGCACCTGCCGCATCAGGCATGGGGCAAGGTAAGAAGGAAGACCTCTACAAACTACCACAACCAGTACAAGGATTGAACATGCACTGTGGTGTTGTATTGCACCATCTAGTCAACTGAGCTAATACAACTGAAATATGAGAAAAAAATCCAGAGTTGCCATTGTTAACCAAATGGTGGAATAGCCATGATAGAGCAAATAGTCTCCTCCCATTCTTTTGTTATCCCTCACATTCATTTATGTGAACTGATGTCATTAATTTTAATAATATCTTATTTAAGGTGCTTACAATAACACCCACACTAATGACAATGCAGTTAGTATTTATTGTTACAGTAATTAGAATGTAACATGAGCATGAAAACATAACAAAGTGATGCAACAAAGGTACATGGATTAAACAGATAGATGAAAAGTACCTGAATTAATCTCACACTGAATAAATACTTCTGCAATGTGGTTTAGAGAAGTGTGGGAATGAATGTACACACAGCAGGGGATCAGACGGAACAGCATTCATGGGGGTCACCAAGGGGATTGGATGTACCCAGCTGCATACCCTTTGGGCAGGATGATGCCTTGACACTGCTAGTGCCACCTGGGCACCCTGACAGTACTACCTGGGTGCCAGCCTGGCACTGACAAGGTGCCCAGATGGCACTGCCAAGGAGCCAGGCTGGCATTTTTTTCACACGCGCAATCAGGCTGGTGTGGGTGGGGGGGGGGGGGGAGGGGGGTTGCAGGGACCCTCCCACAGGTACTCTCCCATGGTGCGTTCGGGCTGGGGGGGAGGTCAGGGATTGTTTAGTGGGCCTCGGAGATCGGGACGCCATTTCTCGCTACAATGGGGAGTTCCGGCGAGCAGAGCTCCCCATTCTAAAAAATGGGGCTTTGTGCGGCATCGGCCACGCGTTCCCCGTTTAGGCCCCTTATTCAAAGTGAGTCGCAATGAATAGCCATGTGTTTCTCGGCACTGTGAGTGCCGGGAAACACGTGGCTAAGCGCGCTCGCTTGGGAACTTTGATGCCTTTTGGTGAGATCGTGTCCATAGCTTTTCCTCATCGCCATTGTAAAAGCTTCAGGCCTGAGAAGGTGATATAAACATTGGTTGATTCTTCAAGAAAAAGTAAAGGCTGTAGCACAGCATATAGCACATAGGTTCCAGCCGGGACTACCGATCAGGCCTTTTCCAATCGGGGCCGGCTTTTAAGTGCTAGATTCACCAGCCCCAGCTGCTAGGCCTCCGCCCATCAGCGGCGAGCTCCTATTCCATGAGCCCTAAGGGGAGATCAATTGTGTCATCCCTGTTGGGCCTCGTGAGAGTTATTGCACACTTGTTTTAGCATTGCTTTAAATGCGGGATATACTTTTACTTTGTCCATGTCATTTGAGGATACAGGTGATGTGTTTTGTTGGAAGATTTCACCCTTCACTTTGACAGCATTTCATCTTTGATATTTTTGTTATAAACCACACTTACCTGTAAATGTCAAATTGCTCATTAACAGGTGTTGCAGTAAATTAGTACAATTACACTTAATTCACCATTACTGAAGTTACTATTATAAATATACCACCGCAGTGCAATACAAACATTACAACAGTTATGATTTAAACATTTTTACTTCAGGTTGAGTAGTAAAAAAAAGCCAGTCCCATAATTCAGGCCACCTAATAAAAGGTACCAGAAAATAGCAGGTAGATAAGGAAGTCGTAGATATTTGGTTTGGTGTTTCAATATTAAAAATACAACATGAGGTTGGTAGATTCCGATTTGGGTTTTCCACCCTGGACACTTGTGAACCTATCATTTTCCTATCTATTAAAATGTATAGTTAGAGATTGCTGCCTGGTCAGTGTGGAAGTTAAAATCTGCCCAATGTTAACGCATGCAAGATTCACCCACTTGCACTGAGGTAAAATAATGCCCCTGGTGTCTACAATAAAAACTGAGAGTGCGAAATACCCTGCAGGGCTGGCAGCAATCTGTGGAGAGAAAGAGAGAGAGAGACAGAGTTAACGTTTCAGGTCAATGTATTTCCAGTGCTGTCTTTTTTAATTTCAGACTGTATAAGTTTGTACACATTTATTCCCAGAAGTGTTGCATCCTCACGAAGCATGAAATCATCCCTCCCTAAAAAGAAATGAGATATATCACATTCCTGAATATGTATTTGCTCTCAAGGTTATGTCTTAAATGGTCCATTGAGCTGAACTGAAAATCATCTTAGAAAGCAGAGCAGGTGTGATACAAACAGGATTCACATTGTCATGGAAATATAGCTTGTTCAGTGGAGACACTTTTCACATTCTTGTAAATTTTAGTTGCCTCAGATTACAGAAGCGGCAAAAAAGGGGGTGGGATCTTTGTCTCCGATGCTTGGGTCTGCTGGGACTCACTGTGCAGCTGTTACAAAACCCACCAGATTACCGTTCTATTGAAATCGGGAGAACTAAAGTCAGGTGGAGACTGGAAAAGGCCCAGCAGAGTACCACCCAAATTGCACTCAAATATCTGCTCCAAGGTACGCCGCGTGGATATATCAGCATTGTCAGAGGACTGGCCAACTAACAGGGAACAAAGAGTTGGGAAGAATGGGTTGACAAATTGAACTTTGCGGATCAATAGGGATCAGCATTGGGGCCTCAACTATTTATGATTCATATTAATGCCTTGATTGAAGGAACTGAATGTATTGTAGTCAAATTTGCCAATGATACAAAGCTAGGTAAGAAAGTAAGTTGAGAGGATGATACTGCAGGGTGAAATAACATGAAAAAAAATGAAAAGTTAGCCATTTTGACAGGTCAAATAGAAAAACACAATATTATTTAAATGGAGAGAGACTGCAGAATACTTCGATGCAAAGGGTTCTGGGTCTCCTTGTACATGATGACAAAAGCTATTTTGCAGATACAGCAAATAATTAGGAAGGCAAAAGAAATGTTTGCTTTTATTGAAAGTGGGGTGGAGTATAAAAGTAGGGAGGTCTTGCAGCCTTCACATGGCCTTGATGAGACCTGGAGCACTATGTACAATTCTGGTCTCCTTAAGGATGGATGCACTTGCATCCAAAGCAGTTCAGAATAGGTTCACTTGGCTGATTTGTGAGATGAAGGGGGCCGTCTTATAAGGAAAGGTTGAGCAGGTTGGGCCTGTACTCATTGGAGTTTAGAAGAATGAGAGTTGATCTGAGTGAAAATGTCTCAGATGCTGAGGGCGTTTGAGAGAGTAGATGCTCTGGGAATGTCTCCCTTTGCAGGAGAGATGAGAACCAGGGGACACAGCTTAAAAATAAGTATTTTTTCAAAGACAGGAATTCCTTCTCTCAAAAGGCCATTAGTTTCAGAAATTCTCTTTTGCAGAGCATTGGAACTGGGCCATTGGATATACTCAAGGTTCAGTTGGACAGACTTTTGATCAACAAGGAAGTCAAGGTTTAAGAGTTACGGCCACAATCAGATCTTATCGTGATCTTATTGAATGAGGAAGCAGGTTTGAGGGGCCAAATGGTCTATACCTGCTCCTAATTCTTACAATCTTGTGAGTAGGCTATTGTGTATGTAAAAATCTGTTCATTACATAGAAATTTACAACAAATATTATTAGCATCAGCAGGAATGTTTATGATGGGGAAGCACTTTTGGATTTTTGGTTTCAATCAATTAGATGGAAAATCTGTTACTCTGTTTCTTTGTGACAAATTTACTATTATCCAATGTTATGCTTGTCATCAGTTCATAGATTTTACTCAATACACTTTTGACCCATTAAGTCATTTTAGTTGTGGAGAACAGGTAAATGAAGGGCTAATATAAATTCTTCAAATTGAATTAAAAGCAGAGTAATTAAAATCAGGTATGATTTAAAATCTAGAAGCTCCGACAGGATTTGGAGAAGGCACTTTTTGCACAGAGCTGTGCAAACTTGTGGAATAAGCTGCCACCTAGTGCAATAAACCCTTGAGTCTGCTGATCTTTGCAGAAGGGAGCTTGATGGAATTTCATTGAAGTGGGAAAGTGGAGATAAATGTGAAATGGGCACGATAGAGCTTTGAGTTTCTATCATTTACACTTTCTATCCAATGACATATTGAACAATCCAAGCAGCTTCCAAATGGGGTCAAACAATTCGTACTGCTAGTCATGTTCCACTTGCATTGCGAAGCAAACCTCAACTTAATGGATTTATTTTATGGATGTGTAAAGAGTCCATTTAGGTGTCTCTCACGCAATGATGTCCTGCTATTATCAGCCCTTGTCAGGTAACTCACATCAGTTCTGGTCGGCACTGTCAAAGTGCCAAAAGCAGTTCAGTCTTGTGGTAGGCCATTGGCATCATAGATCCAATTTTCATTATCAAGCTTCTGGCAGACACACAATGGCAGTTCAACAGACCATTTTATATACCTTGTTCTGATTTCAAACAGAACCTTTGATTCTGTCAACTTGAAGACTTGTGGTCACTGTTGGGCAGCTTGAGTGTGCCAGTAAAAACTCAGTCATGTTACAGTTGTTACTCTGTTACACACTGTTCCTTACCTACATTGTAAAGTCAGGCAGAAAGTCTGGTACTTTGTGAAGGATGATTTAGAACCCTTCAACATAGTAGCAGGAAGAATCATGGCAGAAATTATGCCTGCGTTATCAGCTGCAGTTTGCATTAGGCCTGACTTGCCAATCTATGCCATGGTGACTTTGAAATGAAATAATCAGAATTTGAGAATTATATAATTTATGGAATATAAAGGGACAACGCAGAGGACCATACTGTGGTTTACTCAAATGTTATTTCCCTAACCTTTCTCCATATCCTCTTATATACTTTCTTACCAAATACTTACCACCATCCCTTTTGAATGATGTTACAATCTCTTTCTCAATTGCCCCTTGCGACAAAGCTCGTTATGTTCTAATATCCTCCTGCGAGAAATAATTAGCTCTGACTTCCCCCTTTGGATTTATTCTGAATTGCCTTGTGTCCAATTTTAACTCTGCAAATTAATGTGTTTTTGAATGAGTTAAAATTGCCGTTAAAGTTTCCATTGTCATGGTAAATGGTTGTTGTTGAGACTGGAGCATGTAAGACAGTGGTGTTCCCCAAGGGTCAGTACTAGGACCCCATTGCTTTTTTAATATATTTAAATGATTTGGATATTGGAGTCTAAAGTGAAATTTCAAAATTTGCCAATGATTCCATACTTGGCTGACAGTGAGGATGATACCAATCATCTGCAACAGGACATCGATCAGCAGAATGGGCAGACAAGTGGCAGATGAAATTTAGTACAGGGAAGAGTAAGGTGATGCACTTTGGCAGAAGGAATAGAGAGAGGCAATATAGACTCAATGGCAAAGTTCGGAAAAGTGTACGGGACAGAGAAACATGTGCCTATCTTGCAGGGTGGCAGGTCATATTGAGAGAACAGTTGGCAAAGCACACGGGATCTTGGCTTATTGCCTGGCCTGGATTTTCATTGATTCAGGTGGTTCAGGAGCCCTTTAGAAATAGGGACTAAGACTAGAATCCAGGATTCTGGACCGATTCCCAGGGTTTCTAATTTTTAACAGGGCCTTTAATAGGTGTGGGCTGGTAAGGGACATCTCTTTTCCCTGTGCTGTAGTCGCAGGCTTTGACACAAATTCTCTCCTGCAGGATAACAAGCAATCTTAAGTGATGGCTAGCTTGGTTGTCTGAAACCTACCTCCATTCCTGCCCTCGCCAGCTTTAATTGCATAGGAAACCCATTGCCATCTCAATTAAAGATTCTTCCCGAGGAAAACCCAAATGCTCGGTCCGTTTTTCACTGGAGGCTGGTTTCTGACACAGAAACAGACCCAAGCATACCTGTAAGGAGGCTTAGGGTTAAACGAAGTGAAACAAATAAGGTTTAATTAGCAGAGAAAAGGTATCGGAGAATCTTAAAGGACTAAGACAAATTTCCCTGATGGCCTACATTCCAGGGTTCTAAAAGAGATAACATTGAAAAATTAATTTGCAGGATGTGGGCATCGCTGGCTAACCCAGCATTCATTGCCCATTCCTAACTGTCCTTGAGAAGGTGGCGGCGAGCTGCCTTCTTGAACCATTGCAGTCTCTGAGATGTGGTTCACATTGCTATTGTAATCAACCACAATCTGTGACCACATGGCCCAGAATATCCCCCACACTACCATTACCACCAAGCCAGAAGATCAACTCTGGTTCAATGAAGAGTGCAGGACAGCATGCCTGAGGCAACACCAGGCATACCTAAAAATGAGGTATCAACCTGGTAAAGCTGTCAAACAGCATAAGCAGCAAATTACAGGCAAAGCTAAGCGATCCCACAACCAATGGATGAGATCTAGGGCAAAATTCTCCGACCCCACGCAGGGTCGGAGAATCGCCCAGGGCCGCTGAAAATCCCGCTCCCGCCGTGGCAGAAATTCTCCGCCACCCGGGAATTGGCGGGGGCGGGAATCGCGCCATGTCGAGCGGTGAGCCCCCTGCGGCCCGCGATGGGCCGAGGTCCCGCCGCTGGGAGGCCTCTCCCGCCGCCACCAGAGGTGGTTCAAACCTCGGCGGTGCGAGAGGGCCCCAGGGTCCTGGGGGGGCGCGGGGCGATCGGACCCCGGGGGGTGCCCCCACGGTGGCCAGGCCCGCGATTGGGGCCCACCGATCGGCGGGCGGGCCAGTGCCGTGGGGGCACTCTTTCTCTTCCGCCGCCGCCACGGTCTACACCATAGCGGAGGCGGAAGAGAATCCCCCAGCGCGCATGCGCCGGTGGTGACGTCACCACCGGCGCATGCGCGAACCGGTGAAGGCCTTTTGGCCAGCCCCGGCGGCGGGCGTCAAAGGCCGTTCGTGCCAGTTTTGGCGCCAGTCGGCGTGGTGCCAACCGCTCCGGCGTGGGCCTAGCCCCCAAATGTATGGAGAATTCCGCACCTTTGGGGAGGCCCGATGCCGGAGTGGTTGGCACCACTCCGCTACGCCGGGACCCCCCGCCCCGCCGGGTAGAGGAGAATCCCGCCCCTAAGCTCTGCAGTCCTGCCATATCCAGCCATGCGGGGTAGTGGACAATTAAACAACTCACTGGAGGAGAAGGCTCCACAAATATCGCCATCAATGATGGAAGAGACCAGCATATCAGTGCAGAAGATAAGGCTGAAGCATTCACAATAATCTTCAGCCAGAAATGTCAAGTGGAGCATTTATCCCATCCTTCTTCGTAGGTCCCCAGCATCCCAGATGTCAGTCTTCAACCAATACGGTTCATTCCACTTTATATCAAGAAATGGCTGAAGACACTGGTTCCTGCAAAACCTATGTGTCCTGACAATATTCCAGCAATAGAACTGAAGACTTGTGCTCCAGAACTTGTCGTGCCCCCAGCCAAGCTGTTCCAGTACAGCTACAAGACTGGCATCTACCAGACAATGTGGAAAATTGCCCAGGTGTATCCTGTTCACAAGAAACAGGATAACTCCAACCCAGCCGGTTATTCCTCCCATCAGTCTACTCTTGATCATCAGTAAAGTGATGGAAGGGGTCATCAACAGTGCTATCAAGCATCATTTACTCAGCTCACTGATATTCACTTTGGATTCCGCCAGGTTCACTCAGCTTCTGACCTAACTACATTAACTGGTTCAAATTTGGGCAAAAGGCACAATGGCACAGTGGTTAGCACTACTGCCTCACAGCTCCAGGGGCCTGGGTTCAGTTCCAGCCTCAGGTGACTGTCTGCACCTTCTGCACATGTCTGCTGGATTTCCTCCGGATACTCGGTTTCCTTCCACAGTCCAAAGATGTGCAGGTTAAGTGGATTGGCCATGCTAAATTGCCTCTTAATGTCCAAAGATTAGGTGGGGTTACTGGGTTACGGAAATAGGGTGCTCTTTCAAGTGCTGGTGTAGATGCAATGGGCTGAATGGCCTCCTTCTGCAAGGCAAATTCTATGATCTATGATCAAAAAGAGATGAACACCAGAGGTGAGGTGAGGGTTTGTGCCCTTGACATCAAGGCTGCATTTGACTGAATATGGTAGGAAGGAGCCCGAGAAAAACTGAAGTCAGTGGGAATCAGGGGAAATCCTTTGCTGCTTGGAGTCATACCTGGCACAAAGGAAGATGGTTATGGTGGTTGGAGGTCAATCATCTCAGCTCCAGGACATCACTGCAAGAGTTCCTCAGGATAGTGTCCTTGGCCCAACCACTTTTATCTACTTTATCAATGACCTTCATTCCATCATAAGGTCAGAAGTGATGGTGTTTGTTGAAAACTGCACAATGTTCAGCACCATTCACAACTCCTCAGATAATGAAACAGTCCATGTCCATATACTGCAAGACCTGGACAATATCCAGACTTGGGCTGACAAGCGGCAAGTACCATTTGTGCCACACAAGTGACCATCTACAAATAGACGAGATCTAACAATCACTCCCAACATTCAATGACATTAACTTCACTGATTTCCCCACTGTCAACATCATGGGGATTACCGTTGACTAGAAACTGAACTGGACCAGCCATATAAAAACTGTGGCTACCAGAGCAGGTAAAAGACAGGTTAAAAATAGGTCAAAACCCTGCGGCGAGTAATTCACCTCCTGACTCCTCAAAGTCTTGTCCACCATCTCCAAGGCACAAGTCAGGAGTGTAAAGGAATAATCCCCACTTGCCTGGATGAGTGCAGCTCCAAGACTCAAGAAGCTCAACACCATCCAAGACAAAGCAGTCCACTTGATTGCTACCCCTTCAACAAACATTCATTCTCTGCACCATTGATGAACAGTTGCTACAGTGTGTACCATCTACAAGATGCACTGCAGGAACTCGCCAAGATTCCTTAAGTTGCACCTTCCAAACCATGACCACTACCATCTAGAACCGTGATGGGCAACAGAAGCATATGAGTGAGCCACATGAGTGGCCCTCCTTCAGCTCAGTGGGCTGCAAGGTTGAAATCGGACAAGTGCACTAACCAGGATCCCATGAAATAGAGTAATTATATTTAATACACGCCAAATATTTCATACTGAGCTACAAAAAAATGCGAAATCATTTACATATTAATAGAACAGTCATCAACTTCTAATAGGAGGAATAAAAGAACTATTTATACTTACCTTACCCATATTACCATTTATTCTGCTTATCAAAGTTAATGCCAGTTACAACTAAAGGCGATACATTTTTTAATTATACAGCTCTGTGCTTTCGTATTTTATTTATATTTATTTACCTTTATTTATTTTAATTAATACACCCTTCTGCTCCCGATAAGCTTTACTACTTATGTTATAAAAACTTTATTACGATGAAAACCTTACAGCTACGAATAAATTGTAAAAGTATTTAAAGTTTAATGAAGAAAATAAATAAAATTCTCACCAACCAATTGCTCCGCTCTTGCTCTCACTCTTTCCTGCTTCTTTTTATTTCCCAGCCCCGCTCTTTCCCACACCCTTATATTCACAGCCACGCTCTCGATCTCACTCTTTATCACACCCTTATATTCACAGCCATGCTCTTGATCTCACTCTTTACCACGCCATTATGTTTTCCGGCCCCGCTCTCATCTCGCTCTTTTCCACGTCCTTATGTTTTCTGGTACCGCTCTCAGCCTCACTCATTACCACGCCCTTATATATCAAAGTCCCACTCCTCTCACTCTTTCCCATGCCCTTATGTTTTCCAGCCCCGCTCTCCATCTAGCTCTTTCCCGCACCTTTGTATTTCCTGGCTCTGCTATCGGTCTTGTTCTTGGCCGTGCCCTTATATTCCCCAGCTCCACTCTCAGTCTCACTCTTTCATGCACCCTTTTATCTCCCTGGCTCTGTTTTCAGTCTCACTCTCACTTTCACCCTTTTATTCTCCCGGTTCCGCTTTCAATCTCACTCATTCTCATGTTTTCTCTCGGTTCCACTCTCAATATCACAAATTACGCTCTCACTCTCTCAACAAAATATCTCGCGGACCACAGTCAGAACCCTAATGGGCTGCATGTGGCCTGCAGGCCACAAGTTGTTCACCACTGTTCTAAAAGGAAATGGGCAGAAGATATCTGGGAACATTACCACCAACAGGTTTCCGTCCAAGTCAGTCACCATCCTGACTTGGAAATAAATCGCTGTTCCTTTATTTTCACTGG